>NC_064642.1:189047579-189672579 GCF_023864345.2 Schistocerca serialis cubense | reverse complement strand
GGCATTCGTGGAATTGCCATCAGCGGCGAATCGTTATCCGGGGATGAAGCCGCTATCGCTTATTTTAAGAAGAAACTGTACAACTCATCGGCAAAGGAGGTTATACTGGCGATCAGCTGTACAACTATGATGAAACAGAGTTGAATTACGAACTGTTGCCAACAAAAACCCTTGCCTCTAAACAAGGAAAAACGGCATCCGGATATAAAAAAAAGAAAGAGTTACTGTCCTCGCATACAGTAATGCCACTGACAATCATAAACTGCGCCTTACTTTAATTAGAAAATCCAAAAAACCAAGAGCATTTAGAAGGCAACGAGCTGATAAACCTTTGCCATTGTGGCACAAGCATTCTTCTAAGGCATGGATGAAAAGTGCCATCTTCAAGGAGTGATTCCAGGCAGAGTTTGTTCCATCTGTAGAAAATAACATGGAGGGAAATTTGGAAATTTATGGTAAGATTCTGTGGGACCAAACTGCTGAGGTCATCTGTCCTTAGGCTTACTCACTAATTAAACTAACTTACGCTAACGACAACACACACACCCAAGACCGAGGGAGGACTCGAACATCCAACGGGAGGAGCCGCGCGAACCCTGACAGCGCGCTACAGACCGGACGGCTACCCCGCGCAAAATGGAGGAAAATGGACTTCCTCGAAATGCGCTACTTCCTTTCGGCAACGCTCCTTCTCACTCAGATGACCTACAAGATGGGGATATCAAAGTTGTGTTCCTCCCACCAAACGTCACATCTCTCTGTCAACCGATGGACTAAGGTGTTTTGAGGCGATGAAGAAACATTAGAGACGCAAGGTGCTGGAATACTTAAACGGTGCAATTTATGCTGAAGAAGATTTTGTGCAAGTTCTTTAAAAAAAGTCGATGTTTTAACCGTCATTCATTAGATTGCTGTAGAGTGATTTCTAATTCCTCCAATTTCTCTCATTAGGTCTTGGAAAAACTTTTAGATCATAAGGCAACTCACCAGTAGTGGGACGAAGGAGGCAGCACCGAAACTCAAGCTGACGTGCCAGAAGCAGATGAAAATTACGTAATTTTGGTGAATTTACTGGGGAAACTACCGGATTGTGAAGACGAGACGTTGAAGATTGGGTGGAAAACGACTTTTTTGATCTGACTGAGGAAGAAATCGTCCAAATTGCGACCAATCAGAGAGCGTCAGAAGAATATGTCTCTGATGACGAAGCAGAGAAACTGATTCCTTAAACAGTCTGTTACGAGGCGATCCAAACCGCTTTGGAGTACATCAGCCAACAGGAGGAGGCGACTTATCCCGAAATCGTTTGTTTCCAACATTGGAAATATATTTCCGCAACAAAAGTTTCTCAAGCCACAAAAGAAAAAGCCATTACAGACCTTTTTACCAAAAAATATATTCTAATGAAGCGTCCTAGAACTTTAACGTCCATAAGTTAAAAGTTTTTTGCTTTTTTACTTTAAAGTTCCTATAGCAAACTTTTCGTTCCTTTGAGTTATCTGTTCATTTGTTTCATAACTTTGTGCAGTATTTTAAAAATGGTTCAAATGGCTCTGAGCACCATGGGACCAAACTTCTGAGGTCATCAGTCCCCTAGAACTTTGAACTACTTAAACCTAACTAACCTAAGGACATCATATACATCCATGCCCGAGGCAGGACTCGAACCTGCGACCGTATCGGTCTCGCGGTTCCAGACTGTAGCGCCTAGAACCGCTCGGCCACTCCGGCCAGCTGCAGTATTTTAGTTTTTATTCAAAAAAGTAGATAATAAAATTAAAACTCTTGTTTTCTCCCGCTGCCAAATAAGGCGGATTTGTTCTGTAAGAACGAAAAATAAACGAGCTTTGTTTTTCAGCATTTAAAAACTTCGATTTTTCAATCATGCTTTGGCGCCTTTTTAGCACATCAACACAATTTTTTCAGCCAAAAACATGCAGGCTTATTCACAACTATATCAATAACATTCTATGTACCCTACGCACGTGTTACGATCACATTTCGCGGCATTGACGCAATTCGGGGTGTTTCACGCGTGGAAACAGGGGGACTTCGGTTTATCCGAAATTTTCGTCATCCGAACCGGCTGCCGTCCCGATCAATTCGGATAAAGGGAGTTTACTGTACTATTAGTGTCTATGGTCATACACACAGCTTTAACAGCTTGTATTCTTCCATTTTCTGCCAATTCAGAAGTAAGGAGTGCAGCATTCAAGTGATTTACGAATGGTAAGTATAGTGCACACGTTTTAAGTTGGTTGATTTTAAATGGGGTTGCAGTGTGCAGGTCCAGCAAGTGCCGCAATGGAGAGGAGTAACGCAGGGGAACTATATTTTCTAGCAAGTTCCTACCCTCACTGTGGATAGTTAGCTTTCTTATCTGAGAAGGAGTTGGGAGCAGCACCCGCGATGCACCACGAATTCCTAACACACACACAAACAAACAAAATAACTAAATATCATCCATCTTCCATTTTAAAAATAAGTGTTCAACTAAAAGTCATTCACTGTGCGGTTTAGTCAGGTGCTAAAGTTGGTGATAATGTGGCAGAGTGTGGGGGACAACGGGCGTGAGTACCAGTTAATGTGTAATTTCGCTCAGGGATAATAGTCTAAGAAAGGTTGGGAACCACTGGCTTAGAAATATGGGACATCTTATGTAAAATAGCCAGAATAAGAGATGAATCAGAAAAACCTTATAATAAACAGTACTGTAACACACGACAAAGTAAAAAAATGCAGGAGTATGCACTTGTCTGAAACTGAAGGATAAGATTTGTACTACTATATAAACATATAAACAAGCCGTTGTTTAACAGTGTTACCGATAGTCTCAAAAAGTTTCTAATTTGTTTCATATTTGTATATATATATATATATATATATATATATTCACAATTGTGTACAGGCTTCCTGTTAAAACCGACTGCGAGAAAATAAATGTTGTGCTCTACTGTGAAAATGTGTGGTTTCGGTTTCTTTCTCGCAGTAATTATAACTACGATAGCAGACCATTTACACCATTAGTCAAACCATTTCTCCCACACACAGGGTGTCACGTAAAACCCATTTCATTTCGTGGTCTGTTTCAGATACTGAAGAAGGTTTCCGGCAAGTGATAGTACGCTGAGGGGAATGTACTTTAGTAAGTGAGAAAGAGTAAACTCTTGCATCGATTGAGATATTGAAGCATGTATGATTTTTTTAAATGGAATCATGTACTTTTCTTAAGAGCATCTGAAAGCGCTTGAAAAGACGAGTATAGTGATATAATGACTGTTAATGTTGAGGCTGAAACTCTTCGCAAAAAAATCTGAGAAATAGACTAAAATTGAAAGGCAAGTCGACCGGAATACGCTATTGCGTTGAAATCACACTTACGCCAGGATACGTCTTTGTACCAAGTCTTCCGCCTGTTTGTCTCCACTACGGAAGTAGCAGGAACAATGTCGTCTGTCGGCAGGTCGTTTCTGCTTCAACATTTCATGTATGCAGACACGTGAATCAATGAGGACGAGGTAAGACTTGCTACTTCTATGCGGCGAACGGTGGCTCGAGGAATGCCAAGGAATGAGGATCCGTAATAGGGGTGTCATTTACATCTCGCATCGACATAAACTCCACCTTTACCATCTGCCACTACATAAGGCACTCTGAGGACGTGATTTCGAAAGTCGCATAGAATTTTGTTGGTCTGCTCTGCGTCGCTTGAGAGACGATACTACATTTTTCCAACGAAGCAAGTTTACGAACCAAGGTAATGCAAGTTTACGTAACATGCTTTACTGGGCAGGTGAAAATGGATGCTTGTATCGTCAGGTACAGTAACTTCGTCCGGAAGCGTAAAACTATGGTGCGGCGCCATAGGAAATTCCATTGTTCGAACTTACTTCATCCCAGGAATGTTAAATGGAAAAGCATATGCACACTGTCTCACGAACATTCTATCTATTCTTACAGAAGATGTACCACTGAATGAACGACCGTGTATGCGGCACAACACGATGGCTGCCCAGATCACTCTTCCCGTGTTGCAACGCAAATACTGAATGGAAAGTTACCTGGCCGATGAGTAGGACATAATGTTGCGGTACAAGGGCTGACCATGATTTGACCCCTCTTGATTTCATTCTATGGGGAGTCCTGAAACATGCAGTTTATCATGAAGCCCCAACTACGTCAAATGATTTGCGCAGTCGAATCGCCACAGCATGCAATGGCATATCACCCAGTGCACCTCTCGAACAAATTTACCAATGTCCCTTGCAGTCGATGATAAACAATTTGAGCACATACTTTAAATGAAATTTCCCCTTTGTATGTAAATAATGACAGTGCTGGAAAAACTCTTACGCTATTTGATTTTCAAAGAGCTGAGCAAAACTAAACGTAGGTACTGAGACTGTTTTCTCTTTACTTATTCTGTTCATTTCTAAACTAACACACAATATTTTAGCGCAACGCAATCTGACTTTCAATAATCCCTACAAAAGTGTAGCCCTGACTAACAATAACCTATACCCTTCATGAATAACTTAACTCACAAAAACCTTCGTTACTCGAACTACTGCAATACAGTGAACGCCAATACTGTCAGCTAAATAAAAGATTCTAACTACTGAAGGCATAGTCAGCAAATGAAAGATTTTGATAGAGACCAAACAATGTATTTACCTTAATAGTGTTGGTTGGCTCTGAGCACTATGGGACTTAACAGCTGTGGTCATCAGTCTCCTAGAACTTAGAACTACTTAAACCTAACTAACCTAAGGACATCACACACATCCATGCCATAGGCAGGATTCGAACCTGCGACCGTAGCGGTTGCGCGGTTCCAGACTGAAGCTCCTAGAACCGCACGGCCACATCGGTCGGCCTTAATTGGTTCAAACGTAGTAGTATATAGACAGATTCATGACATCCAGTTGAACAAATTTGTTTTTCTGACGGAGACACGTCCAGATCGTCCGCTCATAGTAACCTCTCAAACCTCTGGCATCTCTCTCCCCACATCAACCACTGCTGGCGGGTCACCTCCAACTGCCCACTGCTATGGGCTGTTCACATCCAACTGCCCAGAACTACACTAGCAAATATTCCGACAGTGAGTCCAATCAGCCACAGACTACTCACAGCGCAGTCAGCGATTTTCATACAGAGCACTACGTGGCATTACCAACATAAAAATCTAAACAGCCTGAGCCGTGCGTGGCTCATGTTCCTGCCATCATGTATTTTACACCCTGTTTTTAACGTACTTCCACCTCACAACGTTAATTTAAATTACTGGTGTCACTGAGTTGCTGCTTTGCCTGACCGTGAGCAGCGCGTATCAATATATCCCCTCTCGTTGTATCTTTGCTCGACTGGTATTACTTCCCAGTCGTTGTCTGTCGCAAGAGAGTTCGGGTCGCGAGTTCGGGCTGCCAGTCAGCTGGAACGCGTCTGACTCTGGAGCGCATTCCGGACCTGCCAGTTGGGGAGGAGCAGTGAGGTCTGCGTCGACATGGCTCGCCCGACCATTGCCGCCACCCATCGCTTGAGCCAGACCACGGTCTTGGTAGATCGTCGGTCGGTCGTCCTACCGGACGTCGCGTTTTGGCTCGCCGATCGTTCATGAGTCGGCTGTGTGTGTGTGCATCGACTCCCGATTTGTCTTCGTGCGTGCTTAGTTACTGTTGGGTATTGTTCAGGTCTTCGTGCAAGTGTTTGCCAAGTTGTGTGTGTAGTTGGCGTTATGTCCACTGACGACTAGTTTAGATGTTGTCGGCATTCTGACGGTTGCCGTTCGGTTGGTTCGGACCAGGGAGGATATTTCCGCGCGGCGCATTCGGCTGAGTCCGCTGCTGGTCCCTGGGCAGTGTCGGAGCGTGTGTGGAGCTGTCCGTTTGCTACGAGCTTCGTGGCTCACTGACCCAGGACGTCAAAGCTGAGTGGTGTCTTAATTACCCAAGCCATGTCTGTTTATGTTGTGTCGTTCGTTTCGGTGGTTCGCTGTTGGGGAGCTTTTCCTGTGAGCAACACCGAGTGTTTGTTGTGGTGAAATCGAACCGCCGTGCGGTGGAATTAACTACATGGGTTCACTACAATTCAAGTGTACCAGCGGAATTTTCTGACTTGTGGCCGTTAGTGTTCTCGTTGTCTGCCCCGGCCACTGACGTAAATTCAGACAGTGTTCTGTTTGGTTGAGTTAACTACGCTACTGGCCATTACAATTGCTACACCAAGAAGAAATGCAGATGATAAACGGATATTCATTGGACAAATATATTATATTAGAACTGACATGTGATTACATTTTCACGCCATTTGGGTGCATAGATCCTGAGAAATCAGTTCCCATAACAACCACCTCTGGCCGTAATAACGGCCTTGATACGCCTGGGCATTGAGTCAAACAGAGCTTGGATGGCGTGTACAGGTACAGCTGCTCATGCAGCTTCAACACGATACCACAGTTCATCAAGAGCAGTGACTGGCGTATTGTGACGAGCCAGTTGCTCGGCCACCATTGACCAGACGTTTTCAATTGGGCAGAGATCTGGAGAATGTGCTGGCCAGGGTAGCAGTCGAACATTTTCTGTATCCAGAAAGGCCCGTACAGGACCTCCAACATGCGGTCGTTTATTATCCTGCTGAAATGTGGGGTTTCGCAAGGATCGAATCAAGGGTAGAGCCACGGGTTATAACACATCTGAAATGTAACGTCCACTGTTCAAAGTGCCGTCAATGCGAACAAGAGGTGACCGAGACGTGTGCCCAATGGCACCCCATACCATCAAGCCGGATGATACGCCAGTATGGCGATGACGAATACACGCTTCCAATGTGCGTTCACCGCGATGTCGCCAAACACGGATGCGACCATCATGATGCTGTAAACAGAACCTGGATTCATCCGAAAAAATGACGTTATGTCATTCGTGCACCCAGGTTCGTCGTTGAGTACACCATCGCAGGCGCTCCTGTCTGTGATGCAGCGTCAAGGGTAACCCCAGCCATGGTCTCCGAGCTGATAGTCCATGCTGCTGCAAACGTCATCGAACTGTTCTTCCAGATGGTTGTTGTCTTGTTAACGTCCCCATCTGTTAACTCAGGGATCGAGACGTGGCTGCAGGATCCGTTACAGCCATGCAGATAAGATGCCTCTCATCTCGACTGGTAGCGATACGAGGCCGTTGGGACCCAGCACGGCGTTGCGTATTACCCTCCTGAACCCACTGATTCCACATTCTGCTAACAGTCGTTGGATCTCGACCAGCCGCGCGGGATTAGCCGAGCGGTCTAAAGCGCTGCAGTCATGGACTGTGCGGCTTGTCCCGGCGGAGGTTCAAGTCCTCCCTCGGGCATGGGTGTGTGTCTTTGTCCTTACGATATTTTAGGTTAAGTAGTGTATAAGCTTAGAGACTGATGACCTTAGCAGTTAAGTCCCATAAGATTCAACACATTTGAACATTTTTTGAACTCGACCAACGCGATCATCAATGTCGCGATACAATAATCCGCAATCACGATAGGCTACAAGCCGACCTTTATCAAAGTCGGAAACGTGATGGTACGCATTTCTCCTCCTTACACGAGGCATCACAACAACGTTTCACCAGGCAACGCCGATCAACTGCTGTTTGTGTATGAGAAATCGGTTGGAAACTTTCCACATGTCAGCACGTTGTAGGTGTCGCCACCGGCCCCAACCTTGTGTGAATGCTCTGAAAAACCAATCATTTGCATATCACAGCATCTTCTTCCTGTCGGTTAAATTTCGCGTCTATAGCACATCATCTTCGTGGTGTAGCAAATTTAATGGCCTGTAGTGTACATTACCTTATTTCAAATTCAAGTGAACGAGCGGAATTTTCTGCCTTGTGGCCGTTAGTGTTCCGGTTACCTACCCTGGCCACTAACGTAATTTCAGGCAGTGTCCTTTCCTCACCTGTTGTCGCTGTCCAACACGGTATGTAGTTTTGACAGCTTAATACATATTTCATTGTGGATAATCACGTCCGTAACTGTTTGGTCCTTGAGTTCATGTACAGATTGGTGGCTAGCAAGTCGTTTGGTCGGTCGGTCCATGGCTGTCTCTTGGTTGGGTTACCGACGATCAAGTGTAGTTGGGCCTACTACCTGTCTCACCTACGTGAAAGGTAATGTTTCGAGGGCAGCCCCCCCCCCCCTCCCCCCAACCGCCCTCTCTTGAGGCGTCTGAGTGCCGTTGTCCATACTGTCCTTTTCATGGGTGTTTAATGTCTGTTGGTAATCTATTATAGCCAGTGCTTTAAAAGAAATTATTTTTTATTGTATTTTATGTAAATCAAGGGCCTTCAGCCCGTATAAGTAAGTTTGAATTCTGGCAAGTGGATATTTTGCTGAAAGTTACTGTTGTTACGCTATCTTTTCATTTAGTACGCTGTCAGCCACTTAAAACTTAAAGGTTTAAAGTACTTTTTGAATTTTAGGAAAATCAACTGTGGGCCTTCAGCCGCTTAAAGCCTTGTTCTCAAAATTTCCCCTTAAGCGAAAACATTGCGGCCTTCTGCCTTAAAAGATTATGGTGATAAATTTTAAAATTTAATTGTGTCTTTCAGCCGTTTGTATTGCACCTTGTATATGTTTGTTCTATCCACTTTTGCCTTGAGGCTTTCAGCCTAGCTGATATATATATATTTGCGATTTTAACTGCATGTCTTCAGTCACTTGAAATTTATCTTGTCGATTTTTTAGATTTCTTGTTTGGGAGGCCTTCAGCTGTAAAAGAATTGGATTTTGAAACTCGTAGTTGTAAAGGTTCGGCTATGTGCCGTTTTGGTTTTAATGTGTTATTAAATTACAATAAATTACAATTCTGAAGTGAAACTGGCCGCCACCTTATTTGGCCTTTTCCGCAATCCCGATCACCTGTTCTGCCCTGCGGGTTTAGCGAGCGTTTCACAGCCTACTTACATAAGTTATGTGTAAAAGTGCGTTTCGTTAAGAAAAGTGTTTGGTTTGTGGGTGATATGTCGTCAGTCATTCTGAATTAACTGTTTAGTCTATTGAAAGTGTATTGCTTTTAATTACAATTTCGGATACATTTGTTCGACAGCGGGTGGTATACTTCAAGAAGCATTCAGGCGTCTCCAGGCGAAAGCAGATCAGGTATTTTTCTTTTTTTCCACATCTAAGGAAGTTAATATAGTAGTTTCCTTTTTCCCTTGAATAGGACTCTTTATCATTATGAAGTATGAATGATCGGTGTTTCTGTTTCGACTTCCACAAGTTAGCAGCGACGGGGAGGGTTTAAACGTAAAACTCCCTGACGAAGCTGTAGCTTCCATAAAAACTTGAAAACGTGTACGCATTTGAAATAGTTTACCTAAGCGCCAGCTGATGCGCCAGGAGCCTGCATACGTAATAGTCCCATATACAAAAAGCATAGCTGACCCTTTATCTAGGTCTTAGTAGCGTAGGGCTGTGTTGCTATATACAACGACGGAGCCTCGGCTGAAAGTTCTACTGGCCACATTGCTTTCCAATTTTAGGACATTTCTGGGATTCTTTTGCGAAGAGTTTCAACTTCAACGTTAATAAGCATTATATTACTGAACTCGTCTTTTCAAGCGATTTCGGATGCCGCTAAAAAGTATGTCATTCTACTTTTAAAAAAACTTACTTACTTCAATACCTCGATCGACAGGAGAGGTAAAACATTTTATCACATACTAAATTACATCGCACTTAGCGTGCTATCATCTGCCCAAAACCATTTTCCGATACTTGGAACCGTTCACGAAATAAAACGGGTGCTGCGTCTTACGTGACTCACCCTGAATATTCTTCCTCTTTATAAATAATTTTATACACCAATCAGATAGACCCAATGTGGCGCGCGCGCTACGTCGACCCGGGCAGCTAGCGGAGCTATTGCCCGTGGCAGCACCAGTGACGTCAGATGGCGCCAAGGGCAGGCGCCACGTTTGAAGCTGCCGCTCCCGCGTCGCGCATCTGTCTTTTCTTTCTTTCGATGTCCGGGATACACTACAGCAATTCGTCGATCACGTGAATGGTGTCCATCCCAAGATTAAATTTACTGTCGAGACGGAGAAGCACGGTAAGCTACCATTCTTGGATGTTTTGGTTGAGCGGAAGGCAGGAGGCCAACTTGGTCATTCAGTGCACCGGAAAGCAACACACACTGATCGATACCTGAACGCCAATAGTTTCCACCATCCTGTTCACAAGAAAGCGGACCTGAACACGTTGGTTCATAGTCAAGATTATCCCTGACGACGACCACCTACAGTCTGAAATGCAGAACTTAAAACGTGTTTTCGGGGGAAATGGATACAGCAAAAGACACCTGGTGAATCAGTAGAAGAGGCCAAACAGACTGCATTCCTGCCATACTGTGGAGCAACTAGCAGCAAGTTAGGACGTCTGCTGCAGAAACATGGGCTAAGACCAGTGTACCCGCCCGCCCCCAAGATACGAGATATGTTGCGCCCTGTTAATGACGGCATTGCTCTTCGAGTGTCCCGGTGTGTATGGTGTACCCTGTGAATGTGACAGCATGTATATCGGACAAACAATTCGCACGGTTGCGGAGCGTTGTGCTGAGCAGAAGCGCCATATAGAATAGAACAAAGGGAGCTTGACAAGTCGGCCATAGCGAAGCACTGACTAGAAAACGGACATAAAATACAGTTTGAAAATACGAAAGTGTCGGCTCCTGCGGTCGACTTTCGTTTAAACAATTTCAACAGGGACCAGGGGTACATATTCAGCAGGGCCCCGGGGGGGGGGGGGGGGGGGGGGGGGTTTGGACATCGAAAGAAAGCAAAGACAGATGCGCGACGCGGGAGCGGCAGTTTCAAACGTGGCGCCTGCCCCTGGCGCCACCTGACGTCACCGGTGCCTCCACGGGCAATAGCTCCGCTAGCTGCCTGGGTCGACTTAGGTTAGGTCAGGTACGCGCGCGAGCCACATTGGGTCTATCTGACTGGCTGCTGATGATGTCATCATGCCTATATAAGCGAGAAACAGTAACAGCTCCGGCAGTCAGTGAACTCCTGACGACGATGGCGGAATTGGTCATCGAAAACTCGAGTATTTAATTCGAATTGACGCGGCTTGAAAACCGAGAACGTTTTATTCATGTATGCCGTCGCGAAAGACTCCATGGACACAGTATTTAGAAGTGTTAAAAAGAGACAGGGAAAGAAAACATAGAACATGAAAAATATCTGTTAAAGACAATGGGAGTGTTGTAAAAGTCTGTTTGTGGGTAGCAGATATTTTTAATGATTACTTTTTAAAATAGGTGAGGAAACTGGCGCAAATAGTTCAGAAGAGAATACTGAACAGTACACTGAAGAAGCATTACAGAGGAAATTTAGTGAATTAAAAATTAATCTCACATCCCCATACGAAAAACGGAAGACCGTCATTTGCTGTCATAGCTCCAAATTCGAATTTCGCGACGTTTTCGACTTGGCCTACTAGGAAGCCATATCGCAATGCCGCCGCAGCATAACTCATTAGAACAAAACCTCTGCAATATGATCAAGTGCAGTATAAAGCCCAACAAATATCCCTTCTCTTCCTTAAAAAAATTATATCTAAGCTGTGACCAGGTTCGGATAGTAGGTTCAGATCCGAAGTGGGTCACAGTTTTTTCTTAGTAGAGGCTCTTTCCTTTTCTGTCTTCCTGCTGGTTGCCGGTTCTACCTTTGGACTAACGAACCATGTTGGATTTGTTGTTAGCAGTGTCTACCGTAACCTGTGAATGTGCGCCATTTACTAGCTGGAATGTTCTCTGCAGTTAGCCAGGGCACAAGCGCATCCACAGGGGCTAAGCCTGACGCAAGCAAGTGGAAAGTCTTAAGCTGTCTGACGACAGGCTACAAAGCCGAAAGCCGGTTCACAACAAAACATAAAATAAATATTAACGCGGAACATCAGTACTGTATACTTTGGTGATAAGTGCAGTGAGATCCGATATGCAAACGATCCAAGTTTGGTGCCAAGGCGCATGGAGTGGTACTCCGGTCGGGCAGGAGACCACATTTAAACGGCAGGTAATAGACAAGTCATACACGTGTCGACCACATCCCGAGTCGAGGGGACGTTACTAGGCGCAGAAAGCGTTACACATTTCTCACAGTTACGCCATTTTGAGAGGGGCCCAATCATCGGCATGAAAACTGCAGGCTGGTCGAGTTGCCGTGTGGCTCGCCATGTCGATCGTTCGGAGTGTTTCGTCGGACGATGTTGGGAGCAGTGGACACGAGATGGCACCCATGTGGGATTTACCGAGTTAATATATTTTAAAAAGTAAGAGTTAATAATTGATTGAATATTAGTAACTGAATATGAATTGAATGACTTTAAAAATGTCTGCTTGTACATCAGGCTTCCTTACAATTTTGGTGAAGATGCAGGCAGCTAAAGGACTCCGTGGGCACTGGCGCTTGTCGCAATTACACAAAAATTCACTTCACACATTTCCATAAATAAAAATGCTATGTATTGGTCTTCTATATCGTATTATTCACGTACATTTAAATACACTCAGACTGAAGTACTTGTGCTCTACAAATGCACATCCTTCTCTTACGAGAGAAAATCTCGACTGTGTTCTACTATTAAAAAATGGCTCTGAGCACTATGCGACTTAACTTCTGAGGTCATCAGTCGCCTAGAACTTAGAACTAATTAAACCTAACTAACCTAAGGACATCACACACATCCATGCCCGAGGCAGGATTCGAACCTGCGACCGTACTATTAAAAACAAAAAAACAGTATATCAAAAGATGAATGTGAAGAAATTAATTCGTTGGTTTGCGCTTTCCTAATTAATGCCTCTGCCGACATTTTACTTTCAATCGGTATTTTATCCTCGTTTGTTCTCAAAATTTTAACGTAGCGGCATCCTGAAGGGTCTTACATTAAGTACCTGTACAACTGTCCCTACATTGTACGTTGACTTGTTATGGTGACGTACAATGTTGTTTGTTTACATCTGCCGATAGGGGTCGACGATCTTTATTGTCGGCTTCTCTTTTTTTTGTGGAATTGATATGTCAGGTCATTCTAAAAATTCTACAAGAAATTAAAATATTATGTACATATATAATGTGAGTCCATTACATATTTCAATTTTGCGTGTTAACAATAATGTCCAGTTTGCTTCATTTTTGCTGCCGTGTTTCACGCTTGTGCACTGTCTGATTGGGCGGCAAGAACTAGTTGCCAACGGTCAACTGTTATATGCTGCCGTTGCACGTGCGTGCACTCGTTTTCTTGGGGTTGGTGTCACATAGAGTGTTAGTTACACTTTCACCTGATTCCCACGTATCGAATTTCTGTGACATTTGTCTTCATTCTGGGTGCAGTGAGTGTGTTCTTATTGTTCAAAATCCGACGCTGTGACAGCAGATTTCTATTTTTACGGCCCGGGAGTCATTACTACCCGTCGTCCTCGCATTTTCAGCGGCGAGAACCTGACCATCAGCATCCGTCGATGAGGTGAGAACCTGCTCGAACAACTACAGTTCACTTGTCCATGTATCAAGCGTTGTGAGCCACGATCCTCATTTCGTTGCACACGCATGTTCGTGTCACCATACTTTAACGTCCACTTGTTAAAACACACATACAGCCGTCTAACACATTGTATAAACTGCTTGTCCTTGAAGTTCATTTCTTCATATAGAGTTTGGTTTTCAATGACAATTCATACAAGTCTTGAGTTACAACAATGTACATAAGGTGATAGCTTATACCTATGGCTGACTTTCCATCCATTAGTTATATTATGAACATAAATTCTTAGCTTTTACAACATCATAAAATTTTTCATTAACTACAGTTTGTTTATTTCAAGTCATTTTTGATCACATCACATATACAAATTAGTTAGATATCACATTTTTATAACACAATACAAGCATATGATACATTTCTGCTTCATTTCATTGATAGGCTTTTATCACTTATGGGCGCTCATTTCTCTCGTAGTTAGAGAAGGGAGAGAAAAGAACATTGGAAATAGGACTAAACCATCGCGCATTGCTGGCTTAACCACGCTTGGCACCGCCTCCTTTGTTTGGGAGGGAAGAAGTGAAATACTCATCTACTGGTTCAAGGATTTATGAGGATTCATGAAATAGTTGCTAAGGAACTTTGGTTCATTGAAATAATGTATACCGACTAATCATTGACAGTGTCATGTTGATTATTCATGTTTTATTACTGTATACTTCATTCGCGTGTAGCTTAGTGTGAAATCTAATGTTTTCACCATCGTAGACTTATCTTTCTTAAATACCTGGAAAAGTCATTATAAATTAACTGGGTTTTGTAAGATCTCCTGCTTAAATGATCATGTGTACTCTGCAGTGAATGGGTAGTGACAATTATCACGGAAATATACTGCGAGGATGCATATTTCATATTTTTTCGCCTTATGGCCTTTACTGTAAATATCCTTATAACTAAATTGTTTACTCGGGTGCGGCGCGTTTCTTCATTCGGTACTTGCTACTCTAATTTTCTTCTTCCGCGCCGTGACGATGCATTGGTCGCTGAAAGAAAATAACTTAAAACTAACTTAAAACTAATTATATTTCTAGCTCGGTGGCCACTGATACATTTGGTCACTGCATACGTCCGCAGATATTTCCATATTTTGTTTAAATTCGTAGACATTCGTTTATTCTGTTACCCTTTATGAACACTTGCCTGCAAAGAAAATCATTTGACCTTTCTTACGGTGTTTTGTCATTAGTCCTCATCTTATACGTCTCGTACAGTTTTTATAATGCTTCCTTTTGGTTGTAAATATTGTTGTACATAGCTTAGTATTTAATTCGATCTTTGTGTACATACAGCATTATGTTCCTTTCTTTTTAGACAGTAGATGTATTTGCATAGTATTTAAGTTTACTCCGTAGTTAGATTAAGTATACATTGCATTCCTATTTTGTTTGCGCCTTGAGCCAGTCTGTCGCGCATGCGTACAGGTCAGTGTCTCCTCTCCTGCTTCCGACGTCAGCGCATATTTCTGAGCGCGGATCGCTGAGCCATAAGCTAATTTTGTTTATACTTCGCATGAAACAGTGTTTTACTCCCCATTTGCTGATAATCTTATGCCTACGTGTACAAATCAAACGAATCACTTATGCATATACACATTACTTTATCTTAAAATACATTCCAGAAGAAAATTATACTTATAATTATGTACATTATGTACAATTGTCTTGTAATAGAAAAAATGTTACCTAGCTTCATTATTCTATAAAGGCTTTTATATCCTTGTGAGGGTAGAGACCCTTGTCTCTTCCTGTTTTCTCATAGGCTAATCTGTACGTCCCTGGGTGTGGTATTTTAGAAATTACATATCGTCCTCAGTAGAGTAATTGCCACTTCTTATTCAGTTTACCAATTTTTGTCGATTTAGGGTGCGTCCGTAAGAGGACTTGTTGCACTTCAAAGAACTGTGTAACACGTTTGTTTCTTGTTATAAATTTTCTTTCTATACTCGGCCCTGATTATTAGAGTAACTATGGATTGTTTGATTTTATCTTGTAGTGTCATTTCTGCAGTGGGTACCTTTGATATGGGAGAATCTCACTCATTCGTTTGCTTTATCTGGAACATCAATTCATTAGGTGTGAAACCTGTTGAAGAATGTGGAAGATTATTGACAGCTTGCTTGAAAGGAGTTACGTGTTCTACCCATATGGTGTGTTTGTCTGATGTGTATGTCCTAATAAACCAGTTAAATTCTTTAATTACTTAATCATTTTTACAGTATTATTTAGTTCTTTGATTTATGTTTAGCAAAATCTCAATGTTAAACATTTTAATAAATAATACATTTTACTTAAAACACCAAAAATATTACATTATATTAACTCATACTTTCGTCGCTAGGTAACAGCATCCTTCAGTAATGTTCATAGCACGTTGCCTCTCGCGACTTTGTTTCGTAGTACTGCCACTGGGTGGCATACGCTTACACCTAACACACTGAGCTTTGGCGCTGTCCTTCGGACACATCGTCCGCGCTAAATACGCATTGCCAACTGATTTTGAGAAAATGCTGACGATTTACATGCACGTAGAGGGTGCTTCACGTGTGGACCAACCGTTCTAAGCCGTGCTTCTAATATTCTCACACAGTGACATACTTGCGTTACACGCCGCCATGTTACACGCTACAATTCGGAGCACTCTAGCAACAGAGGGTTGCAACTTGCGTCAATGAAGCAGGCAAGTCCACTGAGTGATAGTTATCACATCCAGTACCTCAGTCGATATTGAAAAGAGAATAAGAAATTCGGAGGTATTACTTTCAGCAAGCCCTTCGTATGTCTGTATTCTAGTGCACTAGTCATTCGGATGCACTGAGATCTCGCATGACGTTGAGTATGGCCCTCCTTATCCCATCGATTACATTTTCGCAAGACACTCGTGAAATCCCGACCAACGTGAGCAGCAATATCGGAACGATAAACCGTATTCTCAAAAAGCTACAATCCTGCCGCTGTGTAATTTGATGCGTGCTGGCAGACTTTACTCCATCTTAGACGAGGTATAGTATGATCTCGACGCAAATAACATTCAAATAAATTTTTGAAAAAGAAACCTTTCTGCGAAATCCTTCTTTACATACAGAATTTAGGTGGCATTACTCCTACCATCTTTGTGCAGTTGCGCAATTCATTTGTATATCCAAGTACGAAGTAAGTATACTTGACGCCAATTTGACGTTTGATGCGTGCTACCTTCGTGATCCCGCAATTTTAATCTTCAGCTGTCTAGTACACAGTAACTAGAACACACTTACACAACGTCATTGTGGTACTGTATTGAGTCATAATAAGTGAGAGAAATTTGATAGGACTTGATGCACTGGCGCAGTATCATTGTCAGTAAGTTTATTGTGTTGGGTCGCTTATTGTGGCTGGAAATCGTAAATATTTATGAATTTTCCAAAAGAAGAAAAAAGCATTTTTTGAGTTGCATAAGGAAAACTTTGTCCGTAACAAACCAGCCGATAGATTCCTGACGTCGCTGGAGAACTGCAATGTACACTGTCACTGGCTGTGATTGTAATCTTTCCATTTAGATTCGTGAATGATTATATCGCCATGTTGCGATCTTTTTCCGATCAAGGACTCTCTCTTCGACCAGATAATCGCTACCACTTGCATTTACTTCACTTGTCACCCGTGACGCAAGTGTATTCACTTTCTTTCGTTTGCTCCTCGAGAGAAACCATACCAGGAATTCGTTCAGACATGGCGTTAATACTCATATTGTAAATCATACTGTAGAGTACAAATAAAAGTAAGGGAGTTCACGTTATAGAACAGTGTATTCAAAGCCTTGCGCTTAAATTATTACACTTGTATCTAAACGTTGTAGTATTCATCGTTTACGCTGCCGTATCTAAGAAGTTAAAATATAAAAGGCAAAAAAGAAATAACAGACAAAGGAAACGACATTGATCTGTTATAGAATTTTAGAACACGTTTTTTGCTCGCGTATGTCATTTCTGGAAACCCAGAATCTACTCCTTATGAATCCATATGGATTCCGGAAATAGCGATCGTGTGAGGCCCAACTCGCTTTATTTGTTCATGAGATCCAGAAAATATTAGATACAGGCTCCCAGGTAGATTCCATTTTCCTTCACTTCCGGAAGGCGTTCGATACAGTTCCGCACTGTCGCCTGATAAACAAAGTAAGAGCCTACGGAATATCAGACCAGCTGTGTGGCTGGATTGAAGAGTTTTTAGCAAACAGAACACAGCATGTTGTTCTCAATGGAGAGACGTCTATAGACGTTAAAGTAACCTCTGGCATGCCACAGGAGAGTGTTATGGGACCATTGCTTTTCACAATATATATAAATGACCTAGTAATAGTGTCGGAAGTTCCATGCGGGTTTTCCGGATGATGCTGCAGTATACAGAGAAGTTGCAGCATTACAAAATTGCAGCGAAATGCAGGAAGATCTGCAGCGGATATGCACTTGGTGCATGGAGTGGCAACTGACCCTTAACATAGAAAAATGTAATGTATTGCGAATACATAGAAAGAAGTATCCTTTATTGTATGATCATATGATAGCGGAACAAACACTGGTAGCAGTTACTTCTGTAAAATATCTGGGAGTATGAATATGGAACGATTTGAAGTGGAATGATCAAATAAACTTGTTGGTAAGGCGGGTGCCAGGTTGAGATTCATTGGGAGAGTCCTTAGAAAATGTAGTCCATCAACAGAGGAGGTGGTTTACAAGACACTCGTTTGACCTATAGTTGAGTATTGCTCATCAGTACAGATTGTACCAGGTCAGGTTGACGGAGGAGATAGAGAAGATGCAGAGAAGAGCGGCGCGTTTCGTCACAGGGTTATTTGGTAAGCGTGATAGCGTTACGGAGATGTTTAGCAAACTCAAGTGGCAGACCCTGCAAGAGAGGCGCTTGGCATCGCGGTGTAGCTTCCTGTCCAGGTTTCGAGAAGGTGCGTTTCTGGATGAGGTATCGAATATATTGCTTCCCCCTACTTATACCTCCCGAGGAGATCACGAATGTAAAATCAGAGAGAGATTCGAGCGCACACGGAGGCTTTCCGGCAGTCGTTCTTCCCGCGAACCATACGCGACTGGAACAGGAAAGGGAGGTAATCACAGTGGCACGTAAAGTGCCCTACGCCATACATCGTTGGGTGGCTTGCGGAGTATAAATGTAGATGTAGATGAAAAGTCGAGTGAGGGAAGGGGGGAGGGAGGAAAGGAGGGGTACAGAATACTATACCTGATAAACAGCAATGCTAAATTTGAAATAGGTAAGGCCTGCTGCAAACACTCCCCCCCCCCCTCACCCCCTCCCCTGGTAACCGTGCGTGTTATGGCGCCCCTTCTGGGACGGAGAGGTGCGCCGGCAACAATTCGAATCTGCCCGGCGAATTAACGACGAGGGTCGGTGTGCTGTACAGCCTGGATGTGATTTTTAGGTGAGTCCCGGCGAGTACCCAAGTTCCACCTCAGTTACACAATTCGCAAATATGTAGAAAACTTCCGCTCACTTTCACATGAACTACACGGAGACAGCTGGGGTACCCACATTCCGTTAATATCCATGCCGACCCTGCGCCGGTCGGGATAAAGGCACAAGGAAAAAAAGAATTAGGAAGTCTACTGTAGCTCTTACGACATGTCTTCGGCTTGTGTAATTAATTCGATATTTTGTTTCAAGGTTTACGGTACATTTCTCTCTATACTTTTTCCTTTCGTTCTGTAAATAATGATTCAGCGACTGAAGTGAGAAAACAGTGTAAAAATAGTATGCTTAAACAGAACCTTTAGTAAACTCATACAGAATATTCGTGTTTAGGTACATAATAATCGTATGTGAAAATTATGATCTGACGGAAACACTTACGTCAGCGAGGATAAAGCACAAAATAAATGTGAACTTTCATCAGAGTCGTGTTTCACTCTTTTCTTTTCATATGAGAAACAACAAAACACGATCTTGCGAGGAAGCTGCTAGCAGTGTTCTCTGGGTAACAGGCTGTGCGCTCTGTGTCATGTTGTAATACGATAGTTTCCGTGGAGACAGCTGCTGCACGCGCTATGTTAACACATCTTTAAAAGTGAGAATGTAAGGCCACTCGGCAGCCGGCAGCTGTGTAATCTGTTACCTTTCAGCGCCCACTGGCATTCATTGCATGTTCGGAAGGGCTGTCGGCGAAAGTTTGTAACGACTAAAAAAGTATGACGCGCGGGCACCATATGTTGGCGACAATACCCCGCCTTATGAAGAAACTTGGTTCGCGTCTTGTGATGGATAATCAATGACGTCGACATGAGGATAAGAATATAATCAGCTGCTGACGTGGAAGCAGTTCAAAGCGTGTTTCTTCCGCTAAGAAGAACGTGGTTCTCATATTTTTAGACAGAGCACCCAACTGGGAAGAACACTCTGAAGCAGATATTGATTATCACGTGTGGATGTGCATGATAACTGAATCTAATAACTTTGGGCATAAAATGTTTAAGATATTTATGACCATTACAGAGAATTACTGGTAGTTCGTGTCTGTCTCCTTCACCAAACCTCTTTATTAATCAGTGACCGTACATTACGTGTTCCTGATAAGCCCCATCATTAAATTACGTGAAGATAACATTAACGAGTAAAAGTATACCAAAATGAGCATGTTTACAGATCAGTAAAAGTAAACGGACAACTTATCAAAATAAATGCACCATTTTTATGACATCTTTACCATTAACATTATGCAGTTATGAATACCGCTTACATTATTAAATAACAGGTGGAATAAAAAGAATTATTTAGTGTTGTCTGAAGATCTAATTTCCTGGAGACATTAATGTAAAATATAAAGTTTGTTACCTGCATCATTAACGTTAAGCAAAATAGACTAACGACGACATATTGCTTGACACAGTACAATCACTAGCACCATCATTGCCCGACTAATCGCCCAATAAACTGCATTACAGACAACATAGTTTTCGCCTGCAGGTTGCGTCATTGTAAATTACGAATTTGAGTACTATAAACTTTAAACAGAAAGAAACCTACGAAAGCGGTAACAACAGAAGTCCCTATGCTAGCTGATGTGCTATGCTAGTAATCAGAAACATGTTTTTGTGTAAAAACAAAAATATTCAAATCCGCTCCGAAATGGTCACCGCAACATCTACATCTGCGAAAACGTACTCCGCAAGTCTCCATGGCGGAGAGTGCCTTGTGCTACCTTTAGACATTCACTTTCCTGTTTTACTCAAAAATGAAGAGAAGGAAAAATGACTGTCTACGTGCTTCCGCACAAGCCCTGATTTTTCTTGTCTTCGCGGTCCTTAAGGTAAATATATGTTGGTGGCAGAAGGATCGTTCTTCAGTCTGACGCATACGCCGGTTCTTTCAACTTTTTCAATTTTGTTTGGCGGAAAGAACGTCTCATTCCCTACAGAGATTCCCATTTGAGTTAATGTAATACTCTCGTGCTGATCGAACCCATCGGTAACAAATCTAGCAGTTCACCTCTGAATGGCTTCGATGTGTTCCTTTAGTTTGAACTGTTGGGAATCCCAAAGACCCGACCAGAACTCAAGAATGAACCGATCTTACGTATTTATGGCAAGCTGTTATTCATCGCAGCAAACAGGAATTCTATGCGAGTCATCCTGTATCCTCCTACATTCACTCACAGGGCCAATTTCCCGTACACTACACATGCCAAGTAAGAAAAGAGAAAACTGCTCAAACTCCGTCCTTAAAAATGTACCGAGTTAACCGAAGTTCGATCGTCCCATTTTCGAAGGCTGTTCAGGGATATTTTCGGGTACTTAGGTGTAAGGGGCCCATGTCTGCGGTAGCACGTAATGTAATTATGATTTATTCGGTTCGTTACTCAAATTACATTCGTTCTTGTGAAAACACCTTCACAACAGTGAGGAAGCCTATAATGTGCAATCACCAAAATGAACAACAAAAAAAGTATTATGTGTAGTTGCCGCCTTCATGGGAACAGCTCAGTAAAGAGGTGTCGCACCGCTGTTCCACTCCATTCAGTTAAATCGCACACGAGGTGAATATCGGCCAATTCCTCAGAAATCCAATCCATGACGCTATGTATGTTAACGTCCAATTAAGACTGGCAGAAAAACGAACCCGAGGCAGAACCGAGCAGCACCGAATCCAAGATTGAGGGCGAAGAGTAAAATGGGTATTAAAGTCATCAACAGCGAGTACCATGAGTGAATACAATACGTGTTTTTCCAGTGAAGATATTTGCAGTGCTGAGCAAATATTTCCAGTGAAATGAAGATACAAAGATAAAATGGGGTTAGAAATAAATTGAAATGTAATTACTGTTTAACAAAGCACCGGAGACCAAATATACCGTATATCAAAATACTCAGAAAATGTCCCTCATCAACCCCCGAAGTTTTGTCGATGAAGTTTGATTTCACCCCGTATTTAATACATGTTGGAATATTACAACGCAACAATTATAAGTATCACAAACCTATCCAGATCAATAACTGAATCACAATCATATTCAGAGAAAAACGTCGGTTTTTGTCCAACTGTCACCAATTAATGCAATTGAGTAAATCTCACTATTAAGCCAGGAAGGTCCTATTACAAAAGCTGACATCGGTTTTTTGCGAATTAACCATACTATTACAACACATGGCATGCTTACCTAGTACACTGGCGCTGTTCATCCTGAAAAAAAATTAGTGGCATAGCTGCATCACACTCTTCTGACAAGCAGTAAATGACGTACAGATTTGGACTCGACCCGTCAAGCATTTCTTCATTTTCACTTAACGTAATTACTGAACACACATAAGAAATAATTCGTTATACGTTACATGGGCTACGTATGGCTGTGAAAAACGTTGGTTTTTAGTTAAACGTTTTTCTGTGTTGCCAGCTTTTAGGTCAGCCGAGTTAGTCGACTGTCTGTACAGTGAATAGTTCCATCCCTGAAGCGTGGTTGTGGAAGGCCTGCAGAATATCCATCAATGGCTGCCGCAACCTACTCATTTCACTCAAAAGCTTTTCCAGCTATCAGTTTTTCGGATGTTAGAAGAGATGGAAGCCACAGATTGCCAAATCTGGTGGAAAAGAAGGACAAACCAACCAGTTGTACCTCCCATCTCCCAGTTTTCTGACAGCAAAGAAAGTACTTCCGTGATCAGGTATATTTTTATGATTTTCTCAAAACTAAACTGCATCCATTTCTGAAATTAATTTTCCGCTAAATGTATTTTTCGTACAAAAAAAATTGAAAATCTCTGTTCTTAGATAGAAGTGTTTTCTTCACTGTACAGTTCTTTATCAAGGGCTTTAAGGAAACCATTCTTCTGAAAAGTTTGATTCTTTCGCATGTTATAGTCTCATATTGTAGGATGATATTAAAATTGACATCTTTTCGTTATTGGTGATGGACATTATGATGTTTTGAAATTAATTAACCCATCGCTCATACCACGGAGAATCTACATTGAAGTCTACGGTCACCAATCACGGTACGTTTTGGTCGTCCACGTGAGGACAGCTTATCGAAATTATTTTCTAAGTTGAAAGAAGAGTTACATCTTTTATCAGTCTAGAGTAAATGGAATTTAGGTCTTTTAGGTATGTCGCAGAGTGCTGTGCTTGTAGCCCTTCTAACGCACCAGGGCTGGTTTACTGATATATCTTGTGTTTTTCTTTTGTTTATCCATTATGATACCCACTATTAAAGCTTACGTTGAATTAACTGTTGCTTTATTTTTATTCTGGAGTTAACTAGAAGCATCAACAAAACTTGCTTTTATGTGCCAGTCATTCCATCACATGACCTGGAATCTGGAAATTTTATTCGGGAAAGAATGTCCGAAAATTATTACTGTTAATGAGAAATTACAGATATTCACATCTAATGTAAGTTCTATTCATCTATTAACAGAATAACCTTTGTTTACATCGTAGAAAACTTCCTTGCGTTAATCTGAGTTAATTTGTTACTTCGTGACATTGGCCTATATGAGTAAACGCTCGTGCTTTGGCAGTTATTCGTCTACAGTCATACTCACAACCGTAAGTATGGAAATTACATTTGGTCGAACATAGCAACGTCTAAATCTTCACCTCAAACTGTAGTGTGATAGCACCGTTACTGTTTTCAATGCATATGAATGATCTCGCAGAAACCGTAGGAACCTCTTTAAGATTGTTCGCAGATAACGCGGTTGTCTATAAGAAAATAGCAAAGCCAGAAGACAGTATCAATTTGCAGAATAAAGTACATAGGATTAATGAACGGTGCAGGCTCTGGCCGTTGACCCTGAATGTAAATAAATGTAACATATTGCGCATACATACGAAAAGAAATCCACTAACGCACAACTACAATATCGATGACAAAACGCTGGAAACTGTATCTACCCTAAAACATCTTCAAGTAACAATTCAGAGCGGCCTTAAGTGGAATGACCACGTAAAACAAATACACTACTGGCCATTAAAATTGCTGCACCAAGAAGAAATTCAGATGATAAACGGGTATTCATTGGACAAATATATTATACTAGAACTGACATCTGATTACATTTGCACGCAATTTGGGTGCATAGATCCTGAGAAATCAATACCCAGAACAACCATCTCTGGCCGTAATAACGGCCTTGAGACGCCTGGGCATTGAGTCAAACACAGCTTGGATGGCGTGTACAGGACAGCTGCCCTGAAGCTTCAACACGATACCACAGTTCATCAAGTGTAGTGACTGGCGTATTGCGACGAGCCAGTTGCTTGGCCACCATTGACCATTGGTGAGAGACCTGGAGAATGTGCTGGCCAGGGCAGCAGTCGAACATTTTCTGTATCCAGAAAGGCCCGTACAGGACCTCCAACATGCGATCGTGCATTATCCTGCTGAAATGTAGGGTTTCGCAGGGATCGAATGAAGGGTAGAGCCACGGGTCGTAACACATCTGAAATGTAACGTCCACTGTTCAAAGTGCCGTCAATGCGCCCCATACCATCACGCCGGGTGATACGCCAGTATAGCGATGACGAATACACACTCCCAATTTGCGTTCACCGCGATGTCGCCAAACACGGATGCGACCATCATGATGCTGTAAACAGAACCTGGATTCATCCGAAAAAATGACGTTTTGCCATTCGTGCACCCAGGTTCGTCGTTGAGTACACCATCGCAGGCGCTCCTGTCTGTGATGCAGTGTCAAGGGTAACCGCAGCCGTGTTCTCCGAGCTGATAGTGCATGCTGCTGCAAACGTCGTCGAAGTGTTCGTGCAGATGGTTGTTGTCTTGCAGACGTCCCAATCTGTTGACTCAGGGATCGAGACGTGGCGGCACGGTCCGTTACATCCATGCGGATGAGATGCCTGTCATCTCGACTGCTAGAGATACGAGACCGTTGCGATCCTGCACGGCATTCCGTATTACCCTCCTGAACCCACCGGTTCTATATTCTGCTAACAGTCATTGGATCTCGACCAACGCGAGCAGCAATGTCACAATACGATAAACCGCAATCGCGATAGGCTACAATCCGACCTTTATCAAGGTCGGAAACGTGATGAAGCGCATTTCTCCTCCTTACACGAGGCATCACGACAACGTTGCACCAGGCAACGCCGGTCAACTGCTGTTTGTGTATGAGAAATCGGTTGGAAACTTTCCTCATGTCAATACGTTGTATGTGTCGCCACCGGCGCCAACCTTGTCCGAATGCTCTGAAAAGCTAATCATTTGCATATCACAGCATCTTCTTCGTGTCGGTTAAATTTAGAGTCTGTAGCGCGTCATCCTCGTGGTGTAGCAATTTTAATGGCCAGTAGTGTAGTAGAAAAAGAAGATGCCAGACTGTGATACATAGGAAGAATCTTAAGGAAATATAACTCATCCACCAAAGAAGTGGCTTACAAGGCGCATGTTAGACCGGTAATGACGTATTGTTCATCAGTCTGGGGCCCTTACTAGGCAGGACTCATAGAAGGCAGAGAAGATCCAACGAAGAACGGCGCGTTTCGTTGTGGGATCGTTTGGTCGGCGCGAGAGCGTTACAGAGCTGCTCAACAAAAACACAAGTGTCAGACATTACAAGAGAGATGTTGCTCATGAGGGAGAGGTTTACTGCTGAAATTTCGAGAAAATACTTTACGGGAAGAGTCGGACAACGTATTACGTTCTCCCCGATACATCTCGCGAAATGGCCACGATGATAAAATTCCAGTAAGTAGAGCTACTACAGAGGCTTGCCGACAATCATTCTTTCCACACGCCGTTCGAGAGTGGAAGAAGAAGGGGGGAGGGGGGGGGGATCAGTTAGCGATACCAGAAGTACCTTTCGCCACATATCAAAAGGTGGGTTGCGGAATATTGATGTATATATAGAGTACTGATGTAGATATATGTTTTAAGGTTGCGAAATTCAAAATACTGTCCGTAGTTCAATAGCCACAACCGGTTCTAAAAGTATATAAAGCCATTTAGCATGTCCAAATTACTGAACTTCAGCTAACACATTTGTCAACTTTAGGACCCATCTCTTTAGACATCAGCAGCAAAGACATGATTTACTGTCTAAATTACTAATCGTAAACATCTATTACGTCACTGTTCTATAGTAAATGAACGATGTGACAATAATACTGTTACATATCCAATTACAAATTACGCACAACATGTTGCCCGTAAAAGACATATCGCAAACAGGTGGTGTTTTCACTGTACAGTCTGTTAAGAGCGTGGTCGGCATTACACACAGATGATATAAGATATCGCCTTAGTTCTTTCACAACGCAAGAGAGGGAATCTTTGTCCTTCATCCAATATCATAATTTATTAGTTTACTTTGAATTCTTGACTGAGATACACAAGAAGAGACATGAGTGCAGCTTACGTGTCGTGTTTATCAAAGATTCTTGTTGCCGACTGCCAAACGTGGTTCATCGACAAAAATGAAGGCTGGATACTGCAGGAGGACAATAAAGCACTGCAGCAGGCGTTGTAGCGACAGGAAAATAGAAGAAAGGTGTGCAAATACTGGATTGGCCTCGCAGTCGCCTGACGATAATCGTGTTGAAAATGTATGGTCTTCGATCAGAAAGAAGTTACAAGCAAAAAGGATTTTCACTTTCAAACAGCAGTCCATGGCAATTCGACATATAATTCGACACATTTGGAGGTCTCTTCCACGTGAATAAGTGGAAAACTTGGTTTCAACCATGCCTCGCAGATGCCAAGCAATTATCGACACTGCGGGTGACTAGTTATGTACTTGCATTTTCTTTTGTTCATATATGATGTATGCATATGTTTTAGTTTGTTGTCAAATACATTTTTGCACCGATCAACCCGATCACGATCTTACTTAACAGACAGTAACACAATTCACGTAAATGCTTTGAGGATGTAATATACCTTCTCGTACTTATTTTACTGATTCTAATAAAACAGAACCAAATTATTTCAGGTCTTGTAGGACAAGGATCGTCCGCAAATTTAGTAAGAATAATGCAGACTTTGTATGACTTAACATACGTTCAATTTTTAAATGGAATCACGCAACCTGAAATAACCCCCTCTTCGACTTAGACAAGGGTACTCAATATACTCATTATAGATTTTCACTGTGTCGTAAATAAATGAAGAAAATTATTACCAAAAGGCTTCCGAATAAATAACGCTACTTTTGACGCAATGCTCTTTGCAAACGAATAAGTGAATTAGCTGGAATGGAAATGATCTACAATGGGGCTGTAGCTGCTAGTGAAAGTAGCTAATAAACACAATTCAAATATTTCCAAATCAAAAACAAAAGAGATGGAATTCAGTAGCATTTAGGATCAAACTATGGCAAACTATGTCACAAGTGAAAAAATTCTTTCGTATTGGGTGTGATATTACTTATCTGTCAAGTGATAATGTAAGTAAGAACCTACAGAAATTCCGATAGGCATTTGACACAATAAAACGCATTTTAAAAGTAGCAGAGAGATGCCTTGCTTGAACTATGTAAAATGATGTTAGTATCAACATTATTGTATGGATGTCACTGATGGACACTTAGTAAACAATGTATCAAAGGGATAGATAGTACAGAGATAGATTTTGGTTTGCAGTGGCTGGCTACATGGTACTTGATGTGGAAGAAATGGAGACAGCGGGGAAGATTAATATATATTTAAACCGAATGACGAAATATTGGAGTACGGGAGCAAATGGAAAGAGTAGTTATATTACGTAACGGCTAAAACGTTCACTCCGTCACTCTCAACCCATTGCAGGTTGCCTATCTAACCGCTTCCAGGAGTAACAAAAATCTGCCGCGCGGGATTAGCCGAGCGGCCTCAGGCGCTGCAGTCAGGGACTGTGCGGGTGGTCCCAGCGGAGGTTCGAGTCCTCCCTCAGGCATTGGTGTGTGTGTTTGTCCTTAGGATAATTTAGGTTAAGTAGTGTGTAAGCTTAGGGACTGATGATCTTAGCAGTTAAGTCCCATAAGATTTCACACACATCCGAACATTTTCGAATAAAAAATCTGATTTCTGTATTTCATATAATAATTATTGACCAAATTTAAAAATTTAAAGTGCTATCAGACTCCACTCATCGTGTTTTTGTTGTTGGTTTGATGCACACTACTACATCCTGTGCAAGCCGCTTCATCTCCGAGTAACTACCGCAACCTACATCCTTCTGCATCTGCTTACTGTATTCATCTCTTGGTCTCCCTCAACTAGCTTTATCCTCCACATTTCCATCCAGTACGAAAATGGTGATGCCTTGATGCCTCAGAATGTGTCCTACCAACCGATACTTTCTTCTGCTTAGGATGTGCCACAAATTTCTTTTCTCTCCAATTATATTCAGTGACCCCTCATTAGTTACGTGATCTGCCCGTCTAGTCTTCAGCATTGTTCTGTAGTACCACATTTCAAAAGCTTCTCTTCTTTTCTAAACTCTTTATCGTCCCTGTTTCACTTCCAAACATGACTACACTCCATACAAATACTTTCAGAAAAGGCTTCCTGACTCTTAAATCTATACTGGATATTAACAGATTTCGGCTGCTAAGGAAAGCTTTCCTTGATGTTGCCAGTCTACATATTCTATCCTCTCTACTTAGACCATTGTCAGTTATTTTGCTGCCCAAAAGGCAAAACTCATCTACTAATTTGTCTCATTTCCTAATCTAATTCCCTCAACATTACCCGATTTAATTCAACTACATTCCATTATCCTCGTTCTGGCCTTCGTTGATGGTCATCTTATATCCTCTTTTCAAGACACTGTCCGTTCCGTTCAGCTGCTCTTCCAAGTCCTTTGCTGTCTCTGACAGAATTACAATGCCATCGGCGAACCTCAAAGTTTTTATTTCTTCTTCCTGGACTTTAATTCCTACTCCAAATTTTTATTTTGTTTCCTTTACTGCTTGCTCAATATACAGATTGAATAACATCGGGGATAGGCTACAGTCCTGTCTATCTCCCTTCTCAACCACCGCTACTCTTTCTTACCCCTCGACTCATAACTGCCACCTGGTTTCTGTACAAATTGTAAGTAAGCCTTTCGCTCCCTGTATTTCACCCTTGCCACTGTTAGAATTTGAAAAGAGTATTCCAGTCAACATTGTCTAACGCTTCCTCTACGTTGACAAATGCTATAAATGTAGGTTTGCCTTTCATTAACCTATCTTCTATGAGAAGTCGTAGGGACTGTATTGCCTCGCGTGTTCCTACATTTCTCCGGAGTCCAAACTGATCTTCGCCGAGGTCGGTTTCTACGGTTTTTTCATTCTTCTGTATGGAACTAGTGTTAGAGTTTGCAAACGTGACTTATTAAACTGATAGTTTGTTAATTTTCACACGTTTGTCAGCATCTGCTTTCTTTGGAGCTGGAATTATTATATTCTTCTTGAAGCTGGGGGTTTTTCGTCTGTCTCATACATATTGCTCACCAGATGGAAGAGGTTTGTCACGGCTGGCTCTCCCAAGGCTATCTGCAGTTCTAAAGGAATGTTGTCTACTGCCGGGACCAAGTTTAGACCTAGGTCTTCCAGTGCTCTGTCAAATTCTTCAAGCAATATTTTATATCCCATCTCATCTTCACCGAGCGAGATGGCGCAATGGTTAGCACACTGGACTCGCATTCGGGAGGACCACGGTTCAATCCCGCGTCCAGCCATCCTGATTTAGGTTTTCCTTGAAATCCCTAAATCGCTCCTGGCAAATACCGGGATGGTTCCTTTGAAAGGGCACGGCCGACTTCCTTCCCCATCCTTCCCTAATCCCATGAGACCGACAATCTCGCTGTTTGGTCTCATCCCCAAAACAACCCCCCCCCCCCCCCCGGCCCAACCCATCTCGTCTTCACCTACGACCTCTTCCATTTCCATAATATTGGAATATTGGCCTGTAGTACAACTCCCTTGTTTAGGCCCTCTATATACTCCAATCTGCCTGATTTCCTTACCTTGCTTAGTACTGGTTACCGTCTGGGCTCTTGATATTCATAAAGGTGGTTCCCTTTTCTCCAAGAGTCTTTTTAATTTTCCTGTAGGTGGTATCTATCTTTCCCTTTGTGACACATGCTTCTAAGTTCTTACATTTGTCCTCCCTGCTTAAGGATTTTGCACTTCCCGTCAACCTCATTTTTTAGATGTTTGTGATCCGTTTCGCCAACTACATTTACTGCATTTTTATATTTTCTCCTTAAATCAATTAAATTCAATATCTCTTCTGTTATCCAAGGATTCTTACTAGCCCTCGTGTTTTTACCTACATGATCCTCTGCTGCCTTCGCTATTTCACCTCTCAAAGTTACCCATTCTCTTTCTACCGTATTACTTTCCCCCGTTGTTATCAGTCGTTCCCTTGAAAATAAGATGGACTGATAAGGTAAGAAATGAGGAGGTTCTCCGCAGAATCAGCGAGGTAAGGAGCATGAGGAAAACACCGAGAAGAAGAAGGGACAGGGTGATAGGAAACTTGTTAAAACTTAAGGGAATAATTCCATGTTACTAGAAGGAGACGTAGATGGTACAAACTGTAGGAGAGGACAGAGACTGGAATACATCCAGAAAATAATGGAGGCGAAGATTGCAAGTGCTATTCTGAGAAGAAGAGGCCGACAAAGGAGATGAAATCGTGTCGAGCTGCGTCAAACCAGTCAGGAGACTGACGATTTAAAAACAAATGACTAAGCAGTGAAGTAAACCAAATAAAAAATGGAAAGGAAATTAAAGTATAGGGAAACGAAATATAAACTTTGAAGTTGCCGATGGCATTGTAATACCGCAAAGTATTTGGAAAATCAGTTGATCGAAATGTTTAGTGTCTTGAATGAAATTATAAGATGAATATCAAAGAATTTACAACACTGACTGTGGAATGTAGTCGAATTAAATCAGGCGAAGGAATTAGATTATGAAATGAGAGATTAAAAATATCAGATGTGTTTAGCTACTCGGGCAGCAAAGTGACTTATGATGGCCGAAGAAGAGAGGATAAAAAATGAAGAATGGGAACAGTAAGCATAGCATTTCTAGATAAGAGAAATTTGCTAATACTAATACAAATTTATGTGCAAGGAATCCTTTCCTCAAGGTATTTGTCTGGGGTGTGTGCCTTGTACAGAAGTGATATGTGGACGATGAACAATTGAGACGAAAAGAGAATTTATATGTGATACTACAGATGAATGCTGAATATTAGACAGGTAGATCGAATGACTAACGAGGAGGTACTAATCTGACAGGAGAAAATAAATGTAGGGCACAACTCGACTAAAAGATGGAATCGGTTGATGAGATGCATCAAATGGTTCAAATTGCTCTGAGCACTATGGGACTTAACATCTGAGGTCATCAGTCCCCTAGAACTTGAAACTACTTAAACCTAACTAACCTAAGGACATCACACACATCCATGCGCGAGGCAGGATTCGAACCTGCGACCGTAGCGGTCGCGCGGTTCCAGGCTGAAGAGCCTCGAACCGCTCGGCCACACCGGCCGGCTAAGAAGCATCCTGAGGCACGAAGGCATAGTTAATTTGGTAACAAGGTGTAGGGGGTCAAAGTTGAAAAGGGAGACTTAGATCTGAATACATTAAGCAGACTCAAATGTATATAGATGGTTTTAGTTATTTAGATGTTAAGAGATTTGCACAGGATAGACTATCGTGGATAGCTGCATCTAACCAGTCTTCGGACTGAAGACCATAACAACAAAACGGCTGGACTGGAATTTGGACGCTGTTGCTACCCGTTAGAAACTGAATGAAGAATTTCTTGAACCAAACAGAGAGAAAGACACCGCACCTGGTGACGAGCTAGGACGCAAACATGCCATACAATAGAAAATTAAAAGGCAGCATGTGCGAGGGTATGTGGTACAGTATAAGAATTAACAGATTAATTGAATACGATATATTTCGATTCCGTACGAATATGCGAATGGTTTGACATCCTTTATCAGCCACAGTACGCTGGTCGCCGAGATGACACGACAACATCGAAACTGCTTGCTTGCACAGCTCTGTCTGACACAGCGCGAACGCTGAAAGATAGGCTACCTGGTGTGTCGCTAGGTTGGTACGGTTGCCTCCCTGCAGGCGGCAGTGCTCTCTACAAGGGCCTGAGTCAGTAATGGGAAAACCGACAGACAAGAAGCTATCGACACATTGTCTCCAGAATTGATACCGACATTTCGAACACTACACTGGAAAACAAGACTTTCCGGTTTGACACTTTAGATCGCCTCGTGTCGGCAGCTCTCGAAGTGAGTACGAGAAAAATTGTTGATAATGCCCATAAAAGTTTTCGATATTATATTTTGTTCCGTTTGTTTCCAGCAGCATCTCACAACTGGAATTCAGCCAAAGGCTGTAGCTTTAGTTTTTTATGCATAATATAGTGTTGCATTGAAAGAAATATTTGAAAACAAAAACAAAACAATATTGGATCACACGAAATGCTTGTAATATTTGCAGCAACATAATCCTGCAGAATCTAGAGGCTGGACAATACCCATTCGAGAGCCGCTGCTTCATTAAAGCGTTTGGTACTCCTAGCGGCCAAGCTGTATTTGTAAAATTTCGTGGTGCTCGGATGTATATTCGATTTCTTGTCGTTCTCAAGAGCAGAGTTCTCCGTTCGCTTAAGTTCTCGACTCCTCGCTTCAGTCATTTTTGACACAAGGTTTGTATAACATGGGATAAATGCGTCAATGTGCGTTTAGATTATGCCGAAAAGTAATATAGGGTAAAAGGTGCACTTATGTAGTAACATAAATATATCATTTAAATATTACAAAAATAAAATCTAAACGACGATGGGAAAACATATTGTGCGAAACATGTATCATCAAATTCAAGTATACTACCGTATGTCAGTCGTGGCTGAGAAGCCCAGAGAGGATATATGAGTTCCTAACTAGAAAGTCTTTTCTTTATTCGCATTTCCATTTGTTCTGGAAATCGTGAGTGTGACGAGTGTTTATTGTCAACACATGCAGTCGCAACACTCTCGCTAAGCTTTCTCATACACTGTGGCAGCCGCGCGTCAAGTGCCCAGTCAACCACTCTATTGAATACGATAGCCAACAGGACCCTTTAGTGACGATCCCCTTGTGACGTACAAACATTTGATGAATATTAATCTTCCTTTCTAGGAGCAAGCTCCACAATAATGTAGAATTTTGTTCGCTGTAATTTTAACCAAACAAATTTATGAATGTGGAAAATTTTAAAAAAAGAACTGGTTTGGAAAGCAGGATCTACATTACTTAAAATAGCCTGCGAATTAAGCCACAGTAATTCCTGCTGAAGAAAAAACTGCCACAAAGACGTGACAACAAAACGTCAAAAGCTATATAACTTTTTCCGGACACATAAGAAATAAATTCCACAATTAATGCTACATTAGAATCAGAAACCTCAGAACCTTCAACCTGTCTTTAGAAACTAAGTAATTAGATTAAATAAAAGTAGCATCACCTATAATCGGATTTCGACCAATTGTGTCGACATCATACAAATAAACCTGCGCATAATATGGTGAAAGACCATACGTAGAACACACTTGAGCTGATCTATTATAAAAAATGTTGTGTATCTCAAAGTGGTACACTCCACATAAAGCTGTGTCTAAAATTCTAGCCTCAGAAATGACTACAACAGATGTTGCATTGTTGCAGTGAATATTACTGGAATACCTCTTTGATCTATCTTTAATTGTTCGCTTATTTGAAGCGAGTCCTTGAAAAAGAGCGTTGAAAAACAATTTTTGTGTCAACGGTAACGTATTATCTTGCCCCTTACGACAACATACTGAGAATGCCGTTGTATCACGTAAAGTACCTCAGATGCGAAATGTTTTTTTTATTACGTTATCAGCATTCATCAAACCACAGTTATAACTATTACATTCAGCACACACATAAAAGTATCTTTCAAAACAACAACAGAATTATCATTATAAATGCCTACATTATTCCTATTACTTTGTCTACGCAAAAACAGTGTTCTTCTGAAACAAATGTAGTTTCCCCATAATAGGCGAAGTCGTATCTACTCAAAATAAAGACATTAAAAATTAGGAACGTGCTTAAAATTTTGTGATAACGGTGGCAAATGAACACAAAGTCAGACTCGCTTACTCTTAGACAAAAGTAAGCGAGAAAACGACGCCACGAAACAACGTTATGTACAATCCGTGTTGTACCGGAAGGCTTCATTACTATGATGTTTTGTTTTTCGCTGCTGGTAATATCCACTACCTAGCAGTTGTGGCAGTGTAGCCACCTGATAAACGTGGGTTACTGCAAATGAACCACATGTAGCTTTTAAATGAACGGCCGCAGAATGCGGGTTCAAGAAACGTTATTACTTCCGTCCGCCATTTTTACCATAGCACCTGAGCGGCTCGCAGGATGAAGATGGTAGCAGTGTGAGAGACAGAGGAATACTTTCCTCATGTGCGTATCGCTACATTCACATGGACTCCCAAAACTGGAGTTCGTAAACCGATTTCCCAATTCCGTTTTTGGTTGGTCATGTAAACACTCCAAAATCGATTCTCTAAATCCGCTTCTTCCTAGCCGTTTTCCATTTCCACAATGGATTTTCGATACCATGTAAACGCACAGTTGTTTCTGAAACTTACTTGGGCTGTCAGGTTACGACTTGTTTTAAAAAACGTAGGCTAATATAGACGCAGTGACTTTTTGTACAGTGAAGCAGAAGTAGAATTGTATTAAGCTGTCTACTTCTAATATTTAACTCAAGAAAAATAGCGACTGTGCCGACTAAATTAGAAACTGGAACAACTGATTTCCAGGCGCCATATTTGACTGGGCTATCCAATCTGCTTCAGGCCTTAACATGCAAAAGCGACAGCGAAAAACGTTTTCCGACGTACACACGTAAACGTAGTGTACATCTCCTTCCTTTTACCTCTTTTAATGGCTACGTACACATATGATTTTTTGTGTACATCTATGTGAAAATGCCTTTAGAATTATATATGTTTCCTTGGCGTCCTTATATAATGAATATTAAATATCACTATTTCACTTTTCGATGTTTACGTATTAATATAGCGATATTCCTGTAATGGAAAATCCAGTGAACTGTAAGAATGTGCAAATCCATAAACCGCGCAAAATTATAATGTGACAAGGAAAATGCCTCTGTCATAATAAGAACAAATGTCATAGAAACTAAGTGACGAAAGACAATATTATTCGAAAAACAATATTGTATCCAGGTACTTGAAAAAAATAAGGTTGGCTTATTTGGGCTGCTAATTTATTTACTTTCTATTTAATTTATGTCTCTTGCGAGCTTCTTTTTTGCTTTCAGATTATTCTCGGCACATTCTTGCTGGTCGTTATGTGATGACACAATCATTAACATATACTCCGCAACACAACTAAAGAATCACTTTTTCGAAACTCCGTAACAGTCTCCCATTGCGACGTAGAAGTTTGAAGTTTGGCTCAAAAATGACAACAACCTTCCTCTGTAATGATGCAAAATCTTGGCGCCCTGCGACGTCATCCTCGAGCTCGGCGACGCTTCAAGGTGTCGACACATGCGGAAAAAAGGTCAGTGCTCTGAAGTTCATGTAACGTGTAAGGTGGGTTAATGATGTCACGTTGGCACCAAACTTCACCATAATTCTGCTCAATGCCACTGTGGACGTGTCACACAATAGGAAGGTCGTCACACGCCCTGCTATCTACATTCCACACCTTCTTTTGACGCCTTTGCGATGGATGTCAGAACCGAAAACATTTCAGACCCAGCTCCACTCATAGTCGACAGGGAAAGGCCTTAGGGGGTGTCACAAAGGGTCTCAATGAAACTACCACTTCCCTTGGAGCGCTGATTCCCACAAATTTCACAGTCAAAAACGACAGTCTGCAGTACGATGACCAACAGGCAGGCGGTCTTGACAATCTCTGACGCTGCTGACAACGCGCCGGACGGTTCAACCTTTCACTAAAGACGTAGCGGTGCTGCAGCCATACCGAACGCGATCGCACAAATTTTGGAGTGCAGTGCGACCGCAATTATTGCTCTGGTGTTCAGTGTAAAGTGACTAAGGACCTTTCAAAACCATTAGACTAAATTTGAACGTGATCCGAACCAGCATCGGGTGCTCATGCTTTTCCAGCCAACCTGTTTCGCGTCCTCCTATGGCGTGATCTTGAGAGAGGAGAGGGGGCTGCGAAATAACACGTATGGAACTAATCCCCCATTTGATTTTTCATGCATCGCATGTCTCAATACAAGTGCTCGTGTCGTTTCTGGCTGTCGGGATGGGACGGGTTTTCTGCGCGACAGACAGTTTTTTGTGGAGTTATCTTTCCCAAGATCGCTGCTGTTAATCACGTGCGCTGCCGAGTTGTCAGCAACGGCCTGTCCGCTAACAGACAATGACAACTCTGTGAATCCTGTGTCTTTGTTCCCACTACCAGATTATGACACCAATTCTGCCTTGTCATGTGCCACTTGCATCTGCGCAATTTGAGAATCGATAGCTTCTAGGTTTGGTCGTGACTGCGATTGATGCTGTCTTTTCCCACGACTTCAACTTTCTCGAAATCCACGGTGGATAGGTTCCAAGTTCCTGTAATCACATGATCGATTTTACCTTCTAACTCAGTCCATAACTTCACTGAGTCAAGTATCGATACTGTGAAAGATGATACCTGCTATTGCAATAATACCGCTTCTTGGACTCAAACACTGCGATTGGCTGTGCGCGTCCTATCAAGACTAACAGAAACTACGCACTTGTGTAATGACTGCACGGAACTCACCCAACTACAGTTTACAAGATTTTCTCGGATTTCACCTCATATTTTTACTAACGCACAGATGGTTAGAAATCTTTATATGTAAATGAATATCTAAATTCGCCGCCGAACTGAGTGCCCTTTTGATGTAGCTATTTAATCACAAAAATATCTTAAAGAAGAGGAGCTGTCCAGAAGGGTACTGCACTTCTCTGATGGTCTTACGGGAAAAATTGGAAATTTGTGGGAAGATATTATCGGACCAAACTACTGAGGTCATCGGTCCCTAAACTTACACATTACTTAATCTAACTTAAAGTAACTTACGCTAAGGACAGCACACACACCAAGGGAGGACTCGAACCTCCGACGGGGAGAGCCGCGCGAACCGAGACAAGGCGCCTAGCACCTCACGGCTACCCCGCAAGGCACTGTCTTACGGAAGGCTCATGTATTGTTGCTGTCGACCCCTGATTGCTGTTCACGTGATAACGACGTACGATGCAAGTAGACGCACCCCGCAGAAGTGCACAGTGTGATTCGTGCGGTAGCTATGAAGGGACGGATGATGCGAGAGTGCGTGTGAATTTATCAACGTTTGGGATAAATGTTGAGTGCGCAAGAAAGACGCGAGTGTTACAGACAAAATAATGAAACAAATACAGAAGTGGTGTCAATGTTCTTCAAAATGTCTAACATGATTAATCATTCTTATTTGTATTTTCTGCTACCAATCACTTTTATTTGCATAATGTTTGATTTAACACATTGCAACGCATTTCGAGCATGTTCAGCTGGTCTTCAGGTGTTTGTACATACAAAGAATTGTCACTTAAAAATAAAATGTCTTAAACTACATTAATATAGGACTTCTTGTTAATTGTTCGCTGTTGGAGTGGCTGTTTGGGTATTTGGAGGGTGGGGGAACACTTGTTTGCCACTTAATGTAATATTTGATACAATACAATACAATATCAAATAATGTATTAGGTGTGAACTGTTCAAATGTGTGTAGCTAAATTTGTGCATTGAATTATGTCGGAAAACAGAGCCAGAATAAATAGTGCAGTAGTGTAATGTCTCACAACAGCTCCGCCAGTATACTAATGATACAAACGAAACTTTGGGACGCCAAAATAGCTGTGGTGGCAATCAGCATAAACAACGAGACACAGCTCCATACCAGTGGAAGACATCACGGGACATCAATACCTGGTCAACCACTGGCCTCCCCCTCCTTCCAAATAACACAACAGCCACATCAACAGCCAACAATTAACGGAAAGTCCTATTTTACTTTAGTTCAAGACATTTTGTTTTTAAGTAACAACTTTTTGTGTGTATAAACGCCTGAAGATCAGCAGAACATGCTCGTAACGCGTTGCAATATGTTAAATTAAACATAATACAAATAAAAGTGACTGGTAGCAGAAAATTACAAATAAGTAATTATTCCACACAATCATGGTAACCAAACGTAATCAGTATGACCACAAGGAATTGTGATTAACCCAATTTGCGTAGTCGGTGCTAACTTTGTGTATTAATATTTGACGAGGAAAAGCAAAGTGAACGATAATAATTTACGTCTCAAAATGACTAATTAGGAGTTTCTTCTTCAACTTAATTATCTTCCCGCAAAATTGTATCTTGAAAGGAGCGACACTCTCAACTAGGGCTCGCCTCTTTGTTGCAGGTAAAAGAGGGTACTTTCTTGGCATGCTACGAAAAACCATCTCTTTAAGCGCGGTAAACAGATCACGAGATACTATTTAACCGCAGACTGTGGAGTTTAGCGCTCTAGAATAAATATTGCGTATCATAGATTCTATCACTGTCGTAACATTTCTTTTGACAGTCAGGTTAGATCACACTAAAATAAAAGTACTGCGCAAATAAAAAGTAAAAAAGTATAACAGTTACGAGGCACTTCTTATACAACACAATAAACATTCATACGTGATGCAGCTTCATTGGAATCATTGTAGTAACAATTCCACATCGAAGTACTGCAGTCGTTATATTACTGTATTAATATTCATTGGGCAGGAATGAACAGAAACAATATGTCACCAACTTCTCGTCTCCTTGTCCTGGTGTTCAATTTTTTTTTTCACGGTTAAATTGGATTTGCACTAATTTTTGTGAACAAAACAAGCTGTGGAGATGGAATAATTTAACAGTAATTCAGTCATATATTTTACTTATCTTATTGGCTAGCTCCCAGATTCATTTGATGCTTCATTAAAACCTGTGAAGTATCTGACCCGACTTTTAATGTGTTTCATCAGGACTTGATTCCTGAAAAATGTGATACTTGCTTTGTCACCCGGTCGTGAAAGCCTTCATTCTGTGACCTGCTTTGTTTCTCAAAGAATACGATACAAATAACAGGGAAATTGGATGGTTTGGGACTTCACAATAGCGCTTTACTGCGAATAGAGTGTACCTCTCGATATGGGTAGCAGTTTGCTCCACGTGGCGTAATTGTGTTTTGCTTGTACAAACGCCGAATGGATACATGGTGCAGAGGAACGTACAGTCTTAGACAATAAAACTGACCGCCGGCCGACCGCCACAGAGACTAAGTCCGAGTCATTCACTTAAGGTGGCCAATAAAACTGACCGCCCCTGACAACTCTAAGTCCGGCCATATGCACAATCTGGCAACACTGTAAGATGTGGAAGTGTTAGGAGGAAGTGTTGTCTACTTCCGAGACGTTGTCGGACTACGTGAGCCCGTGGTCTAGTGGCAAGCGTCGTGCGTTCTAAGCCTATAGTCGCATGTTCGCGTCCAACTGTAATTTTTTTTTTTTTTTTTTTACCACAGTCGGTCTAAAGTTATGAGTCTGACTGAACATCGAAGATAATTCGCTTAACATTCTACCCACCAGCAATAACAAGTATTCCAGAAACAATTCCGCAGGACAGCTCGTGGCTGCGTCGCAACATCTTACGCTCGAGCGTTTCCTCGCGCTGAAGCGGCTACCGGCCACCGGCCAGACGCCACCAGCCGCCTGAAATCCGGCGCCGCCCAGGTGAACGCGGCGCGACGCTGTCAGTGTGTGTATCAACTGTCATTTTCGAATTTGAAGTTCTAGTTATCATCTTGCAGTTAAGCATTGAATTTTGCATACTTGAAAATCATGAACTACAGTTAAGCATTGTAAAATTGAGTCGCAAGTGGAAATAGGGGTAACATCTGCAACACAACGTTTACTTTTGGTATAACAGAGGGGTGAATGCAGAGGAGGCAGCTAGGAAGATTTGAATTGTGTATGGAGCGAGTGGTTCTGGGAAAAATACGCCAGAAAAAGATATTCTTGTTTCAACAAAGATTGTTCTGGCATGAATGATTTTCCACATTAAGGAAGTCTCGACTACTGATATATGTGATAGATTACCATTTTACCATCATGCGACATTTGCATTCAACAGGCAAAGTTCAGAAGTCTGGTGTAGGAGTACTGCATGCTCTAATTCCAAACAACAAAAATCAATGGAGTGACTATTATTGAACGTCATCAGGTCGCTCATTGAGTATTCGTACGCAGTACTGTTACTGGTGACGTGTTATGATGCCTTTATCGTTAACTTCCTAAGAAGAAATGAAAGGCTGAGCCCCTCCAAAACACATAAACTCGAGCAAAGAGTAGTGTGAACATAATATTTTATCGGGAGGACGACGGTTCAATCCCGTCTCCAACCATCCTGATTTAGGTTTTCCGTGGTTTCCCTAAATCGTTTCAGGCAAATGCCGGGATGGTTCCTTCGAAAGGGCACGGCCTCTTTCCTTCCCAATCCTTCCGTAACCCGGCTTGCGCTCTGTTTCTAATGGCCTCGTTGTCGACGGGACGTTAAACATTAACCACCACCACCACCATAATATTTTACATCTGATAGCTCAAAAACTGTGTTTTGGGCTACGAATTCTGCCCCAAGGGCAGTATGCAACACAGCTGGAAATTGTTGCCATCAACTGAGACACCTTTCGGTCTCAGCGTAAGAAAATCGAGCAACACAACTACATCACATGTGCTACTGCATGATAACGCACTTCTTGATTTGAGAAACAAAACTATCCAGGAGATTGTAATTAAAGTCGTCTCTCAGGCACTTGTAATGATAGAGAAGTCCTCTCTCAAGCACTTGTCCCTCTCGTCATATATTCGTAAAGATTTACCTTTCCCGCTCTTGATCGATCATTTCTAGACGAAAATACTCTTAAAACTACTCTGGTATAATGATATCGTTGGAACCAGTAGGTGTCTACTGGCGTAGAATTTGTAAACAACTTAAGCATTGTCAGATCGTTTTAGATATCGTGAAAGAAAATTCTTTTGCTGATTAATTTCTCTTTGATGATTACTGTTGCGTTTAGTAAACTAATGGAAAATTCAATTAAAATATTCACTGTACTAATACAAATTAAATTCAGCTTACTACAGAAACATCACGACGGCAGACTATCTTAATAAAGCATTAAGTATCTGTAAGACGATTGAGACTATTTTACTACGAATTAGTAGGACATTACCGACTTTTGACTTCGAAAAGATCCGTATTTACTTCATTTCCTGTATCATCCGCAATTATTATGAAAAGTGGCATTTCATAGATATAATTACGTATTCACAACAACAAAAAATATGTCGTCATTATGAATTTGGTAGTACCGTAAGGTTTTCGCTCTGACACTAAGGGTTACTGAAAGTAGCAAGGCGGGTTGTCTTACGATTCCCTTATTGCGTTTGTATCTGCCTGCTTGTAGCTCTGCTACAAAAGAATTAAAAATCTGGCTTTCAGCGAGTCTCGAAAGGCGAACGAAAGCAGCTTGCTCCTGGTAGCCAACCATGTTTCTTGGGAACAGGCTACTTCCTAAAGTGTGAAGACATTCTTTTGTGGTTGAATTGTTGGCAAATGTCAGTCAGACGTGTGCCGTTGGTCTAAGCGTTTCGGTGTGTTGAATTTGTACCAATGATTTTTCTACAGGTTTTTTCTGTCCCAAATTGAGAGTTGAAGTCTCCCATTAGTATTTTCACGTCATCTCGGTGAATTTTGCTCATAGTATTTTCGAGTGTGTTCCACAATTTTTCGACATTTTCGGTGTTTTCCTTATTTTCGATGTTGGTGGGGGCATGTGCATTTATGAGTGTATATTTTTTATAGGGGCTCTGAATGAGCATAGTCATTACTCGATTGTTGATGGGTGTGATTTCTTCGACAGAGTTGTTGATAGATCTGTGTTCGATAAATGCAATGCCGAAGATTGGTGCGAGTTTCGCTACCTTTTGTTGTATTTCGAAGATGCCGTGGTTTCCGTAATGAAAGTTTTAATTGCCAATTAATCGTGGTTCTTGAAGAGCAAGGATGAGAATTTTTTGGCGGACGATTTCTTTTGTGAGATTATTTAGGTTTCTTGTTTGGATCAATGTATCGATGTTTAGTTTTCAAATGAATGTTTTCTGCTTGTAGGGAAATTTGCCAGAGATCTTCGATATTCTCTGCCGTGCTAACCTGGACTGCCCAGAGTGCGAAAATCAAACTGCCGCCTATCGGTGGCCAAGTTGTGTACCACCTGGGGTAAAGTTAGCTTTGCTTGCATAGTTCATGTTTTCTTGTGTTTCATTGGTTTGGCCTGTGTGATACCAGGACCGGACAGGACCAGAGGGTGTTGAAGCCTTTGGAAGCAAATATTTTCAGCCAAGCTCATTGAGCTAACAGACGGTGACCAGAGCAGCGGTGATTTTCACTCAGATGTGTCTGGATTTTGGGTTCAACGGCTTGAGTAGCCGTTCAGGACTGTGTTAGTATTTGGTTCACCACAAGTATTTGATTTCCTCAGTACCACCCATATGGGGGAGGGTTTCCCCTATCGGCCACACGGGAGTTTTATTATTATTATTATTGTCATTATGTCATCAGCAAATCCGATATGGTGTATCTTCCCTCCACTGAAATGGATGTGTATTGTTCGATTCAGTACTTCCATCACATAAATATGGGTTATAATCACGTTACATTGCTGCTAGTAGACATATTTCTCACTTTTTCTTAGGCAGTTGCTAGCTGTTACTCCATCATAGGAATTTATGTGCGTAGCATTGTTGCAATACAGACGTTCAAATTATCCGATTTCTGTAATTTCATTTCGACACAAGATCGTCCTAATCGGATTCAGCCAGTCAGTCTTAATGTGGCTATCCGACTACGACTCTCGTCATATGATAGACTGGGTGAAGCACATTCTTAATCGGACTGTTGAATTCAGATCACTTATCTATGACAGGGAATGAATTCTTAAACACTGTGGAAAATAATAATCCAATGTGCTTATTACAAATACGTTATTTAAATATAAATATATGAACTAACGACATAAAAATGTATTTACAGGAGCGGAGACCCATCCATCATAGTAGAGCAGTGCGAGATTGGTTTCAGGGCCAAGAGAGGATAAAGCTGTTGCCGTTTGTTCCACGATCACCGAACATCAACCAGATAGAGAATATGTGGGCAGAGGTAACAAGGTCATTGCCATGTGTCCCTACAAATGCAAATGGCCTTTGGACGAATATAGAAAACGTATGGTGGGAAGTAAACCATCACGCTACACTGTCGACGACTTAATGAAATCAATTCCCCTACGCCCTCGAGAAATCTTACGTAATAATCGTGGGTGGGTTGGTTACTGAAAGTATACTCGTCCACAACGCCCCTGTGGACAATTATCTGATAATCGGTCAAGCTTCGCTTTGTCGCAGCTCTTTAGCATACATCAAGTCCATTTACTTTCAGTCCCCTCCTTACAATTCTTCCAGTGCAAGGTAATTGAAAAATCTCATCCACTCGACGCCAACTGAAGAACTGACTGGTGCATGTGTTGTTCAACACACAGTAGTTGTCACCCTCACTGGAATCAATGACTGTTTGTGTGTGAGTGTGTGTGTTTTCGTGTTAACGCACGATGTGAATCAATACTATTAACATTAGAGAGACAACCAACAATAAATATTGCATCAAATATGACTGTAAAGTATTTTAATGCGATGGGAAGCTACAAACTGAATTTTTACCCATCCCACGTCCTGCGTATTACGTTAAGTAAGATGTATTAACTCCATAGTATCGTTAGCAGAGACAGGGCGCTCTTGTTGTCGAGGCTCGCGACAAGTGCAGCGATTAGCAGTGCCCAATGCCGCCGCGATTTGTTTATGTTGGCTGAGCGTGGACACTGCAGAAGACGCTTCGCCCTAAACAGAAAGAAATCACCTTGGCTCTGACTGCAGTGAGCGGATATCACTGCCTGCGTGTTCATATAGTAACCAACGTGAGACTCTACTCACAGGTGCCATGGAGCAATTGCAACGGGTATCATGTCATTAGTCATTAGGATATTAACCAGTGATGAAACGACTACTCTATTTGAATCCCAAGACAATAGGAACCTTCTCACAAAGGAATGTGAGGTGATATCAAAATTTATCCAACATACAAAAATTAACTGCAGGGCTTTCATGTATGCAGTAATAGCACACAAGGAAATATTATGTCTTGGAAGCGTATAATTCATTTCCTCTTCTCATATTAACGCCCTTGTTTTGATATGAAGTGAGAAAATAAACACGAAAAACTAAAGTTCCTGAGAAGCATATAAGTAATTTCCTCTTCTCATATCACAACTTTTGTTTTAGTATGAAATAAAAAAATAAACAGTTTAGAGTTCTGAAGCATAATATGACACCAGATTCTTATCGTAGGCGCTATCGGAAACGCCAAAAGCAGGGAGCTGTCCATTCTTTTGTCCAACAGTCTGTTTCCTTTCATGTATTTATTACTCCCGCTAGGAGATTCTTATTTAAGGACTTGTGGGCATCAAGTTCTTCAGCAGAACAAGCCTTATGTTATTGTGCTAATTACGATATGGAAAAAATGCAACAAAGACGACTTCCGCTAGAGCAGTGAGGATATTTGCTCATGTGTGTATTCAGCAATGACTGCCAGCTGCCACAACACTTCACAGAATCCTTGCGGCAGGCAACACAACTGTGCGTGCACTTCAGACTTCATTCAGTGAGACGTCAGGAGATGGATGAAAACGTCAAATTAACGTCGCTTTCCGAGTCGTATTCAATCCAGAATGAGGTGTTATTAAGGTAGTTGAGCGTTCTAGCAATTCCACTTTTATGATTCCCATATGAGTATTTCGATAGCCAAAAGAACCCGTTAGTGTGAAACTATCGGGAACTGCATTATATCAAACTGCAAGAACTTGAGACAATACGTGGACTCTTCTCTTCGCTGGGTGACCTATTACTGTTATTTAGCATTCTCTCTGTCCTAGTGTGAATCGCGTCTGGTGAATACGCTTTCGAGGTTTCGATCCGATTAAGATAGTAAAACGCAAATAATTGTCGCAGTTATTAATATATGACATTTAGTTTGCATTCAGTGCATCGATGTGTTACAAGTAATCGCACTCTAGCCTCTAAACCTGGTTACAGAAATGCGAATAAGGCTCATGGGCATATAATGAGGATCTTGCGGCCCTTGCCACCCGCAACTTTGAGATGAAGCTATAGTCACTTCCGAAGTCACTCACAGAACATATCAGCTGGTATCCTTCCTGGCACTATAATTGAAACTTGGCAACAGCGCAGAATATGTTTGGCAACTCTGTGACCGACGAGTTACTACCTTGATGGCACAAAACTATTCTGCTAAATTCACATGATATTATCGTGTCATTTCAATTGAATACCGTAAGTGATTTTCTCTTGAGACTTGACATAAGGATATCAGTTACTGCTTTTGAGTCAACGAAAGTGGTTCCTCACGGGAAATACAACTACTCTCGTCTCTTATTTTGCGATTTATTTGCCATAGCGTCTACTGAGCCAGTAAGCACATCAAAGACCCCCCACCTGTTCGCTAGCTCGTAGGTAGCGTGCTTGCCTGTCAGGTGCACGCTGCCTTTGTTCGCCTTTCGAGACTCGCTGAATGCAAGATTTTTAATTCTTTTGTAGCAGAACTACAAACAGGCAGATACAAATTCAATGACGGAATGGTAAGACAATGCTCTAGCAAAATTCCTCTTGCTACTTTTAGTAACCCTTAGGGTCAAAGCGAAAAACCTTACGGTACTGCCAAATCCATAATGCCACTTTTATTTTCTGCCGACTTACTTTTTTGTTGTTGTGAATACGTAATTTTATCTATGAACTGCCACATTTTCATAATACTTACGAAGCAAATCATGTGAGGTAATACTTCACCAACTTGGGAAGGTGGAAAAAGCACTACCCTTTCTGGATGCTGTCTGTATCTTCCTGGATGTCGAGGGGGTTCTAGTAATACGACCTTCGAGTAAATGGTTAGAGATGAAGAACCTAGTGGTGAATGAACTCATAGATGAGCTGAATGCGAGAGACTACTCTTGAAAAGAATAAGTAGACGATTTATTCACAGTAAGACTTAGAAAATTTGATAGTATTGTTAAACCTATGTGCACTGAACATTGTGAAAAAGTATTTAAAGACAAGCCGCACGAAAATTGGTGTAGTATTATTTATGGGGAAGCATGTCCAGCACATATACTGAAAAATTATGTTTCTCGATGAAACTTTAGAGATGGCTGTAGTGTATCTAGAGGTAGCACTGGATGGAAAACTATTATGAACACCTCACATAATGAATATATTCCACTGCGAAAGATAATCTTATAAGCACTAGAAGCTGCTGTAGGGTAAACTGGGGTCTAAACCCAGTACGTACTGGATATACACCTCTGCAAAAATACCAATGATAATTTATTGTCATATAATATGAACAAAGTCGAACAGAAGGTGGCTGCTAGGAAGTCTGGCAAAGTGCAGAGACTGGCCTGCTTTCACAAACACACGGAATTATCAGGACATCCACTCTTGGGATGTATATTAGGCTAGACATGCCCGCCTTACACCTGTGGCTTAAAATGGAGGCCGCAGCAGGGACATAAAGGCTAAATATTGTAAATAACTGGATATAGTTAGAATCCCAAATCAGTATGGCGATGGCTGGGGAAATGCCGACTAACTGTACAATAACCTCTAGCTGTTTCAATAAACCTTGCCATGTAACAGTTGGAAGCAGGGAGCAGTGAAAGAACGAAACACTACACCGTTCAGGAGACATAATATAGTGGTTTACTGACAGGTCGAAAACAGATGAAAGTACCGGGTCTGGTGTACTACCTAGAATCTCTTTAGGGAAGATGGCCACAGTATTACATGACATCTTTTATCACCATGTGCACGGAGGAGAATTAGAGTAGACCCTGCAAAAATCGTAGCATCTACTTTTATTCAGACAGCCAAGCAGCTCTGAAATCCCTATCAGCCCCTGCGACCGAAGGTCGTTGCAGAATGCCATGAAGCATTTTCTTTTGGACATGGCCGAAAGAACAGACACCACACATGTATCCATATTCAGAGTGTTTCAGGAACAATATTAGATATTTTAGCAGGTTGGAGTACAGACGAATTGCATAAAAAAATTCCATATAAATGCGTCCACTTTTTATTGTGTACAGAGATACAGCTGTTAGTACGTAACCCTAACAAACTCAAAGCAAAGGCAACGAGGACATTCAAAGTTGATTTTCAAAAATTCCCTCACCAACTTCAATGCACATTTGACTTCTCTTGATAACACCACGTGTAGGTCGTCTTTGCGTTCTTTTACCAGGGCTGCACTATTCATAATCCGAACGATCAGATTGGTTCTTGGGTTTACTTTGTCTTTGTATACTTCGCCTTTAACCATCCCCGCAGGCAAAAATCGAAAGAGAGAAGGCCTGGGGACCATGAAGGACAAGAAAAGTGCCCATATCTACTGATCCATCTTGCAGGAAATGTTAGGTTTGGATAATGTGTTACCTGACGACTGGAATGTGCAGGAGCCCCGTCATGATGGAGGAACATACGCATTCTTGTAGCCAAATGAACCTCTTCCAGTGACGCTGGAAGCTCATTTTCAAGGAAGTGTAGACAACTGGGTCCTGTAAGGACCAACATACGAAACGAAAATGCATTGAACCCAGCTATCTGTATGTTCAATATAAATTGGACGCATGTTATATGTCATTATTTCAACAATTTGTCTACACTACCGTCTCCTAGAATATTTACTATTCCTCCTGCAACATCCTGTATAATTATTTGGGTCTCCACGGGTCATCGAAAGTTTTCAGTGCTAGACGTACGACATCGTCCGACCTTCGGGGGAATACAGTGTGGACGCAAGCTAGTGGATCAATGACCGGGGGGTACCGCGAATGTGGTATGCGACAAAAATGGAAATTCGCGTCTGACGAGGAGCGTGTGTAGATAGGTGCTGCAGAGACGTTGACTGCTGTCTCATCATAGTGTCCACCGTCGGAGGTTCGAATCCTCCCTCCGACATGGGTGTGTGTGTTGTCCATAGCGTAAATTAGTTTAAGTTAGATTAAGTAATGTGTAAGCTTAGGGACCGATGACTTAAGCAGCTTGGTCTCATAGGTTCTTACCACAAATTTACAAAATTTTCATACCAAAATACTGCATCTCGGTTCTTACAATAGTGCAATAGATGCGCACTAGTTAGATGTAACTGAAGAGAGTCTCCAACTCCGACTGAGGTTAAGGGCGAATCCCAAGCGCATGGCCACTAACAATTGGGAGCGGAATGTCAGACGAACCTTGTTGAAGGACCATGACAGGACCGGATCTTCGACCCCTGCCCTCTTTGCCTCCGCCTACCTGGTGCTGAAAGTCTTCTCAAACATAAAAAAAAAAAAAATAGTCCAGTGATCAGAACGTCTGTCTAGAAAGCAGGAGGTCTGGGTTCGAAGCCCAGTCGATCACAAACTTTCATCTGCCGTCGTTGCTGTATTTCAACGCGCTGTGACAGTGTGGTCGTCGGTCCTTCGATATTTAAGATGCAATTGTTTTTTGAGGCAATTGTCTTGCCATTAATGTAACAGGACTTCAACGGCATCCAACCCTTACTCGTACCTTTGTGCCGGCGTTAACCCATGACATATACATGCGAATTAGATTGTAGTTCATATTTAGTCAAATAACGAATGATCAGTATACAAGTATGCAGGCCGGGGTGACCGAGCGGTTCCAGGCGCTACAGTCTGGAACCGCGGGACCGCTACGGTCGCAGGTTCGAATCCTGTCTCGGGCATGGATGTGTCTGGTGTCCTTAGGTTAGTTAGGTTTAGGAAGTTCTAAGTTCTAGCGGACTGATAACCTCAGAAGTTAAGTCCCATAGCGCTCAGAGCCATTTGAACCATTTCTGAAGTATACGAGTATTTACGCACAGTACAAGCAGGATTGCAGCGAACTGATCACTTAACCAGCGCAACATAGAGTACCTGTGTAATGAGTCATTCCAGTTGCATAGCTGAGGGTAAGATTTGTTAAGCATTTCATTGCAGAATTAATGTAATACCCGCACGATAATCTCTGCAGTCATACTGTATTAGAAGCATGCGATTGGAGTACTATGTTCGTTGAATCGGATTACTCAAGCTGAGGCCAAATAAAGACAAGCGATGACGCTACAACACTATCTTTACTTAAGTAGGTAGTCAGCGCCAAATTATGTGCGCCACCATTAACGTTACTGTAAGCAGTTTGACAGCATAACACCACCACAACTACTGACAACCTGAATCATTATCATCACGCAGTTGTGACTCTCAGTGATTACAGGTTACTGATGTTTGTCAAGAATAGCGGAAAGCGCCTCTGAAGTTCCATTTGCATTACGACTAGGACGGAGAGAATGCTAAATAACAGTAATAGGTCACCCAGCGAAGAGAAGAGTCCACGTATTGTCTCAAGTTCTTGCAGTTTGATATAATGCAGTTCCCGATAGTTTCACACTAACGGGTTCTTTTGGCTATCGAAATACTCATATGGGAATCATAAAAGTGGAATTGCTAGAACGCTCAACTACCTTAATAACACCTCATTCTGGATTGAATACGACTCGGAAAGCGACGTTAATTTGACGTTTTCATCCATCTCCTGACGTCTCACTGAATGAAGTCTGAAGTGCACGCACAGTTGTGTTGCCTGCCGCAAGGATTCTGTGAAGTGTTGTGGCAGCTGGCAGTCATTGCTGAATACACACATGAGCAAATATCCTCACTGCTCTAGCGGAAGTCGTCTTTGTTGCATTTTTTCCATATCGTAATTAGCACAATAACATAAGGCTTGTTCTGCTGAAGAACTTGATGCCCACAAGTCCTTAAATAAGAATCTCCTAGCGGGAGTAATAAATACATGAAAGGAAACAGACTGTTGGACAAAAGAATGGACAGCTCCCTGCTTTTGGCGTTTCCGATAGCGCCTACGATAAGAATCTGGTGTCATATTATGCTTCAGAACTCTAAACTGTTTATTTTTTTATTTCATACTAAAACAAAAGTTGTGATATGAGAAGAGGAAATTACTTATATGCTTCTCAGGAACTTTAGTTTTTCGTGTTTATTTTCTCACTTCATATCAAAACAAGGGCGTTAATATGAGAAGAGGAAATGAATTATACGCTTCCAAGACATAATATTTCCTTGTGTGCTATTACTGCATACATGAAAGCCCTGCAGTTAATTTTTGTATGTTGGATAAATTTTGATATCACCTCACATTCCTTTGTGAGAAGGTTCCTATTGTCTTGGGATTCAAATAGAGTAGTCGTTTCATCACTGGTTAATATCCTAATGACTAATGACATGATACCCGTTGCAATTGCTCCATGGCACCTGTGAGTAGAGTCTCACGTTGGTTACTATATGAACACGCAGGCAGTGATATCCGCTCACTGCAGTCAGAGCCAAGGTGATTTCTTTCTGTTTAGGGCGAAGCGTCTTCTGCAGTGTCCACGCTCAGCCAACATAAACAAATCGCGGCGGCATTGGGCACTGCTAATCGCTGCACTTGTCGCGAGCCTCGACAACAAGAGCGCCCTGTCTCTGCTAACGATACTATGGAGTTAATACATCTTACTTAACGTAATACGCAGGACGTGGGATGGGTAAAAATTCAGTTTGTAGCTTCCCATCGCATTAAAATACTTTACAGTCATATTTGATGCAATATTTATTGTTGGTTGTCTCTCTAATGTTAATAGTATTGATTCACATCGTGCGTTAACACGAAAACACACACACTCACACACAAACAGTCATTGATTCCAGTAAGGGTGACAACTACTGTGTGTTGAACAACACATGCACCAGTCAGTTCTTCAGTTGGCGTCGAGTGGATGAGATTTTTCAATTACCTTGCACTGCAAGAATTGTAAGGAGGGGACTGAAAGTAAATGGACTTGATGTATGCTAAAGAGCTGCGACAAAGCAAAGCTTGACCGATTATCAGATAATTGTCCACAGGGGCGTTGTGGACGAGTATACTTTCAGTAACCAACCCACCCACGATTATTACGTAAGATTTCTCGAGGGCGTAGGGGAATTGATTTCATTAAGTCGTCGACAGTGTAGCGTGATGGTTTACTTCCCACCATACGTTTTCTATATTCGTCCAAAGGCCGTTTGCATTTGTAGGGACACATGGCAATGACCTTGTTACCTCTGCCCACATATTCTCTATCTGGTTGATGTTCGGTGATCGTGGAACAAACGGCAACAGCTTTATCCTCTCTTGGCCCTGAAACCAATCTCGCACTGCTCTACTATGATGGATGGGTCTCCGCTCCTGTAAATACATTTTTATGTCGTTAGTTCATATATTTATATTTAAATAACGTATTTGTAATAAGCACATTGGATTATTATTTTCCACAGTGTTTAAGAATTCATTCCCTGTCATAGATAAGTGATCTGAATTCAACAGTCCGATTAAGAATGTGCTTCACCCAGTCTATCATATGACGAGAGTCGTAGTCGGATAGCCACATTAAGACTGACTGGCTGAATCCGATTAGGACGATCTTGTGTCGAAATGAAATTACAGAAATCGGATAATTTGAACGTCTGTATTGCAACAATGCTACGCACATAAATTCCTATGATGGAGTAACAGCTAGCAACTGCCTAAGAAAAAGTGAGAAATATGTCTACTAGCAGCAATGTAACGTGATTATAACCCATATTTATGTGATGGAAGTACTGAATCGAACAATACACATCCATTTCAGTGGAGGGAAGATACACCATATCGGATTTGCTGATGACATAATGACAATAATAATAATAATAAAACTCCCGTGTGGCCGATAGGGGAAACCCTCCCCCATATGGGTGGTACTGAGGAAATCAAATACTTGTGGTGAACCAAATACTAACACAGTCCTGAACGGCTACTCAAGCCGTTGAACCCAAAATCCAGACACATCTGAGTGAAAATCACCGCTGCTCTGGTCACCGTCTGTTAGCTCAATGAGCTTGGCTGAAAATATTTGCTTCCAAAGGCTTCAACACCCTCTGGTCCTGTCCGGTCCTGGTATCACACAGGCCAAACCAATGAAACACAAGAAAACATGAACTATGCAAGCAAAGCTAACTTTACCCCAGGTGGTACACAACTTGGCCACCGATAGGCGGCAGTTTGATTTTCGCACTCTGGGCAGTCCAGGTTAGCACGGCAGAGAATATCGAAGATCTCTGGCAAATTTCCCTACAAGCAGAAAACATTCATTTGAAAACTAAACATCGATACATTGATCCAAACAAGAAACCTAAATAATCTCACAAAAGAAATCGTCCGCCAAAAAATTCTCATCCTTGCTCTTCAAGAACCACGATTAATTGGCAATTAAAACTTTCATTACGGAAACCACGGCATCTTCGAAATACAACAAAAGGTAGCGAAACTCGCACCAATCTTCGGCATTGCATTTATCGAACACAGATCTATCAACAACTCTGTCGAAGAAATCACACCCATCAACAATCGAGTAATGACTATGCTCATTCAGAGCCCCTATAAAAAATATACACTCATAAATGCACATGCCCCCACCAACATCGAAAATAAGGAAAACACCGAAAATGTCGAAAAATTGTGGAACACACTCGAAAATACTATGAGCAAAATTCACCGAGATGACGTGAAAATACTAATGGGAGACTTCAACTCTCAATTTGGGACAGAAAAAACCTGTAGAAAAATCATTGGTACAAATTCAACACACCGAAACGCTTAGACCAACGGCACACGTCTGACTGACATTTGCCAACAATTCAACCACAAAAGAATGTCTTCACACTTTAGGAAGTAGCCTGTTCCCAAGAAACATGGTTGGCTACCAGGAGCAAGCTGCTTTCGTTCGCCTTTCGAGACTCGCTGAAAGCCAGATTTTTAATTCTTTTGTAGCAGAGCTACAAGCAGGCAGATACAAACGCAATAAGGGAATCGTAAGACAACCCGCCTTGCTACTTTCAGTAACCCTTAGTGTCAGAGCGAAAACCTTACGGTACTACCAAATTCATAATGACGACATATTTTTTGTTGTTGTGAATACGTAATTATATCTATGAAATGCCACTTTTCATAATAATTGCGGATGATACAGGAAATGAAGTAAATACGGATCTTTTCGAAGTCAAAAGTCGGTAATGTCCTACTAATTCGTAGTAAAATAGTCTCAATCGTCTTACAGATACTTAATGCTTTATTAAGATAGTCTGCCGTCGTGATGTTTCTGTAGTAAGCTGAATTTAATTTGTATTAGTACAGTGAATATTTTAATTGAATTTTCCATTAGTTTACTAAACGCAACAGTAATCATCAAAGAGAAATTAATCAGCAAAAGAATTTTCTTTCACGATATCTAAAACGATCTGACAATGCTTAAGTTGTTTACAAATTCTACGCCAGTAGACACCTACTGGTTCCAACGATATCATTATACCAGAGTAGTTTTAAGAGTATTTTCGTCTAGAAATGATCGATCAAGAGCGGGAAAGGTAAATCTTTACGAATATATGACGAGAGGGACAAGTGCTTGAGAGAGGACTTCTCTATCATTACAAGTGCCTGAGAGACGACTTTAATTACAATCTCCTGGATAGTTTTGTTTCTCAAATCAAGAAGTGCGTTATCATGCAGTAGCACATGTGATGTAGTTGTGTTGCTCGATTTTCTTACGCTGAGACCGAAAGGTGTCTCAGTTGATGGCAACAATTTCCAGCTGTGTTGCATACTGCCCTTGGGGCAGAATTCGTAGCCCAAAACACAGTTTTTGAGCTATCAGATGTAAAATATTATGGTGGTGGTGGTGGTTAATGTTTAACGTCCCGTCGACAACGAGGCCATTAGAAACAGAGCGCAAGCCGGGTTACGGAAGGATTGGGAAGGAAAGAGGCCGTGCCCTTTCGAAGGAACCATCCCGGCATTTGCCTGAAACGATTTAGGGAAACCACGGAAAACCTAAATCAGGATGGTTGGAGACGGGATTGAACCGTCGTCCTCCCGATAAAATATTATGTTCACACTACTCTTTGCTCGAGTTTATGTGTTTTGGAGGGGCTCAGCCTTTCATTTCTTCTTAGGAAGTTAACGATAAAGGCATCATAACACGTCACCAGTAACAGTACTGCGTACGAATACTCAATGAGCGACCTGATGACGTTCAATAATAGTCACTCCATTGATTTTTGTTGTTTGGAATTAGAGCATGCAGTACTCCTACACCAGACTTCTGAACTTTGCCTGTTGAATGCAAATGTCGCATGATGGTAAAATGGTAATCTATCACATATATCAGTAGTCGAGACTTCCTTAATGTGGAAAATCATTCATGCCAGAACAATCTTTGTTGAAACAAGAATATCTTTTTCTGGCGTATTTTTCCCAGAACCACTCGCTCCATACACAATTCAAATCTTCCTAGCTGCCTCCTCTGCATTCACCCCTCTGTTATACCAAAAGTAAACGTTGTGTTGCAGATGTTACCCCTATTTCCACTTGCGACTCAATTTTACAATGCTTAACTGTAGTTCATGATTTTCAAGTATGCAAAATTCAATGCTTAACTGCAAGATGATAACTAGAACTTCAAATTCGAAAATGACAGTTGATACACACACTGACAGCGTCGCGCCGCGTTCACCTGGGCGGCGCCGGATTTCAGGCGGCTGGTGGCGTCTGGCCGGTGGCCGGTAGCCGCTTCAGCGCGAGGAAACGCTCGAGCGTAAGATGTTGCGACGCAGCCACGAGCTGTCCTGCGGAATTGTTTCTGGAATACTTGTTATTGCTGGTGGGTAGAATGTTAAGCGAATTATCTTCGATGTTCAGTCAGACTCATAACTTTAGACCGACTGTGGTAAAAAAAAAAAAAAATTACAGTTGGACGCGAACATGCGACTATAGGCTTAGAACGCACGACGCTTGCCACTAGACCACGGGCTCACGTAGTCCGACAACGTCTCGGAAGTAGACAACACTTCCTCCTAACACTTCCACATCTTACAGTGTTGCCAGATTGTGCATATGGCCGGACTTAGAGTTGTCAGGGGCGGTCAGTTTTATTGGCCACCTTAAGTGAATGACTCGGACTTAGTCTCTGTGGCGGTCGGCCGGCGGTCAGTTTTATTGTCTAAGACCGTACATGTGAATGCGCTAGCAATAAATTAATGAATGTTGTGGTTATCTTGCCAAGTGACAAAAGTGGAAAATTCTTTCAAAATAATTCATCCGATTTGACAAGACTATATCCCCCAAATGAAGGAAGACAGAAACTTGGTGTGGTTTTTAACTTGCGCATGTGACAACTAAGATTAAAGAAGCATCTGGTTTTAAAAGGGCACATCTTTTACATGTATGCACATACGCCCTTGGAGTAATTTTTACAGTTAGGTTTAGGATAAATCATTTCATTCGCATTTACGTCGTTGTTTATTAGCATCGTGAATGGCTTGTAGCAATTTAAAATCGTATGGTTTGAAACACAAACTACTCTGTAAAATCTCTGAGTGCCGCGCGGGATTAGCCGAGTGGTCTAGGGCGCTCCAGTCATGGACTGTGCGGCTGATCCCGGCGGAGGTTCGAGTCCTCCCTCGGGCATGGGTGTGAGTGTTTGTCCTTAGGATAATTTAGGTTAAGTAGTGTGTAAGCTTAGGGACTGATGACCTTAGCAGTTAAGCCCCATAAGATTTCACACACATTTGAACTGTTTTCTCTGTTGAGTGAGCTGTACCTCTTGAACGAACACATTGGAGCGACCTGTACATTTCCCCATGCATTGATTGCTTTGAGTAGAAGGAGATGTACTGTCGTGCACTCGACAAAAACCATACCGTTGTAACGGAGTTGCACTTGTTGAAACACAGGCCTCAAAATTACTTTTGTTGTTGTATTACCGCCATCTCAACATAAGTGCCACGACCTAGCGAGTATTTTACGAATGATGAGATGAAATAAGCGGGCGAAACATGTCCCATTATCTATACAGTGAGGTGGCCAAATTCGTGGGGTACCTCACAATATCGTGTCGGACCTCCTTTTGCCTGTCGTAATACAGTAACTCGAAGTTTCATGAATTCAACAAGTTGTTGGAAGTCCCTTACAGAAATACTGAGCCATGCTGAATCTATAGCCGTCCATAACTGCGAAAGTGTTGCCGGCGCAGGATGTTGTGAAATGACCTGTCGATTATGTCCCATAACTATTGGATGGTATTCATGTCGGGAGATCTGGGTGGACAAATAATTCGCTCGTGCTGTCGAGAATGTTATTCAAACCATTCGCGAACAATTATGGCCCGGTAACACAGCACAATGTCATCCAAAAAAATTCCACCGTTGTTTAGGGGCATTAAATCCATAAATGGCTGAAAATGGTCTCCAAGTAGCCGAAAATAGGCTTTCCCAGTAAATGATCCATGTAAACACAGCCCACACCATTATGGAGCCACCACGCGTTTGCACAGTGCCTTGTTAAGAACTGGGCTCCATGGCTTTGTCGTGTCTGCCCACACTCGAACTCTACCATCAGCTCTTACCAACTGAAATCGGGACTCATCTGACTAGACCACTGTTTTCCAGTCATCTATGGTCCAACCGATGTCGTCACGAGCTCAGGAGAGGCGCTGCAGACGGTATCGTGCTGTTGGTAGAGGCACTAACGTCGGTCGTCTACTGCCACAGCCCATTAACGCTGTATTTCGCCGCACTGTCATTATGATACGTTCGTTGTACTGCCCACATTGACTTCTGCCGTTCTTTCACGCAGCGTTGCTTGTCTGTTAGCATTGACAACTCTACGCAAACGCCGCTGCTCTCGGTCGTTAAGTAATGGCTGTAGGCCACTGCGTTGTCCGTGGTGAGGGGTGCCTGAAATTTGGTACTCTCGGCACACTCTTGATACTCTGGATGACAGAATACTGTTACCTAATGAATCACGAAATGGAATTTCCCATATGTCTAGCTCCAACTATCATTCCGCGTTCAAAGTCTGCTAATTCTCGTCGTGCGATCATAATCATATCAAAAACCTTTTCACATGAATCACCTGAGTAAAAATGACAGCTCCGCAATTGCACTGCCATTTTATACCTGGTGTACGCTATGCTACCGCCATCTGTATGAGTGCATATAGCTATTCCACGACTTTTCTAGCCTCAGTGTATAGTAGATAAGAATTTCCTTACTTGATGACGGTATTTGCGGGATAAAGTGCGCTGTCATAGTGTTTCTTTTTGTTTGCGTATTTTTCCTAAGTTCTTGTGAGTTTTATTTTCTCATGTGTAGCAGTGTACACCGTGAGTCTGATAAGAGCAGAATGTGAATTCAGTGTGCAACTTGTTAGGTAAAAAATTTGGAACATGAGCTTAGGGTGAAATTTAAGGAAGCTGGTGCGCCTAGACCCGATCTAACCATCAATCAAGAACAAAGCATGCAAATCCATGGTATATAAGAATGTAAGTTTAGTGGAGCAAAGTGCCTGTTCAGTAAAATGTTTAGCCAGTCACTGCGTAGCACTGGTGACGCCACAGAACATCACTATTTCGTCGCGCGAACTCATAATTGTCACAGACTGAACGCACACGAAAAACATCAAACGTCTCAAGTTCGAAATTGAAAAAAAAAGGAATATACACAGACGGAATAAAACGCAAATACCAAACAATAATTACTGTAGTACAATGAAATTTCGGGAATACATCTGTCTAGCTAACATATTTAAATGATTAACATTGCAAGATCACAGGTTAATGTAAGCGCGAGATAAGCCATTGCAAATGTGAAATGCTGGTACACTAATAAACGGTGTAACTGCCAGAATATTGAATCTAAACCTCCAAACGTGCACCCATTGTTTTGTATAGGTGTCGGACATGAGTTTGTGGGATGGAGTTCCATGCCCGTTGCATTTAGTCTGTCAATACAGGCACGGTTAATGCTGTTTGTGGATGATGTACGAGTTGTCGTCCAGTTATGTCAAACATGTGATCGATTGGAGACAGATCTGGAAAGCGAGCATGCGAAAGCAACATGCCAGCACTCTGTAGAACATGCTGGGCTACAACAGCGATACGTGGGCGAGTATTATCCAGCCGGAAAATACCCCCTGGAATGCTGTTCATGAATGGGAGCACAACAGGTCGAATTAGTAGACTGACGTATAAATTTGTAGTCATCGTGCATAGGATAACCACGAGAGTGTTCCTGCTATCACACGAAGTTGCACCGCAGACTCCAAGCGTAGATCCAGTGTGTCTAGCATATAGACAGGTTGGCTGCAGGCCTCAACTGGCCTCCTTCCAACCAACACACAGCCATCACTGGCAGCGAGGCAGAAACAGCTTTCACCAGAAAACACAACATACCTCCACCTTAACCTCCAATGAGCTCTCACTTGACGTCACCGAAGTCGCAAATGGCGGTGATTTGGGATTTGTGGAATGAACGCTACAGGGCGTCTAGTTTGGAGCTGTCCTTGAAGCAACCGATTTGTAACAGTTCTTTGTGTCACTGTGGTGTCTACTACTGCTCAAATTGCTGTCGCTGATGCAGTACGATGAACCACAACCATACCCAGAATACTATGGTATTCCGTCTCGTTAGTGCCACTTGGCCGTTAGGAGCCCAGTCTTCATCCAACCGTACATTCCCGTGACCACCGCTGCCAGCCGTCATGTACAGAGGCTACATTCCTGCCAAGTTTGACTAACATGAACTCACCAAGTCAAATCTTGATGCGAGTTATGGGAGCCACCGCGCCAGGTATACACTGAGGTGACAAAAGTCTTGGAATAGCGATATGCACATACACTCCTGGAAATTGAAATAAGAACACCGTGAATTCATTGTCCCAGGAAGGGGAAACTTTATTGACACATTCCTGGGGTCAGATACATCACATGATCACACTGACAGAACCACAGGCACATACACACAGGCAACAGAGCATGCACAATGTCGGCACTAGTACAGTGTATATCCACCTTTCGCAGCAATGCAGGCTGCTATTCTCCCATGGAGACGATCGTAGAGATGCTGGATGTAGTCCTGTGGAACGGCTTGCCATGCCATTTCCACCTGGCGCCTCAGTTGGACCAGCGTTCGTGCTGGACGTGCAGACCGCGTGAGACGACGCTTCATCCAGTCCCAAACATGCTCAATGGGGGACAGGGTAGTTGACTTACACCTTCTAGAGCACGTTGGGTGGCACGGGATACATGCGGACGTGCATTGTCCTGTTGGAACAGCAAGTTCCCTTGCCGGTCCAGGAATGGTAGAACGATGGGTTCGATGACGGTTTGGATGTACCGGGCACTATTCAGTGTCCCCTCGACGATCACCAGTGGTGTACGGCCAGTGTAGGAGATCGCTCCCCACACCATGATGCCGGGTGTTGGCCCTGTGTGCCTCGGTCGTATGCAGTCCTGATTGTGGCGCTCACCTGCACGGCGCCAAACACGCATACGACCATCATTGGCACCAAGGCAGAAGCGACTCTCATCGCCGAAGACGACACGTCTCCATTCGTCCCTCCATTCACGCCTGTCGCGACACCACTGGAGGCGGGCTGCACGATGTTGGGGCGTGAGCGGAAGACGGCCTAACGGTGTGCGGGACCGTAGCCCAGCTTCATGGAGACGGTTGCGAATGGTCCTCGCCGATACCCCAGGAGCAACAGTGTCCCTAATTTGCTGGGAAGTGGCGGTGCGGTCCCCTACGGCACTGCGTAGGATCCTACGGTCTTGGCGTGCATCCGTGCGTCGCTGCGGTCCGGTCCCAGGTCGACGGGCACGTGCACCTTCCGCCGACCACTGGCGACAACATCGATGTACTGTGGAGACCTCACGGCCCACGTGTTGAGCAAATCGGCGGTACGTCCACCCGGCCTCCCGCATGCCCACTATACGCCCTCGCTCAAAGTCCGTCAACTGCACATACGGTTCACGTCCACGCTGTCGCGGCATGCTACCAGTGTTAAAGACTGCGATGGAGCTCCGTATGCCACGGCAAACTGGCTGACACTGACGGCGGCGGTGCACAAATGCTGCGCAGCTAGCGCCATTCGACGGCCAACACCGCGGTTCCTGGTGTGTCCGCTGTGCCGTGCGTGTGATCATTGCTTGTACAGCCCTCTCGCAGTGTCCGGAGCAAGTATGGTGGGTCTGACACACCGGTGTCAATGTGTTCTTTTTTCCATTTCCAGGAGTGTATACAGACGGCGGCAGTATCACGTAAACAAAGTATAAAATGGCAGTGCATTGGTGGAGCTGTCATTTTCACTCAGGTAATCAATGTGTAAAGCTTTCCGATGTGACTATGGCCGCACGATGGGAATTAACAGACTTTGAAAGAGGAATTGTAGTTGGAGCTAGACGCATGGGACATTTCATTTTGGAAATCGTGAGGAAACTCAGTATTCCGATATCCACAATGTCAAGAGTGGGTCGATAATATCAGATTTCAGGCATTACCTCACACCATTGATAACGCAGTGGCCGACGGCATTCAATTAACGACCGAGAGCAGCAGCTTTTATACAGAGTTGTCAATGCTAACAGCCAAGCAACACTGCGTGAAATAACCGCAGAAATCAATGTGGGACGTACGACGAACGTTTCCGTAAGAACATTGCGACGAAATATGCCTTTAATGAGCTATGGCAACAGACGACTGACGCGACGGCCTTTGCTAATTCTCCCGAGCTCTTGACAATTTCGGTTGGACCCTAGACGACTGGAAAAATGTGGGCTGGTCACACATCTGGTTTCCCCCTTCAAGCTAGACAGGTTTCATTATTTGTAGTTTTTTCGTTTGACGCTTATTTCGTGAGATATTTGGCCCGGTCACAATCAATGGACCACTCTGTATAAAAAAAGATAGACAGTTGCACAAAGTAAAACGGAGAGGCCGATGTGTGACTTGTTAAAAGAGATACATGGACGAGTGAAGAAATGACTCGAAATAGACTGCCAGCAAGAAGGGTATCAGGTAAACGTAGCACTTAAAGTTAGCTCGTAGAAGGGGATTTGTGTAGGAGGATGTTTGGAGAAGCGACGGGGGAACAATGGAGAGGGAGGCAGTTCGAAGATTTAGGAAGTAGATGGAGAGAACTGGAGGTAAAGGGAACCCTGACGATGTGTGGATGGCAGTAATCTCCTAGATCTGGTAGGACAGGTATGTATCATGTTGACTTTATGGTCGGGTAATGGAAGGCGACTGAAGTTTCGTTAGGAGACGATGTGGGGGGTATGAAAGTGTAGTGTTGGGGGAATGTGGTGGTAGAGGCGCGTCAGAGTACCAGGATCAAAATGGTTCAAATGGCTCTGAGTACTATGGGGCTTAACATCTATGGTCATCAGTCCCCTAGAACTTAGAACTACTTAAACCTAACTAACCTAAGGACATCACACAGCACCCAGCCATCACGAGGCAGAGAAAATCCCTGAGCCCGCCGGGAATCGAACCCGGGAACCCGGGAACCCGGGCGTGGGAAGCGAGAACGCTACCGCACGACCACGAGATGCGGGCATACCAGGATCAGTGAGATGTGATGAAACTAGGAGGTGGGTAGTGTCGAGTTTACAGGTAACATTGTATATTCGGAGGTGTTCAAGATGGAAGAGTAGGCTGGGGAATTTGATAAGTAAGTAGAGGATGCGGGTGGGGGAGGGTAAGCGGATCCGAAAGGCCAGACGGAGTGCATGGCGTTCGAGGATCTGCAGAGCAACGACAGGAGTCGTACATGTTACTTTGTAGATGTGTCTAACGTCAATTCTCATGAACGGGTCGTCTAGCTAATAACTATGGTAAATGTGTAAGGACAAACAATGATTGTTCCGTAGTAGATATACACACTATTAGAGCATTTGATAATCATTTAGACAAGTATAAACAGGATTAGGAAATGCATGATCTGACATTGCACTTGTACACTATCTGTTGAAAAGCGTCGGGATAGCCCTACGTAACACGGAATTGACCACCAGACGCCGCGAGAGATTCACCTGCCACTTATAAAAGTAGCAGGGAATATTGTGTTGTCAGTAGAAAAGAAGTAATAGGACAATGGGTCGGTCAGTGGAGCTCAGTTACTTCTAACGTAGGCTGATCATTGGAAGTTAGCTAAGAAACAAATCCATCAGGGGCATTTCAGCTCTTCTAAAGTTACCCATGTCGACTGTTAGTGATGTGATTGTGTAGTGCAAACGCGAAGGAATAACCACACGTAAATAAGACCAAGTGGACCTCATGTACTGACGGCAAGGGACCGTCGAGCAATGCGGAGGGTGGTTGCAAAAACCTGCATGAAATCAGCAGATGGAATAACTCGTGAGCTGCCAGAAGTACAGCAAACATAATGGCTGTGCGTTGGAAGTTAAAAAGACTGGGGCCAACAGTCGAAAAGTTCCTCATGTCACGCATTTATGTGGTCAGTGTTGAGCAACGTTTGACGTTGGGTAATGAACGACGCCACTAGATAGCCGACAGCTGGAAATGAGTGATTTGGGGTGGCGACTCATGCTATGTCCTTTGGCAACACGATGGAAAGATTTGGGTTTAGCGAATGCTTATAGAACGTTACCTGCGAGCATGCTTAGTATCAACAGAGAAGTACGTAGGAGATAGTTTTAGGATATGGGAGAGTTTTCGTAGTTGCAGCCTGGTACTTTTATTGTGCTTAAGAAAATGCTACATGCGGAAGGATATGAGCACATTTTATAGTACTGTGTACTGAATACGGTAGAAGAACAGTTCGGAATGATGATTGTACCACCCACACTGTCCTAAAGAGTAGCATCTGTGAAGCAATGGTCTATGGACAATAACGTTGCTAAAATGGACTGGCGTGCCCAGAGTCCCGACCAGAAACCGATGGAATGAATTAGAGCGTCAACTTCGCTCCACATCGCAGCGTCCAACATCACTTCTGTAGCCAACCCGGGAAGGGTGGCTACGTTATCAGGATGGCAGGCGGAGTAGGTATGAAATGGGTTTGAGGTAGCAGGCCGACGGAGGCGCAGAGAGATGTGGTTGTCAAAATTCATATTGTATTTTCTGCTCATACATTAGCGACCGTGCCCCCAATCCACGGGAGAAGGGCCAAATGACCGATGAGATGTCAACTGGATCCGGCCAACTCAGCTTTGCTGACGCCCATGCTCAGTGTGCAGCACGTGACTGCGTTGCTCGAGTCGCACAACAAACACTTGGCGTCAGCGGCACACGAAGTCGGTTGGCAGTCTTGCCGTGGTAGCCAACTCTGTGGTGGCTGACTGCATCCCAGCGGCCGTTGATGTGTAGCCCGGAGGTGTGTCCACAGCGGTGGTGAAAGATGGCTGCCGTGTACGGATACGGCCTGCTGCCCCCAGAGCAAGAGTCCAGCTGCTGCTGGAGTATGCCAGGAAGGCCCACTGCATTATAGCATTATCCGGCTAGACATTCTATCCAGCTTTCTAGACAATGAACTGCATCCAAGTGATCACAGCTAGCCAGCCTCTACTTCAAGCCACGGTCTAAATTTATGGGTATTTCTTCATTGCTTAGATGGCCATCTTCTGCAGCAGGTGTTATACGAGTACACTGTCAAATCACATTAATGTGACCACTTGTCAAAAGCCAGTATAACCAACCACCTTTTGCAGCGTAGACCGCTGCAAGGCGAACAAGAAGAGAGAAAGTGAGGCTGTGGAAGGCACCGACAAGGACGTGGAGCCATGCCGACTCCAGTGGCGTAGCCAGCTGCCATATTTCTCGGTTGAGGATCCATGGAGCGAACAGAAATATCGAGGTGATCCCAAAGATTCTCGATTGTGTCTAAATCCGTGGAGTTCGGTGCCCAGGGGAGTACAGTAAACTCATACTGATTCTCTTCTAACCACACACGTACACTGCGAGCTATGTGACACTTTCCATTGTCCTGCTGGTAGATTCCATCGTGATAAGGAGAAACGAGTTGCATGCAGAGGTGGACGTGATACCCAAGGATAGATGCATTCTTGTGTTAATGCACTGCCTCTTCCAGAATGACAAGATCACCAAGAAAATGCCACGAAAACATTTCCCAGACCATAACGCTCCCTCCTGCTTGCAGGGTGTTTACTTTCAGATATTTCACTCCGTACAGACCAACGGTCATCTATCCAATCGAGCAAAACAAGTGATTTACCTGAAAAGGCCACCTGTCGCCACTCAGTGGACGTCCACTTGCTGAACTGCCGTGCAGTCAGCATGGGTGCGTGAATCAGGCGCCTGCTGCAGTGGCCTATACGCAGCGACGTTCGCTGAACGGTCGTTGAGGAGACACTGTTGGTAACCCTTGATTCGTCTTGTCAGTCACTTGCTCAACAGTCTCGTGTGTATCTGCCCGTATAAATATTGGCAGCCGACGGTCATTCAGCTCTCATCTATGGTCATGGTGCACCATACTTACCTCGGCGCAGCTTCTGGATAGCGCTATTTTGCCATGCGGCGCGCGATTGGTTTACAAACTTAGCCGATCCGGAAATGCTTCCACCTTCGGCTCGAAAGCCAATGACCATGACCTTTTAGATATCAGATAAATCGCTCCGTTTCCGCATTACGACAACGACAGCACTGTTTTCCGCGTCCTCCCGACACACTTTATATAAACTGCACCGCTAGTGCAGCCACCTGCCGTCTGTGAGTGTTTATTGCACGCTGACGTCCAACAGAGGTGGTGATCACATTAACGTGACTGGACCGTGTGCAATAGTTATTATCTGAATTTTTCCTGTCCTAAGCGCACTGCAGTCTTCAGTACAAATTGTATTTAATCTATAAAGCACAAAAATATAGATACATATTATGCACCTAATATTTACGGAACCACTAACGATGATGCTTTGTCAGTAAAAACGAAACGCATGGGTTGTATTACCATCTTATAGTGCAGTAAGCTTAAGAGAGGAAAAATCGGAATAGTAATAGTATTTACTGTACATCCTTTTCAGTGTGTGCATAAGACATTTCTGTTAGTGATTAACCGAAAAAGGGGAAATCAGGTTTCAGATTTTAATTTGTCATTGACGAAGTCGTTACAGACGGAGCGCAAACTCGACGGTTATTGATCGTGTCCGTTTTGAAGAGAATCTGCTTGGTGCTTGCCTTTTAATGATTTAGGGAAATCACAGAAACCTTAAATCTGGATCGTTGGAGGATTATTTAAACAGACGTTCTTCCGAAGGCGAGTCCAGTGTCTTCTTATTACGCTTCATGTGTTAGCCTATCCATTACTTCTATGCTCTGGAAAGACGCATATCGTCTTAACAGTAACTCTGCGTACATACAATGCATAGTTTTTTCCACCATTCGCACTTTTAACGGGCGATTTATACCCAAAATCGATTGTTATAATCTCTATATGCAACGCAAATCCAAATAAACGTATACAGCTCTCAGTTTCAGGTATAGAGAGCAATTCAAAATGAGTCTAGCTATTACAAACTGTGATAACTACTTAATGCATACCGATATATCGTAAGATTTCAGAGAATGTAAAAGAAAGTTTAAAAGTTCTATCGTTGAATACGTTGAATAACCACCATGAATCGAAAGGTTCGCACATTTTTAAATCAAAATATCTAGCAAACTGGTGGACCCGTCGTACTGGAAATGACAAGGCTGTTTGTTTATTTTTGGTTAGCAAGATTTCCAGACCCAACATCTACGCATTTCTTTTCATGGGTTTATGTGAGGGACATTATGTACATGCCTCTTTTGCCGTAAACAGTTTCAGAACTCAAAATACGCGTTTCTAATACTTTCGTGTAAGTGACTCCACATATGCGTCAGAACGTAAGCGCGAGAAATGGATTATCGATTAGATGTTGTCCGTGTGTTGAAGCAGAGTCACGTAGAATACCGATAAAGTATGTAAATTTTTTTGAACTTACTGTCTGTAATTCTTATTGCTGTATCCCTATGCATTAAACAACTACAGTCTTTTGTAATCACTATGTGCATTTCTAACTGTCCTGTACCATTGGCAGAATGTTACATTCAAAGATCAACATATGGAAGTAACATAACTATCCTGGGATTTACTTTACCAGCCTACACTATGGACTGCTACCACAAGCAGCAACAATTTAAAAACCTCAGCGAACTGAGCTTTAACTCTACACCAGAAAGTGAGGGAAAAGGTGAATGAGAGAGGAAGAACGCCACGAACTCTAAATTCAAGTCGAGACAAAGATTATTGTATGTTTGCCAAGAGCTCGATATTTGATGTCAGACACCCAGTAAACGATAACTGTTTTTGTCTTTGCCATGAATTCGTCCTTTTGGGATAAACGCAAATAACCTCGAAGGGCCCGACGAAACAACTCCAGTTTAGAGCTCTCAAGTCATACTAGTTGTGTAAACGAAATATGAGTGTCAGTAATATACTTGGCAGATGATATCAATACTTCAAATATAACAACAACCATAAAATGCCCACCGGACTTGTCATTTGAGTGTTTCTGGAGGGCTTACTAAAAAAGCACTTGTTCTTTGTAGAAGGCTACGCATGGTAATGAAATAGAAAACAAACACATCCCAGATTGCCAGAAAATTAATTTCGATTGTTCTGCGCCAGTCAACTCAAATAAAGCAAGGGCAATTTCGCTGCATGGCAGAGTTGTTGACTGCAGTAACTTTGTGGCCCGGGTCACCTCAGCGGCAGCAAAACAGGACGTGCGGCAGATGCGGAATAACACCTCACTGAAAGTCAAATGCGCGACCCGCGTAACTCAGAAAACTGTCCCCGGATTCGGTCAAAAGTCGTTCCCTCGCTGCGCCGCACAGAAATATGGCTTCCCGGGTGCGCGCTCGCAGACCAGATTCTTATTGTTAAATTTTTTACGATCCGGAGGGACGCGGCATAACACAGGTACAGCGGAGCATCGCGAGAGCACAAAACACAGGGCGCTCTCTGCCGTTTGGTTTCATCCCGCCGGGGCTTTATATGGCCCGCACGGCGCTATGGGCTCAAGCGCCCATAACATATGGAACGCCTCAGACTGTCGCGGGTGCGTATTTAAACTCAGAAAACCACAAACACTGGGCTGATGTCGTGTTGTGCCGGTATATAAGGCAATACAACTGAGGGTGCGCAGCATGATGGAAATACGAGTGCTATGCGAAAAAATGAATTCCGGGAAAATAAAAAAAAGAGCAGTATCTACCCTCACCACATACATACAACAAAATGGCACGTATATTTATTGTACAGAGTGTTTACAAATTATGTACTACTTCTTAACATCCCTGCATTTTCATCTTCACCATACGTAAATACGTGATCTAACCAATATCTCCGAAATGGTGGTTTGTGCATTCTAGTTTTGCATTTGACTGTATTTGCGCTATAGCGAGGAAGCTGGACGTTGGTGTTGGTTCATAACATGACGGCGTTATACAGTGTGGTGACGAAAATCGTGGGATACCCCTAACATCGTGCCGGACTTTCTTTTGCCCGGCTGCAACTAGACGTGGATTGGACTCAAAAAGTCGCTAGAAGTCCCTTGCATAAATATTCAGACATGGTGCCTTTATAGTCGTCCATAATTGCAAATGCCTTGCCGGTGCAAGATGTGCATGAATTGATCTCTCGGCTACGTCCCATAAATATTCGATGGGATTCATGTCGGGCGATCTGGGTGGCCAAATGATTCGCTCGAATTGACCAGAATGTTCCTCAAAACAATCGCGAACAATTATGGCACGGTGACATGGCGCATCATTGTTTAGGAACATGATGTCCATGAATGGCTGCCAAGTCTCTAAGGAGCCGAACATAACCATTTCCAGTCAATGATCGATTCAGTTAGACCATTCCATGTAAACATAGCCCACACCATTATGAAGCCACCACTGGTTTGTGGAGAGGCTTGCTCAGAATTTGGCTCGATGTCATAATGGGGCCTGCACCACACTTGAATTCTAACATCAAAATGGTTCAAATGGCTCTGAGCACTATGGGACTTAACTTCTGAGGTCATCAGTCCCCTAGAACTTAGAACTACTTAAACCTAACCAACCTAAGGACATCACACACATCCATACCCGAGGCAGGATTCGAACCTGCGACCGTAGCGGTCGTGCGGTTCCAGACTGTAGCGCCTAGAACCGCTCCCACTTCGGCCGGCTAATTCTAACATCAGTTCTTACAAACTGAAATCGGGACTCACATCAACAGGCCGCGGTTTTCCAGTCGTCTAGGGTCCAACCGATATGGTCGCGAACCCAGGAGAGGCCACGCAGGCGATGTGCTGTTAGCAACGGCACTCACGTCGATCGCCTGCTGCCATAGCCCAATAACACCAGATTTCGGCACACTGTCCTAGCAGGTACGTTCGTCGTACGTTCCACATTGATTTTTGTGGTTGTTTCAAGTAGTGTTGCTTTTCTGTTGGCACTGACAATTCTACTGTTCTTGGTCGTTAAGTCAAGACCGTTGACCATGGTAAAGAGAGTACCTGAAATTTGAGATTGTCGGCTCACTCTTGACACTATGGATCTCGGAATATTGAATTCCCGAACGATTTCCAAAGGTACTGCCCTTTTATGCCTCGTCCACGCGGTACTACAGCCGTCTGTAAATGTGCATATCGTCATCCCATGACTTGTCGCCTCAGTGTATGTCGATTGTCGAAGACATGAAAGTTTAACGCCGTGTTTTTGCCTCATTTTTCTTCGTGCAGAAAACTACTCCAGTTAATTTGTATCTTTTGCTACAAGTGTTTAATGTCACAACACGATGCAATACAGAAGTGGAACATCTTATTTCTCGGTAAAATGGGCCGCCCACACTGTGAAGCACATATACTCAGAACATAAAGACAATATCTCTATACTAAGTGCAAAAGACGAAAATCAGGAGGTCTAGATGAAGTTCAACCTGTGTGTTGAAACAATGAATCTAGGACCTGCAATGCACCTTAATAAACATCATCAGGGGAACATTCAATACTGTATAAAACACGCAGAAGTTGGGGCACTCCTAATGACAGGAAATGTAGAGCACAGAAAATTCTCAAAATTGGTTGAATGAATTATGAAAAATAAATTGTTGAATAATACAGTCTTCTAAGTGCGTCATAGTTTGGCTGGTTCAAATGGCTCTGAGCACTATGGGACTTAACTTCTGAGGTCATCAGTCCCCTAGAACTTAGAACTACTTAAACCTAACTAACCTAAGGACATCACACACATCCATGCCCGAGGCAGGATTCGAACCTGCGACCGTAGCGGTCGCCCAGCTCCAGACTGCAGCGCCTAGAACCGCACGGCCACTCCGGCCTGCTGCGTCATGGTTTGAGTTCCGTAGTGGTACAAGTATATACTCAGCCATTATAGAATTTACAAAAGTCTGTCGAAGTCTTTTGATACGAGGGGACGTCAAAACGTAAGTTACACATATTGTCCCACGCTAAGATCATTGCGCAACCGGGGTAGCCGCGTGGTCTCAGGCGCCTTGTCACGGTTCGCGCGGCTCTTCTCGTCGGAGGTGCGAGTCCTCTCTCGGGCATGGGTGTGTGTGTGTTGTCCTTAGCATAAGTAAGTTAAGTTGAATTAAGCAGTGTGTAAACTTAGGGGCCGATGGCCTCAGTAGGTTGGTCCGATAGGATCTTACCACAAATTTCCAAATTTCCATTGCGCAACAAGAGTGACGTATTGCCAGAATAATTTCCATGTTCTCGGTTCCCTGAATTTCTGCTGCGATGGGGATGACAGGAGCGTTATAATGTGGTAGTGAAACGGCGCGGGAGCTGGAAATGTAGCCTAAAGTTGAAGTACGTGGGACAATCCAATCCTTGTGGGCAAAACGTCTAAATTGCCCACGCATTCACCGTGAAATTCTGGCAGTATACGGACCAAATGCAACGCCGTGGTGAACTGGTACCATCAATTTGACCAAAGTGCGCAGATGTAGGTATGCTGATCGGTAAGGGAAACCATGGGCATCGAGAATAGGCGACAATGTGCTGTCAATCGACGAACTGATTTGCTCAGTTGCAAATTTACCGACGACGAGTATGTTCATACAGTGGTTCTCGAATGGTTCCGTGACCGAGGAGTGCATTTCAGTCGTCGACGATATGAACGACTGGTACAGCGTTCCGACCGTTATTTACGTTGTTTTGATTACTGTGTTGAAGATAGAGTCACGTATGTATGTTAACTTGAAGTGTAATGCAGTGACCAATAAAAGTTATTTCTCCTGCCATAAATATGTGTAACTTACTTTCCAGAGTTGCACTGTGACGGAAATGCCGCCTGCGAGTATGTAGCCCTCCTATTAAACGTTCAGGCGTCACCACAAACCTAGTACAAGAGGAAATAAAAATATAAAAAGAATAAAGATTCAATAAATTGCTAATGATTCGTGGTGAGGCGCAATAGTTCTCAATCTAATCTCTCAGAAGAGTACAGGTTCTTGGAAAAATTGTATGAGCAGTTCTGAAAACAATCGGCACACGGGTATCTGATCGAATTGGTAAAAGAGCTTTCCAACTCTATAATATTATAACGATCCCAAGGATCTTTATAAGTTAAGCTCATAAACATTTTAGAGATCATCAGCACAAAACCGACCAGCGTACCTTACAAATTACGATTAATGAAAATTATACTTGACGGTCGTACTCTAACACGTATTACTGACACCTCTTAACTCGTTACTCACATAACATTACAATTGACATTAAATTATTTCAGTTAATTAATCTCAATTCTTTAATTATAGCACGTATGCATTCAAAAATGTGTAAAAAGGTTCTGCATTTAATTATTTTTATAAAGCTGTTGACGCTTGAGGCCAAAGATGTATTTCTTACTTTGGGAATAAACAAGTTCCTTACATCCATTGATTCGCAATACCTCTGTTAATAAAGTTTAAGTATAGTCTTCTGTACTAAATTAGAATTAAAATTGTTTCGTAAGTAGATCTTTGCGTATTGGTTTACGATTGTCAACTAAAACATTTTTTAAGTGTGACTCCGGTGTTACCTCTCAAGAAATTACCTAAATAGTTAATTCTGCGTCGCTAAACTTTGCTGAAATACTTCTCTGCTTTCTTTTTAAAGACTCGTCATTCATTTAGTTGTATTATATCGCTGACTTGAGCGTGCTTACTCTACTTGTTGTAAGTCAGATCAATAAACTTTCAACCTTTATTTTTAATTTTTTTTACTTCCCTTTTCAAAGTTCAAACTTGGATTATTCTCTATCAGTTTAATCAGAATAGTGGATGAAATGCTAAAACGCGGACTTGGTTGTAATTTTAACGAATCAGAGTTTATTTTAGCTCTTTAAAGTGAATTAGACCTCTAAATAGACAAACGTTGACGTGAGCGGGTGGCCACAAATCTAATCTCTACACTGAAGGAGACAGCAATAAAAAAAAGAAGGAAAAAAGAAAAAAACATGAAACCTGCGCGCCACCACCACTTTCAAGCTCAACGTAAAATCAGATTCTCAAAAACTCAACCACTGCACGTGTTGGCTCGTACCCACTATAAATCTAATTGAATGTGACTCAACATGTACTTCTAGAAAAAAAGCTGAGCTGGCAGTTTGGGCAAGGGAATCTCTATAACTGCGTCACTAACAATGAGTGCGGGCTAAATGTACTGGTTGTCACAGTTCGCTTTCTGACCGTTCGTTCCTTTACTTCATGCTGCGATCAAGAGAAACTCGAGAACGACGCTCGATTATTAAATATTGCACAGTATAGGACAAGCTACTACCTCATAGTAACACTTTTGCTTTTCCTTTTGCTACCGCCTTCATCCCGCATTGGGCGCAGAGTCGCGTTAAGTACGGATTTGGCATGGTTAATTGTAAGGGGTGGCCGGATGCCCTCCCTGCCGACACCCCCCAGGACGGAATCAGTGTACCCCAGCTGTCTGCGTCTAGTGTAAATCGGGAAATAGTGCGGACGTGTTTCGGATGTCTGAGACGCGTGTAACTGAGACGGAGCGTGGCGACCAGCGCTGTATTGACCTAGCGGGATGTGGAAAACCGCCTTAAAACCACATCCAGGCTGGCCGGCACACCAGCCCTCGTCGTTAATCCGCCGGGCGGATTCGATCCGCAGGAAGCAGCGCGTTAGCGCTCTCGGCTACCCTAGCGGGTACTACCTCGTAGTGACGCTATCCTCCACAAATAACTAACACTCAGCTACCTTGGAGAGTGCTTATTCCAAAATCTCCAAACTATACGCAGCGCCCAAAACCTTTGGCGTGTGCAACACACTATCACGGGGAACAAAACCGGACCTCGTCAGGCATTAATACTTTCATTTACGGTCATACTTGCGGCACACAAATACCATTCTTCACACTAAAAGATTCAAAGATCGCTTGACCACAGATCAAGCACAAAACAAAATTACGAGGATCTACTTTCAAATATAATTTATCAAACAGTTCCACTAATTGTGCCCTAGTATCATTAGTGCATTATCTAATTTTGCATTTAAAGATCTAAATCCACTCACTGTAAGCTTCCGAAAACTTTAAGACAAAATTTCCGGAAAATATCCAAGTGTCATGATAATCGATACCGAATCCTCCTAGCAAAGTATCGATAGCGACACACGTACGCGTGTCTCGATCCACATGCAGTAAAACAGCAGTCGTCTTACCGACTCAAGCTCACGTGCTCTTTGGCTCCTCGATAGTGACTAACTGCTTCTTCCCACAAAACAATCCCTGAGCCATAATTACAAGAAATAAATCATTTTTACACCCGTTATCTGCTTTACGAAGTTTTGCTGCTGTCATAATAGATTGAAACGACCACATTATTTCCGTAACAACACAAAACTGTTCAAAATAAATTTTGACACGTTACAGATCCCCTCGCACTGTTGTCCTTATATTCTTGTAAAACTAAATTCATCGGGAATTAGAAGCGTAGCTAACGCACGAGTGGTTCTGATCTTACCTGGCACACAGGGTAACACACATTCTCAGCGAAAAATGTGGCAACATTTTGACCGTTTACACATTTGCATTAAGCTAATTTACTCTCTCTCTTTCTTTCCATGCAGTGATTTATACTAAACTATTTTCAGTTTCTGTCTGTCTGCCTGTTTAAACACGCGCGCGCGCGCACACACACACACACACACACACACACACACACACACACACACACACACCAGATTATTACAGATACAGAAATTATTCTATGGAGCAGAATGAGTTGTCAAGCAGTACTTTTTACAATACTGAATAATTTATTTGCAAAAAATGTATGCACTGTTATGTCAGATGGCCACTTGTTACGACTTCTGCAGTACTTGTTAGCAGCAGACACAGTGGCTGTGCCAAAGACTGAGACGGCATGGAGTTTTACAATTATTTATTGAGCTTTCTTTACAATTTCCCCCTCGTCGTCGCTGCCCAGCCCTGCGGATACTTCCGCCTGGCTGCTGCTGTGTAGATTCTCCGACGATGCGCGCAACGCGCGCCACCAGTGCTCCGCTGAAGCCAGGATGCCCTGTGGTTGAGATGAACTCGTCGTCGCTCGGCAGCCCAGTATGGCACCCCCACGGAGCCGCGTCGCCGTGAGGTCAGCTGCCGCCGCTTGCTGCACCGGCGGCTGGGTAGCCGTCAGTTGCGATGTCCGCGAGCTCCCGTCATGGACGGACCACGCGCCGTGGGGCCGGGTTGCCGTGGAGTGCTGGCGTCAGTCCCCGGCGGCGCCCGTGCCCAAGACCGCGCTGCGGCCGGACCTGCTGGAAGTTCTCGCTGTAGTCAGTCAGCCATGGTGCCGACCGGACTCGGGCCGACCCCCAGAGCTGAAGTTGACATCTGACGGCGAACGGACGACTCCTGCAAGCTAGAACAGACTTCCGGAATCGTCACCTACGAAGATTGAACATTCGGACACGGACCACGTCCGTCCTCAGACTCGAACTGCTTCCTAATGGCTTCTGCCGGCCGCGGTGGTCTCGCGGTTCTAGGCGTGCAGTCCGGAACCGTTCGACTGCTACGGTCGCAGGTTCGAATCCTGCCTCGGGCATGGATGTGTGTGATGTCCTTAGGTTGGTTAGGTTTAAGTAGTTCTAAGTTCTAGGGGACTGATGACCACGGCAGTTGAGTCCCATAGTGCTCAGAGCCATTTGAACCATTTTTGAACCTAGTGGCTTCTGTCTGTTGCTGCCTGCGCTCCACTATTTATATCCGGCAGGAGGTCGTTCTTTACCCTCGGTGGCAGCTTCTTGTTATTACTCCCGCAGTATATTGCAGCGTAACTTACCGTGCTGGTCTGACTTCCCTTACTCAGCACTCTCCAGGCTTCGCTCGGCGCTCGGTCTGTGTGCGTCCTTGCGTCAGCCGGTTGGTAGACTGCAACTGTCAGCAAGGCTATCTGTGCCGTGCCTACTTCGCAATGTCGCGATCGCCGGCTGCCTCTGTTTTGCCATTCTCCACTGCATGAAGCAACGCTTACTACATGTGGCCGCAACAGCACAAAACAGTATTGTATAACAGGGATAAAGCAAACAAGGTTGCGTAGCTTTTTTTTTTTTTTTTTTTTTTTTTTAGCATACTAGCCCTGTATTCGGAAGGATGGAGGCTTCAGTCTCCATCCGGGAATCCAGAATTAGGTTTCCCGTGGTGTCCCTAAATTATACCAGACAAAGAACAGGATGACTCCTGCTATAGCTCATCGGCCGACTATCCCATACTTGTTGAACTACACCTGTAATTATGTAGACGCTTGCATGTACGAAGGCTTCGTACCTGCATGTATTCATAGGGATGGAGGCTTCAGCCTCCTTCCGGAAATCCTGGCTTAGGTTTTCTCTGGTTTGCCTAAATTACATCAGACAAAGAACAGAATGATTTCTGCTCTGACTACATGGCCGATTATCCCATACTTGTAGAATTACACCTGTAACTATGTAGATGCCTGGATGTATGAATAATGTTCTCTGTTCTTAAACTGAAGTTTCAGGATATGTATATTTTCCTTGCACAAGTGGTCCACAAATGAGTGAAACTACTACTACTGCTTACATCAACATGTGTCAGATGCGCATTTTGGTCATGTTTCAGACAAAGACAAAATTTTCACATAGTCACCCCGTTCGCCAACTACTATGACTGTTGTTTCTTCTTGCGAGGTTTTATAAAGAGCAGTTTCATTCCAGAAAGTTCGTTAACGTTGCCGGATTTGACAACAGGGGATGTCACAATCACTGAACACATCCTGCCAGAGTTACCTCAAAGGGCATTATCGAGTGAGATGGTGCAATAATCAAACCTGGACACGGGAGGAGCCGAATTCAGAGCCTCGTCCGAGTATCCTATTAAGTACCCCGTGCTTTTGCTCAGTCGATTAAGGCGAATGCCGGAATTTTCCGATTTACTTATCCATCGATGCTTGTGCGCCGTCTTTAATGACTAGGTCGTCGACAAGAGCTACACTACCACTGCACTGCGTACTTAAGTACCTTAACTGTTGAGAATCTCGTAATAGGTTTGGATCAGTTATCGTATACCACAAACGAGAATTAGCTGGTGACAGTTCAATTCACTCCGTGATACATTGTCGGGGAAGTGAGTCATTTTTAATTACTGCAACATACATTCCCACTAGTTCCGCAGTTACCTTTGATGGTTACTGACTTCGTAATTTGAAATCGTGGATTGACCACTCGCGCAATTCTTCGAAGTACTTAGTCAGTTCTTCGTCCAGGCGCACCTCGGACTTGTAAGTGAACACTTGTCACATTGATAACCCACATTTGGCCGTTCATGAGTGGTGCGTTTTTATGAAGAACTGCCACAACTTGCGCACTGTTCCCAACTAAACACAGATTGTCAGGAACACTGCAGTGCTGTCGGTAATCATCATCGTAGCTTGCTTTTCGAATAATCTAATACAAACCGACACTTGCCACAAAATGAATCAGTTGTGCGATGAAAATTATGCACGATTATTCGTTATGATGCAGAAAGTATCGGTTTGTTACTGAGTTGCAACATCTTCCATGTGCCCTGGATGTAGCCTAAGTTGACCACTTAACTTCTTATACTTGCGCCCCCTCATCCTTTGCTTATAAATCGAACTCAATCAAGATATGCCACTACAGAAACATTCATATATACACACAGTTACCTACATTCAGGGTGAAGAAAAAATGCCGCACTTGGAAGACGGCATGCGATTCCTCATCCAGATTCAAGACAAAAGGTGCAAATGGCTCTGAGCACTATGGGCTTAACTACTGAGGTCATCAGTCCCCTAGAACTTAGAACTACTTAAACCTAACTAACCTAAGGAAATCACACACATCCATGCCCGAGGCAGGATTCGAACCTGCGACCGTAGCGGTCGCGCGGTTCCAGACTGTAGCGCCTAGAACCGCTCGGCCACTTCGGCCGGCCAAGACAAAACGGTTTTCTACCAAAGTCAGATCGGGTGTTCTTTGAAAAATGCATGAAATCGAGGCGCTGGCAACACCGTCACATCGTGCAGCGCATCGTAATGCACAGAAGAACGTGCATCACCCCGCACTGCCGTTGTGGCTCACAGAATAGCCGTAGAGTCACGACCGAGGGCTCAGCCACTGCTGGACGCACGGTGCGGCGCTCCGTATTGTAGCTGGCTGGTTACGTAAATAAGTTTACGGCAAGTGGTTACTGCCTTCCTTGGACAGCCACCGAATTTGTAAGTTGTAATACTTCTTGTTCATCATCTTTGTGCATCGTTCGTGAAGCGGAGGTTTCGCTTCGTACCTGTAAATGAAGTTCATGGGTTCGACCAGAAAAAATACTTTGAGGGTCGCCTTTAACATGATTGTACGTCATGTGCAACCTACAGCTTTGGAAATCCATGACTGGCTGCATGAAAATTTCGATATTTCTGGTGACAATGCTGAGTTCAAGCAAATTAATAATGAGAAATACTGTGTTTTTGTTAAACTGCATAGTTATGCTATGTTAGAAAGAATATTACTGAGAACCAAGGGCACATTGTAATTCCGTCATCATGACGAGTCTGTTACTACCGTCGATATAAGCAACGCGAACAGCGAACTGAAAACTGTCAGGGCGCTAAATCTTTCCCCAGAGCTAGACAACAAGTACAGGTGCTTTCTAATTATGGACAGGTGAAAAGCATCGAATTCCAAAAGGGGTCTAATAGATACAAGATTCATTGCTACAACGGGGTTATATCAGTACAAATATTTGTTACGTCCGATATCCCGTCCCACATTCTTCCAGGTGGTTGCAAGGCACACGTAATGTATGTTGGGCTAACTCCCACATGTCACATATGAAATGAACCGGGATATCTTCGAAAGAACTGCCTACAGCGCGTATTTATTCAACGAAATAATTTGCAACAGCGGACAGATTGGAGGCACAATAACTGATTTCTTCAAGTACTGCGACAGGCAACACCGAGAATATTCACATAGGATCCACTGATCGATCTCCTACCTTAGTCTAATAGGAATTCACGCCCTTGAATAGGAGACAAGCAACAAATGAAGCACGCAGGCAATCAGACAATGATCAAAAGGATCAAACTGATAAAGATCAGTCTGCAGCTATTGTTCATAAAAACAGCTATAGAGTAAATGATATTCCACTTCAACAGCGAGAAAACGAAACAGGCACGGAAAATGAAAGTCCGTCTTGTTCTCATCCAGATCAAAATAACGAGAAACGGCCATTATAAAAGGGCAGCATGAGCTCTGAAGGAGACTCTGAAGAAAAATCGGTACAGGGTCCAAAAAACAGAAGTCCGCTAACGCTGTAGCAATACAGGGTGCACCCGAGACTGGGTTGGAAACTCACGTGGACACAGGTGTTCTTCAATCCCGATAATTATACTTGGTGAGCCCCTTGAGCCGTTCATAGCAAGAAAGTGAACACCAACCAATGCAGGAAACAACACGCCAGGCAACAACACGAGAACAGCTGACTGAAACCACAACAGCTCCGACTGGAGCATGTAAACAGGTAAGTGACGTAGAAGGTTATACGGAAACAGCTTTCGGTATCAACACACAACCTGCGAATCACACAATTAAGGCAGAGGAGAGAAGAATTATCAGTCAGAAGGCTACAAAATCTCAAGATGAAAACCAAATGCGGCACGGCTGAAAAGTAAGAGAGATGCAGAAAGGGAATATCACAACGACGAGAGAAGAGAAATGGAAAGCGAACCTACTGCAAATGAATCCGGACAAGGTAATTGAATAAGGAAATATGAAGAGACATGAAAACTGACAACTAGCTTGCACTGAAATAGGAGGATGCTTACTCTACTCACGCTAAATATCTGCGGAGTAATAAATGAAAAAAGACGAGGATTCTAGGGAATTTCTTTAAAAAACCAATGACGTAGATATTTGTGCCCTCCTTCAGGAAGTAGCTTGCGAAGAGATGAACCTGCAACAGCAATACAACGTGTGCAACAACGTCGGCTCCAGCGCTAGAAGATGTTGCATTTTAAGCGGAGTCGTTCTGACAGAAAAGCAGCCGGACGGACGCCTTATCACAACCACATCAAACAATAACAATATTAAACCTTTGTGCCCCACCAGGAACAAATAACAGAAATGATAGACGAAAGTTCTTTAGTGAAACTATCCCGTACTTTATGAGACACGAAAAGGGTGACATAATAATGGGGTGGAAGATTTTAATTGTGTTGTAAGATCGACAGACACAACAGGATGAAGCCCCCATTGTGGCCCCTTACGCAGCATAGCTGGAGGACTGCAGCTGTCAGACGTCCTAGATCGACTAGGCATCACGCGATCCCGCTATATGTGTGTATCTCCACTGTCAGCCTCGAGACTGGATAGATTTTATACCACAAAAAGAACAGACTTACAGGACTACGAAATAATACCTGTCAGCTTTTCGGACCACCATTCACTTCTTGTTAAAATATAAAATAAAAGATTTATCCCGGAGCAACCTAATGGAAAAATCGTACTGGAAGTTATACCGCAATTTCCTTAATGTTAAGCGGGCAAAAACAGAATTTTGCAAATGTTATCGAACATGGGTTCATCGGAAGCGGTTCTCTGGTAGTGTTCTTGAATGGTCAGATAAAATGGATAAAGTTGGAATTCTTAAACTTTTCAGAAACGTAGCTTATAGGAACAGTGGCACTAGAAAGAAATCATTGCATTCTATATAATTATTGTTCGAGAACTCCAAAAAAAAGTGGACAACGTAGAAGACCTATTTAGCGAACTGAAGAAACTCAAAGGCAAAATAATAACTCACAAAGATAAGCGATGCATTACAGACGAACAATTGAGCATCTGCCACCTCGGTCGAGAAAGGAAACAGCGCGGACAGAGATTTATCGGAGTCTTCCGACGGGATCGATACCGCTAGTATTGAAGACTTTAAAGACAATCTCCGGAGACTGTTCGGAGAACAGCCATAAGATCCTAGCAAGGCAGCAGGTTTGCTACCAAACTGCACGACTTCCCTCACCAAGGAAATTGCCTCTATGTTGATAGAGCCCATATCCGAAGAAGAAATTGAAGATATTATAAAGCACTTACCACGAATGGAGTCTGGGCGTTGATGGCAAACCGTATGAATTTAACAAAGTTGTCTGGTCAGTTATCAAAGCGGAATTCAAAGAGCTCATAAAAGAGAAGTAAAGAGTGGGTCAAATATATTCAGCAAATGAACCAGGAATTACAATCCTTGTATTAAAAACTTCCAAACCAAGAATAATAACTGATTTTAGGCCAATAACTTTCTTATATACCGCCTCAAAAACAATGGTGCGCATAATAGCCGCAAGATTAAAAGAAACTCTTCCAGAGATAATCGGGCCTGGTCAAACGTATAGTGTTCCCGAAAGGAAGTTCATTGACGAACTTTGCTCCCTGACAGACACGACCTTCTTCTCATGGATGTAACAAAACGAAACGATAGGATTGTTGAACACTGAACTAGAACAATCCTTTGACAAAGTCATCATCAGTATCTAAGGAATGTGTTGCAACACTGTAACTTCTCACAGGTCACAATAGATCTACTACTACCACACTCGAATCCAATGGTCTCCAAAATATAAGTTAAGGGCCAAGTCACGGGTGAATTCTCATTTCAGCTCTCAGTCCTGCAGGAATGCCCGCTATCCATAATAATATTTATAATTTCCTTGGAACCAGTGATCTGCTCAACCACCGACCAAACCTTTGGAATACATGTTGGTACACAAAGGTTTGCCGTTAACGCTTATGCCGACGATTTAAAAATTGTAATCACACAGCATCAAGACACTGGGACGATTGATTCCTTATAAGCAAGGAGTAGCAGCAACAATAAACAACCACGAAGCCCGACTCCTGTAGTTGAACAAAACCTCACAACTCATGCCGCATCCCTTCACAGAATGTGACGGGATGGAGGCACTCGGCTCTAAACTGAAGAAGAACTAGAACGAATTGGTATGACGGCTCTTTCTAAAATGTGGTGTACAGCTCAAATAATACCCATAGAGCGACGAATTGGTATTTTCGCTAAAAATGAACAAATAATACCCATAGAGCGACGAATTAATATTTTGGCTAAACATGAACAAATTAGTATCTTGGCTCCTTCTAAAATGTGGTAACAACACCGTCAAATGAGGGCGGATTAGGGTTAATAGACTGCGAGAAAAAATGCACAGTCTTCATTGCTAAAAAAATTGGAACAACCAGCACGTCAGTCGGATTTATTGTGGGCAGAATGGGGAATTGCCACAAGAAGTAGAATTCAACGATGGGCACCCACGTATATTACTCGCACTCTTAAAATTTCGATGGGAATTCTAGAAATACTCTCAAATGAAAAGATTATGGGATGGCTACAGAATGAAACAGTCCACACAACAGTCAGCCAAATAAAACAAAGATCTTAACTGGAAGCTAGTGTGGTCTAACTTTTCGGATGCCACTATACACAGTAAGTTCAACGCTGCGTTCGGCCGCTTACATGTTCTTAAACGACCTGTTTCAATACATGTTCTTAAACGATCTGTTTCCCACAGTATCACTGTGACACCATCTGAGACTCACGGGAAACGCTAACTGGAAACATTGTGGCTTGACCTACGCAATACTGCACCGAACAGTAGACTGTTCACGAATCCTAGACTTATGGAAGTGGATTAAATTTAAATGTGCAATGCTATTGATGACAACAACGGCTGAAATTAACACCAAGAGGACAATGTACACGGATTTCAAAACGTTCCCGGCTTCAAAGACGAGAACAGTCATGTGGCTTATATATTCCTATATGAACTACATCATCAACGATGGAGGGGAATTTGCAACTGAATTCAAACTGTGCTTGCACCAAGAAAGGGGTAAAATTGTCAGAAGCAACTGGAAAAATTAAAAATATGGTCCATAATATTCCTATTTAAACTACATCATCAAAGATGGAGGTGAATCTGCAACTGAATTCAAACTGCATTTTCACCAAGAAATGGGAAAAATAAAAAAATATGGTCCATTATGAAAATATGGTCCATTATATTCCTATATAAACAATATCGTCAACGATGGAGGTGAATCTGCATCTGATTCAAACTGTGCTTGCACCGAGAAAGGGACGAAAGTGTCAGAAGCTTCTGGAAAAAGGAAAAATATAGTCCATTCATAAACCCTTTAGCAAAAACAAAAAGGATATTTAAAAAGGGAAACAGCAATCAATTACTTTCCAAAAGAAGTTTAAAATTTATGTAGAAGTATAGCTTACTTCTCTTGTTTCAGGTACATTCAGAACATTAGTTTAATTCTTCTAAAAATGCCACGACTAAAATAGTAATATGCCCTTAAGAAGAAGTAGTTTTGGCTTCGAGGGGAGATTGAGGTTTTTCGTTAATTTAAAGAAGAAGAACTTAAGTACTTAAGAAAACTTGAATAAAGCTTATGGAAGCTAGCGGATGACGGCATAATTTAGCGAGAGCTACGACCGGCTATAGGAGTGAATGGATGCCCGAAAAAAAAAAAAAAAAATTAAATAAAATACAAAAAATTTGAAACAAAAATGAAAATGTCGACTCCGCGTGACCGCTACGGTCGCAGGTTCGAATCCTGCCTCGGGCATGGATGTGTGTGATGTCCTTAGGTTAGTTAGGTTTAATTAGTTCTAAGTTCTAGGCGACTGATGACCTCAGAAGTTAAGTCGCATAGTGCTCAGAGCCATTTGAAAATGTCGACTGCTGGGACATCAAACCCACATCCATCATGGACCTACGGTTCGAATCCTTGAAAAGTTCCCTTTTTATTTCTTAGACATCCGTTCCCTAGTTCTCGACGTTTATAAGCAGGACAATAGCCTATCATATGGCTGCGTGATCCATTAAACAGCATACAAGTGTCTCCTAACCGTGCAGTGCAAAACCATAACTAGCCCTGTCCGGCTCATGTAGGGTGGCTTTCCGCTGGAGTACACAAACAACGAATACAATATGCCTTTGGTGCTGGGTGCATTCAATAACCAAGCTGCTGCTACTGCTGCTGCTCGTGCATATTCTGCATGATACCCTTAAAGGCGTCCTCCCGATAAGAACGCTTTTCATCGCCTGGAGCAACGCCTTCGGGAAACCGATAATCTTCGTCCACAAGTAATGGGCAGAGGTCGCCAAGGACTAGACGTGCTCCACTAATAGAGGACGCGATTCTTGAAACCGTTCGCCAGTCAGCGCGACGAAATACGCGGGATGTGGCAAGGCAGTTCCAGATACCTGACAGACTGGTTATTGAAGTGTTCCACCATGAAGAACTGCATCCATATCATTACCCGTCACCTCAACACCAGCGACCAGATGACCGTATTCGATGAGTACGGTTTCTGCATCAAGTGAAAGACAACGAATATTTTATAAACAACGTAATATGGACTGACGAATCTAGCTACACTCATGAAGTTTTTTCAACCTCCACAATAGCCATTATCCATCGGAACACAACCCATAGGTCACCCATGAACGTGGCTTTCAGGCACGCTTTGGCATAAACCTGTGGGCTGCATCATGGGAGCAGTGCCTTCGGACCCTAACCTATTCCCGGAGAAGTTGAATGTATCCCTACATCATACGTTTCTTTGCAATACTTTGCCTAAAGCATTGCAAAACGTTTCACTTGGTGTTTGGCGACAGCCATGGTTTCAGCATGATGGTGCACGCCACACTTTGGAATGAATTTACGTAACCATATAAACGAAGCATTTCAGGGAAACGGATTGGTCGTGGAGGTCCAGCGTTCTGGCCTCCACGTTCCCTGGACTTTAATCCGCTACGTTTTTTATCTGTGGAGACACTTAAAGGAACAAGTGTGTAATACTACACCCATGGATGTAAATGAGCTGATAGCTCGTGTACATGCCGCTTAAGCAATAGTGGATGCACGTGTGTTGCTAGGATCCAGCAAAGTATGTTCCAACGAGTAGCGAAGTGTTTCCAAATGCAAGGTGGTCGCTTTGAACGTCTTCTCTAACGTGAACCTTGTTCTGTGAAGATACCTGGACGTCAGAAGCAAATAGTAAAGTTATCGAGCAAAGCATAATGTGCAATCTAATACAGCCCAACTATTGTGTTTTTTGTACCACATTGGATACAGACGACGTTACTGTATCCACTGTTATATTCTGTTGGATTTATTTGTGTCAGGGACGAAACGAAGTAGTCATTTATGTTTGTGTTATGTCTTAATCTTTAAATAAAGTTAACAGTAACAGAAATAAATAAATGAGATGCCGCATTGTGGATGCGTAACTTGGATACACTTTGCTGCTTTAAATTTTTTTAAAAAATTATTAGACGCGAACACGTCTCGAAAATTGGCGAGAGTGCATATCCGTTCTTCAGGGCATTGTCTCGTTTTACTGAGCTAATGGGACAGCTCCAACACAGTGTAGAGTTCATGCTAGTTGTTCTCGGTCACGCTGCACGCTATTAGAGCGTAGCCAGAGCCTCAATTTTTAAATCGCATTTTTGTTAAACCTATTGGCTGGGCAAGGGTTTGCTAGATGCACTTTTGTCTTGAAGTGGGTTGAGGAATCGCTTACCGACCTCCACATGAGGCATTTCTTCTTCATGCTGTATACTGTCTGTTAAGAAATTCTTTAACGGATTATCGCGCAAATATTATTTTAAACCGGTCGGAGTGGCCGTGCGGTTCTAGGCGCTACAGTCTGGAACCGAGCGACCGCTACGGTCGCAAGTTCGAATCCTACCTCGGGCATGGATGTGTGTGATGTCCTTAGGTTAGTTAGGTTTAATTAGTTCTAAGTTCTAGGCTACCTCCGAAGTTAAGTCGCATAGTGCTCAGAGCCATTTGAACCATTTTTATTATTTTAATTTAAAACCATTTGAATTATTTATTGGATCTCTCAATTGTTATTATAAGCAAATCTTTATTTCCCGATACTAAGGCAGACTAAGGGGTAGTGTCATTTTTTTGTTGACAGCAAACTCGAAACGTGAACGACGATTGAGGTTTCATGTTCTGTCGATGACAAGATCAGTAGAGACGAAGCTTGAGCTCAGTTACGGCAAGGATAGGAAAGCAATCGGCTATGTTCTTTTAAAAGAAAAATATGAGCATACGTCTGTATCTGTTTACTAAAACCTTAGGAAGGCTAAATGTGAATGGCCGGACGAAGATTTGATGGTAGCTCTTTCTTCACATGAGTTTACATAAAGTGACTTTAAGTATTTCGTTATCAAAAGTACGTCGCGCAACCACGTATCACCACTGTGCCTCCTACAAGCACTTCTTAGATTCAAGTGTATTTTTATTTCATACTTCGTGGAACATGTCTCTATCACCCCAACGGAGAGCGAGGAGTAAAATCTGTTTCTGAGCCTCGTCTCCAAAAGACACCACTGCATCACACATTCAGATTGCGCCATTGCAACGACCAGAAATCCACCTGATCTTCTTGTACAAAGGGCGTTCAAAAAGTTTTGCACAGTCGTCTCTATTTTTTTTAATTTTTTGCAAGAGGAGAATGAAAAGTTTTTGTGAACTTACTTGGAACATTTAGCTATACATTGAGCCTACTCAATGTAGCCTCCATCAGCAGCGACGCGTCTGGCCCAAGTTTCTTTCCATGATGTAAATGCACTTTGGTAAAATTCTGGGGATTGACTTTTACGCCATCACTTGACACAGGAAATAAGGTCTTTCTCACTATCAAATGTTTTACCGCGTAGCTGGGCCTTCAGACGACCAAAGAGGTAAAAATCAGACGGAGTCAAGTCCGGACTGTAGGGAGGATGAGGAACAATTTTCCAACCCATTTTCTTGATTTTCCCAACGTGCACAGATATCTTTGACCCTAGTGACTGTAGTTGTAATACCACACTACCCAATGACAACGAGTCATTTCAAAAAGCTGTTGTGTCGCCACATATCTGTCAGTTTGGATGATTTGATCAATGGTCTCCTTATTCACATCGTTCACTGCCGTCGATGGTTTACCTCATCGTGGATTGTCCAGTAGAGAGAAATCACATTCTTTTATTTTCTGCAACCACCGCTGGATACTGGTGCGAACCCCTGTGTCCTTCCCATAAACAGGGAGCAACTTCCTGTGAATTGATGTGGCAGAGTCATCGCCGGTCTTGAAGAATAACTTCATCATCGACCGTTGTCGCAACCTGCCGTCTATTTCACGGTCCATTATGGCTCACCTGTACATAAAAGAAACTTCTTTTATACACCAACTTATAGCTAAATGTTCCAAGTATGTTCACAACAATTTTTGTTCTTCTCCTGCAAAAAATAAAAAAAATAGAGACGACTGTGCAAAACTTTTTGAACGCCCTTTGTACCTACAAATTCCTACAACTGCGATTAACTGTCAGAAAATTAATGAAAGCAACACAAAACTTCTACATTACACTGCCTGACAAAAAATCATCCAGAAGCGGAGGAAGAAACTAAATGAAATTTCACAAACTGAATCGGTATAGGAGGCCATTTCATTGATCTCAGTATTGACTTAAATGTATAATGGAGTTGGCAGAACGACCCCACTTATCACTGTGATGTTGCACCCTCTCTTGCCTAGACGTCCACTGTTTCGGTTGGGAATGGTGTCATAAAGCCGTTGCATCGTCTCCTGAGGCAAACAGGCCTAGTAGTATTATACCTTGTCCTTTACATCCCGGCTACTACAACTGGCACGAAATTGACGTCCGAGCTGGTCTCACATGCATTCTATCGGGAACAGATCTGGGGAACTTTATGGCCGTAAAAATACCTCAAGGTGAAGAACTATATACTTCCGAAATATGGATATGCGTAATATATGTCCACGATCTGTTTTTTCTGCACTAAATCTCGTTGCTTCTCAACATTCGTATATGTCTTTGCATGCATCTTCTATCATAATTTGTGACGTCGTTTTCAAAGCCGACGGGTTTTATCCATTGAGGTAAAAAAAAGAAGGGAGGTGTCGTTACGTCACAAACTTGAAGCCGATGTCCACCAACTTAAATAGCCCAAAACATTAGGTTAGTCGCATTCATACCTCCATAGTTCACCGCGGTGACACTTCCTCGTGACGTCATTCTGGTGTGCCCGTGCCCGGTTTCGACAGTGCTCGGTGCTTTGATTGTTCGGAGACGTAGTTGTTTCATCAAAATGCCAGCTTGCGTTGTTTACGTGAGTACTAATCGATCCGATAGTAATCAAAATTTTAAAGGAATCTCATTTTATTCGTAAGTGGAACAATTCAAGCAATATTTTCTTTGTATACATGAATAATCTGTGGCTTGGTTCTACAAGGGCCAATGTCAAGAATCTTAGTTTTAAGTTATAAGCTTATGATATTTTCAGTCATTTTCTGACAACTATTAATAACATACTTGGGGCTATTTTTTACTATCATTATAGTGAATCAACTTAACTAATGCTTATTTTTAAATAATAAATTTCTAGAATTTTCAACTTCAAAATTAAAGAGGACATTGGCTCTTTTCAACATCATGAACTGTCTTAAATTATTTGACATTGGCCCTTTGGACATCGGATAAGGTACACGGAATAACCAGAAACCGGTAATTTTAAGGTAAATATTCCCTTGTGCTCATTAATTAAATCACTTTATTCATTTCTCAAGAATTTAATAACTGATAACTACTGTTACATGTTCCAAAAACCACATTTTATCGCCGTAAATCATGAAAACACTGTTTGGTCTGGTAATCAGGGGGGAAACTGTTTATTCACATTTCTTAATATCAGACAAATAATTTGCATACACTATGGTTGATACTGTAAAAGGGGAGAGAAAAAATATATCACTCGTTTCCGTCATCATCACCATCCTTATTCTCCCCTTCGTAAGATATCTGTTCATATCTTTCACCTGACTGTGTATTGGCTCTCAGGTGATTGATGAACTGCATGTACCGGGTGATCAAAAATCAGTATAAATTTGGAAACTTAATAAACCACGGAATAATGTAGATAGAGAAGTAAAAATTGACACACATGCTTGGAATGACATGGAGTTTTATCAGAACAAAAAAACACCCAATATTGCTAGACGCGTGAAAGATCTCTTGCGCGCGTCGTTTGGTGATGATCGTGTGCTCAGCAGCCACTTTCGTCATGCTAGGCCTCCCAGGTCCCCAGACCTCAGTCCATGCGATTATTGGCTTTGGGGTTACCTGAAGTCGCAAGTGTATCGTGATCGACCGACATCTCTAGGGATGCTAAAAGACAATATCCGACGCCGATGCCTCACCATAACTCCGGACATGCTTTACGGTGCTGTTCACGACGTTATTCCTCGACTACAGCTATTGTTGAGGAATGATGGTGGACATATTGAGCATTTCCTGTAAAGAACATCATCTTTGCTTTGTCTTACTTTGTTATGTTAGTTATTGCTATTCTGATCAGATGAAGTGCCATCTGTCGGACAATTTTTGAACGTTTGTATTTTTTTTTTTGTTTTTTTTTTTTTTTTTTTTTTTTTTTTTGTTCTAATAAAACCCCATGTCATTCCAAGCATGTGTGTCAATTTGTACCTCTCTATCTACATTATTCTGTGATTTATTCAGTTTTCAAATTTATACTGACATTTTGATCACCCTGTAGAATGGACGACTGGTTACACTGATGTATGGAAGGAGATCCCTTAAGTCCTTTAATTTATTTTCTGAAATGGGTATGATGGCATCCGAAATAGGTGCAAGTTTTGGCATAGACAAGCGTCTTTCTGTTCAGAAAAAAATGTTGAAATGTGTGTGAAATCTTATGGGACTTAACTGCTAAGGTCATCAGTCCCTAAGCTTACACACTACTTAACCTAAATTATCCTAAGGACAAACATACACACACCCATGCCCAAGGAAAGACTCGAACCTCCGACGGGACCAGCCACACAGTCCATGACTGCAGCGCCGAAGACCGTTCGGCTAATCCCACGCGGCTTCTGTTCAGATCTATCACTTTGAATGGTTCTTCTGAGGAGTAACTGTGTTTGTAGGAGACAATTCCCGGAGAACCTGAGTGATACTTCATCCGTTTTATCTTGTTCCAAACAATAGGATTCCCTTCTGTGTTAATTTTCTTGTGCAGATAATGACTTCTCATAAAGTCTTTAAAGCTGTAGAAGTGCTTTTGTTCAAGCTCTATGGCAGTTATGGGTGGCTTCCGGGGAACCATGCGTATTAATTTGGCCCGGTCTCTTGGTAGTTCTACTTCAACAGTTGTTGTTGTCTTTGTCTTCTCAATGGCTGCGTGAACTGAGTCAGCTTCCAAGTGAGTATGTCCAACTTCAATAAACTTGTGGTTGATTTCCAAACGTCTTCCCTGAATCATGAATTCTCCCACTACTCTCAGAAACATGATGGCAATGAAAATACTTCTGTTTTGTCCGGTTCGCGAATCGCTGTACGGGTGTACCTCAACATTTTCGTCGGCCAGTTTCATCAAATAATCGTATAGACAGGAAGCTATTTCTTGGCCACCTCTTCCTGCCACTGTTTCATTCCAAATGTAACATACTGGAGAACATTCTTTATGTCTCTTTACATAGACGGTCAAGTTTAAGGTCCAAAGTTGTCTTTCGTAAAATTCCACACCACAGCGTACAAAAGGAGTACGGGTGTACCTCAACATTTTCGTCGGCCAGTTTCATCAAATAATCGTATAGACAGGAAGCTATTTCTTGGCCACCTCTTCCTGCCACTGTTTCATTCCAAATGTAACATACTGGAGAACATTCTTTATGTCTCTTTACATAGACGGTCAAGTTTAAGGTCCAAAGTTGTCTTTCGTAAAATTCCACACCACAGCGTACAAAAGGAGTGGGTAGACATATCTGTAAATCAAAGGCCAGGGTGATTAAATTGGAATTATGCTCAGCTTTCTTTTTATCACTCTTTCTGATCGTAAGCAGCCTCGGCTAGATCCAAATGCTGCTGTCGGTCCACTTCAACCTGACAACGTTCAGCATCATTAGTATAATTCTTGAGTAACATGACGTATTTGTCACATTTTGCACAAGTGTCAGTCTTCGGTTTGTGGAAGCTAAGATTGAAACAGGTCACAAAAACTCTTCGATAACACGCTTCACTTCTTGGCTTCATACCTTTGGTTTGGAAAAATTCTTGATAGAGCCGGTACATTCCTGAAATACTCAAGTCCGGAGATAAATATTTTTTAGAAGAATGAGATCAAGAATAATGGCTTTCGTAGGAAGGAAACATGTTAATGTGTTTCTGTATTAAATCAGTGTCGTCAGATGGAACTTTCGGATGATTAGAATGTTTACCACCTCCGTCTGCAGCACACACTCCTCCTTCACAGCCCCGTCTTTTCTCCACAATTATTCTTACTTTCTTTCGTGTTAAAGAAAATTCTAACATTCTTCTATCTTAGTCTGCAGAGAAGGACTGTAAAGAAAGTACTTTCTGGAATATTTTTGTGTGGTGTCACCGCCAGACACCACACCTGCTAGGCGGTAGCCTTCAAATCGGCCGCGGTCCGTTAGTATACGGCAGACCCGCGTGTCGCCACTGTCAGTGATTGCAGACCGAGCGCCGCCACACGGCAGGTCTAGAGAGACTTCCTAGCACTCGCCCCAGTTGTACAGCCGACTTTGCTAGCGATGGTTTACTGACAAATTACGCTCTCATTTGCCGAGACGATAGCCTTCAGCTACGTCATTTGCTACGACCTAGCAAGGCGCCATTGTCATTTGCTATTTATCTTGTGATGCATGTACCGTCAGACCGATGTTCACCAATTATGGATTAAAGTTAAGTATTCCAGAAGCTACATACTTTTTTTACTAGACTCAACTCCTTTAACTGTTCCAGACCTCACGCCAGCCTGCGTGAGCTTAAACGCGTGCCTTTCGGCTATCTCATAGTGGCTTGGCTGTCTTGCCAAGTCACAGCATTATGCCTGCTTTAAACGCTCCACATGTTTCTTTTCCTCAGGCACATGATTAACTATGAACTCATTTTGTGTTTCTGGGGACAACTTATAATATTCTATGAACATTTTATCTCACTCAACGTCATTTATTTATTCTCAGCAATTTGATGACTTGCACGATGATTTCAGAATTTTATCAGTATAACTTTTCCTTTCGACGTCACATATTCCTTTCCTGCAGTTTTCAATTTTTCCTCCGATTTTTCTCCCATAATTTTTCATTTCGCTTTCTTTTTCTGGATGAATCCTGTAGACCACATTTCTTCCTCCTCCTTCCACTGAACTTTGTTGTTTCACTGCCAGGCTGTTGTTGAATTAGATCAATTTCTTCAGTCCTTGAAGATCTTTAAACTGTCTTTCGTAAAGCTATATTCCCTCCGTCATTGCTTTCATCACTACTTTCACCGTCACTTGGAACATATTCATCAGAATCTTCAGATACTTCATCAGAACTTGAAATTACGTCTGCCAATAATGACGAACATGCATTTCCTTCTGTACTGGTACTGGAGTGACCGTAAAGAAAATAAAAATGAAATAAATTTAATAGGCGGTTGATAATATTTCAGATAGGCATTAAGTTGAGACACCAATGAATTTAAAGTCTTGTGTTGGAAAAATGAGGTATAAATGCTCCCGTTTATTTAAGTAACTTACCTTCAAGGCAAAGTGACTACTTCAGCGGTGACATTTCAGGTGCAATTTGTTCCCCAAGCTCTTGCTTATCGCCTCTGTGAAACATGATGTTTGTGCTCATCAAGACTGTCTATAGACTCCTCACTAACAATGCGCTGAATGGTTAGGGGAATTGTTAAAGGAACAACTCTTATTATTGTGTATTCCCGCCAGATTTTAGTCCATTGTCACAGCACTGTTTCAATTGTTGAAACCGTCTGTCAGCAAAAAAGGCCAATGTCGACATTGGCCCTTCTTACAACAACTGTAAAATAAGAGAGAGGGCCAATATCAAGACTGGCCCTTTTACGTTGACTGAAAACTTGATAAAACACTTTGGGGCTTACATATTAAAACCCCAGTATCTCTCATCCTATGTGCGTAGACATTGGCCGTTTCAACATTATGAATAGCACTTGAAACTATATGGCGTACGCCAATAAAACCAGTTTTGACAAATACTGACATTGGCCCATTTAGAACCAAGCCACGTAATTATTGTTGCACTGTTTGCTTTTGTTGTAATGGTTTTATTTCCGTCATTTCACTTTAGATTTGCCTCACTTTTCTCTGTGTCCTTTCTTTCTCTTCCTTCCTGTGTTTCACATTGTCTTCCAAGTTGCAAACGCTTCGATATCCGAGTAACACTCTATCAGCGGTCTCGTCCCCTTACGGCAGCATGTCATGCCCTATATTTCTCTCGGTTTGGCAAGCAGTATTATTAGTTTTCTAACGACTCGTGAACAACATGTATGGAACGTTTCACTACGTTTTTATAAGATATGAAATCCGTTTATATCCATTATGTCCGTTTTTCCCATAATAAGCGTGTATAATTTTATGACTTTTGCTTAATCCAATACAGGTACCAAAGAAATGGACATAATACATTATAAAATATTGTAAAAATTCCTGTTGTGAGCTAGATATTAACGTTGTGTCATTTTAAAATCTTAGTCTTTCATCGTGTTTTACATCTAAGGATCGACATACATTTTAACTCTCACTTATGGAAATATTTCAGCAAGTATTTTATATTAGTTCTCTTTCACCACTGAGATTTTCGTCAGTTTACCTAATCTGCAGGATACAAAACAAGACATATCTGAGCATATGTGAAAGTCTTTACTTCTGCTTCTAGCAAAAAGAACAACGTTTGATTTGTAACAAAAATGTCATAAATTGCATAATGACATACTCGGTTTCCTGGATCGAGTCACGTGATTCGGTTTCAGCAAAATGACTTCATGCTCCATCTGTGTTGTGTATAGTCTATGCTGTACTGCCACCTCCCTTCTTTTTTTACCTTCATGGTTGTATCCCATTCTTCAGTATTCGCAAATCACCTGTGACGTTTTCAATGATTTCTACACTTGCCAAACCGGGCGATATTTTAACACCAGATTTAAAGAGCACATTAGAAACAGTGATAGTAGTCCGTCAAGCTTCTATTTACATATGAAAGCTCTACACCACAATGCTGAGGAAACTGAAACTTGCCTTACATTACGTTTACATGCGACACATCTTCCGAAAGGCGAAAACCGAATTTCGAAAACCGTTTTTCGTTGTCGTGTTTGCATGTTAAGGTCTGAAGCGAATTAGCTAGCCCAGTTAAATACGGTGCCTAAAAAACAGCTGAGTCAGCACAACCGTTTGTTTCTCTTCAATTAGACGGGTTGTAAACAGCTTCAATCTAATTTTTCTACTCATCCTTCACTGCACGAAAAGTCACTCTGACAGTACTACTTGAAAATTTTTAAAAACAAGACGAAACCTGACAGCCCAAGCACTTACCAAAACCGGTGGGAGCGAAAATCGATCGCGGAATTGGAAAACTAGCAACTAGAAGCGGATTTCCAGAATCGATTTTGAAATGTGTACATGACCACCCAGAAGCAGTACTGGGAAATCGGTTTTTTGGAGCCCCATGTAAACGGGGTCTTAGAAATGGTTCACAAAGTACCGAAAGGGATTACTATGAACATTTTCGACGAACTATAAATTCATATTCATACAAGGAAACATTCACACGAAATTGTAAATGAACCCACAGATTTTAAACATAAATACTATCTCGAGAACTTTATTGACATAATAGAATATAAAAAGAAATAGTTTATATGGTAAACAAAACTTGCACAGACCATATATACAATTTAAAGAAATGTTAAGAATAACGAAATGTAACATCATCTGTGATAAGTTGTTTATACTTTGTAAACATGTCGCATCGTAGTAAAAAGCTGTCCAAGTTTAACTGCCAAAATATCTGACAAAAACGCATATTTTTACGTTCTGTACCTACAAAAGGTATTATACTTACCAAGACACGACAGAAAAAAATTATATAGGTGCAATATGCACATCACTTCCAACTAGACGTAAGTTACCAATGCAAATGTAAGCATAAAACAGCCCCGATTTACCTATAGATAATTTTACCAGCGTTATTTTAGCAAGTCATTTGATAACAGCAATAAGTCGAAATAGGCCTGTCGTGTAAAATATTAAAAATATATTACCTTATTGCAGATAGTTTTGGAGCATTCATTTTCATTATATCTTACACTGACGTATACTATGCTGTGGGCACAATGGAACATAAAATAATTAAGTTAAATTATTTGAAACCGTCTCTGTTCTGTTATTTTTGGCCTATTACAAACGTCGGATTGGAAACGGTCTGCTGCAGCCGTTCGGTATTCGTTTTGATAATAGGGCATGAAGACGCCTCGAAAATGCGCTCGGAAACAGAAAAACAAACATGGGATCCTGTTGCGATGGTACTGGCTACAATACCTGTTTAGGTAGGGTGAATTGGTCACTATGTAACGCTTTAGAAAAATTCGTTAAGTTCCAACACATGTTTTCTTTTTCTTTTGAAACTCTTTGGTGTGATACCTTATAATATGTGGATTACATCTACGTAAGCGATAAGCTTCTACAGCAGTAGACAGTGTGTCTAAGGCGTTCAGCCTAAACGAGTTGCCTCCAAACACGTCTCCGACGACTGTCTGGTTGAAGGCATATGCGACACTCATCGGTGAAGAAAATGTGATGCCAATCCTGAGCGGTCCATTTGGCATGTTGTTGGATCCATTTGTACCGCACTGCATGCTGTCGTGGTTGCAAAGATAGAGCTCGCCATGGACGTCCGGAGTGAAGTTGCGTATCATGCAACCTATTGCGCACAGTTTGAGTCGTAACACGACGTCCTGCGGCTGCACGAAATGCATAATTCAACATGGTGGCGTTGCTGTAAGGGTTCCTCCGAGCCATAATATGTAGGCAGTAGTAGCCCTTAGGCGGCCTGAGCGAGGCATGTTTCTTTGTATCTCCTCCATGTCCGAACAACATCGCTTTGGTTCATTGCGAGACGCCTGGACGCTTCCATTATTAAGAGCCCTTCCTGGTACAAAGTAACAATGCGGACGCGATCGAACCGTGGTCTTGTGACAGCCAGAGCGAGAGCACCAGCAGCAGCGAGTACTGTTTGTATAAAGCGTTTATTTTGCATTTTGTTTACGACCTTCCACTAAGGAAGGGATTCTATTTGTGTTTATCTGCTCTGCATAGTAACTAACAGTTCTTGATAAAACTTTACGTAGTTTTCGTGTTAGATTTCTTAGTGTTTTCTTGATCGTTTAGAACAGAAAGCGCCCTAAAACCGTATTTTGTTTGTTTCGCGGCCGTTAGCCACTAGTCACTTGAATCAGCAGTTGTCTTGTGACAGCCAGAGCGAGAGCACCAGCAGCAGCGAGTACTGTTTGTATAAAGCGTTTTTGTACTTATTTGCTGCGCTTAGCTTTTAAATAGTTTTTCTGGGAAAACCTAGCGTAGTTTTCGCGTCTCGTATTTCAGTGAGTGTTTCTTGATTATCAGAGTAGCTCATCAGAAGATTATCTTGGGAATTTGTCACCGTATAGAGTAGGGTAAACATAGTCATGTGTAGGGACTGTGGTTGTTGTGAGCGGACGCAAGGAGAATTGGCCACTCTTCGGGGGCAGGTGGAGGCTTTGTCTGTTAGGCTCATCGAGCTCGAGGCGCAGGTGTCGGCTCGTAGTGGCGTTGGGGCAACTGTGGTGAGACCTATGCCTACTTCGGTGGCCTTGGAATCGCATGGAACCCCTGATGTCGCTGCGTCTTCCGGCAGTGAGCATCTTACCGGTCAGCCATCACTCCAGGGTGAATGGCGGACAGTGGTGGGCTCGCGCGTGCCTGGCCGAAAGGCGAAGGTGGGATCTGGCCGCGTGGCAGCTGCCTTACCCCTTTCCAACAGGTACGGGGTGCTTCCTAGTGGTGATGACATCGTTTCCGAGCCACCACAGGATGCCTCGCCTGTTGGGCCAGTGGCCGATTCTCCGGCAAGGTCCCGACAGTCACAGAGGGCGGGCCTATTAGTTATAGGGAGCTCCAACGTTAGGCGGGTTATGGAGCCCCTCAGGAAAATAGCGGGTAGGTCGGGGAAGAATGCCAGTGTGCACTCGGTGTGCTTGCCGGGAGGTCTCGTCCGTAATGTGGAGGAGGCCCTTCCGGCAGCTATTGAACGCACTGGGTGTGACCGGCTGCAGATAGTAGCACATGTCGGAACGAATGACGCCTGCCGCTTGGGTTCTGAGGCCATCCTTGGTTCCTTCCGGCGGCTGGCTGATTTGGTGAAGACAACCAGCATCGCACGCGGAGTGCAAGCTGAGCTTAATATCTGCAGCATAGTGCCCAGAGTCGATCGCGGTCCTCTGGTTTGGAGCCGTGTGGAGGGTCTAAACCAGAGGCTCAGACGACTCTGCGACTATAATGGTTGCAAATTCATCGACCTCCGTTATTGGGTGGAGAACTGTAGGGCCCCCCTAGACAGGTCAGGCGTGCACTACACACCGGAAGCAGCTACTAGGGTAGCAGAGTACGTGTGGCGTGCACACGGGGGTTTTTTAGGTTAGAGGGTCCCCCCCTTGGGCGAAACGATAAAATACCTGACGGCTTACCAGAGAGAACATTATCATCGTTGATAAAGAACGTCCGTCCTCAGAGACCAAAAACAGGAAAAGTTAACGTAATATTGGTAAACTGCAGGAGTATCCAGGACAAGGTTCTTGAATTAGTATCTCTTATTGAAGGAAATAGTGCGCATATAGTATTAGGAACGGAAAGTTGGTTAAAACCGGAAGTGAACAGTAACGAAATCCTAGACACAGAATGGAATATATACCGCAAGGATAGGATAAACGCCAATGGTGGAGGAGTATTTATAGCAGTAAAGAATTCAATAATATCCAGTGAAGTTATTAGCGAATGCGAATGTGAAATAATCTGGGTTAAGTTAAGTATCAAAGGTGGGTCAGATATGATAGTCGGATGCTTCTATAGACCACCTGCATCAGCAACCGTAGTAGTTAAGCGCCTCAGAGAGAACCTGCAGAACGTCGTGAAGAAGTTTCGTGATCATACTATTGTAATAGGGGGAGACTTCAATCTACCAGGTATAGAATGGGATAGTCACACAATCAGAACTGGAGCCAGGGAGAGAGACTCTTGTGACATTATCCTGACTGCCTTGTCCGAGAATTACTTCGAGCAGATAGTTAGAGAACCAACTCGTGAAGCTAACGTTTTAGACCTCATAGCAACAAATAGACCGGAACTTTTCGACTCCGTGAATGTAGAAGAGGGTATCAGTGATCATAAGTCAGTGGTTGCATCAATGACTACAAGTGTAATAAGAAATGCCAAGAAAGGAAGGAAAATATATTTGCTTAACAAGAGTGATAGGGCACAAATCGCAGAATATCTGAGTGACCACCATCAAACGTTCATTTCTGAGGAAGAGGATGTGGAACAAAAATGGAAAAAATTCAGAAACATCGTCCAGTACGCCTTAGATAAGTTCGTACCGACTAAGGTCCAAAGCGAGGGGAAAGATCCACCGTGGTATAACAATCATGTACGAAAAGTACTACGGAAACAAAGAAAGCTTCATCATAGGTTTAAGAGTAGTCGAATCATAGCTGATAAGGAAAAGCTGAACGAAGCGAAAAAGAGCGTAAAGAGAGCAATGAGAGAAGCATTCAACGAATTCGAACATAAAACATTGGCAAACAATCTAAACAAGAACCCTAAAAAGTTTTGGTCATATGTAAAATCGGTAAGCGGATCTAAATCCCCTATTCAGTCACTCGTTGACCACGATGGCACCGAAACAGAGGACGACCGAAGAAAGGCAGAAATACTGAATTCAGTGTTCCGAAACTGTTTCACTGCGGAAAATCGTAACACGGTCCCTGACTTCAGCCGTCGCACGGACGCCAAAATGGAAAATATTGAAATAAACGATATCGGAATTGAAAAACAACTGCTATCACTTAGTAGCGGAAAAGCATCCGGACCAGACGAGATACCCTTAAGATTCTACAGTGATTATGCTAAAGAACTTGCCCCCTTTCTATCAGCAATTTATCGTAGATCGCTGGAAGAACGTAAAGTACCTAGCGACTGGAAGAAAGCGCAGGTCGTTCCCATTTTCAAGAAGGGTCATAAATCAGATGCGAATAATTATAGGCCTATTTCGCTTACGTCAATCTGTTGTAGAATAATGGAACATGTTTTGTGTTCTCGTATTATGACGTTCTTAGATAATACAAATCTCCTTCATCATAACCAACATGGATTCCGCAAACAGAGATCATGTGAAACTCAGCTCGCCCTATTTGCCCAAGAAATTCACAGTGCCGTAGACACTGGCGAGCAGATTGATGCCGTATTCCTGGACTTCAGGAAGGCATTTGATACGGTTCCGCACTTACGTTTAGTGAAAAAAATACGAGCTTACGGAATATCGGACCAGGTTTGTGATTGGATTCAGGATTTCCTAGAAGAAAGAACACAACATGTCATTCTTAACGGTTCAAAATCTGCAGATGTAGAGGTAATTTCGGGAGTACCGCAGGGAAGCGTGATAGGACCTTTATTGTTTACAATATACATAAATGACTTAGTTGACAACATCGGTAGCTCCGTGAGGCTATTTGCAGATGACACGGTTGTCTACAAGAAAGTAGCAACATCAGAAGACTCGTACGTACTCCAGGAGGACCTGCAGAGGATTAATGCATGGTGCGACAGCTGGCAGCTTTCCCTAAACGTAGATAAATGTAATATAATGCGCATACATAGGGGCAGAAATCCATTCCAGTACGATTATGCCATAGGTGGTAAATCATTGGAAGCGGTAACGACCGTAAAATACTTAGGAGTTACTATCCGGAGCGATCTGAAGTGGAATGATCACATAAAACAAATAGTGGGAAAAGCAGGCGCCAGGTTGAGATTCATAGGAAGAATTCTAAGAAAATGTGACTCATCGACGAAAGAAGTAGCTTACAAAACGCTTGTTCGTCCGATTCTTGAGTATTGCTCATCAGTATGGGACCCTTACCAGGTTGGATTAATAGAAGAGATAGACATGATCCAGCGAAAAGCAGCGCGATTCGTCATGGCGACATTTAGTCAGCGCGAGAGCGTTACGGAGATGCTGAACAAGCTCCAGTGGCGGACACTTCAAGAAAGGCGTTACGCAATACGGAGAGGTTTATTATCGAAATTACGAGAGAGCACATTCCGGGAAGAGATGGGCAACATATTACTACCGCCCACATATATCTCGCGTAATGATCACAACGAAAAGATCCGAGAAATTAGAGCAAATACGGAGACTTACAAGCAGTCGTTCTTCCCACGCACAATTCGTGAATGGAACAGGGAAGGGGGGGATCAGATAGTGGTACAAAAAGTACCGTCCGCCACACACCGTAAGCTGGCTCGCGGAGTATAGATGTAGGTGTAGATGTAGATGTACTGACCGTCTAGGCATGGTTGAACTACAGACAACACGAGCCGTGTACCTGCTTCCTGGTGGAATGACTGGAACTGATTGGCTGTCGGATCCCCTCCGTCTAATAGGCGCTGCTCATGCATGGTTGTTCACATCTTTGGGCGGGTTTAGTGACATCTCTGAACAGTCAAAGGGACTGTCTCTGTGATACAATATCCACAGTCAACGTCTATCTTCAGGAGTCTGGGAAACGGGGTGATGCAAAACTTTTTTGATGTGTGTAAATAATATCGACTATTGCAGGTAACAACTTCTATTAAGTCATAAGTGAGACACAAAATCTTTTAGAAACCAAAAGGCGAAGAAAAGAAGTAGGTTCAAAAATGGTTCAAATGGCTCTGAGCACTATGGGACCTAACATCTGAGGTCATCAGTCCCCTAGTACTTAGAACTACTTAAAGCTAACTAACCTAAGGACATCACACACATCCATGCCCGAGGCAGGATTCGAACCTGCAACCGTAGCAGTCGCGCGGTTCCAAACTGAAGCGCCTAGAACCGCTCGGTCACCGCGGCCGGCAAAGAAGTAGGAGCTGGACGCGAACCTACTACTTTTCTCTTAACAGCTGACGACACTATACTACATCACACCTACACATGGCAGCCAAGCCTCCATATAATGGTACACATTACGTAAGGATTGTAGATATACCTGTCATTATTTGATATTTGAGTGTAACAGATTGCGCCAAAAGGACACTGTTTTGATAGATCTTCGCTGTTGTGTAGCACTGAATCAATGCACTTTCATAGCGCACAAGTTATAACATTAAAAGCATCAAAGATGGGGAGACTTTTTAGTGCCGATGTGTAGTTTATCATCTTATTATAAGTATTCGTATCTAAAACGACGCATTTTCGAGAGATCTTCAATTTGCTGATCCCTTGAAGCAACTTATATTCATACAACTTACTCTGCAATTTGAAAAAAATCACCAGATACCGAGTTTAACTGCGTACAATAAAAAACATCACCAAATACGGAATTTATCTCAATACAATATGGCGGCTCCTAAGTTCTGACTGTGTCGTAAACCGATGCCGGATCGTCAATGGCCACATTCCTCTTCAAAAATCTGACCTGCCAGATTCCTCATTTCAGGCATCGCAGTGTACCGGAACGTGCAATTCCACGCTGTGACATCACCGGATTCTCGTCCAGGTGCATTTCCGCGTCGCGTAAGAAGACGCTTAAGTGTGCGGCAGTCAACGTGTTACCGTCCCGCTGATTAGTGCATATTGCGTTATGTAGTGAATTCGGGGCACATTTACCTGGATTATTTTCCGAATTTGTTTAATTTTTTGGGTTAGGTCTGTCGTGTTTACGGTTATTAAAGTATAACACTGTATATGTACTTTTAACTCAACATTGCATTTAAGGGTGCAAAATAATTTTATATAATCTCAAGCCGAGTGTTTGAGCGTGCCCAGGGTATGGAAGAGGTTAACATCCCTATATGTGCACGTCACCGAACACAAAATTAGTACACAAAACAAAATACTAAACTATTCAAAACATGTTGCATTGGCAGTAAACAAAGTTACAGGGTTGCGTATACAAATCAACATGGCAAAACACATCAGTTTTACTGGCAGTAAACAAAATTTTTGGCGAACTTCCACCTGTTAGCATGTTATGCCCTACAAAATGTTTCAGTATTAATTAAAGTCCTATTCATCATCACTGCCCGAATTGCAATTTCTGCACGCACAAAATAATGTGCTTCCTGTGGAACAATCGTCGTGATCCCGCCTTTTACATCTAAGGCACTGAATCTATTCTTGATTTCTTTATGATTGGCTACATCATTTTAAGTAATTTACATCCTCCTAATCAGACTGCTGCAGGTTATAAGAGAAAGGGAGCAGAACTGGATGGTACGTTCGTTGAGAAATGAGTGTTTGCTAACAGTCGCTTTGGTAGGACTAGTTTGTGAGACTGGAGGAAGGAGGAGATAGGAAGCTATACGACATGGGGGGAAGCGGAAATTACGAGGACCTTAAGAAGATGGCAGAAGACGGAAGAGCATGGAGCGTTACCATGTGAAAACCTGTCTTTGGGCGTAACACTAACTTATGTCTATGCATATTTTTCCTTATTCTCGCTTTCAGTAATTTCTTGCCCCTATCAGTCTTCGATCTCATGGAATTAATTCTTTCTACTTCTCATTAGGTCCAAACAGCTGTTTTAGAAATTTCTACGTTTTATTCTCCTGTGCCTTGATGTTTCTAAATTGCGTTTAAACTCCTGTTTTCTTGACTGAGGTATTAGTTAGCATGACAATGCAAAATAGTGCGTAAGCGTGCCCCATTGTCATGCATAAATTAGCTTCCAAACTATAGTAGTAACTTTTAAGCTTTCAAATTATACAAATGAACCCTGCAGAACAGAATACGAACATCTATTTATCTATTCTCTATTCTAAATGGTATGGGCAAACGACACTTGCTTTCGAACGGGCTCGAGATTTCCCGATACGCCACAGCGTTCGATGCGGTATCGAGTTTGTTCGAACAATCACGTGATATTTCACTGACGCGAAAAAGTGCAAGGAAAACGGAAGAAACTACGAACTAGCCACAACAATAAGATATGGCTATGCTCAAAATTTGACAATTTCGTGAAACACTTAGGAGAAATAGCATCAATTTTTTCTTCATAGCGGGTACCACAGCAATGAATGTATTAAAATAAAGTAGCATTTTCCACGTTTGCTGCATCAATTTTATTTGTTCGCAACTAGTTTCAGCCTTTTAAAGTGATTTTGTGCTTCTGCAGCAGAAAACTATGCCGTACGTATTGAAATGAAAGCTTTTTAAATTTGTGTTTTCCATTTGATTTGGTTTACAAATGCCGTCTTGTTGGTTTGACAGTTTTTTCTCCAAAAAATATTACTTGAGTGAACCTAGTACAATATTGTATTTCTTTATGAGCGACGGTAATGATTTATCAAATAGGTTGCAAATGAGTTATCCAATCCTTTTTCACATATAATAACAGATAAAAACGTTACCAGATTTTAATCAGTTTCAAAACAAAACGGTAACATTCAGATAAAATGATAAAGACAATTAATCAAGTATTAAATACTGAACAAACGAAATATATCGTAACAAGGTGACTGTAATTCTTGTCACGACTAGAACCATCAGGTGTCACTAGACTGTGGGACGATCGAAAGTTCGAGTGTTGGACAGAATCATGATGGCAGTCTTTTATTTACTTATTTATTTATTTATTTATTAGTTACCCATGTTATACGTGACCTGCACCCCAAAGATATTTCAGTCCGTATTTCATGGTTATTTAAACTGTTAAAATCCACAGTGCATTAAAAACCCCAAGACAGTTCGTTTTGACAGCACCAGCAAAAGTCACGAGATCGCAGGCCGGACAAAAGATCGAGCAGAATCCGAGACTACCCAAACTGTGACGTATACTGTTCGCACAGTTCGCCTCGTGTTCAAATAGCCCTGGTATGCACCCTAAGAGCTTCGACATTTGAGCAACAAAATTTTCTCACCTTACACAGAAACGCAAATGTTTTTTGCACCAAGACTTAACCTTTGCCATGAAGTTTGTGAGAGCTCTGCATAGATACCAGTACCAGTCTTCCATTGTTGGTAACGCTCTAGCAAGAATGGTTTCCAAGAAAAGTGCGCTGCGCCCCTACTATTTTACAGTTTTGTATATTTCCTAAATTCAAAGTGGTTTTGCTAGTTTCCTTGGATTCTATAAACGACTAACGAATGGGTAGTTTCTTTTCTGTAGTGAGTACATGATTCGTAAGAAAGTTAGTGTTAAGCGTGGTTGACGAAGTATCATTTTAATGAAGCGCATGGAAGGCGTTCGCCAGATACAGGTGTCTTTCGTGTGCTCTCGTCAAAATCAGTAGGTGCCAAACACAACTGCGATTATCACCCGCTTCTTAATTTGAGAGCGGGTTTCAGAGAAGACAGTGCGCATCTTAATTAAATTTGAGGGTTTATTGTAGTTTAGATATTTTTATTTGTGGCTAATCCCCTACTTCCCAACCCATCTCACTTTATTAGCTTTAATTACAAACACCTACAGCGTGAAGTAACGGGGCCAGAGGAGCGGAAGAGTATGGAACCTACGTACTCAGGTAAATGGACTCTGGCATCCTACCGATACAAATTATAATTCCTTCAGTTTTAGGTTCTATTTAAAGAAAAGCGTTCTTTCAGTTGCAGTGATACTTAAGTGAAATTAATATTTTTCTAACGTACTATCAAGAAACACTATCATTATTATTGCTTGCCGAGGATACCCGATTCATTGTAGCGATACATGTGATTGGTGGAGAAGTTAGAAACAAAAAATAGCGAGACTCGAATAAAGTGCCGGCAACTTTCAATTTGCTATTTCACTCGTCGGTGCTAACGCCGCCGCCCCACAGTATTATAGGCTCGTAAAATTGTTAACTTCGATTTCTTGAAAATGCTTGAGAACTGCAAGTAGTATTAGTTACACCTAAGTATGTGCAACAACACTGTCAGAGATAGCCGAAATCGGTGAACCGTTGGATTTATGCTTCCCTTGTTAAATTTTTCGTGCCACTTCGTAAGCGATAGCGCGCATGGAGTAGTTATATTTAAATTCTCCCTGCATTATTCGTGAAGTACTGCTGAGATATAGCCAAGTGACGTATAATTTGTGTTTCCGATAATTTGATCCCATGGAACATTGTATGACTAAAAAATAGCGATGTCTGCTAAGATCACGACTGTCGATTTTCTTCCTCAAATTTTTGGAGGAGCTCCTTCTCTTATTTTATTTATTAAACATCACAATTTTTTAAAAAAACGGATTTTTTTGCATTGCAAATAAAATTTCAGGTAGCTAATCTATTCTATACATATCCATAAAATGAGAAGAACTTGAAAAGACGAAAAGGAAGAACTGAGGAAAGCAAACAATAATTGATGCGACTGTGGAAACTACGCAATTGCACTCGTAACTTATACAAAGAACATTAAAGTTTATATATAAACTGAGTCGATGTATGGAGAAAGTTTTTAGTGATCAGAAGAGACGGTATGGTTTAGATTGAATCTTCGCGCCCCTGCTCTACTAAAATACCTTTCTGTATGTGAGCCTTACCTTGTTTTTGTTCCTAGCGGTTCAACATTTTTGGTGCATTACCAATTTTTCATCCCTTCAGTGTCACTATATTTTTGTGTCCTGTTTCCCATCCAAATCTTGCGATCATTGGAACGCGAATGCGGACATTGAGTCGTAGGTGCAATACGAATGATGTGAGACAAAGGTGATATAAAAATTTGGAAAAAAAACTGGCACACTTCACTTTCGTTCCGTAAAGTAATACAGGAAAATTTTTTTTGATTAACTCATCATGCAAACTCAAATTATTCGGCTCCATATGTGTTAAATTCGAATTACGTGCGAGCACGGAGCTGGGGTACTAACTACTACGTCCAAGTTATGTACACTGATGAGCGAAAACATTGTGACTGCGCCAACAGCGAGACTGAATGACGTCTAGTGTTGCAGGCTCGTGACGCGCTAAGGGAAGTATATAAACGCAACAAAGACGAATGGGGAATCATTCTAGTAATGATACGTCCCGCAAATGGGGAAATCCACTAACGTGAGCAACTTTGATAAAGGCCAGGTGCCTGAGAACGAGGATCTCGGAATCGGCGAACACGCTCGCTACTGGCGCGATCATCTATGGAAAGTGAAACCGCAAATAGACGACAAGGAGTTGGACGCCTACGCCTCATCATAGAACGTGGATATCGGAGGCTTGTCCGCCCAGTAAAGCGGGATAAGTTGCGAGCTGTGGCAGATATAACGACACTATTACCGATATTAACTATAGTTGTCGTATCTAACATCTTTGTCTTTGATGTGACTGCTGTACAATCATGCTCTTTGGTGTAATATCCATGTGAATTTTTTATTCGTTATTTATGATAACTGATGTAATTTTAATTAACCTACGGATGTAATTTCAATATTAACGCACTGTAAAGCACAAAAATGTTGAAACTTCACTTGTAATACTGGTTAATGCATAGGGAAAGTAGGTTTGTAGTCACATGAAACTCGGAAGCAAGTCTTTCCGCTACGGAACTGGCTAGGCGGGAATACAAAAGGTGGATCTGGCCGTCGAACTGCAAGGCTCCTGTGTGGCATGAGTCAGTCGGTGGCAAACAGTGAAAGTGTGCGCATCTAGTGAACTGAAAGAGGCGATAAGAACCGCGAGAATATATAACACAGCCTCGGATGCGGAAGTAATTTAGCTTATTATTCATGGCATACTTTGGCTAGTTCTGTACAACAAAGAAACTAAGAAGAGAATTTTCATAGTTTGTTGCATGGGAAAAGTCACAGATACTTTTGCCGCCGTTTTTGAATAACACAGATCGACACTGCTACCACTTTCATTTCTAATAATCAGTTTAGTACTGTAAAACTGCATGGACAAGTTACGTGGTTCTTTTTTCAATAATAAGTTTGTGTTCTGCACGTTTTTGTGTTGATCCATCGTGTTTTATCCTTAGTCGTTCACCTTGGGTCCTACCCCAAGTGTTACGATAATTCCGTGCATTTTATTTTGCTGAGCTGAAAAGCAAAATAATAAGCTTTGTGAAGTTGTAAAGTACATAATTATTTAGTGAGAATAAGTATTGAAATACTCCAGGTAATTTTCTTGAAAGGATAGTTAAAGTTTCATCAAAGTACAGATGATTTAAAGTAGTCAGTTTAAAAAGATTCTTCTTCTTTCATGTGTTACATGGTTAACAATGTTTCTAATATTTTGTTGACTAAAATCTTCAGCCTGAGTCTAATGATAGACTAGTTTCCGGGTCTCCATGCTAATAGTTGAGCCATATTTAACTTACATATTACACTAACAGGACTCAAAAAGTACAGCTTTCATTCTTATAACTTGTGTGTACTATAGTAAACAAATAGCTACAACATTTCAAACTGTACTAGATGCAGGTACCACATGTCCCATCTGAGCTAAATAGTATAAAGAAGTGAGTGTTCCTAGAGAATACAAATAATAATCAGTACGAAAGATACAATTATTTCATGATTATTTAAATGGTAGTAATTTCTTATAATTAAACTGACAAAAGAGTCCTCGTCCAAGTAAGCTGTGCTCCACCATTAGAAATCTTTCGCCTCAGACAGTAATGTACAGATAGTAGGTATTATTGAGAGCCAGTTGTTGCCTAAATGTGTTAATACTAGACTTGTGTAGTTCATGTCAAATCACTGGTACACTACTTGTTAAACTGCACTACTGTCTTGTATCTTACCATCAAAACAGAATGTCGGTGTCAAGTAATGTCAATCCCAATAGTTAACTTCTTGACGACCATTTCCTTTTACGTAATTACAGTTTTCTTGATCACTAATAGAAGCCTGGTCGATTTCCGTTTGTTCTGCTACTGCTTCCTTTCTATAGAAATCTTTGGGTAAACGAAAATAGTCCGATCCTTTCCACTAAGCACGCCCACAATCAAATAAGTATCCTTTCGCAAGAGTAATATTATCGGCGTATTGCTAATTTAGCAGCAGCCGGCAGTGTTATAAGAAGAGTACAATACTGGCACACCAAAAGTGCTTCAGGGCATACAGTCCAGCCCACACCGCTGAACATGGTTCCGCTGCAAACGACCTCTTTGTGTTCCTATGTTGTCAATTACGATTGCAGTGGGCACGGGATCATTGAGGTTGGGCTGTGGATCTATAGAAGCGTGTTGCCGGGTTGGACAAACCACGTCTCTTATTACACCAGGTCGAAGGGCGTGCCCGGATGCGCCATCTTCCGGGCTAGTGGCTCCTCGAAACATGCACTGAGCTACGGACGCAGGAAGGTTGGGATAGTATTAGGCTATGGGGGACGTTCAGTTCAGGTTCTATGGGACGTGTGATGGAAACTGAAGACAGCGTGACTACTGTGGACTATGTGAGCAATACTGCGTACCATCTACATCCCTTCATGCTTGATGTCTTCGTATATTCTTCGTGTCACAAGGCGAGAACCATGTTACAGTAGTTTGAGGGGAAAGATAGCAAACAGGCGTTGATGTCTTAGTCACCAAATCCGACTGATCTAAACCAGATGGAACACATTAGGAACGTTACTGGATGGCAGCTCCGCGTCAATAAACCTCCGGTCCGTAATTTATGGCAATTTCTAGACATCAGCTCTCACATATATTTGGAAACCTGCTGACGATTTTTCGAATCCATGCCATGCAAAACCACTGCTGTACTGCGTTCCACAACTGCTGATGACATTGTTTTTGCTCATCTCTGGACGTAGTGAATATTTTGGTTATGTTCTGCATTCTTGAATATCTCACTATGGATCTATGGAACGGAAAGTATATTTAATATAATCTGTTTCGATAAATCACCACATTTTTAAGAAATGTCAGGTCAATACACCTTCAGCCGTCTAAATTTCCACTTGTTATTTTACCGCTACATTACACCACCTTCAGGCCTCCTGACAGACATGTAGGAAGAATCCCGTCTCTTGTCCTGTCAAAATAAGGGCCAACATTCAGTGACTGGTATCTGTAGATTTCTTGTTGACACAGCGATCCTTTCAGTGACGATCGAAGGGATCGCTGTGTGAGTAAGAAATTTGCAGATACCAGTCACTGAATCATCGCCCCTATTTTGACTGGAGCAGAGGTAGGATTCTACCTACTCCTCTGTCAGGGGACCTGAAGATGGCGTAATATAGCGGTGAAACTAGTTGCTCAAATAAAATAACTAGAAATTTAGACGGCTGAAGGTGTTTTGATTCGACATTTTATACTGAACAGTCAAGGTCCCGCAACTATATGTATGAAGATGGACATATAGCGACAATTTTAAGATTCCTTTTCCAAGTCAGTAAACCTAAGCATAGCTGAAAATATTATCTGTTGTTGAAGTAAATCGTTGTCTTAGTTTGTAATATTATATGCTTCTGTTTTTCGATTTAGCTTCACGTCGTGTATGATGACGAATTTTTTTTTATTAAACCGGATTTTTTTTTGCCTTATAATCTGTAGGCACTTTCGTCTATGATTTAGTCTTGATTCGATTTTCTAAAAGATGTTCAACTTTTTATTTACGAGTAATTTAATCTCATATACAACCCTGTTCTTAAATAAGTTCCGATAATCTACATATCTGACTTCTTGCTTACAGAAAAGCTGTGGAAGTGATGCGACACCGCATTTTTTCGTGAAACCGCAAAATTGCGTTCGGTGACTGGAGCTGAGGACACACGTCAGTATAGGTGGACACGTGGCGCCAATATGACTCTCTGACATCAGGAGGTACGATATAAAGACATAGTCCTCCTATCACTTGTTTTGCCGTATTTAAGCGTGTCTGGCGATTATTTTCTGTAGATGACACCGTTTCTTTATATAGTGGGCAGCATACCGCAAGATGACACATCGCTCGAATTATGTAATCAGTATGCTATTGACACTTAAAGCATCGCAAATACGTATCATTCAACATTGTGTGGGGCTCATTTGCAAGAGGAACTGCAACTGTGCCACCATCCCTCGCATCTTCTTCACTGCTGGAAATTGACATTCTTAGAAAGCAACAAAACTGGAATCTTAAGATATGTGTTTAAAAATAACCAAAGGTTGAAATTGGCCAATCGTGTAGATAGAAAGAAGAATGCTGCCTACCCGGGCCATGTCTCCATTCTCAAAACAAAGTATGTCGCTGAATCCAAGCCAAAGAGTTTGGAGGCAGTGTTAGCGTAATTCAAAAAAATGTGGATTTGTTGCAGCTCGTTGCTTTTTTCATACAATGAGTGACCACAAGTCATGGAAATGTACAGGTTGTGATGAAGGTCGTCGGTCGCTGAAGCCGTCTCCATACAGATCTGATAAAAATGGGTTCCTGATGCCTCACATTCAAATCGGCGGCGATCTGATCGCAGAGGACGGTCGATCCCCCTGTATGGCTATGCGGAAATGACGTGACGTCCATTCCTCAAACCCTTGTAGCCGTGCTGTGTGGCGGTTTACGCGTGTGGATGCATGGATCTGAAGATCCGCCCTAGGCACTGCTGACCGCGGAAACCCTAATTCTTGTATACTCTCCTACACCCACGCGTCTTGTACCCAGTAAGCATTTCACGTTCAATGTAATTAACTCACGACGTGTTGCTACGTTTATTATACACCTGCCTGTACAAGACTTCTCAGATATCGTGTCTACCCTCGCGCCTTACGCCCTATCTAGTCGCAACATTCGGGTGTCATATGCCAGCACATAAGAAACGGCATAATCCATCCCGTGACCTCTGCCCGCTCAGTTTAATCCTTGTAGCATTTGTGGTTACCTCGTGTATTTCCAATGTGGTACTCCCACGACTTGAGTCATTGCTGAGCACCTGTATCAGTATAGACTGAGATGACAAGTCGTGGGATACCAACATACACTACACAGATGGCGATAGTACCGCGTGCACAAGGTGTAAATGGGCGGTGCATTGACGGAGCTGTCATTTAAACTCAGGTGATTCACATGAAAAAGTTTCCGATGTGATTATGATTGCACGACGGGAACTAATACACTCTGAACGAGTAATGGTAGTTTGAGCTAGACGCACGAGACATTCCATTTCGAAAATCTTTAGGGAATTCAATATTCCGAGATCCACAGCGTCGAGAGCGTGCCGATAATATCAAATTTTAAGCATTACCTCTCACCATGGACAACGTTGTGGCCGACGGCCTTCGCTTAATGACCGAGAGCAGCGGCGCTTCAGTAGTGTTCTCAGCGGTAGCAGAAAAGCAACACTTTGTGAAATAACTGCAGAAATAAATTTGGGATGTACGAAGAACGTATCCGTTACAACACTGCGACGAAATCAGGCGTTAATGGGTTATGACAGCAGACAAACGACTCGAGTGCGAGGACGTTAGATGACGGGGAAACTGTAGCCTGGTCAGATGAGACCTGACGTCAGCAGTTAAAAAGCTCTTGGTAGGTTTCGAGTATGACGCAGACCCCACAAAGTCATGAACCCAAGTCATCAACAAGGCACTTTGAAAGCTGTTGGTGGCTTCGTAATGGGTTCACTGTGTTTACGTGGAACTGACTGAGTCCTCTGGTCCAACTGAATCGATTATAGACTGGAAATAGTTATGATCGACTACACTACTGGCCATTAAAATTGCAACAACACGAAGATGATGTGCTACGGACGCGAAATTTAACCGACAGGAAGAAGATGCTGTGATATGCAAATGACTAGCTTTTCAGAGCATCCACACAAGGTTGGCGCTGGTGGCGACACCTACAACGTGCTGACATGAGGAAAGTTTCCAACCAATTTCTCATACACAAACAGCAGTTGACCGGCGTTGTCTGGTGAAACGTTGTTGTGATGCCTCGTGTAAGGAGGAGAAATGCGTATCATCAAGTTTCCGACTTTGATAAAGGTCGGATTGTAGCCTATCGCGATTGCAGTTTATCGTATCGCGACACTGCTGCTCGCGTTGGTCGAGATCCAATGACTGTTAGCAGAATATGGAATCGGAGGGTTCAGGAGGGTAATACCGAACGCCCTGCTGGAGCCCAACGGCCTCGTATCACTAGCAGTCGAGATGACAGGCATCTTATCCGCATGGCTGAAACGGATCGTGCAGCCACGTCTCGATCCCTGAGTCAACAGATGGGGACGTTTGCAAGACAACAACCGTCTGCACGAACAGTTGGACGACGTTTGTAGAAACATGCACTATCAGCTCGGAGACTATGGCTGCGGTTACCCTTGACGCTGCATCATAGACAGGAGGGCCTGCGATGGTGTACTCAACGACGAACCTGGGTTCACGAATGGTAAAACGTCATTTTTTCGGATGAATCCAGGTTCTGTTTACAGCATCATGATGGTCGCATCCGTGTTTGGTGACATCGCGGTGAACGCACATTGGAAGCGTGTATTCGTCATCGCCATACTGGCGTATCACCCGGCGTGATGGTATGGGATGCCATTGGTTAGACGTCTTGGTCAACTCTTGTTCGCACTGACGGCACTCTGAACAGTGGACGTTACATTACAGATGTGTTATGACCCGTGGCTGTACCCTTCATTTGACTCCTGCGAAACCCTACATTTCAGCAGGATAATGCACGACCACATGTTGCAGGTCCTGTACGGGCCTTCTGGATTAAAAAAAAAAAAAAATGTTCGACTGCTGCCCTGGCCAGCACATTCTCCAGATCTCTCACCAATTGAAAACGTCAGGTCAATGGTGGCCGAGCAATTGGCTCGTCACAATACGCCAGTCACTATTCTTAATGAACTGTGGTAACGTGTTGAAGCTGCATGGGCAGCTGTACCTGTACACGCCATCGAAGCTCTGTTTGACTCAATGCCCAGGCGTATCAAGGCCGTTATTACGGTCAGAGGTGGTTGTTCTGGGTACTGATTTCTCAGGATCTATGCACCCAAATTGCGTGCAAATGTAATCAGATGTCAGTTGTAGTATAATATATTTGTCCAATGAATACCCGTTTATCATCTGCATTTCTTTTTGGTGTAGCAATTTTAATGGCCAGTAGTGTATCTGGAGACAATTTTCATCCATTCATGGACTTCATGCTCCCAAACAACGATGTCATGTCACCGGGCTACAATTGTTCGAGATTGGTTGAAGAACATTCCGGAGAATTCGAGCGAATGATTTGGCCACCCAGATTGTCTGAAATGAACCCCGTCGAACATTTATGGAACATAACCGAGAGGTCACTTCCTGCACGAAATCCTGCACCGGCAACACTTTCGCAATTATGGAGCATGGCTCAATATTTCTGCAGGGGACTTCCAACGACTAGTTGAGCCCATGCCACCTCGAGTGGCTGCTCTACGCCGGGCAAAATAAGGTCTGACACGATATTAGAAGGTATCCCATGACTTTGTCACCCCAGTGCATTGCACTGTAGAGCACATGAAACCATTCTGTCTGTGGTATACTAACTGAATTAAAAACACATCTTTCTAATGTGTCGACAGAAGTGCCGACACGGTGTTATTTTGAGGGGGCCGATAGGCACGCTACAAGCTCACGCAGAATATCTTGAAGTCTGAAACAGGACGCTCAATGAATTGCCATAAAGAAAAGTACGTTGCTTTGGGAATACTTAACTTTTAATCCGTCATTGGTTTACAACGTTCTTGATGAGACATTTCATACGATAACTATCAAACTATGTAAGGCTAATGGCGCCTTGCTAGGTCGTAGCCATGGACTTAGCTGAAGGCTATTCTAACTGTCTCTCGGTAAATGAGAGAAAGGCTTCGTCAGTGTAGTCGCTAGCAAAGTCGTCGTACAACTGGGGCGAGGGCTAGTCCGTATCTCGAGACCTGCCTTGTGGTGGCGCTCGGTCTGTGATCACACAGTGGCGACACGCGGGTCCGACATGTACTAAATGGACCGCGGCCGATTTAAGCTACCACCTAGCAAGTGTGGTGTCTGGCGGTGACACCACACTTTCCATAATGCTTAATATCTCGTTTGATCTCACTGGTTTAGCCAGCGTACCTTCTTTATGGAAAAAACGACATTCCGTTTGCGGAGACAGTGATTGGCGTATTATAAGGTATTATTTCTGACACAATCACTTTTTATGATACCGCTTTCGGCCTACAATGGCCATCTTCAGATGCTACAGTAGAGTAAAAAATAGTTTCTATTAAGACCTGGTCCTACTTGTGAGCTTATTAAAGTACTACTAAAATTCATATGGTTCATGCCTTGCACTGAGTAAGCATTTCACGTTTAGTGTAGTTAACTCACGACGTGTTGCTACGTTTATTATACACCGCCTGTACAAGACTGCATTAGGTGAACAAGTGTTCATGCGTTGTCAACTAAACATCAGAATTCAGAAAATTATACACATATAATCAAGTGTACGTTTCCTTCCCTACTCTTTGCGCTAGCTGCACCTGTCTCCTACACGACAATCTTCAATCGTAAATACCATAAAATATGACAAACATTACAATATTAAACTTCCTAGCAGATTAAAACTGTGGGCCGGACCGAGACTCGAACTCGGGACCTTTGCCTTTCACGGGCAAGTGCTCTACCAACTGAGCTACCCAAGCACGACTCACGGCCCGTCCTCACAGCTTTACTACTGCCAGTACCTCGTCTGCTACCTTCCAAACTTAATAGAAGAATGAGGAACATCCCCCAGGCTGTGGCAAAGCCATGTCTCCGCAATTTCCTTTCTTTCAGGAGTGCTAGTTTTGCAGGGTCCGCGGGAGAGCTTCTGTTAAGTTTGGAAGGTAGGAGACGAGGTATTGGCAGAAGTAAAGCTGTGAGGACGGGGCGTGAGTCGTGCTTAGGTGGCTCAGTTGGTAGAGCACTTGCCCGCGAAAGGCAAAGCTCCCGAGTTCGAGTCTCGGTCCGGCCCACAGTTTTAATCTGCCAGGAAGTTTCATATGAGCGCACACTCCGCTGCAGAGTGAAAATCATTCTGATTACAATATTATCTCAACCACTTAGTCATAAAATGTGAAACTAGAATACAGGTCTTTGAAACAGTAAAACCTATTTCAAACAGAGTAAGGTCTTCACAGTAATAGAGACATAGTAGTGATCATTATGACATATATACTGAAGCACCAAAGAAACTGGTATAGGCACGCGTATTCAAATAAAGAGATGTGGAAACAGGCAGAATACGGCGCTGCGGTCGGCAACACTATATAAGACCACAAGTGTCTGGCGCAGTTGTTAGATCGGTTACTGCTGCTGCAATGAGAGGTTATGAAGATTTAAGTGAGTTTGAACGTCGCGTTATAGTCGGCGCTCGAGAAATGGGACGCAGCATCTCCGAGGTAGCGATAAAGTGGGAATTTTCCCTTATAATCATTTCACGAGTGTACTGTGAATATCAGGAATCCGGTAAAACATAAAATCTCCGCCATCGCTGCGGTCGGAAAAAGATACTGCAAGTGCGGGACCAACAACGACTGAAGAGAATCGTTCAACGTGACTGAAGTGCAACCCTTCCGCAACTTGCTGCAGATTTCAGTGCTGGGCCATCAACAAGAGTCAGGTGCGAAACATTCCACGAAACATCATTGATATGGGCTTTCGGAGCTGAAGGCCCACTCGTGTGCCCTTGATGACTAGATGACACAAAGCTTTACGCCTCATCTGGGCCAGTCAACTCCGACATTGGACTGTTGATGACTGGAAACATGTTGCCTGGTCGGACGAGTCTCGTTTCAAATCGTATCGAACGGATGGACGTTTACGGGTATAGACACAACCTCATGAGTCCATGGAGCCTGCATGTCAGTAGGGGACTGTTCAAAAGTTGGTGGAGGCTCCGTAATGGCGTGGAGCGTGTGTAGGTGGAGTGATGTGGGATGCCCGATAATGTGCACTGTGCATTCCAACGAACTTGGGCAATTCCAGCAGGACGATGCGACACTCCACACGTCCAGAATTTCTACGGGGTGGCTCCAGGAACACTCTTCTGAGTTTAAACACTTCTGCTGTCCACCAAACTCCCCAGACATGAACATTATTGAACTATCTGGGAAGCCTTGCAACGTGCTGTTCAGAAGAGATCTCCATCCCCTCGTACTCTTACGGATTTATGGACAGCCCTGCAGGATTCATGGCGTCAGTTCCCTCCAGCGCTATCCTTCAGTCCATGCCACGTCGTGCTGCGGCACTTTGCGTGGTCGCGGGGGCCCCATACGGTATTAGGCAGGTGTACCAGTTTCGTTGGCTCTTCAGTGTATTTCGGTGCTTGAAGGCGTTGCACTTCAGGCTCATACTCAGCTAACGTAAACACCTCGCAGCCGGAAGAAGAGAGCCAGTGAGCTGCAATAAGAGACTGTGGGGTCGTCCATTCCGTGTCGTCTCTCCTAGCAACCGGAGGTGCAGCGCCATCGGGCATCGAAAATAAGGTTATGACTGTATTGTTAAAAAAGTGACTGTGTCAAAACTAAAAAATACCTTACATCTGCTTTGTTATAACCAGTATATTAACATTGCCTCATCAGATAATATTTCGACAGTAGTGAAAGCTTCAAACAGTAGTGGCTGGAAAAGCATGGGAGAGTGAAGTTGATGGGAAGAAGAAAATGTGTGTTGTCCGTGTAAAAGCTTACCATATGTGATATTTCCGCTAATGCCAAGACTCACTGGCATCAGTAAGTAACATTTGGCGCCACAGCAAGTAAGCTGAGACTGGCCACAGATTCAATGAGGAAGTGTCCTTTTCAAAAGAAATGTCAGTTAGCCCCTTAATGTCGTTATTCATAGAAACAGCACAACATCTGCACCCGTACCTCTCTCACAAAGCAAGCAAATGGACAGAAGTGATCTTCCGTCGTGGACGCCTGTATGAAAAGCGAGCTGACATACGGGCACCTTTGGCGCTGAGATCCTCTCAGAATATCTACATCTACATGACACTCCGCAAGCCACCTAATGGTGTGTGGCGGAGGGTACTTTCGGTACCACTATCCGATCCTCCAACCCTGTTCCTCTCGCGAATAGTGCGTGGGAAGAATGATTGTCGGTAAGCCTCTGTATTGGCTCTAATTTCTCGAATTTTCTCCTCGTGGTCAATACGCGAGATGTATGTGGGGGGAAGTAACATGTTGTCCGACTCCTCCTGTAAGCGCTATCCCGAAATTTCAATAGTAAATCTCTCCGTGATGCACAACGCCTCTCTTGTAACGTCTGCCAGTGGAGTTTTTTTTAGTATCTCCGTAACGCTCTCTCGAGAGCTAAACGATCCCGTGACGAAACGCGCCACTCTTCGTTGGATCTTCTCTATCTCCTGTATGAGTCCTACCTGATAGGGATCCCAGACAGATGAACAGTACTCAAGAATCGGGCGAACAAGCGCCTTATAAGCCACTTCTTTCGTGGATGAGTTACATTTTCTTAAGATTCTTCCGATGAATCTGAGCCTGCTATCTGCTTTTCCCACTATCTATTTTGTGTGGTTATTCCACGTAAAGGTCGCTCTGTATAGTTACGCCTAGATATTTTACGGCAGGCGCTGTCTCCAGCTGTTTGTCATCAATAGTGTAGCTATACAGTACTGGACTTATTTTCCTATGTATGCGCAATATGTTACATTTATTTACGTTCAGGGTCAACTGCCAGAGCCTGCACCATTCATCAATTCTCTGCAGGTCGTCTTGCAAGTTCTTACTATCTTCTGGTGTCGCTACTTTGGCATAGACAACTGCATCATCTGCGAATAGCCTTAAAGAGTATCCGACGCTTTCTACTAGATCATTTATATCCTGTGGTACTCCTGATATTACCTTTACATCTGTCGATTTTGTTCCGTTAAGAACGACGTTTGGGTTCTATCTGCAAGAGGGTCTTGAATCCAATCGCAAGTCTGTTCCTATACCCCGTAACATTGTATTTTTTTTTTCATCAAACGGCAATGCGGGACGGATTCAAATGCCTTACTGAAATCAAGGAACACAGCGTCAACCTGAGTGCCATTGCCCACAGCGCTGTGGATCTCATGGAGGAACAGAGCTAGCTCAGTTTCGCAGGATCTCTGTTTGCGAAACCCATGTTGATTTTTATAGATGAGGTATTTCTTTCCCAAAAACGTCATAATTCTTGAGCATAAAACATGCTCCATAATAGCTGCAGGACGCGAAAGAAGGGCTCTGCGACACTTCTTTTTCTTCATAAACAGACATTCTCTTTATTTAATCTCTGACGAATTCTCCTTTTCCACTATTCACTAATCCGTGAAATATTTCTCATCGAAGTAATTCATAGGTTCAACAATAAATAATTTTATCAGAAAAAAACGTATCTATGACAGTGTATGGCAATTCGTCCGTTCATTGCCTTCGAGAACATTTTTCATGGCTGACACAGAATCACTCAGACTTTTCTTTCAACATTTCTGGAATTGTTATGGGGTTAGAAACAATTGTGTTTTCTTTTTTATGAAGTGAAGACGTAAAAACACGACATGGTGATTACAAATTGAACGTAGGCCTTGACTAGCCAAGGATGGGGAAGAAATCTGATTATGTCCTTTACTAATGTTCCATTGTGGTATTTTCCCTAAGCGATTTACAGATATACCTGCACGTATAAATAAATCTGAATGACCGCACAGGGATGGCAAATTGCAGCAGAACACAGACCAACTCTGCAAAGACGTGTGCAAGATGGGAGAAGGGACAAAAGGAAAGGCTGAGGAAGATATTGAGTAAGTTCAGGGCAAGATCCAATAAGTAGAGCCACATTATGATCAAAGAAGTAAAGAAGATGCAACAACAATGTAATATAGTTATTGATGGTCTAGGAAAGAGACAAAAGGGTCTGACAGTAAATTTAAAAAGGGTAATGGAAGCGGAGAGACAAGATGACAATCAGAATTTTGGAGATGATATTAAGCAGTTGCACGATAGCATACACAATCTAGACAGCAAAATTGAAGAGATCGTTAGGAAGATTAGCAATACAAACTTAACAGTGGGGGGTTGTATATTATTATTACTTTAGTGAATTGTGATAACAGGAATACCCAAACTAAAATACGGCAGAAGTATAAACAAAAGGGAACATCACACTTAAGGGTATTTATTAGATGAATGAAAGGGATTTTCCCACTATATTTTAGAGATGCAGATGAAATTCAGTTTGCAATATACAGAATGGAGAGTGAAGCTTTCACTTGCGGCAGTTAAGGAGAAAGAAAAAGTAAATAATTATGATCAATCTGAGGGAGAATTCCTGCAGAATTACTGGTCCAAGACTCATCAATGTGAGATGCTCGAAGGTTTACTACATCATAAATCTCTTAACACACGGAGGGGCACCTGAACATTTATGTGAATTAAATGAGACATGGGAGCAACCATTGAATGACAATACAATGATAACTGAAATAAAGAGGAGGCTGAGTTGAAGGATGCAAGAAAACCTATCTGGGAGCTTTATTAAAAACAGAATACATTACCTGAAGTATTGGAGTCATTAAAATCCATTTGCTCACAGGAAAATAATCAAATGAGTGGGGGAAACCAAGGGAGAAATAATAATCAATGAAATCAATTTAAAAGCCCTTCAAATTACAGAGGAAGGGGTGGCGGTTATGGATATAGGAACTGAAGTAATGGCAGACAGTTTCACTGGAGAGAAGATGATTCAGGAAAATTGTGGATGAAAAGAAGACAGACAAATGGATAATGAAGTATGAATCAAAGAAGTACGGAGTACAGGAAACTAAACTGCACTTCGGATGCAGTCCCTTCAGGAGTTAAGACCTTCTAGGACCAACATTATCCTTATCAAACATAACGATGTTGGAGATCTGAGAGGGGACCTAAATGAAAAAATTGGGCAAATGTCCAAAGAACCCGTATTACCTATCGTTAAAATCAAAATGTGTGCATTTAATGTTGATCCCCTAATAGCATGTGCTGTATACCAGAAGCTATATGAGGAAATATTGAATGCAAATGTCAGCTTTCTGATTATTCCAGTGAATGGTGTGAGAGTTGTGAATGCTGTAGGTGCCAAGAGCAAACCTATTAAAGAGCAAATGTTCGTTACCTTCGAAGGAGAGGGATACAAATATGAACCAACAGCAACATTTGTAGTAGTGCAAGGTTCGAACATCAGTTATTTTGGGCATAGATTCGCTGAAAGAAGTGAAGGTGCTAGAAGATTTTGATGAGGACACAGTTGATACAAAAGGGAGATATATGAAGTAGTTTAAGACCTAAAGGCTGAAAACTGTCATTTATTATCACACATGATTTCCTATTTGTATAAGTATATATTTCTGCTGTAAGTGATGATGAGGATGGTACAGTGAGAATAAATAGAGGATTACTCATGAAAAGCAACAAAATGATGATTTAGTGATAAGGTTAGCTGTTGAGGTTGGTAATTCAAACTTTTGTATTGAGTTTCAGACAAGTAGGATGCTGGAACACTATAAGGAATAATGTGTACCGATGTTTCAGATTTTGTACTATATATGTCAACATAACAAAGAGTATGCACTATTTTATTTGCAATATTAATGATAGTTCAAATACAGAAACATAATCTATGGTAGAATAAATACAAATTTATCCTGAAACTTATTTCTGGACAACCACATTAGTTAGAGAATTGTATCTGAAGGATTTAATAGAAACTAAAGCATTCTCAATTACTTGTATGTTTTGTTGTACTGAAATTATATTTTGCCAAATATACTTCATGTTAATACTTTGTTTAAAGATAAGAACAGAATAGCCATTAATTTGAAGTATTTTCTCTATACCTTTCATGTGTAGTGTTGGAGATGACATGAAATAATAATAATACTATGGACAACAAAAACTCTGCTAAAAGAACAGCACACCAAAGGGGTAACTGAAATAGGTTAGCTGAAATAGTTATGATAACATGGATGGCAAAAGCCCTGTTGAAAATATAGCACCAAAGACATAGCTGAAACAATGTTAAATATGAGTTTTTTGTGCAGTGCTCTGGGAAAGGCAGCCAGTGATAATTATGTGATGATGATCCACACAAACTACTGAGAGGGGTACTTCTTCATCATTAATTGCAAAGCAAACTTGGCTCAAATATTTATTACGTTTTGCTAAAGGAAAATTTCTAGATCATTTAATGTAAAACAAATTTGTATAAACATTTAATATTTTTCACTAAGATATGTTAAATTTTTTATAATATGTTTGTGGTAGCAGTGCACTACCGGAGTCCAAGGAATTTAAGTAGGATGCTTTGTAATGTCATTTTTGTCCTTAAGTTTAATGTTTTTTACTCTTTTTTGTAATCTGTAACAAATTTGTCTGTTTTTTATTTCACCTACAGTAACAGAAATATTTTAGGGCAGGGATGCAAGGGGTCCATGATCCAAATGATTAACCCATTTTTGCCTCACGTAAGTCAATGGCAGGCAAATTCGATTGCTAAATGACACTAGCACTAAGTGAGTGAGTGTCAGAGGAGTTCGAATATGGAGCCTGTTGACTGCAAGTGGAGCCGTGAGATATGAGATATATGTCATACTGGCTGAGTAAGTCCTCACTGCAATGGCTTGACCCTCAGCACAGCATTATCGATTCGTGACAGATTATATTCGTGACAAGTGAGTTTAAAAAGGTTTACTGTGTGCCGAATATTCTGTGTTCGCACGAATCATGTCAGTCATACATTGGACTGCAGTGAGGATAGTGTTAAATACATTGTTATAGCATGCTACGCAATACTGAGAATACTGACCTGTGATGAGATTAACCATGATAAGAAGTGTGAGAAGAAAGTAGCGTCTGCCTGAAAATTGTGTTTCATAAGAATACATTAATCAAAAGAGTGTAAATCATCTTGGCATTGGTTATTGCAACACCCTTTGTCACTGTATAAAATTGTTGAGTAGCAGAATCCTGATAGGAAAGAACATCTGATTTAGCTCTCACCTATTAGGCCACAGTCACTTCAAAACTGCAGCTAGAAGCCACAATGTAGTACAAAACAGAACCCAGTCCACTGCTTTTCGCAGGTCGCGGAATCCACACATCCAAGCACAGTATGGCATGACATACTTTACCTAGATGAAAAAATCCATTACAGATTATACACATCTATGCTGAAACTGCATGTAGTACAAAACAGATCCTGGTGCCCTGCTTTTTGCAGGTTGTGGAATCCACTCCCCCAAGCACAGTACGGCACAACATATGAGGGTAATCCCAAAAGTAAGGTCTCCTATTTTTTTATAAGTACATAGACCTGTTTGTTTCTACAGTGGTTTACATCAGTTTATAGCTTGAACATTTAGCTATTTTTCGACATAATAGCCATTTCTGTCGATGCATTTTTGTAGACGCTGTGGCAGTTTTTGTATGCTCATATCATACCAGCATGCCACCATGCTGTTCAGAAAGTTATGAACCTCTTCTTTCACCTTGTCGTCGAAGCTGAATCGCTGGGACCACAATTAACGCTGACAGGTAATGTGAGACTCTGAAAAAACTCAAACGGGCAATTCAGAACCGGAGAAGAGGAATGTTGAGCAAGGGCGTACACATTCCCATGACAACGCTCGCCCACACATCGCTCGGCAAACCGTTGCTCTCCAGCAACAGTTTCAGTGGAACATAATCACCCACACACCCTATAGTTCTGACCTGGCGCCCAGTGACTATCACCTGTTCCCTTGGTTAAAAGAACATTTGGCCGCAAAGCGATTCAGCTCCGACAACGAGGTGAAAGAAGAGGTTCATAACTTTGTGAACAGCATGGCGGCGAGGCTGGTATGACATGGGTATACAAAAACTGCCACAGTGTCTACAAAAATGCATCGACAGAAATGGTGATTATGTCGATAAATAGCCAAATGTTCAAGATGTAAACTGATGTAAGCCATTGTAGAAATAAACAGGTCTATGTACTCATAAAAAAATACAAGACCCTACTTTTGGGGTTACCCTCGTACTTTACCATCGCAGCAGCCTCTCAGTTATATTACCTGAAGCCCTGACGTAATCTTATATCAACAAAACGAAAAATCAATTACAGATTATACACATCTATGCTGAGACATAAATCGCATCAAACCACAGAAACAAGAGTAACGGCAATAATCCTTACCTTGTAGCTATATCTTTTAGTTGTACAGCCCAAAAGCTAAAAATTATCTGCAAATCAGTAACAATGATGGAAAATAATGCGTAAGCAGTCTTAAAAAATGACAGTTTCTGCCTAAACAGAAACTCGGTGATCTGCACAGGAAAGAAGTAATTGTTGCATCGATTAAGCTCATATATATAGCATAATAAAAAGCAGGGTATTAGACACATATCACATAGGAGGTCTCGTTGGCACCTTTTCTCCATAAATATTCTTCTCACAGCATTTTCATTTATTATGACGGCCACTTTTTTTTCACCCTCTGATATGTTGTGAAATTAAAATCACAGTGAAAATCTGGCGAAGCTGTGAGCACATGTGATGCACAGTGTCCCTAGCATGCCCTTCTATTGCATCAAGACACACCTGAATGCACAATGAGCACGTAAAAATGCCTACAACGATAGTGTCTACTGCCAAGTGTGAAGAGCCTGTTGAGGGGTTTTGCCTGATTTCATGCAACCCACATAACGCACCAGTCATGCATTTCTTTCTTCACGACAGTCCTTGGCCGCACACTGCAGGTGCAACGAAGACGATCCTGCAGCACTTCCGATGGGAAGTGTTTGATCACCCATACATCCCAGACTTGGGTTAGAGTGATTTTAATCTCTTCGCTCACATGAACTGCTGGCACAGACAACGAAATGCAGGCCAGCATGGGGAATATGCGGAAATCACAGGCCTGCCTCCTATGGTGAGAGGATTAGAAAGTTGGAACTACGCTACGACAAATATCTAAGTCTGAGTGGTGACTGTGTAGAGAAGCAGCTGGAAGGTGTAGTTAAATGATAAAAATAAACCATCTTTGATTTTCACTGTGGTTTCCATTTCGTGACCGATCAGAGGTTAAAAAAATAACACTCGTATTTTTAATGAAGAAGCTGTAACTGAAACTGAGAACAATTATTTATTCATGTTGTATAGGTTAACGAGAGGTAATGTAAACACAGATAGGCTCCGCGTCTCCACGTCAGGCGGCAACCTGGTGACGCTGGCGGGTGGCGCGCAGCGGCGTGAAGCCCAACTCCTCTGTCGGGATGCCGTACTTGCGCAGCTTACCCTCGTACGTCTCCAGCAGGTCGTCATGTGCCTTGCACACCCGCGACAGCTCGTACTGCAGGTCTTGGATCTTAGCGTTCTTCCGCTTCAGCAGCTCCTGCACAAAGACACCATTACATAAAAAGTGCGATGGCACAATTACTGCTCACTCGTCAACAACTGTATCAGAACTAGCTCGTATGTTGGACAGACAGTGCTCTGTCCCTATGGCAAATGAAAGAGTTGAGAGTGGCGCCTGACTAGGATGCCGCCAGAACTTGTACTGGCCATACATGAGTGCAAATGTGCAAGGTGCGGAATGACGGATGCGTAGAACTGAGATGACAACGAAACAGCGATCTATCGGAAATATAGATTTTTCTTGATTTAACACTGAGCATTCATAATTATATTTATTAAACACTATTTTTGGTATTGGTTATTGGTTCTCACATTTTCTTACACATCTTAGACAAATTAATTTAACAAAACGAAGATTACTATTACACTGACGTAAGGTAGTGTTAAGTTCTTATCTTCTCTACTCGGTCCATCGTCAGTTATTTTACTGCCCAAATACCGAAGCTCGTGTGCTACAATTAGTGTCTCATCCAATAATTTAATACCTGATTTAATTCGACCAAATTACATTATCAGTACCCTTGTTTTACTTTTATACTTCTCAAGATATCATCCATCCCATTTAAGTAAACTTCCAAGTCATCTGCAGTCTCTGCTAGAATTACAATATCATTAACAAAAACCAATGTATTTATTTCTTCTCTTTGAGCTTTAGCACCCTTCCCAATTTTCTTCCTGCTTGCCTTTACTACTTACTCAATGTACGGATTGTATAACATTGGGTACAGGCAACAACCCTGCCTCATTCTCTTATCAAATACTGCTTCCCTTTCAAGTCTCTCAGCTGTTATAACTGCACTCCAATTCTGTAAAAGTTGTAAATAACGTTTCACTCCCTGTACTTTATCCCAGCTAGCTTTAGAATTTCAAGGAGTGTATTCTAATCAACATCATCAAAAGCTCTCTCTAAGTCGACAAAAGTTGTTTAAACGTGTATTTGCCTTCCTTCAACCCATCTTCTAAGATAAGTCATAGTCAGTATTTCCTTGTGTTCCTACATTTTTCTGGGATCCAAAATGGTCTTCCCCAAGTTGGCTTTTAATCAGATTTCCATTCTTCTGTAAATAATTCGTCACAGTGTTTTGAACGATGATTTATTAAACTGACAATTCACTACTATCCACTCCTGTCAGCATGTGTACTCTTTGAAATTCGAATTATTACATTCCTACTGAAGTCTGAGGGTGTGTCGTCTGTTCATATATCCTGCTCGCCAGGTAGAATAGTTTTATCATGGCACACTCTCCAGGGGACCTCAGTAATTCTGATGACCTGTCATCCACTGCAGGCGCCTTGTTTGGACTTAATCTGGTGGTGGGTAACAAACACGCTACAACAAACAGGGCAGGAGCTGAGAATTGTAGTCGGCTGCAAATTGCGGCTCGTTAACGCACAATCCTGATAATCAGCACTGCGTCACAGAAATGAGTGCGGCTTAGATAATTGTTCGCAGAGCTCGATCAAAACTATATTGGGCGTCGAAATATTGCACTGAGCAATTTACGAGCTTCCCAGCACAGCTGTCCCAATAGGCAAACAAATTCATGTTCCCGTACTTTGCACTTATGCTGCAGTGGTACCCACCTGTGGGGATCTCACAGTAGGTTGAAGGTGGATATGGACACGCCTGTGTACGTTACCCACGAGTAGGTACTGAACAAATGGTGCATTATTCTGTCGTGTTTTACGTCGAGAAATGTGTAGTGCTGCGATCCGACATCGAGTTATGCCAAAAACATCGCAGACTTAAATGTAAACCAGACACAAATCCTCTAAGTAAAAACTACACTTTAATGTCTTTTGCTACCCGGAGTTTTTAGATCTAGAAGTAAAGAAAATAATAAGTATGTTTTATTCCACACGATAGTTTAAATATATAAAATGAAATGCTCACGGGAAAATACGCATTTTTAATAGTTAAAATGACGGATTTCAAACACCTCTAATAATTGCAAAGCAAACAGGCACACTGTGGCTACACAAATGAAGAATTTAATCTCCTTTAAGCCTGCGACACAAATAATTAATAACATAATTACTGATGGATTCTTTAAGACCCGCAGCACTGAGACGCGATGGTGTCTCGTCTATAGAGCAATATTTTCGAGTGCCGTGTCAACTCAAACTGCCATTTCTCGAGTGCCTATTCAGCCTCGGAAAAATTTGCAAATTCTCGGCTGCCTCCAAATAACAATACGAAAAGCAATTCATTCATAGTTTTATAAGTTCATCACTTTTCTTATCATATACATGATGATAAGTCTCTTAATTTAAGATTTCCCCTCTCTCCATGTAATTTTTATGAAAGAACATTAATAATAATGTTCTTACATAAATTATTATTAATAAATTCCATGACCACATGCACCACAGTATACAGGGTGAAGAACAACAACCTGATAATAATGTCAGAGTAGGGTTGGGGACTTAAAATCATAATCAATCGGCGATGAATGTGCGAAAGTTTGTCCATTAAAATAATTTTTCCCAACTAATACCTATAATAATAAAGAACGAAGCTACTACTTAAAGCAGCAGAAAATAACAATTTCAATTGAACTGCCAAAGCAAACAGGTTACGTTAGTTGCGACTTTTTGAGATGTTTGCTGGGTTAAGCATGATTATTAAATCAAGTACGCGGAAACAACGGCAGTGGGGCACAACGACAACAGCACAACACAGCTGCACTATCTTGTTAATCGGAGATAACAGCACTGCTAGACACACCCAGACATGTTCGCTTACCGAACAGACTTCAGTGCGCTCGGCGCTTTTTGGCTGCCATTTTACGAAAGTAGCTCCACAACAGATCATTTCAGACCTACGTTGATCGGGTAAATTTTACTCGACTAGACGTCCTGCTCTGATTTTATTAACGGATAGTTTTTCTCCATGCTGTACTGAGCCCTCCTCTCACGACACCTTGAAACCCCAGTTACTTTTTCCTTTCTTGTCGATCACCTTCATGTCTTAGGTGACAAATGGTTCAAATGGCTCTGAGAACTATGGGACTTAACATCTGAGGCCATCAGTTCCCTAGAACTTAGAACTTCTTAAACCTAACTAACCTAAGGCCATCGCACATATTCATGCCCGAGGCAGGATTCGAACCTATGACCGTAGCAGTCGCGCGGTTCCGGACTGAAGTGCCTAGTACCGCGGTCGGCTCTGAGGTGACAGGTGATTCCAAATGTCTCTTCCCATTCTAGCTCTCCCTCTTAGCCCATACGAAACTGCTTCTCCAGCTAAATTTATTGTGCAAAACGTCAAAAAAGGAATCCTGAACGAAGACGGAAAACCAGAAATATATCTTCCATATTATTTCTTTCCTTTTTACTGTCAGACTAGACTGTATTCAAGATAATTTGACAGTTACACGCTGGTGTCAAATTAGCAGCCATATGCGAAACTTTTTGGTTCGTGAAGACAACACGAGGGGCACTTGTTGTAAATGTAGATATGCAGCTCGAAGAGGAACTGACAAAAAAAATGAATATTGTTGTTCAATGTCATAAATAGCACATGTTTGTGTAATCTTAGGTAATAACAATTATAGGCAATTAAACTGTATCGTCAAGATGTGGTTCATTCACTTCCTCACCACATTACTTGTCAGACACACAATACAACCAAAAATAACTGTCGTCTTGGATAACAGCTAACAAGAATCAAAATTAAACTCATAAATGTATATCACCAAAACCATAGTCTTCTGACAAAGTAATCATAATGAAACAGTTCCCCTCCAGCCTGAAAACTGACTCCCATGAAGTGCACACGCATTGGACCACCTACATCCTTTTCTGAACAAATGCAAATTTACAGTACATCCTTTGGTGCATTTCAGTGGGCTCTGCTTTTTCTGTCTTGTACACAACATTTGTCAAATGGCCCAATCAAAGTTTAGGTTTGCATACTGTGGGAGCAATGCCATAGGTTCAACACCACGAATCCAGTTACTGGCCAAAGTAATCCTAGTTTGGTGTGTCACTTGTTTTGTGTCTGCACATATACTCACACACATTTGTGTGAATTGTCGTCATTGGGAGATATCAAGGACAGTCCAAATCGACCACCACGACAGATACACAAATACATCATCAAAGACAATTCAGCATACATAAAACTCAACGAAACGGACAACTGCAGTAAATGTCTGGCCGTAGCTATCTCACACAACATGGCTTCGGCATACAGCGGTATCAGCGGTTGTGGGGCAAAACGCTGTCTACTCGAATCGACTCCAATATACCTGTAGTTACTCCGGCGGTTAGTGTGTTCATTTTCTCGTCGCTGGCCGCAGAAGATAGGAAACTTTTAACAGTCAACTGGACGTTTTCCAACTCTTCCGGTAATCTGAAATAGTCTGCGCCAGATAGCTGGGATCGTAAAAATTAGGTCTAGTTCATTTGTTACCAATAATGTCGCGCCCGGTATTCATTGAAAATTCTACTTGATGGTTTCGTTCCGCTGTGAAATAGGAGTTTACAGTCAACCAGATATGAGCATTACGTCTATTGAAAACGCAGTCGCGTTTGACAGTCGCTTCATTAGTGAATAACCAGGAATGAGTAATTATTAATGCATAACTATCGTATCCACCTGCCAGAGACAATGCGCTGTTGACAGTCCAGAGATACAGATTTTTAAACAAGCTGAGCGTGACACGGATGGTACCGAGTACCCTCAAGAGTAAGCCGAACAAAAAACTTCGACTTCACTACAGTATTTTGTATGTTTTCAGTACTCGTCTGTGGATCTTCATCTGCCAAACGTAGCACATCCCTTCTTTCCTCACATTAAGTCTGTCAAGCATCCCTCCGTTATGTAGTATCACGGATCCCGTCTCTCTGAAGCATCTCTCGACAGGAAAAAACGTGTATTTGCTTTCAGGAACCTCCTACTTAGGAACCTTTCTGTCGAGACGACGCGCTGCTTCGTCATTGCATTCTGCCAGATCGCCCATGAGGTCTATGTTTATGCACTCCTAGTTTCATAATTCTTGCATAATGAGCTTGCTTGATGATTCTTAGCAAAGATTATTATGCTCGCCACACCATATTTCTACAGAATAGCACGGGCGAAGCTCACATACAGCGAAAAGTATGCGACGTTCTCTCGATGTTGTTGATCAAGCCCGGAGCACGTACCCAGTTCCCTAAACAACAATCTTTGCTTGGTTAACGACGGCAACTTTTCGTGTTTTTGCGACCAGTGAGATCTGTTTAGGCAAAGTAGCACCATGAAATCTTTATCATGTGATCATTTTACGTATGCATAAGTTGCTTTCATACTCTTTCGACTTTATGTTTCTGTGTTGTAGAAAAGGAGTTAGGCTTGAAGCTCCGTAAATATTGGTAGCATGAAAAAGGTACACAAGATAACTAGCTTTCAGACTCATTTCAGCATTATCTGTGAGTCCTTAGATGTTCTGTGAAAGTACAAAAGTCACGCAGTGATAAGGAATAACGCCACAAAAAAACGCATTTCGAGATGACTTGTAGTAGAGGATCTGCCATGTAATGCATCAATTCAAGAAACAGAGGTCATAAGAAGACTAGAGCGTATGTGTAGCGTTGAGAGAGGTAGAGCCCATGCAGGATACGATGGCCAACGCGCAGTGACCAATTTTCGTCCAAAGCAATGGGCAAGTTCATTCGTTTGTTCGGAAGAGGAGGCCGACAGTGTCAAACCTTTCGGAAAGTCGGCAATGACAGATTCGAGGAGCATGACCTGCAATCTTTCCCAAACGATTTTACACAAAGTATTCGGTAAATAGCTTATACTTTGTTGTTGTGGTCTTTAGTCCTGAGACTGGTTTGATGCAGCTCTCCATGCTACTCTATCCTGTGCAAGCTTCTTCATCTCCCAGTACCTACTGCAACCTACATCCTTCTGAATCTGCTTAGTGTATTCATCTCTTGGTCTCCCCCTACGATTTTTATCCTCCACGCTGCCCTCCAATACTAAATTGGTGATCCCTTGATGCCTCAGAACATGTCCTACCAACCGATCCCTTCTTCTGGTCAAGTTGTGCCACAAACTCCTCTTCTCCCCAATCCTATTCAGTACCTCCTCATTAGTTATGTGATCTACCCATCTAATCTTCAGCATTCTTCTGCAGCACCACATTTCGAAAGCTTCTATTCTCTTCTTGTCCAAACTATTTACCGTCCATGTTTCACTTCCATACATGGCTACACTCCATACAAATACTTTCAGAAATGACTTCCTGACACTTAAATCTATACTCGATGTTAACAAATTTCTCTTCTTCAGAAACGCTTTCCTTGCCATTGCCAGTCTAAATTTTATATCCTCTCTACTTCGACTATCATCAGTTATTTTGCTCCCCAAATAGCAAAACTCCTTTACTACTTTAAGTGTCTCATTTCCTAATCTAATACCCTCAACATCACCCGACTTAATTCGACTACATTCCATTATCCTCGTTTAGCTTTTGTTGATGTTCATCTCATATCCTCCCTTCAAGACACCATCCATTCCGTTCAACTGCTCTTCCAAGTCCTTTGCTGTCTCTGACAGAATTACAATGTCATCGGCGAACCTCAAAGTTTTTATTTCTTCTCCATGGATTTAAATACCTACTCCGAATTTTTCTTTTGTTTCCTTTACTGCTTGCTCAATCTACAGATTGAATAACATCGGGGAGAGGCTACAACCCTGTCTTACTCCCTTCCCAACCACTGCTTCCCTTTCATGTCCCTCGACTCTTATAACTGCCATCTGGTTTCTGTACAAATTGTAAATAGCCTTTCGCTCTCTGTACTTTATCCCTGCCACCTTTAGAATTTGAAAGAGAGTATTCCAGTTAACATTGTCAAAAGCTTTCTCTAAGTCTACAAACGCTAGAAACGTAGGTTTGCCTTTCCTTAATCTTTCTTCTAAGATAAGTCGTAAGGTCAGTATTGCCTCACGTGTTCCAGTATTTCTACGGAATCCAAACTGATCTTCCCCGAGGTCGGCTTCTACTAGTTTTTCCATTCGTCTGTAAAGAATTCGTGTTAGTATTTTGCAGCTGTGGCTTATTAAACTGATTGTTCGGTAATTCTCACATCTGTCAACACCTGCTTTCTTTGGGATTGGAATTATTTTATTCTTCTTGAAGTCTGAGGGTATTTCGCCTGTTTCATACATCTTGCTCACCAGATGGTAGAGTTTTGCAGGACTGGCTCTCCCAAGGCCGTCAGTAGTTCCAATGGAATGTTGTCTACTCCGGGGGCCTTGTTTCGACTCAGGTCTTTCAGTGCTCTGTCAAACTCTTCACGCAGTATCGCATCTCCCATTTCATCTTCATCTACATCCTCTTCCATTTCCATAATATTGTCCTCAAGTACATCGCCCTTGTATAGACCCTCTATATACTCCTTCCACCTTTCTGCTTTCCCTTCTTTGCTTAGAACTGGGTTTCCATCTGAGCTCTTGATGTTCATACAAGTGGTTCTCTTATCTCCAAAGGTCTCTTTAATTTTCGTGTAGGCAGTATCTATCTTACCCCTAGTGAGATAAGCCTCTACATCCTTACATTTGTCCTCTAGCCATCCCTGCTTAGCCATTTTGCACTTCCTGTCGATCTCATTTTTGAGACGTTTGTATTCCTTCTTGCCTGCTTCATTTACTGCATTTTTATATTTTCTCCTTTCATCAATTAAATTCAATGTTTCTTCTGTTACCCAAGGATTTCTACTAGCCCTCGTCTTTTTACCTACTTGATCCTCTGCTGCCTTCACTACTTCATCCCTCAAAGCCACCCATTCTTCTTCTACTGTATTTCTTTCCCCCATTCCTGTCAATTGTTCCTTATGCTCTCCCTGAAACTCTGTACAACCTCTGGTTCTTTCAGTTTATCCAGGTCCCATCTCCTTAAATTCCCACCTTTTTGCAGTTTCTTCAGTTTTAATCTACAGGCCATAACCAATAGATTGTGGCCAGAGTCCGCATCTGCCCCTGGAAATGTCTTACAATTTAAAACCTGGTTCCTAAATCTCTGTCTTACCATTATATAATCTATCTGATACCTTTTAGTATCTCCAGTGTTCTTCCATGTATACAACCTTCTATCATGATTCTTAAACCAAGTATTAGCTATGATTAAGTTGTGCTCTGTGCAAAATTCTACCAGGCGGCTTCCTCTTTCATTTCTTAGCCCCAATCCATATTCACCTACTACGTTTCCTTCTCTCCCTTTTCCTACACTCGAATTCCAGTCACCCATGACTATTAAATTTTCGTCTCCCTTCACAATCTGAATAATTTCTTTATTTCATCATACATTTCTTCAATTTCTTCGTCATCTGCTGGCATATAAACTTGTACTACTGTAGTAGGCGTGGGCTTCGTATCTATCTTGGCCACAATAATGCGTTCACTACGCTGTTTGTAGTAGCTTACCCGCGTTCCTATTTTCCTATTCATTATTAAACCTACTCCTGCATTACCCCTATTTGACGTTGTGTTTATAACCCTGTAGTCACCTGACCAGAAGTCTTGTTCCTCCTGCCACCGAACTTCACTAACTCCCACTATATCTACCTTTAACCTATCCATTTCCCTTTTCAAATTTTCTAGCCTACCTGCCCTATTAAGGGACATGACATTCCACACTCCGATCCGTAGAACGCCAGTTTTCTTTCACCTGATAACGACATCCTCTTGAGTAGTCCCCGCCCGGAGATCCGAATGGGGGACTATTTTACCTCCGGAATATTTTACCCAAGAGGACGCCATCATCATTTAATCATACAGTAAAGCTGCATGCCCTCGGGAAAAATTACGGCCGTAGTTTCCCCTTGCTTTCAGCCGTTCGCAGTACCAGCACAGCAAGGCCGTTTTGGTTATTGTTACAAGGCCAGATCAGTCAATCATCCAGACTGTTGCCCTTGCAACTACTGAAAAGGCTGCTGCCCCTCTTCAGGAACCACACGTTTGTCTGGCCTCTCAACAGATACCCCTCCGTTGTGGTTGTACCTACGGTACAGCTATCTGTATCGCTGAGGCACGCAAGCCTCCCCACCAATGGCAAGGTCCATGGTTCATGGAGGGGGGGGGGGGGGGAGAGAGCTTATACTTTACTTATAGCTTTATATGCCAGGTTATGGCATGCTCATCATTTCGTTAATGGTCATAGTTATTGTGATATTTAGGGGGAAGTAAGATACTACGCGAAGTTCGAAAAGAGATACTCAATCGAACTGGAGAGAAAACAAATTTATGGTACAACTTAACTAAAAGAAGGGATCGGTCGGCAGTGCACATCTTGTAGCATCAATGAATCGTCTCTTAGGTAATGAAGGGAAAAGTATATGGGTGAGAGGGAAGTGGTGGAGGTGGGAGTGGGAGGAACTCGTAGTGAGAGACAAAAGTTTTTTTTTATTTTTTTATTTTTTTATTATTTTTTTATACTACAGTAAACAGGTTCCAATGTATTTAGGTTGTAATAGGTAAGCGGGGATAAAGAAGCATGATCAAATCGATCTTCTGACTTGATAACAAACCACAATAATGAAAACCTCATTCTGTAGCAGAGTGGGCGTTGGAACAGCTTGCTGGACTGCTTTACTCGGAAATGTTTTACCCCTTTAAATACATTTTCAATCTGCTATTGCCTCTCTCCCATTTTTCGAAATATTGGTAGAGCACCCGTTCCGATATGGACCACAGTTCAAATGTTTGATGATGGATATGTAACGTCAGCTCACCTCGAATTTCTTGTTGATGGCGCCGACAGTGGTAGGATCCAGATTTGCAGCTGACAGAATCTCGCCTAACTCAGCTTCCTTCTGCTCCAGCATGCCAGTAATCGCCGACAATTTCTTCTCCAGTAAAACATTCTTTAAGCCAGTTTTCTGTTGCAGTTCCATTATCGCAGTGACGAAGCGATGGTGTATTTCATCTCTTTCATGTTGCAGCTGTCGTAAAAACAATAAGCAAAAATGGTTAAATGTTGGGCAATATACTGAATATTTTATAATGTATTGCAATGAGATATAATGTATGTTGGTTTGTTTACTGGTTCAAATGGCTCTGAGCACTATGGGACTTAACATCTCAGGTCATTAGTCCCCTAGAACTTAGAACTACTTAAACCTAACTAACCTAAGGACATCACACACATCCATGCCCGAGGCAGGATTCGAACCTGTGACCGTATTGTTTACTGGTGTAACTGTCAAAAATGGAAGGTAAAGCAGTAAAAATCCAATACTGATCAGTTTTCGAGAAAACATTTAAATTTCGAGGTGCACAAAAATGAGGAAAACAATGCCAAGGAAATTATTGTTGCTACTTACTAGTATTTGAAAAGAATTCAACACAGTACCTTCAGCTCACAGATGTATTCACAGCGTCCATTACAGTTTCAGTCTACAGAGGGCAGCACAGTCTACAGTTTTGAATACAACACCAACAGATGGCATAAGTGTCTCTTATTCCCCAACATCCTCCCTACCCTGGTCTATCTCGAGAGGGATGAGGAGCTGCACTGGTCGACAGATCTTTGTGCCATCCGGCTGCCAGAGAATGATGATCTTATTTTGTCATCTTTTCAGCTGGGCCGCACCTCTTCCACCACTGCTTTCTTCCACAAGAACAATGGTTTCATGTCCTTCTCGAACTCTCATTGTTCTTCTTGAGGGATATTTTTCCACCTTATGGTAGCGTCCTAGCAGGAGGAGGTATTCATTTTGCCACCTGCACCAAATGTCCTCGTTGACCTTTTGTCTTAGTCAGAACTGCATGGCAAAATCCATTGTAGCTGCTGGTTCTGGTGCACATGGAATGGTTACTAGTTTTCCACCATTTAGAAAGTGGGTTGGTGCCAATGGTGTATCACTCGCTCCTTGCGTGAAGGGTCTTGAGTTTATTTCTGCTTCTAGTCCTACAAAAATGATGTTCTAGCTCTCTTCACCAACTTGAGAGCGATCAAGCACCTCCCTCCAGCAACGTGTGATGGAGCTTATCATGCATTCCCACCAACCTCCCCAACAAGCTGCCTGTGGTGGTATGTACTTCCAGGTGAGTCCATTGTGGGCACAGTAATACCATATGTCAGTAAGCTGGACATTTTGAAGAGCTCAGACAGTTCAGTGTTGGTTGCATGGAATATTGTAGCATTGTCTGAGTAAACAGTGCGTGACAGGCTTCTACGTCCTGCAAAGCATTGCATGGCCATTATGAATGTATCGGTGAGCATATCGGTGACAATATCAATGTGAATTGCATACGTTGTGGGGTATATGAACAAGACCATGTACGACTTCTTGAGGTGATGACCAATTTTAACATATAATCATCCAGAAAAATTAATTCCAGTTACTTCAAATGGTCTTGCAGGTTGAACTCCGCTTAGTGGCTATGGAGCCTCCATTCCTTCCTATCGATGACTGGGGATTGTCTAGCACATGGCAGGCAAAAGTGGAGAACTCTCTGAACAGATTGTTGTCCTCAAAAAATCTAAAATGCTTCGCATAGTTCTTGTAGTATGATGCATACTCTGAGATGGTGCAGCCTTACAAGCATGTGTACATTGAGAAGTTCCGTGAACTGATGACTTCTGTCCAGAATAATTGGATGTTTCTTTGAATTGGATATTGCAGTGCATTGTAATGTGCCACTGAGCCAAATCGCATCATCCAACAGAAAAGGATTGTATCGAGCTATCCCTGATGCTCCGGGTTCTCCCTTACACAATGCTGAGAGTTTGGTAGTGAATAGCTCCTCTTGAACTCTGATCCAATATGTTCAGGCATTGTGTAATTCCAGAGCTCTCAAACTATCAGTGTTTCTAATCTTGTACTTTGTACTCTCAATAAACTAAAATACAAGGGTAGTTATGTGAAGTATTCGCCAGTAGGGACTATATTTTGAAATGTTGACAGTGGTTTGGTAATGGCAACCACAGTGACATTTGTCCAGATTTTGGCTTCTGGCATTAATTTAGGTGGGGCCAGATGTTCAGTGACCATGACTGCCTGTCTTCTGAAAACCATGGTGGACCAAATGTCAAGTGCTAGTAGCATGTCTGCCTCCAGCCCCCATGTGAGATGATCTGCAGGATTTTGACCACCAGGACGATGCCTCCATTGGCTGGGTGCAGTGTAAGCCAGTATTTCTCTTATCCAAACGCAAATGAAGGTTTTCCATTTGTTTTGATGATTTCATATCCACTCCAAGGTGACTTATTGCCATCAGATCCTGTTTCCTGGCAAAAGTAGCAAAGGCATCATATGCCAACCAATGTGGCAAGCAATTCCAACCCAGATAAGATTACTTTCTTGATTGGTACCAAGATATTCTTGCTGCAAACAGTATGTGCTGTGTAACCAACTTCAGTGGCTGTCCATACGTACAGAACAGCAGCAGTGACTCTTTCTGATGCATCACAGAACACATGCACTTCTGCAGAATCACTTTTGTCTGTCACACCTGTCCATCTGACAATGTGCTACAATGACAAGTGATGAAGCTTTGAGACCCAAGGTGCCAACTACATGCAATATCCGAGGGCAAAACGTCCTGCTCTGCAAGACATCTTAGCCACATGTCTCGGTAGATGAGTTTAGCAATGACCCCAAAGGGTGTTAACAGACCAAAAGGGTCACAGAATTCAGCAGCTGCTCGAAGAACATTTCTCTTGGTTGTCGGTTTGTCTTTCATATCTCCTCCTATCCTCTGGTAGTCAGCGGAATGGAGTCATTTTCTGTATTCGAATTGATTCCCAAAATTTGTGTTGTGGGCTTGGTTCCAAGACTCTTGGCATGCCGTATTGCCTTCAAGTCCTTCAAATTAGTTGTCCATTTGGAAAGTGGATGACTTATTTACTGGAAGAGTATTATTAGTTCGTGGTAAATAGTTGCTGTGTCCTCACTATCGCACTAATTACTGAACTGTCCATGAAAATGTAATTGTCAATTAGTGCTGACACTCATGGATATTTGTCACTATTTAGTGGTGCTAGCTTCCTTACAGCAGCTGACAAAAGGCATGGCTTTGGTGCAAGTCCAAATGGTAAATATTTGAAATGATATGTTATCTCATTGTCTGTCATAGTGTAGACACCATTCTCAGTTTGTTCAACAAGATACCAAAAGCACCCAGTGAGATCTCTGTCTTGTTCATTCAAGACCTATTGTAAAACTGCTTGGTCCACATCACAGACTATCCCCATCGGAAATTTGCACAATTTTAACAAGGTGGCAAGTAAATATGGCAGTAAATTTGATCCTGTTTTGAGATCATCATTCAAAGATGGAGAGTCTGGTTCATGTGATAATACACCGAACACAATCCCGTATTTGATGCTTCCACTGCTGCATTTTCTTCACAATGTGGTGTGGCAGGTAAAAAAGGCATACAACTGTGTATTCCTCAGATGCAACTTCTGCCTGACGCCTCCTACTGTAATTTGACATGGTCTCGTGATAAATGAGTTTCAGTTCTTCATTCCCTCGCAACTTATTTTGTAAGGAACACAGACATGCTTCAGCAGTAGTGTGGTTGCTAGAGGAAAATACATCCTCCTTTTGAGGCAGGCATACAATACTGCAGCCATCCTCCATGTGGTATGACTGTCAGAACTCTTGTCAGACAGGGTGGTGTATGGATGCCAGTGCTCACTCTTGATGCTCTGTTGTTCCAATTATCTCCTGTCCCAAAAACGGTTTACTGTCTCATCAGATATCTCAATGCAGCTACACTGAATGAAGTTAACAGTTCCCTTGTTCACTGCAGTACCAGTTCTGTTTCCACTAAGAACAGAACCGAAGGTTATGGGAAGGAGAACCAATGTCTGAGATACCTTATTTGGTTAACCCAGGGTCACAATTTTCCAGTAATAATCTGCCCCAGTGAGGACTTCAGTAGGTAGATATTCAGTGTCCCCTCTTGAATTGGCCAGTTGCGTACCCTCCATCAAGACCATGTCTACTGCATCTTCTGGTACTGTCGGCAGATGTGAGAACTGTTGCTGCTTTCAAAAGCTTCAACTGATACATGGGCGTTGACAGAATATCCCATCATATCGAAATTAACCTTCCTCCTTGACAGGGATGATTTTCAGGATGGCTCAAATGTCATTATCTCCAGAGTTCTGCAGATGACGAAAAGTTGGGGAGATTCTATAAGTGAATGATGTATAAAACTTGACTGACTCCCTTTGTCTAAGATGGCATGTGTCAATTTGTTCATAGTGCCTGGTTCTTTGGTACTGACAAGAGCAGTTTGTAAGTATGAGAAACTGGAGGTCATCGCTTCAATCTTGTTCTCGTCATGAGGTTGCTATTTGCAGATAGAAATGTGGTGCTCACCCTTACATTTTGCACAGGATGCATTTATCTGTTTAAAGTACTGAGATTAGTTGTGGCCACGTCTAAGGCAAAAGAAGCAATGGTTTTTTTCTTCAGACACATATTCTGCCTGTGGTGATGGCTCTCTCGACCTCATCGTTGAGAAACTCCATGGGTTGTGAGAGATTATCTTCTTCGATGTTTTGCCTTCGTGGCTAAGCCAGTTTCTGCAAAATTTCTTCCTAGAATGCATGTAGAAGTTTGGGGACAAGCACTCTCCCATGAGAATTCACATCCTCTCCTAGTGCTCTTCGTGCTTGAATCCGCTTATGGCACTAAGTATAGGTGGTGTTGAGAGTCTCTGGACTGCTGGAAATAGAAGAATTAAGATTCTCAAAGAAATCATTGTGGCTCTGTATAATCCTGTTCTCATCCCAATACTTGGATTTCAATATTTGCTTCGTCTGCTCATATGTGTCAGTTGTAACAGCAATCCCATCGACCAAATCCTTGGGATCCCCATATGAATATCCATAGAGGACTATGTGCTTGTTCACAGGCGACAACATTGAATTTTCACCTATGGAAGCTGTGAAGTGCTCCCAGAATCGTGTTCACCTGAGAAGGGATTCAGTACAACAGGAGGCAACTTGAGGTCCACATAGGCATGCTGGCAAGCTGCTGAGGGTGGCAAACGCATATCAGTTGCATTTCTGTGCCCTGAATGTGCTCCTCCTAAAGCACCTTCCACCATTTAGATGGTGCATTGCATTTGTCAGTATAGTTTTCACAAGCTTCTTTGTTGACCTCACATTCTGTGTCATCCAGCATATCCTGTATGCAGTCACTGAGTGTGACAGGCTCTTCTAATGTTTTCCGCAAGTGCTCTTGACAGTGTCTGACATCCACTGGTGGTGTAGAAAGATCGAACGCGTTTATTTAGCTTACAAAATGCGTGATGTTCGAACGTCCACTTCCGTCGCAGTTAGGGCAGACGTGCGTCTGTGTAAGTCACCCCATAATGGGATGTCCACTATCACTAAGAGATGGCATTGCTGTGCAATATTCACCGTTTGCAACCCTTAGAACTGCTCGTTCTTGCTAACAGATGGCACTGCAGCCTACCAATACTTTAGCAGTCCTCTTTGTAATGTGTAAATATTACGCCAAATGCACAATATAGCCCTACCACCATCAAGCACGCACCAAGTAACACGATATACAAACGGAAACAGTCAGTAATGTCATTGTGCTTGCAGCACTGCAATGCCGCGATTTATCTGCGTGTACTGAACGTGCCGGGAGTGATCGTATTTTGAGATTTAAGCCGCTCAAAATCATCTCTGCCGGCACTGAATCCTCTTGTACGTGTAGAAGCACTTAATCTCTTCATATATTCCCGGGTTTCAGCACCAAAGTATTGCTTCTTGCTTGTATTTAAAGGAATTCAGCACAGTAACTTCAGCTCACAGATTTATTCGCAGCGCCCATTACAGTTTCGGTCACAGTTATATGAGCATGCACCAGAGGTCAGCACAGCCTACAGTTCTGTATACATCAGCAACGTGTGGCATAAGAGTCTCTTTATCACCCAACAAGTATTAAGAGGATTACTGCTAAATCATCATGGAATTTTGAAGGATATGTCTACATCAAAGAACATATCAATGACTTCAAAGTTATTATAGACGAAGTCACCTACATGCGTAAATAGACCAGAATTTAGGCCACCTGGGAGAGGAGCGGCGCAGGGGAATAGGCCCTGTCTTTCTCTCGCACGTCTGGCTACCCATCTCCGCGTTCTTTGCTTCTGCCAAAGCAGAACTGACATATCGTCATAAGGGTCGTCAGTCCTTTCTGGTGTTGTAACAGCCATACTCAAACTCACTGATGAACCAGAATTAGTCTAATCACTCATTTTCTTTAGTCCAAAGATTGGTTTGATGCAGCTCTCCATGCTATTCTATCCTGTGCAAGCCGCTTCATCTCTAAATAATTACTGCAACCTACGTCCTTCTGATTCTGCTCACTGCATTCATTCTTAGTCTCCTTCTACGATTTTTACTGCACATGCCTCCCTTAATGTCACAGAATTTGTCCTACCAACCAATCCCTTCTTCTAGTCAGGTTGTGCCACTAATTTCTTTTCTCCCCAATTCTGTTTGGACCTCCTCATTAGTTACGTGATCTACCCATATAATCTGCAGCATTTGTCTGTAGCACCACATTTCAAAAGCCACTGTTCTGTTCTTGTCTAAACTGTCCATCCTCCATGTTTCACTTCCATAGGTGGCTACACTCCAAATACCTTCAGAAAATATTTCCTAATGCTTAAGCCTATATTCGATATTAACAAATTTCTCTTCTTCAGAAACAATTTTCTTCCCATTGACAGTCTAAGTTTTAAACCCTCTCTGCTTCAGCCATCATCAGTTATTTTCCTGCCCAAATATCAAAACTCATAAAATACTTTTACTGTCTCGATTCCTAATCTAATTTCTCCAGCATCATTTGATTTAATTTGACTACATTCCATTGTCCTTGTTTTGCTTTTGTTGATGTTCATCTTATATCCTCCTTTCAAAACACTGTCTATTCCATTCAACTGCTCTTCCAAGTCTTTACTGCTCTTACAAGTCTTTGCTGTCTCTGACAGAATTGCAATATGATCAGCAAACCTCAAAATTTTTATTTCTTCTCCACAAACCTATTCTAAATTTTTCTTTCGTTTCCTAAACTCAGTGTACAGATTGAATAACATCAGGGAGAGGCTACAGCCCAGTCTCACTCTGTTCTCAATCAGTACTTCCCACTGATGCTCCTCTACACTTATAACTGCTGTCTGGTCTTTGTACAGTTGTAAATAGCCTTCCATTCCCTGTCCACTGAGGCGACAAAAGTCATGGAATACCTCCTAATATCATATCTGATTTCCTCCTGCCTGGCGTAGTGCAGCAGTTGGACATGGCATGGACTCAACAGGTCGTTGCAGGTTCCCTACAGAAATACTGAGCCACGCTGTCTCTACAGTCATCCATTACTGTGAAAACGTTGCTGATGCAGGATTTTGTGCACGAAGTGACCTCTTGGTTATGTCCCATAAATGTCTGACAGTGTTCCTATCGAGTGATTTGGGAAGTCAAATCATTCGCTTGAATTGTCCAGAATGTTCTTCAAACCAATCATAAACAACTGTGACCCATGATATCGATCACTGCCATCCAATGATTCCATCACTGTTCAGAAACATGAAGATCAAGAATGGCTGCTAATGTTCTCATTTGGTTGTTGGACCAGCGGACCCAGTCTTTTCCGCATAAACACAGCCCACGCCATTTTGACGTCAACATCAGCTTGCATAGTGCCTTGTTGACTACTTGAGCTCTTGTCTTCATGCAGTGTGCACTACACTTGAACTCTAGCATCACTACTTACCAACTGAAATTGGAACTCATCCAACCAGGCTACAGTTTTTCAGGCGTCTAGGGTCCAACCAATATAGTCATGACCCCAGGAGAGGCACTGCAAGGGAGGTCGTGCTGTTAACAAAGGCACTCACGTTGGTTGACTGCTGCCATAGCCCATTAACGATAAATTTCGCCATGCTGTCCTAATGGATATGTTCGTCATATGTCCCACATTGAATCTGTGGTTATTTCACGCAATGTTGCTTGTCTGTTAGCACTAACAGCTCTATGCAAACGCCACTGCTATCGCCTGTTAAGTGAAGCCCTGCATTGTCCATGGTGAGAGGTTATGCCTGAAATTTGTTATTTCGGCACACTCTTGACACTGTATGGTAGATCTCGGAATATTGAATTTCCTAATGATTTGTGAAATACGTTGTCATATGCGCCTAGCTCCAACTACCATCCTACATTGTTAATTCCTACCGTGCGGTCACAATCACATCGGAAACCTTTCCACATGAATCATCTGAGTACAAATGACTGCTCTGCCAATGCACTGTCCTTTTATACCTCGTATACGTGATACTACTGTCACCTGTATACGTCCATATCGCTATCCCACGACTTTTGTCAACTCAGCATATTTTACCCCTGCTACCTTCAGAATTTCAAGGAGAGTACTCCAGTCCACATTGTCAAAAATTTTCTCCAAGCCTACAAACGCTGTAAATGTAGGTTTTCTTTTCCTTGCTCTATCTTCTAAGAGAAGTCGTTGGGTCAGTATCGCTTGTGTGTTCCTATGTTTATCCGGAATCCAAACTTGTCTTCCCTGAGGTCAGCTTCTACCAGTTTTTCCATTCATCTATAAGGAATTCGAGGTAATATTTTGCAACCATGACTTATTAAACTGATATTTTGATAATATCCATACCTGCCACCATGTGCTTTTTTTCGAAACTGGAATTATTGCATTCTTCTCGATGTCTGAAAGTATTTCGCCTGTTTCGTACATCCTGCAACCCAGATGGAATAGTTTTGCTACGACCGTTTCTTTAAAGGCTATCAATAGTTCTGAAAGAATGTCGTCTGCCCCAGGGTCTTGTTTCAACTTGGTTTTTGAGTTCTCTGTCAAACTTTTCTCACAGCATCATATTCCCATCTCATCTACATCTACATCCTCTTTCCTTTCTATAACGTTGCCTTCAAAATTTGTCTCCCATGTATAGACCCTCTATATATTCCTTCTCTCTGTCAGCTTCCCCTTCTTTACTTAGCACTGGTTTTCCATCTGAGCTGTTGATACTCATACAGCTGCTTCTCTTTTCTCCAAAGGCTTCTTTAATTTTCCTGTAGGTGGTATCTATCCATCCCTTAGTGAAATATGATTCGAATTCTTATATTTGCCCTCTCGCCATTTCTGCCTAGCCATTTTGCACTTCCTGTCAATCTCATTTTAGACGTTTTTATTGCCTTTTGCCTGCTTCATTTGCTGCTTTTCTATATTTTCTCCTCTCGTCAGTTAAATTCAGCATCTCCCACAATATCCAAGGATTTCTACTAGGCCTTGTTTTCTTTTCCTGTCTGTTCCTCTGCCGCTCTCACTATCTCATTTCTCAAAGCTACCCATTCGTCTTCCAGTATATGCCTTTCCCCTGGTTCAGCCAATTGTTGTCTAATGCCCCCTTCGAAACTCGCTCATTCTTTCAACTTATCTAGGTCCCACCCCTTTAATTTTCTACCTTTTTAAAACTCTCTTGTTCTTTCAACTTATCCAGGTCCCACCTCCCTAATTTCCTATCTTTTTGTAATTTCTTCGTTTTTAATCTACAGTTCATAACCAACACACTGTAGTAAGAGTCCATATTGGCCCCTGGAAATGTCTTACAATTTATCATCTTGTTCCAAAATCTCTGTCTTGCCATTATACACACAAAAAGTTTTGCATCACCTCGGTTCCGAGAGTTCTGGAGCCTGTAGAGAAAACTGGAATATAGATCAACATAAATATCATTTCTGCCCTTTTTACTGCTTATGAAAACCACTCATTGCATGTTGTACCACCATACAGCGAGACCTTCAGAGATAGTGGTCCACATTGCTGTAACACACCAGTACCTCTAATACCTTATAGCACTTCCTCTTGCATTGATCCATGCCTATATTCGTCGTGGCATACTATCTACAAGTTCATCAAAGCACTGTAGGTCCAGATTGTCCCACTCTTCAACGGCGATTCGGCGTAGATCCCTCATAGTGGTTGGTGGGTCACATCATCCATAAACAGCCCTTTTTTAATCTATCCCAGGCATTTTCGATAGGGTTCATGTCTGGAGAACATGCTGGTCACTCTAGTTGGGTGATGTCATTATCCTGAAGGAAGTCATTCACAAGATGTGCACGATGGGGGCGCAAATTGTCGTCCATGAAGACGAATGCCTCGCCAATATGCTGCTGATATGGTTGCACTATCAGTCGGAGCATGGCATTCGTGTATCGTACAGTCATTACGGCGCCTTGCATGACCACCAGCGGCGCACATCGACCCCACATAATGTCACCCAAAACCATCAGGGAACCTCCACTTTGCTGCACCCACTGGACAGTGTGTTTAAGGCGTTCAGCCTGACCGGGATGCCTCCAAACACATCTCCAATTGTCTGGTTCAAGGCACATGCGAAACTCATCGGTGAAGAGAACGTGACGCCAATACTGAGCATTCCATTCAGCATGTTGTTGGGCCCATCTGTACCGCACTACATGGTGTCGCGTCTGCAAAGATGGACCTCACTATTGAGCTACCCAAACACAGTTCATGACCCATCCTCACAGCATTACTTCTGCCAGTACCTAATCTCCTGCCTTCCAAGTTTCACAGAAGTTCTTTTGCAAAACTTGCAGAACTAGCACTCCTTCCTTCCAGAAGTAGCCCAGGTAGCTCACCTGGGAGAGCACTTGCCCATGAAAGGGAAAGATCATGGGTTTGAGTGCCAGTATGGCAAACAGTTTTACTCTTCCAGGAAGGTTCATATCAGTGTGCACGCCCATGCAGAGCGAAAATTAATTCTTGAACAGATGTATAGTATTCTTTACTTTGGCAATTCACTATGCTGCACTGGCAGCAATCATAAATCTACCTACCGCAACATCGCTTTTTTCCATAGCCGTAACTGTTGGTTTGTCATCTGCTGCCTTAGTCACAGATGATAATGTCAACTTTTTGTTCAAATTTATGCTGACTGATTTTATTATACACAATCTGAGAAAAAAAAAGTGAATCAGCCAGAAGACTTGGTCGGAGATCAATATAACTCTGTACATGTACACACCACTGGCAGGTATCAGAATGACTAGATTTGCAAATCTCTATGACAGGTACAACAACTGCCAGAGTGAATTAATGTTATACATATGTGGTGTCTGTTCTTTCAGAGATGTCGAAAAGAATAGACACCTTTTCGATCCCGCGAAAACTATGAATCAAAACACAAAGGAATTAAAGACTTTAGCTGCCAGTGGGAACTGATTTATATCGATGGTGCAAGCTGAAAATTTGTGCTGGGCCAGAATTCAAACTCAGGTCTCCTGTTCACTGGGCACATACGCTGACCACTACGTCATCCAGACACATTAGTCATTGCAAACGCACAGACTACCCTGGAAGGGGCACAACAACAGTTGTGTGGTATAATTTGAGAATTTGGATCTGACAGGAGGTGTGCTAGCATAGTTCATGCAGTTGGAGTGACCATTGTGTCCAGATGGCATAGTGGTCAGTGCATTTACCTAGTAAGCAGCTTCTCACCCTGATCTGGTACAAATTTTCAACTTGCCCCATTGATACAAATCAGTGACTACTAGCAGCCAAAAATCTTTAATTGCTTTGGGTCTTGCATAATTTTTGATCATATTTTAGAGTTGTTACACAACCTGGTAAGGTTCAAAAGGTGAACAGTATCAGATGTTGAGTAATGACTGTGGAGGATACGGAGATGTTGCATTCTCCTGTGAGACAGGGTTATCAGCATCTGACACAGTTTGAAGGAGGCCTCATTGTGGACTGCTTGCAGATGTGAGGGCAGGAATTCTCATTGTCAAGGTTCCAATTGATCACATCTGACCACCACAAGGACAGATCTCCATATCATGCACCAAGCACATCTGTTCCTTCCATCTGAGTGAAAGTAAAGGACTCCATGCAACATTTGGTGTCATTCTGCATCACTGGTCAGAGACTAGCAGCAGGCAAACTAGGGAATTATCATCCAATGCATAGGGAGCTGTTAACACACCAACATGAATATTTGTGTCTGGAGTGATGTCTTGACTGGTAAGCATGGACTGCTGATAAATGACATCACATTATGCTCAGCTAGGAATCATTGTTCTGCACTTCAGTGGATCACCACCATTGGCAAATATGTCAGCAATATGGGGAGGGTCCCATCTCTCCCATTTTTGGCCCTGACAAAATTTGATTTTGGGTATGTACTTCCCAAGTAAAATGCTACTGTCAGATGTATTTAACAGTAACATTCCACTGAATTTTAACTTTGAGACAGTAATGCTAAATTTTAATATATTTTTAGCACTTCTACCCTTATGTCAGCTTGGTTCAATCAATATATTACAAATGTGATTTGCATTCATTAAAAACCAGCATTCTACAGTGCATTTTCATTTTTACTACCATGCACAGACCCATGCAGAAAACTGGCCTTTAGCTTCAATTAACAAAATGTAAAATATGAACTGGAGTTAAGAGACATGTCATCATATCATGTGTGGTTCAGTTGATTCTTACAATTATGTCTTTAACCTCTGTGTTATAAGAAAACTGCCTCAACTGAAGAGCGAAATGTAAGGTTGTAATTTCTGAGGGGGGGATATAGGGGAAGGAGATGGGGAGAACCTTAATGCGCAATAAGTGGTGAACTTCTTGCATCAGTGTATTCATCTGAAATAATTTTATGGTGGCAACACTAGCATCACCAGTCTGACATTTTTAACCAATCTCTGAGTCAACATTTTTTTTTTCAGCTGCAGTGATATGTTAAATAACAATTACTCATTGTCTGATTTTCAGTTTATTGATGACATAACATCATAAAATCCTCAAAATATCAAGAGCCACCTTAGCTGATTCAGTAAAACACATAATTCTACTATGGAAACAAGTGGTATGGTGTTAAAGACTTTCCCATCATGTGGATGGAATTTTATCTTAACAACAGAAAACAAAGAGTCAGATTAACAAATGATACAAGAAGCATAAGACTAAATTTGAAGTAAGGTAACATTACATATAGTGCCCTGTAAGGTTTGTTGGTTGGCCCTCACTTAATTTTACTAGCTCACTGGAGGTCTCTTCAAAAATGTGGTACTTGCCAGTCACAGCAGTATACTAATAAAAAGTCCAGTTACAGCCAGAAGACTGATGGAAGAAGCTTACAGCTGGTACACAGCATATAGTTTAACACTTAAACTTACAAAGACCTATATTATGCAGCTTAACACAAATCAAAAAGTAGAGATCAATGGGCAGGCACTGGATGAGGATCCATGTGTGAAGTCCCTAAGCATGAAGATGAATTAAACACTGAGCTGACACCAGCACATGAACAAGTTAACCAAAAAACTCAGTTTTGCCTGCTTTACGTAAAAATGTCCCACAGTGTATTGGCATGCAGGTGGGATTGTTACATCCTTTCACTCGGTATAATCTCTTAGATGCTGCACCTGTTGTCTTCAGTCTGAAGACTGGTTTGATGCAGCTCTCAGTGCTACTCTATCCTGTGCAAGCCTCTCCAAGTAACTTCTGCAACCTACATCCTTCTGAATCTGCTTACTGTATTCATCTCTTGGTCTCCCTTTACAATTTTTACCCTCCCTCCCCCACACTTCCCTCCAGTACTAAATTGGTCATCCCTTGATATCACAGAATGTGTTCTACCAACCAATCCCTTGTTCTAGTCAGATTGTGCCACAAATTTCTTTCTCCCCAATTTTCTTTAGACCTCCTCATTAGTTCATCTACCCATCTCATCTTCAGCATTCTTCTGCAGCACCACATTTCAAAAGCTTCTACTCTCTTCTTATCTAAACTGTGTATCATCAATGTATCACTTCTATATGTGGCTACAGTCCATATGAATCTGAGATCTGTTCGAAAAATTCTGGAATTCTGTCCACAAATTTTTTTACACTACCATTTATTTACTGTGCATGGTCTCCTTTGAAATACTCTCCTCCACAATAGATACACAGATCCCAATGCCGTTTCCACTTCCGGAAGTAGTCTTAGTACACCTCTTGCTGGATTGCATGAACCGCCATCTGTGAATTTTCTTTTATCTCGTATATTGTTGCTAATCTTCACCCTTTCAATGTAGTTTTCAACTCTGGAAATAAAAACAAATAATAAAAAAATCCAGTGGTCAGATCTGGTGTGTACATAGGATGAGACAGCACAGTGATTTCGTTTTTTTGTGTGATAGTCATGCACCAACAGGAAGAATGTGTGGGTGCACTATCATGATGCAAGAGCCATGAATTGTCTCACAACTTTCAGGCCAGTTCTTTCTCACATTTTCCTGTAGGCATTGCAACACATTCATATAGAACCATCGATTAACAGTTTGTCCCTAAGGCAGGAATTCATAACGAACTCATCCTTCAAAGTCAAAGAAAACTATCAGCCTGGCTTTGATATGTGACTTGATCTAATGAACTATTTTTGGTCTTGGAGAACCTTTCCCAACCCATTGTGAAGACTGAACTTCAATCTCAATATCATAACTGTAGACCCACATGTCGTCACCAGTTATGGTTCTCTTAAGGAACATCTCATTCTCATTTATGCAATGCAATAGCTCTTCACAGACTGTGAGGTGAAAGTCTTTCTGGTCTTGACTCGTGAGCCATGGGACAAACGATGCATTCCAAGATGCTGTGTCGGGATTTCGCGACATGGTTCAGCTGAAATGTTACATTCTTCTGCAATCTCTCCAAAAGTCAGTCTTCGATTGGCACAAACAATTTTGTTGACATTCCTGACATGAATGTTGTTTGTAGATGTCAAAGGGCATCCTGAACAAGGGTCATCTTTAAATTCTGTCAGGCAATTTTTAAACCATGTGAACCATTCATCACACTGAGTATGGCTTAATCTCTCATCACTGTAGGCTTTCTGCACCATGTGGTGTGTCTCTGTAAAGGTTGTCTTGAGTTTCACACAAAATTTACTGCAGGCGCATTGTTCCTCTAACTCTGTCATCTCGAAATTCGCAAACTGTGTGACACAACGTTCTACTCAATACAACACTGAACAATAACTATCAGATATACAACAATGAAACTTCCAGCAGTTACACATTAAACACAGGTGTGTGCAGGGATGCCAACTTCATTTCACTGCAAAATACCATTGGTGGAAAATTATGAATGCTTTGTAATTTTTCAAAAAGACCTTGTATTTTCAGCAGAGACTTCCTGATGCTTAAATCTATAATTGATGTTAACAAATTTGTCTTCTTCAGAAATGCTTTTCTTGTCATTGCCAGTCTATATTTAATATCTTCTCTATTTCAACCATCATCAGTTTTTTTGCTGCCCAAATAGCAAAACTCATCTACTACTTTAAGAGTCTCATTTCCTAATCTGATTTCTTCAGCATCATCTGATTTAATTTGACTACTTCCATTATCTTTGATTTTCTGTTGTTGATATTCATCTTATATCTTACTTTCAAGACATTGTCTATTGTGTTTTGCTGCTCTTCCAAGTCGTTTGCTGTCTCCAACAGAATTACAATGTCATTGGCAAACCTCGAAGTTTTTATTTCTTATGGACTTTAATTCCTACTCCAAATTTTTCTTTTGTTTCCGTTACTGTTTGCTCAATGTACATATTAAATAACATTGGGGACATGCTACAACCATGTCTCACTCCCTAATCAACCACTACTTCCGTTTCATGACCTTCCATTCTTACAACTGCCATATGGTTTCCGTACAGATTGTAAATAGCCTTTTGCTCCTTGTATTTTCCCCTGCCACCTTTAGAATTTGAATGAGAATATTCCACTCAACAGTATCAAAAGCTTTCACTAGGTATACAAATGCTATAAACATATATTTGCCTTCCCTTAACCTGTCTTCTATGCTAAATCGTAGGGTCAGTAATGTATTGTGTGTTCCTACATTTCTGCAGAATCCAAACTGATATTCCCAGAGGGTGGCTTCTGCTAGTTTTTCCATTCTTCTGTAGAGAATGTGTGGTAGTGTTTTGCAACTGTGACTCATTAAACTGATGCACCTAAGGTAAAAAATTATTTATTTTAGGGACGTGTGCATTAAGAATATTTTTGCCACAGCAGATGCCTGGGAAATACACACACATCTGAGCCAGTATCCACCCAGAAACTGCACCTTAATGGTCCTGTCTGTTACCACTAAATTCCACAGTAGGTGCAAGGGCAGGTGCTGCTGGTAGACTTCCTAGCCGGGCATGGGAGGTGTTGTTCACATCTTTTGCCTATGAACAAGGCAATTGGCACCTAAGTGCTCTGCTGGTAAAACTTAGTGGCAAAAACACCCTTTCCACTCTGGTGAGGGCAGGGAGCACATGTTGTGTTGTTAGTGTGATGGTGCGTGGTCTTGTCATTTGTACATGCCGTAAACTGCAACCTGCTGTGTTAACTCATTGAGATGCAAGGTGATATAACCCAGTCTGTCTCTGGCAGGCATTGTAGTAAACACCTGTGGAGTGGTAGACTCAGTTTCTATGTCCACCATCTCCGCCAACTTGCTCAAGTTTGCCTCTTCTATCACTGCAAGCAGTATGTAATACATCTCCAGTAAGCAAGACATCCATATGGACCATAGCAGCAGGTCTGAGACATCTTGTCCAGCCAAGTCAGGAGGTGTCACAGAAACAGTGACTATTTCCACTGCCAATTTCCTCCCTGGGCAATAATTGCCCTAAGCTTTGTGTCTGAGAGAGGGAAAGCCACCTTTTAGAAAACTGTACTTTCCAAAGGAAGGAAAGTTTGTGATAATGTTATTAACCTCACTAACAGCTGTCTGTTACTGCAACAACAAACGCATATTTAGTCATGCGTATATTTGATGGAGTCTTGCATTAAACCAGAGTCATGAAATTGCTTTTACCATATGTGAACCATAGTGATGGATAATCTGTCCAGAGGGCTGGTGCTTCAAATGCCATACACATCGTTTGCACTGTTCGGTGGCAGAATGAGAAACATCCCCCAGGCTGTGGCTAAGCCTTGTCTCCGCAATATCCTTTCTTTCAGAAGTGCTAGTTCTGCAAGGTTTGCAGGAGAGCTTCTGTAAAGTTTGGAAGGTAGGAGGCGAGGTACTGGCAGAAGTAAAGCTGTGAGGACGGGGCATGAGTCGTGCTTGGGTAGCTCAGTTGGTAGAGCACTTGCCCACGAAAGGCAAAGGTCCCGAGTTCGAGGCTCCGTCCGGCACACAGTTTTAATCTGCCAGGAAAGTTTCGTATGAGCCCACACTCCGCTGCAGAGTGAAATCTCATTCTGGACACAATATCCTGTCGCAGAGCATGCTTTACAACATGCCAGTCAGGACCTCAGTGCCTGTTTCACCACACACGCCATCTGGAGTCTTCCCCCAGACACCAGTTTCTCAGAATTCTGTTGGTGGGAACTAGTGCTACAACATTTCCTTGGTTCTCACCACTGGCCTGGCCTTAATTTATGTTAATTCCTTCCATCTTGGCATTTATTCACAGCAACTACTCTTTTCTTCACTCCATTTTAGCTTTCTATATCTTTCATTATCTTAACCATCTATTTTTCACCGCCCCCTCCCACCTCTGTTATGTACAATGCACTTAGCTTTTCACTATTATTAACTCATGCATGAAGTTTAAACAGTCAACTCTGTTTTGCATATTGCCCTGTCTTCCACTTTTAAGCTTGCAGGTTTTCACATTTCACCCAATGCAGTCTCCAGCAATCAGTCTTTCCTTCTCATTCCATGCGCTACATCTCCCATGACCTGTGGTTCTGGGTGACTTTCCCAAAATATACCCCTTTTCCTAAACCTCTCCAGTCCTTATCCTACACCCCTCTTCCTTCCCCTTCAATCATTTTGCCTGAAGAGGGAGCCATTGGCTCTGTAGGCTTGCATAATTACAACCTACCTTTATGTGCATGTTCTGCCACAGCTTGGTAAGTAGATTTTTTATCTATTCAATTAAATTATTTTGTCACAAATTGATTGTTTTCGGTGTTACAGTTATTAGGCCAGGTTGTTTAGGTCAGATATCTTATGATGCAGTTCCTCAGTTTAGGTACTACTGTCTAAATTTCTAATGAGAGGCAAATGTAAATGGAATCTTTCTCAGAGCCCACAGTGAGCTCAAGCTATGAAGATAGCTACACAGAATCATTAGTTCATGCTGAACAGTGGAGAATTGAGCGGGCTGTGGTCAGGCGAATGCTCAAGTGGCTGAAACCCCAACACAGGCTGATGCTTGACATCAGCAGAACACCGAACGCATTTCATCTCAGCATGCAGCTGAGACACCAGAGCAATCATATGCTCAATGAGAGTATACAGCAGCATGCATATCCTCTCAGCATGCTTCTGAGGCATCAGGAGAATGCAACACACATGGCTTCTGTGCATGCCTCTGAAACAGTCAAACAGGAAGACATGCCCCAACTCACTGTCACTCAACAATAAGTTGAACGTCGGCAAATATTTGCTACGAGAATCTGGGGATTTTTTTTTAAAAAGTGCTTCCAGTTATGAACTGACTTTAAATTACACTAATTATAGATCCATCAAAATGGGCCATATGAACAAGGCTTGCAGATTTTACGGAGCACTGAAATGGAAGGAAGTAACAACAGGAATGTGTTGCTCTGGGCACAAGGTTCCCATTCTCTCATTATAAGAGCCGGTTGGTCCTTTAAAGGAATTATTTTCTGGTGAGACTTGCGTGTCACAGCATTCCTAAACCAAATGAAAAATGTAATTCATGTTTTCACATGATCTTCTTTGGGGCAGATCGAATTCTTGCCATGCCTGGGGAGGAGCAAGTGCACCATAAAACAGGGTCCATTTTACCCCTGTCCAATGGTCAAGCACAATTTTTGCAAGTTTGCTTTATGAGAGATGATGAGATGAGACTGATAGATGTTGTCAAATTATTCAGGGAGTTGAACAGGCAACAGTACTGAAAAAACAAAAAGTCTTGCATGATCACACTGTGTTGGAGCATGGGTTTAAACCAGCTCTCAAGAACATGCCTCACAAGAGCTGCAACATGGTGATCCACATGGATTGTATGTTGAGTGGGCAGCACACATGCCACTACAAGGTCTCAGCCTTGGCTAAGGTCGCGATTGTGGTCATGGGCATCAACCCCGCCACCCTGAGGGACATTATCCTGCACAAGCACGATGCCTCCCTCACCAGGATTGTGGACATGCAGCATTACTATGATGCTCTACACTATCCCACAACAGTTTGGAAACGACAATAAGGATATCATTTAAGTACCCCTCAAATAAATCCTGTGACTGGGTGACCAAACCAGAACAAAAATGTGAAGTGCATGGATTTCTACACACTTCGCCTGATGGTCATGACTTCAACTTGCCATTGTGGTGTAGAGTACTTCCATTAAATTTTTGACAGACATGTACATATAGATGGAGACTGAGTGTCTAAGGTACATAGCACTTAAACAAAGCAAGCTGCATGCAGAGATTTATGTCCCTCTGCAAGATGTCATTGCGAACAAAGCAATGTGAATCCAAATGACTTAGGTCAGATGGTCACATTCCCACTGTCATTCATGAACAGTCTGAAGATCTTCCAAGAATATACCCAGGATGCATTCTCCTACGTCCGGTACTAAGTTCAGTCAGACTTATAAGGGAAGAACTGGTGGCCCTCCTCTTTTTTGGTGGGGCGCAGTGCTCCATTTATACTAAAGTGACAGAAATGTGACCTACCACACATGCACTTGCTGCTGTGGTTAAAACAGAAATTGTGGCCAAACTAAAGTGATCTGGTTACATCAGTAGAATTGTCTGATGCCATCCTGGACAAACAGCTATATGAAATGTGCCTAATGCACGGTCCTCTCAGGGTGTTGAATCCTTCCTCCCCATGCATGAGTGTCAGGAAATGCACCAGAAAGTATCTTTGGACACCATCAAAAGGGACCCAAATGAACAAGACTAGATATCTGTTGTACAGACATAGAGTGCCCAAGGATGGGGGTTGTATAATCACAATTAAAGTGAGAGATGCTGTGCAAGGCACAGTAGTGGGCACAGCTGGATGGTCCCATACTTACTTCTCAATATTTATTGTGCAACAGCAGGCTACAATAATATCGACCCAAGAGATGAAGTGCAGATGTTTAGAGCAGGTCATATGGATATTGGGCTTTCTGCTCCATAAGAGGCATCCAACAATCCTGCTCACCTGCATACAGGGTTCCTTCACTTTTCAGGCCCTCAAAATGGTCAACAAACAGGAAAAAGCCACATTCCAGGAAGTATGTGAGGCAATGGGACTTTCAGAAGGTGACGGCCACTGGGACACTATGAAAAAGAATCCCACATTATGCCAGTCATCAGCCAATTTGATAGAGCTCTTCACTACCATATTCAGCACCTGTAGGCTCTCAAACCCTGTGACACTTTGTAACAAATATAAAACGATGTTATCAGAAGAGATTGCACACCAGTACTAAGGGACAGCACAGACCAGCTATGGCTTACATTTAATGAAGCCCTGAAGGCTCAATTATGACACCACAGCCTCGAGGGCTCAAGTTGGCCTGACTGAGTCCCAAATATTACCAGAACAAAGGCACATTTTGAGTAAAATTTTGAGCCATGTGAAGAATGGAGAAAGGGGGTCATTATTTCCTAGATGCATGTGGGGGTACTGGCAAGACATTCCTACTAAATTTGCTATTGGCGCAGTTGTGCAAGGACAGGAATGTCATTTTAACTGTTACATCCTCTGGGATAGCCATGACCTTGCTCAGCAGAGGAAGAAGTGCCCATTCAGTGTTAAAGCTTTCACTGACCCTTGCGAGTGAGGAAATTCTCACTAGTAATACAGACAAGAGCAGCAGTGCAATTTAATCATGTGGGACAAATGCTCAATGTCCCACAAGAATGAAACCAAGGCACTTAATCAAAGTTCACAAGACATCCACAGTAACCAAAAGATGATGGACGGAATGGTTGTCTTACTTGCTGGTGGCATCTCACACACACTGCCAGTCATCAAGAGAGGCACTGTGGCTGACAAGATCATCATTGTCTCAAATCTTCACCACTGAGGGCAAACATAGGAAGATGTACCTCACAACTAATATGAGAGTTCAGCTTTACAATGACCAAGAGTCTTGGCTGTTTGCTCAATATCTCCTTGAAACTGGTGAGGGCCACATGGGAATGGATGTGGAATGCTTAATATGTTTTGAAAGCCACTTCTGAAATGTTGTAAGCTGGGAAGACAACATAATTAATGAGTTTTCCCCAACGTTAAAGCAAAACTTGAGTGTCGAGGACTGGTTACGTGAAAGAGCAATATTGGCATCCATTAATGTATTGGTGGGAAAAAAAAATTTTTGATCAAGTACCTGGTGAGGCCATCAGCTACACATCAATTGACACACTGATGACAAAGGATCATGCTACTACATATCCTGTAGAGTTTCTAAGCTCATCAGAGCTCTTGGGGGTGCTGTCCCTCAAGTTGGACATGAAGATGGGTGTGCCTGTCATACTGGTGTGTAATCTGGATGCACTAAGATTGTGCAGTGGCATCAGGTTACACATAATGGAGCTGAGAAGGCATATTGTGCATGCCACTTTCATCACTGGTGGAGCCTATCATCCCAACAAACTTGCCATTCTGGTTCAAACACTTGGTTCCCTTTGCAAGGGGCCTTCTTGGTTACTATAAATAAGAGACAAGGATAAATGTTAAAAATGGCAGGTATTCCTCTATGCACACTATGTTTTTCACATGGACAGCTCTATGTTGGCTGCTCGTGTGTATCTAGAACCAAAAATCTCTACATATATTCAAAGAACAAGAAGTTCCAAAATGCTGCTTATAGAGAGGTATTACAGTAGATTTCTGGCCCTCCATACACACCAAAATGATTATAATCTTTCCCATGCTAGGCATGTCCCAAACAGTCTTGAAGTTTTCTTATTCCATGTCCTGGCACATTTTGTAATTCGCTACTCATTAGCATAAAACTGTCTTCCTTAATAAACGAGTGAGTTGTGAGTGACATGTATTCGGCCAGCTTCTCCCATCAGCTCAAAATTTCATGTGTTGTCTCCCCCCCCCCCCCACCCCCCTCTTCTCAACCACCCCTCCCACTGATTTTGCACGGTTTTCAGGGCTGCATGTGGCTCACAGCTCAGTACCTCCAAGAGGTAATGTCTATGAAAGAGTGTGGATAGTAAGTTTGTCATTAACATTTCTTTATACTTTGTAAATAATTGTTTAATTGTGGAGTGTAGCTAGTGACTTAATAAATATAGCAACACTCAGGCTGTTGCCCCATGTCAGTGTAGTAAAGCTTTTATATGTCAGTTACTTTAAGGAAGGGCATTGTCTGGAAGCTTAGAGACATTTTCAGTGTTATTCAAATCCCTGTCACTTGCTCAGAATTTTTGTTAAATGGTGAGTGGTTACCTTTATTCTGCATTTTTTAGACAGCAACAATGAATGAAAGACATAAAGAAACTGTAAAATGAAGCTGTTATTTTTCTACAGCTGCTTCATTAATTTTTACATGAATACACCAATAATTGCTACACAGTAACAGTTAGGATGAAGGTGAATAGGTCATGTGGACTACACAATGGCAACATCAATGTGACATTAAAAATTCCTGGACAGAATATATGCCATTCAAGGAGCATGGATAAGCTCTCAAGATATAGTTGAGAGATAGAAAAGAACAAAAGAAGACTCACCTCATAGCTAAGCTGTCAGATAATGCCTTTCTTTGGAGGTAACAAATTAGTAAATATACATGCAGGGCTATATTTTTGCAGTGCTATAGCCTGAATGAGGTAATGGTTGTCCCTGATGGAGTGGTGAGGGGAGGAAGGAAAATATGAGGAAAGGGAGAAGTGAAAGGAATGGAAGAAGATTCCTGGAGGAAGGAGAGGCAGCAATGGAAGAACACCAATGAGGTGACCCTAGTGCAGGCAGGGGTTGTTTTGTGTGGTCCATTACTTGACACCTGAATGCTTCACTGAATTGTTACATTTACTCCCTTCAATGCATGTATCTTCTTTCATTATTGCATTTTAGACATGGCTAGATATATTTTAATTATTTATCCATGTTTGTGGTACAGATTTGTTTTTATATGTAATTGTTTCTAACAAACATCATTGTGATGAAGGTGACAATAAACAAGTAGAACATATAATCAGCCTGCACTTTACCTTAGGTAAGCGACATTTGATATACTGAAATAATACTAACCTTATCAAATCGAAGCTTGAGTACTTCATTCTCCCACTTGAGATCTTCTAACTCCTTAAGGCACAGTTTTAAACGTGCTTTGCAAATCTGAAATATTAGAAAATACGATTATTCTTTTTTGCCAAGATTTTAACTACACTAAGCTGAATCATGATTAACTAACATCAGCATGGTACACATGAAATTAAAATGATAATGGCACATTTTTTTATGTTTTGCTTTCACAACACTTAAAAACAGTTTTTCTCATTTCACAATGAGTTGCAGCACTAATGTCTGCTGATTGAAGACTTTGTATTAATTTACAACGAGGAAACCGCAATAATATATCCATAAAATGGAGAAAAAATGCATATTAAAATAGTAAAATATGTGTTTAATGTTTAAATTAAAAAAGACAGACACATGTTTAAAGCTAATTATTAATATGTAGATAGTAACAAATTTTGTGTGAAACAATATAAAGTGTTACAAAGTGAAGTTGGTTAACTGTCTAGTATTTTTTGCAATGGAAAAAGAGTCACTCTGAAGCCGTCACAAGCATTCAATAGCACAAAAATATCCACTAAAAGCAAACAACCATGACAAGAGAGTTACCAGTGCCATGGAGTGAGTCAGCTTTGTATTCCAGATCCTTTGCATAAATTAAACCTAGTTGAGTTGATATGCTACCACCATCAACCACCAAGTGAGGAAGTTTGTAAACTTTAATTAAAGACAGTGGAAACAAGTGACTCTCACACACAAATAATAAGTAGTTGCATGTTCCATGGATCATTTTGCATGATAAATCATAATCATGTGGAATGACTCATTTTACATTCACACTGCAAATTAATTTGTAAATATGGCAAAATGCTGAACATTCATTAGTGCTTTCTTTTAATAAACATGTACAGATGTGGATTAGTAATTCCTACCCACCACCTTTTACTCATAACAATAATAGGAATTCCAGTAGGAGTTGTCAAGGAGAAACTATTTCATTGAATTTACAAATTTTACTTTGCTGTCTGTCAGACATTTTATATCATTGGGTAAGTGATCAAAAGTTTTAGTTGCAGCACTGTGCGCCCCTTTTGTGCTAAAAACAACATTAATGTGGAGTAATGAATGTCATTTTCCTTCTAGTATTGTAATTGTTACTTTTGAACTGTAGAAGATCATTTACAATAAATAAAATTTGCAGTATATCAGCTACAAACAGTGATGACACTAATTTTTTTTGGTGGGAACTCACAAAAAAATCTTTGTTTGGTAAAACACTTTAATTTTGCACAGGAGGAAAATTGGTAGGGGTTTTCATCTCCCTTAAATCTGTTAAAAATATGTTCAAGATACCATAGTCAAACATTAAATACTAATTACTATGTGACAATTCATTTTTTTCCTAACTATTATAGAACTGCTGGGCAGTGCAGCATACACCTAAATAAAAATAAACTGCTACAGAAAAGGACAGTAAGTCTTCATCATGGAATGAACTGTAGAAAATCTTGTGAAGTTCTGCAACAAATACTTAACATTATATCCTTGGTACCTACTTAAATTAATTACATGTTTTGTGCAGCAACGTAAATAGCTACAACAACAGGAAAAATAAAGTTACATAGACAAGGCCTATTGCCTAAGGGGAACACAGCAAAATTCGCATTTTAGTTCTCAGCCTCACATCACACAAATAATATCATGACTGATTTCAACTTCTCATAAGTAACCATGAGATATTTTGAATCTGTGGCATAGTAACTTGTCAGCTGAAAAGGGCAAGAGACACAATATGAAAGTGTAACCACCTTAAAAAAAAAAAGCTATTATAAAAAAGGTTTGATATTATTTAACAAGCTCCCATAGTTTAACAACCTACAAGAGGAATATTTTGAAGACAAAATTAAAATATTTTTATCAAAAAAGTTTGTGTCTATTCAAAATCTTTTGAGTGGCATGTCTGGTACCTCACTGATGTTGCTATTAAGAACCAGACTAACAGAAATAATACCTGGACTGCAATCTAACACTACATACAGGATGCATTAGCTATTTGGTAACACAATCTTATTCTGGCAACACAGTTGCAGTTGATTATGATGACACTTGTATGCAGATGATGCAGTTGTCTATAGTGAAATGCTGTCTGGAAAAAGCAGGACAAATATCCAGTCAGATCTTGATAAGATTTACAATTGGTGTAAAGTCTGACAACTCACTTTCAATGTTCAGAAAGGGAAGATTGTGCACTTCATAAAATACTAAGATGTAAAAAGGGCAGTCGAATGAAAACAAGACGTGAAAAAAACTCTTTATTATTTCATAAGTAACTGTCACCACTGGTAATAAATTGATCTCACTGTCAGACAAGATGGTCAATTCCTTCAAGGAAAAATGTTTGCAGTTGCCTACAGAGCCATGATTGTACCCAGGCATGCACCTCTTTATCCAAAGCAAATCAATGGCCACAAGTGTCTTTCTTTAGGGCTCCAAAAATACGGAAATCGCATGGGGAAAGGCACAGGCTTCCCAGCAAAACTTTTGCAGCATAGTTGAAACAATGGTCCTGCCAGCTCTGGCAAAAGTCTTTATGATCTCTTCCTTTGACTGTGAAGGCCTAACGCTCATTGACTTTCTCAAACATGGTGCCACAATTAACTTCGCAAAAACTGAAGCATGCCATCAAGTCCACAATTCTGCTGCAGGATAATGCCTGCCCACATGTTGCCAAAGATGTTTCACATTGACATGAAGATTTGCAAATTAGACAAGAACAACATAAGTAAGTTAATATGACAAAATGACTACCGGCAATACAAAGGTAGCAGAAAGATTTACCCTTGTATTTAAAATACACCACAGAGTTCTAAATCTATCAAAAGACCTGCAGTTATTTAGTGGTTAGCAAGACTTCAAAATACACATCTTAGAAATGGATTTACTACCAAAAGGGGAGGATTACTCCAAAGAAGTGCACACAGAGTACAATTAACACAGTGCAATTTATACAGCAACAAAAGATCAAATAACTGACTGTGGGACACTCCACTACACAACCTTATTAAGTTCATCAAATTAATGATCTCTTGAAAAGGTAGTATGAACTGCTGCAAGTATAAAGAAGGCCAAATTGCGAAGAAGCAGTGACAAAAAGTAAAACAAGGTGGTAAGGAGGTTGGTTTTCCCAAGTCTCTTATTTACAAATAGGAATCATACACCAGCTCTACTCCTATTGTGCTTGAAAACATAAAACATGAACTCAATATAACTACCATAAAACCTTTGACAAAAATTGGAGCTCTCCCAACCATAAAACAAAACTTTTTCTTTACATCTGTTTCATTAATATTTACATGAATACACCAATAATTGTTACACAGTAACAGTTAGGATGAAGGTGAACAGGTCACACAGATCACACAATGAAAGGGACTATCCTCATTTGCTGCTTGTGTCTGTATATGTGTGGATGGATATGTGTGTGTGTGCGAGTGTATACCTGTCCTTTTTTCCCCCTAAGGTAAGTCTTTCCGCTCCTGGGATTGGAATGACTCCTTACCCACTCCCTTAAAACGCACATCCTTTCGTCTTTCCCTCTCCTTCCCTCTTTCTTGACAAAGCAACCATTGGTTGCGAAAGCTTGAAATTCTGTGTGTGCGTTTTTTATTGTGTCTGTCTACCAGCGCTTTCCCATTTGGTAAGTCATGGAATCTTTGTTTTTAATATATTTTTCCCATGTGGAATGTTTCTTTCTATTTTATTTATACCATATAATTGCATACACTTGAGCAGTATTCTAGAATGGGTACTTTTTTAAGCAGCCAACTATTGAATATTCTGTATCTTATGGAAAGGGAGTGATAAGAAAATAGGTTTTTATGTCTAGTCTGTTTCCTTTCTTGTGCATTAGTTTTGCAGAACTGTCTCCCTCTATAGCCACACCGAACATAGCTCAAACAGCATCAGATCACAGTCAGAACCTCATGATAGATTTATCAGAAAATCCTAGGAAATTCTGGTCATACACAGGGTCAATGAACTGATCCAGACTTTCCATTCAATCTTTTGCAGATCTGTCTGGTGTTGAAACAGAAGACAACAGACAGAGAGCAGAAATATTAAATTTCACATTTAAAAATATATTTGCCAGTGAGGATATTACCTGTTGCAACAAACAAATCTATGTGTGCTCCACTTCATAGCTCGTGCACAAAGTTTGTGCTTGATTTGACCAATAGAAGCCACCTGGCATGCCAGTATAACAACAGTTGTGTGCAGCCTGCTGGCTGCACCTCCTGTTAGAACTAATGACTACATGGGCCAGAGCATAAGGCTCCATTGGTCATTTAAGTGTGTTGTCTGTTGTATTTACTTTGCCTCTCATGTGTTTATGCTTTTCCATGTAATTAAATTTGAGTAAAACAGTACCGTACACATGTTTGGTCGCCATATTGATTTACAAATAAAAGATATTGATTTCAGCGCCTTTGAAATAAAAAATAATTAACTGTATTTAATATGAATAAGACATCAGATCCTCATGGAATCCCAGTTTGATTTCACATTGAATATGTTGCCGAATTAGCCTCCTAGCTTTTGTTTTCAGTGAACCTCTAGCATTGTGAATTGGCCTGTGTGACTGGAAAGGAGTACAGGTTACTCCTATTTACAAAAATGGGGTAAAGATCTGATACACAGAATTATGGACCAATATCGCAGATGTCCATATGTTCCTGAATCCAAGATCACATTTAATGTATAAAATTTTGATGTTCTTCAAGGAAAACAAGTTTCTCCCAAAAAATCAGCATGATTCAGAAAAAAAAAATCTTGCAAACAGTTGATTTCTGAAATTTGTTTGAAACTGTATATCAGCTACTACTAATGAAGATACAATCGTACACAGGATCTACAAATATATACAACTTGCTTGAAGCCTATTTAAATCATAGAACCCAGAATATGACATTGGATGGCAAATGTTCACCAGAAATGAAAGTGGCTGTACACCACCTTTATAATTTCCTTTTCAAAAGGCTCACAGGAGTAAAAATGGGTCTGTAATTAAAAATTGATCTTCTTTTAATAAAGGTTGTTACTTCTGCATATTTCATTCTTTCAGATGACTCTTGTGTCACCAGTTGATTACAAAACAATCTTAATGAGTACATTGGATGATGATTTTAATACTCTACTAGAAATACCATCACATACAAAAGGATTACTGCCATATACCATAGCAGTTTAACTATTTCTTCCTAAATCTCATAAACAGTTGTGTGTTTGAAACTAATGTCTGCGAATACTGCACAAGGTGCCTATAGGAGTAAAATACCTAAATGCATCTACACATTATTGTTAATTATTAGTTTCCATGCTTGCTGCCACAGTTTAGAAATAAACCCCTGATTCCAAAGTGTCATCAATTCTTCCACAGCTGTCACTTCACAATCCTATTTGTGTCACTCTTCATTTTACATTTATTAAGGCTCCAAAACATGTGGCTTATTTGGGATTGTTACATATTTCATGCATAGTGCACCCTTTTTGCTTTCTTAATGACAGGGGAGAAGACATGTAATCACCATGGGCAGTACAGTTTTCAGTTCTTGGTTACAATCTTACCTCTAAATTAAATAATGCTCTCTCTTGCTGCTATAAGATAGTGTCACACTTGTGATATCACAGTTTCTCAATAGTTATGTACAATTTAAACTGAGTGAGACGGCAGAATGCTTAAGAAATCAGACTTGCATTTGGGAAAGCATAGTACAAATTCCTGTCAGATATATAATTTAGGTTTTTCAAATAACTTAATAGTGAATGCTGGCATGGTTTCTTTGAAAGGAACACAGCAGGTTTCCTTTAGCTTTCTTGTACAATGAGAGCTTATGTTCATTCTTTAGCCCTCCAGCAGGCATGATGATTTTCATAACATGAGCAGGTGTGCAGCACACTTTGCACACATGTAAAGAGCAACTGTCTTTATGTTACCAAGGTAAACATACATGAGCAAAATCAGTCTAATCTTAGTTAAATTAAATTACAATTAAAAGACTAGTATTATATGAACTAAATCACTGTTTAACTAAAACAATAATAAAATACAGTTTCATTGTATTAGTATGTTGCCAAGTGCAATTGTTACCCAACACTAATGACCCTATTAGAGAATTGAACAGCATATTTGCACCAAACCCCTGTCAAACACTTATTTGATTATTAATTATCTTGTAGACAACTGCTTCATAGTGGAATTGTGCTGCTAATTCAGAATTTGGGTAATTTTCCTGAACTGATCGTAAATTTTTTCTCGTATAGGTCACTGTATGTTTTACATTACTGCTGCTCACTTGCACATATGACAACATAACTTACCACTTTGTTAGCTGTAGAAATTATTAAGTAATAGGTATGGAACTACAATGGTAAAACAATGATGGAATGGCACAACACAATGTTATTTGTGGTTGGCACATTGGTGCACCCGCTTGAGGGTTAATGATGTCATCAACAAAATGTTAAGTCTTAACTGTCATTATTTTTCTTTCTTTTCTTTGCTGGAATGCCCAGTGGGCTCGGCAAAGTCCCTAGAATGTCCAAGCTTAGGTCAATACACAAATGCAGTTTTCCAACACTATTTCACACTGTTAACACTCACAGGGGCTACCAGAGACACTGTGTACATCCCAGAGTACCCCTGCAAGCTGCAACACCAAGAAAAATCACTTCTCAGCTTTTGGCAAGATCAATGTGTAGTATTTTTTTGGGTTCACAGTCATGATTATTATAAAAATAAAACAATTTATAGATTCAAGGTCAAATTTAGTGTCTATAATACAGCACACAATCAACTACAATTTTTATCTTACAATCATTATTGCCTACTTGGCCCAAATAAACAAGTACTGATCAGAGTTGAGCTTCTTCTTTCTTCTAGTTGACAAAAAAAATGGCTTATCTGGAACCAAGGTACCATACAGGATCTTACAATGATGCATAAAGTGCAAGAAATTTTTTTTTCTGATTTATTTTCAGTGGTGAAGTGCGGAGCAAGCTTGTAACTCACAAGCCCCTACATAAGGTACCCCTCTTGGGTGGGGACAGAGGGAGGACCATTAAACTCCACATAGCTGGCCAGAACACAGGTAACCTTCAGGCGAACAGTGAAGGACTAAAATATTCATGGTCTTGGGATGCTCAAAATAAGGAGCATAGACAACCCAAATGGGGGTCATAAATAAATTCTAATATCAGTAAAATTTTGAACCGAAATTTATTACAAACTTAACAGTATTGATACCATTCACCATTTACATCTCCATACAGACTATAACTACATACAAGATCTACATGGAAAGCATGGTGGAACATTATCTGAATAATAGTAAAATTTATCATATCTGAAGTCTGATTAGCTGTGAAAGTGCAGTCAGAAGACTGTTACAATCTATCTTGTCAAAAGCAGAATTACAGTCCTGAGGTACATATTCAAGAAGGAGCTAAGTTTCACATCTTCCCATAAGTTTGCTCTTAGTATTCTGAGTCATCAGTAATGATGCAGTCACACATTATATTCTTTATTATCTAAATCTAATTGATCTGGATTTTATATTGTAGTATTTGACCACCATTATAAGGCAAACCCTTTAGTACTGCTATTAAATTTTGTTTCCTCTTAAATAATATTTTAACTTACATTATACTGTATGTATCTGTTCACTTCCCCTGATTTTTCAGTTTATGTTCTGAGTGGAGTAGCATGTTGTTGTTGTTGTTGTTGTTGTGGTCCTGAGACTGGTTTGATGCACTCTACCACAACTACTCCATGCTACTCTATCCTGTGCAAGCTTCTTCATCTCCCAGTACCTACTGCAACTTACATCCTTCTGAATCTGCTTAGTGTATTCATCTCTTGGTCTCCCTCTGCGATCCACGCTGCCCTCCAATACTAAATTGGTGATCCCTTGATGCCTCACAACATGTCCTACCAACCGATCCCTTCTTCTAGTCAAGTTGTGCCACAAACTCCTATTCTTCCCAATTCTATTCAATATCTCCTCATTAGATATGTAATCTACCCACCTAATCTTCAGCGTTCTTCCGTAGCACCACATTTCGAAAGCTTCTATTCTCTTCTTGTCTAAACTATTTATTGTCCATGTTTCACTTCCATACATGGCTACACCCCATACAAATACTTTCAGAAACGACTTCCTGACACTTAAATCTATACTCGATGTTAACAAATTTCTCTTCTTCACAAACGCTTTCCTTGCCATTGCCAGTCTACATTTTATATCCTCTTTACTTTGACCATCATCAGTTATTTTTCTCCCCAAATAGTAAAACTCCTTTACTACTTTAAGTGTCTCATTTCCTAATCTAATTCCCTCAGAATCACCCAACTTAATTTGACAACATTCCATTATCTTTGTTCTGCTTTTGTTGATGTTCATCTTATATCCTCCTTTCAAGACACTGTCCATTCCATTCAACTGCTCTTTCAAGTCCTTTGCTGTCTCTGACAGAATTACAATGTCATCGATGAACCTCAAAGTTTTTATTTCTTCTCCATGGATTTTAATACCTACTCCGAATTTTTCTTTTGTTTCCTTTACTGCTTGCTCAATATACAGATTGAATAACATTGGGGAGAGGCTACAGCCCTGTCTCACTCCCTTCCCAACCACTGCTTCCCTTTCATGTCCCTCGACTCTTATTAATGCCATCTGGTTACTGTACAAATTGTAAATAGCCTTTTGCTCCCTGTATTTTACCCCTGCCACCTTCAGAATTTGAAAGAGAGTATTCCAGTCAACAATGTCAAAAGCTTTCTCTAAGTCTACAAATGCTAGAAATGTAGGTTTGCCTTTCCTTATCCTATTTCCTACGATAAGTCGTAGGGTCAGTATTGCCTCACGTGTTCCAGTATTTCTACGGAATCCAAACTGGTCTTCCCCGAGGTCGGCTTCTACCTGTTTTTCCACTCGTCTGTAAAGAATTTGCATTAGTATTTTGCAGCTGTGACTTATTAAACTGACAGTTCAGTAATTTTCACATCTGTCAACGCCTGCTTTCTTTGGGATTGAAATTATTATATTCTTCTTGAAGTCTGAGGGTATTTCGCCTGCCTCATACATCTTGCTCACCAGTTTTGTCAGGGCTGGCTCTCCCAAGGCTATCAGTAGTTCTAATGGAATGTTGTGTACTCTCTGGGCCTTGTTTCTACTCAGGTCTTTCAGCACTCTGCCAAACTCTTCACGCAGTATCATATATCCAATTTCATCTTCATCTACATCCTCTTTCATTTCCATAATATTGCCTTCAAGTACATCACCGCTGTATAGACCCTCTATATACTCCTTCCACCTTTCTGCTTTCCCTTCTTTGCTTAGAACTGGGTTTCCATCTGAGCTCTTGATATTTATACAAGTGGTTCTCTTTTCTCCAAGGTCCTTTTAATTTTCCTGTAGCAGTATCTATCTTACTCCTAGTGAGATAAGCCTCTACATCCTTACATTTGTTCTCTAGCCATCCTTGCTTAGCCATTTTGCACTTCCTGTCAATGTCATTTTTGAGACGTTTGTATTCATTTTTTCCTGCTTCATTTACTGCATTTTTTTTTATATTTCCTCCTTTCATCAATTAAATTCAATATTTCTTCTGTTACTCAAGGATTTCTACTAGCCCTCGTCTTTTTACCTGTTTGATCCTCTGCTGCCTTCACTACTTCATCCCTCAAAGCTACCCATTCTTCTTTTACTGTATTTCTTTCCCCCATTCCTGTCAATTGTTCCCTTATGCTCTCCCTGAAACTCTGTTCAACCTCTGGTTTAGTCAGTTTATCCAGGTCCCACCTCCTTAAATTCCCACCTTTTTGCAGTTTCTTCAGTTTTTATCTACTGTTCATAACCAATAGGGTCAGAGTCCGCATCTGCCCCTGGATATGTCTTACAATTTAAAATCTGGTTCCTAAATCTTTGTCTTACCATTATATAATTTATCTAATACTTTCTAGTATCTCCAGGCTTCTTCCATGTATACAACCTTCTTTCATTATTCTTGAACCAAGTGTTAGCTATGATTAACTTATGTTCTGTGCCAAATTCTACCAGGCGACTTCCTCTTTCATTTCTTATCCCCAATCCATATTCACCTACTACATTTCCTTCTCTCCCTTTTCCTTCTATCGAATTCCAGTCACCCATGACTATTAAATTTTTGTCTCCCTTCACTATCTGAATAATTTCTTTTATCTCATCATACATATCCAGGGTGTATACACGGACGAGGAAAAAAAATTCCCGGATTTCCCGGTTAAAAATACACTTTCTCCCGGGTGAAAATACACTTTTCCTGTGTTAAGTGATGGTATACTTTTCCTCGGAACTGTAAAACTTATCAATCCGTTGATTCATTATGGTCTTATAAATAGGGGAAGAAATAAGTTTTGGAAAGATCTGTGATGTGCAGCAACATGTACGCTGCATATTTTCGTATTATGAAGTATAAATTCGAATTCCACCAAACACCACATGTTACTTTCCGAAGCATTGAAATCGAGATTGCCGTGCGCCAGTCATAGCTCATGTCAACTGATCTTGCCAGTCACTGACGGTGGATATTCAGAGCATAGGACACATGATGTAGTCAGCCAAAAGCAACACCACTGTTGGGTAGTGCGACCACACAAATAGGAAAAGTTAATGGTTTACATTAATATACATAGTGTTGCTACAAGAAAAGCAAAGCTTTCACATGTAATACTGGTCTCAAAGATTGATCGGCTGCATGAGAATTTAATCTTTCATATATAATGTTGATCTTTTTGTGCATGTTACACTTTAAGATACATCACACAAATGTGCCAGTAAATTTTTAATAACGACATAAATGTCTGGTCATCTGGGCTAGAAATTCTTCAGATGATCATACATTCTCGCACATAGTTTATCTTGTGTAGAAGGTAATTTACTTTGAAAGTAACGCTTTTCGAACCACCATTCTCAATATTTCCCGGCGACCTGTTAGAAATAAGTTTCATCAGTTGCCAGAGAGTGCCAGATAACAGGTGTCACCGCACTTACGCAGTTACGATGATGCAGGTAGCCCGTATGATCGTAGGTGTAAGACATTAAAGGATCTTACATTATGTCATAAAATAAACAAGACATGAGAGGATACTCCAAGAGCATCAGAATTTCATGAATCATACTAAAATGCATAATTCGGCTTAAAGTGCAAATTTGGATGTAAATTTTCTTGGAATACCAGTACTATATTATCTCGTGTTTGGTTCTTTATCATGACATAATGCCATATGTGCTAGAAGATGAAAATGTGCATTTGAAATGCAGCGAACAGTTGAAATCAGCCAGTAGTGTGGAATTAAACACTTCGTTTCAAACAAATGAATTGCCTCAGCAGAAAAAAGAGCAATAAAAGCCTAATTTCTTTAGCAAACCGGCAAAAATAACTTCATTGTTCTGCAAGGCGACTAATGATCAGCTGTTAGAAAGGTGGAAATAAAGAAAAATCAGAAACTAATAACGTATTTTAGCCTTCCGTAATAATGTGACTGTATTTTAATTCACTTTATAGCACCCGGCCACAAAAATTCATTTTGTTTTCATTTGACGTGAGAGCAATGTACTGTTTGTCCTGAGTGGACTTGGATTAAAAAAAGTAAACTAAATATTATGACAAATTTTATAAATAATCGACAAGTACGCCAAAGAAGAAGAGATAGAACTAAAATGGACATGTTATTCCATGGACTCTTGCATTTCTATGCATGAAATATCTTTCCTTTCTCATTCGCTTATCTTACCTGCTTGGATTCGGACCTAAGAGGACATTCTTGTGTAAAGCTCATCTTACTGTACCAGCTGATAATGTAAGTTGTACTTGAAACACGAAAAATATAATGGTTATTTTGTCAAAAGAATTTGTGTATGTGGTCAATCTATTGTAAATCTGATACCTTTATTGTCTTAAGTAGATATGGGCCTTAACAAAGAATTTTCATTGTTAGGCGTCATCTTAGAACATCTTATTTTTCTTTTAGCTCATCTACGAGACGTGCTGTCGGTTAGGACAATTAACTTTATTTCAGATCCCACGAGGCCGGATGCAGCTACTAGTAATTTAGCAATTTTACTTACAGATTTTCTATATATCACAAGATAACATCCCAGGCAAAAAAGGTCTGGTCACAGGATTTCAGTTCCATTATACGATTTCATTTGTAGATTCTACTCTTGTTATCTTATATTGGGGAATCGAGACGAAACCACGACATTACGTCATGTATTACAGTAGTGTACATCAAACAGACTTGGCAAATATTCTCTAGTGTTGAATAAATAAGAAAAAGACAATTAAGTATCAACGATTACGTAACTACCCTGAGAACTGAGCTAGTTTACTGAGTCCTAATACACGTCGGTCTAAATTAAACAACATATTACACTGTTAATAACATTCCTACATTAGTTATTTCTCTTTTATGCTAAGCCATTGCATTAATGTGTGTTTCTTTTAATATAAGTCACGGTTCATATTTTATTTTGTCACATTACAGCAATAAACGAAGAGGAAACAGCAAAATCACTAAACGTAATCATGGGTCATGTAGAGACTACCCACTACAACTCAAGAGTCCACTGTCAAGGATCTACGATATTTCCGAACCAGGGCAATACTAGCCTTTGAAGTAGGACGCTAAAAATTTAATCGACTTTTCAAAAAAAGTAGCGCGTATCTTTCTGCAGAGTCTGATACATAAAACACGTGTCTTCGAGGAAATGTAAGACATATTACATGGTCTTTAGTGTGCCAAAGTGCAGTGACACGCCATTTCACACAGCATTCGTCTATCGCACGTCACTGAATTTTGCCCCCGACAATTATTACTGGCTGGGATTATTTGTAACCAGGAGAACAAGAGATCTCCTCAGAAAATCTGCAACCTTTATGGCGTGCTTTCCTTTCTGCGAAAGAATCTATTACCTCATCGAAGTTTATCAAACCTTTTGCTACATGGAAAAAACGAAATGTTGTCTAACACTGAAAAAGCTGTTAATATAAACAGTATCCAAGACTGGTGTTGTTTCTGGAGCTGGTTACGTGTATTTTGTCACTGTCTGCTAGATAAAATGAAATAGGCGTGTCTAATATTGCAGCAGTTGTAATACACCTGAAATAAACGAGACTGTTTGGGAGAAAATGGTCATTTTTACGACACGACAGAATATAATTCACAAAGAACCACAATGAAATGCCTATTAGGTCTACTACAAGCAAAAAGCTTTATGTTAGGAAATAGTTTCACATTTCATTCATACACTCCAGCTTCTCATCTTCTCCTTCCTTATTCTAACAAACAATCTTGTCATCGGTAATCCTGTAACTATTCCTGCCTGTGTCAAAATTCATTCTCCTGTTAACTTCACTAACCCTGCTACAATCACCGGTTTAGTTACCCTGCATTTGTTCTCTGGTTAGGCGTTATTACGTGTCGCACAACGCCTTTTCCGCGCTACTCCCAGAATAGAACTTGAGGTCAGCTGGCTGGGGACAGTACAACTGGTCCTTACTAGTGTAGCGGTCTGGCCAAAAACTTTCTATCAAAATTTCATTTTCTTGGATACACCGAGAAGATAACAAGTAATCTTTCTTACCTGTTATTCCTGTTAGTTGTTTATTTCCACTATGGTAGTCTGAATCCATGGCTTTCACTAGTAATTATAACAATGCTGATCATTTGCAAACCCAGTCAACCACACAATCAAACACTGGCATTCACCTAGTCAGCTTTATTCCGCTCAGCTCCTATGGCCCCATCCTGTTTTGTCTGCAGGGAAGTTTACTTCTAGATGAGATGGGGATTCCCCGGGGAGACAACACGTACGCTATGCACACATTCAAACATCAGCTTATGATTCATTCAGAAATCAACTCAAAATGTGTTCAAAAACCAACAGGGAATCATATGAATAATCGATAGACCAACATGCGCTGGATGCTAGTCACTCTGTGAAACAAGGTTTTTTCCTCAATAATATTTCTGCAGTATTATTCTGCAGTACCGGCATACAGTAATATCCTTTGTTAGAATATTGGTTCTTACCAGTCCAAATTATGAAAATCCATCAGAAAACTAAACTAATGAAAAATTCCTGGAATTTTAAAAAACCCCGGGTTCTTCCCGGTTTTCTCCCGGATGAAAAAATTCCCGGGTTTTTCCCAGATCTCCCGGATCGTATACACCCTGATTTCATTAATTTCTTCGTCATCTGCAGAGCTAGTTGGCATATAAACTTGTACTCAATAATGCATTCACTATGCTGTTGCTAGTAGCTTACCTGCACTCCTATTTTTTTATTCATTATTAAACCTACTATTGCGTTACCCCTATTTGATTTTGTATTTATAACCCTGTATTCACCTGACCAAAAGTCTTGTTCCTCCTGCCACTGAACTTCACTAATTCCCACTACATCTAACTTTAACCTAACCATTTCCCTTTTTAAATTTTCTAACCTACCCGCCCGATTAAGGGATCTGACATTCCATGCTCCAATCCGTAGAACGCCAGTTTTCTTTCTCCTGATAACAACATCCTATTGAGTAGTCCCCACCTGGAGATCCAAATGGGGGACTATTTTACCTCTGGAATATTTTACCCAAGAGGATGCCATCATCATTTAACCATACAGTAAAGCTGAATGCCCTCAGGAGAAATTACGGCTGTAGTTTCCCCTTGCTTTCAGCTGTTCGCAGTACCAGCACAGCAAGGCCGTTTTGGTTAGTGTTACAAGGCCAGATCAGTCAATCATCCAGACTGTTTCCCCTGCAACTGCTGAAAAGGCTGCTGCCCCTCTTCAGGAACCATACATTTGTCTGGCCTCTCAACAGATACCCCTCCGTTGTGGTTGCACCTACGGTACGGCTATCGGTATCGCTGAGGCACGCAAGCCTCTCCACCAATGGCAAGGTCCATGGTTCATTGGTGGAGGGGGGGGGGGGGGTAGAGTAGAATATCTACTGATTTTCATCTGTTCATTCACTTCCCTGCATTGATGTTTGAACTGCATTAGCTTAATGTTTTAAATGGAATGTACTAAATGGATTCACCTGTGCTTTTGCCCTGGCTGCAAAAGCAATATTTACACTGCAAGTCTTGTTCTTCAATGTCACTAAATCCCAAAAAGATCAGTGAAAATACTGGGAATTACTATCAGTGTTTGGATAATGTTTTGACTAGATTAACTGCTTCTGAGTATTAGCTATGCAAGTAACCCATTACCAGAAACACACTATGCTGAATAAAGTGTGACCATTCCAGAGGTGAAGTGTGAGAAACAAACATATGCATATGATCCTCTCTCCCTCTCCTGAGTGATTCTCCAAGTTTCACAATAACACACTGCGTAGATCAGTTCATTTTGTGTTCATCACTTATTTCAAAGAGTGCTAGGAACTGCACATAAATATAAACAACAGCTCCAGTGATATGCTGGATATTACACTGAAATGTATAACTGTGACCGCACTTACAACTATTACCAGCAATGCAATAATCACAAAGTAGTAACTGCCAAGAGCTACACAAGAGAACCTAAATCACAGGTGACAGTGATGAGCTGTCAACTTGACATCAATACAGCAGTAATAATCATTAGTTATGCAGACACTTCTTCACAAAATTTTTCATTCTTACTCCATAATTACAAGCTGTTTTCTCCAAACAAAAATGAGAAAAGTAATTGTAATAACAAGTGCCAAAAAACTGGTATAGGCATGCAATACAGAGATATGTAAATAGCCAGAATATGGCACTGTGGTTGGCAATGCCTGACACAGTTGATAGATCAGTTACTGCTGCTACAATGGCAGGTTATCAAGATTTAAGTGAGCTTGAACGTCATGTTATAGTTGGTGCATGAGAGATGGGACACAGCATCTCCGAGGTGGCGATGAAGCGGTGATTTTCCCATACGACCATTTCATGAGTGTGTACCATGAATATCAGGAATCCAGTGAAACATCAAATCTCTGACATCGATATGGCCAGAAAAAGATTCTGCAAGAACAGGACTAATGACACCTGAAGAGAATCATTCAATGTGACAGAAGTGTAACCCTTCTGCAAAATTTCTGCAGATTTCAATGCTGGCCATCAACAAGTGTCAGCATGTGAACCGTTCAATGAAGCCTCATCGATATGGGCTTTCAGAGCTGAAGGCCTACTTGTGTACCCTCGATCACTGCATGGCACAAAGCTATGCCTCGCCTGGGACCATCAACACCGACATTGGGCTGTTGATGACTGAGAACTTATTGCCTTGTTGGACGAGTCTTGTTTCAAATTGTATCAAGTGGATGGACGTGTATGGGTATGGATACAACCTCACGAATCCATGGATCTTGCATGTCATCAGGGGACTGTTCAAGCTGGTGGAAGCTCTGTAATGGTGTGGGGCATGTGCAGTTGCAGTGATATGGGGACCCTAATACATCTAGATATGACTTTGATAGGTGACACGTAGTAAGCATCCTTCTGATCACCTGCATCCATTTTTGTCCATTGTTCATTCTGATGGACTAAGGCAATTCCAGCAGGGCAATGCAACATCCCTCACATCCAGAGTTGCTACAGAGTAGCTCCAGGAACTCTCTTCTCAGTTTAAACACTTCCGTTGGCCACCAAACTCCCCAGATATGAACGTCATTGAGCACATCTAGATGCCTTGCAAAGTGCTGTTCAAAAGAGATCTCCACCCCATCATACTCATGGATTTATGGAAAGCCCTGCAGGATTCACGGTGTCAGTTCCCTCCAGAATCACTTCAGACATTAATTGAGTCCATGCCACGTCATGTTGCAACACTTCTGCATGCTCACAGTGACCTATACAATATTAGGCAGGTGTACCAGTTTCTTTGGCTCTTCAGATTATATCATGGGACTATTTTTATCAGCATAATGTTACTCCCAAATCAGCTAAAAAGCAGATGCTACTAAAATGTAAGAACATGACAAATTTAAATGTTGTTTCATCTAATTTTCATATATCTGATGAGTCAGTACAAAACAGTATGTAAAGAAAGAAAACAGACAAGAAGAAAGTCTTTCCTAGATTTTGGTTCCGTAAATCTTTCGCCTGCTGTGCCAGTCATACGTGACTGACATCCACATTTTCTTGTAGGCCATGTCAGATGTGGACAACACCCTTCGCCTTCCAATGGCCATTATGATTTTGAAAACAGGCCCTACCAGGGCCATTCAAATTTTAGTCTATAAATTGTTGATAAAGAAGCACATGTGAGGGCATTTCATACTTCTTTCGATTCTAGAACAATAAATGTAAGCAATGGAACAATTCACTAACATGCAAATGACATAGCATTATAACTGCACACCTGCTTGCTTGCTTTACCCAACACTCCACGTAATCACTCTACTTGCTGTAATGTGCTTGTTCTCAGTACAAAAAAATTATCCAAACAATAGAAATGCGAGACAAATACATGTGTTATGCTTCAATAACCTGTGGAAAAACTAAGGTAACACCTCTCACCATAAAAAAGTCAAGCAAGTGAGCTTCTTCAGCCAAGATTGAAAATCAGCCTTCTACGTTTTTGGACTGCTTTGGGAAAATATAAAGATTTCTCCTGTTCCTGTGGAAATTTTTGTCTCATTTACACGTAACATACTAAAAAATGTGTTATTTGCATAGTATCCACAGTAGATTTTGTGCCTGTGATATTCACATCAATTTCATCTTCTGTTGCATATGAGAGGCCAAGGCTGCTTAGTAAACAGCTTAAGTAAGGCCAAACAATCACACCAGAAAGTAAAACTGTACTTGTCATCAGCCTAATGTGACTGACACATCTTTCTCTAAGACGAACGGTCTCATCCACATACCTGACCATGCACAGTAAATAACTGTTTATTTCAGTTACACATAATTGACATGACACTAAGGGATTACCAGATGATCCTAGGGAGACCAGTGTTTGGTAATTTGAAAATTTAATGAGATCACTTCATTCACACAGCAAATTATGCCAAAAATTTAGCATGTAGTATGCACAAATTTGACCAGAATAACTCTATACACTGTTCATTTTCCATTGCAAAACTCTCTTGACAAGCCTTATACAAAATATAAAGGAATTTTCAGTATAACAGTACCAGTACTGAAACCATGAAGGCAAAGGAAAATGAATCACCCTATTTATAGATATTTAATGTGAATCATTCAGACTGCAATTCATACTGATCAACAGAAACGGAAGGTCCTACTATTCATAGTGCAGTTCAAATTATACAGGGTGTTTATAAATGAATATCAGGGTTTTAACACTTTATAATACTCATTACATTAAACTTACAGTTATAAATGATATGTCAAATGAAAGAGCAACTAAAACAGTTTTACCAAGAACCTTATAAATGTTCAATGTGACGACTGGCATGGCAAAGTATGTGATTGGTTGAACTTCACTGTACCCAAGCGGTGGATAGGCCGCAAGGGGCCCACTGACAGGGCTTGCTTTGCATGGCCTCCATACTCACCCAACCTAACGCCATGCGATTTTTTTCCTTTGGGGCTTCATCAAGGATCATGTGTACGTGCCTCTGCTACCAGCAGACCTCCCTGAATTAAGAAACTGGATTGAAGCAGCTGTTGCTACAATCACTGAAGACACACTGATCAATGTTTGGGAAGAACTCAGCTATATACTTGATGTGTGCCATGTGACAAATGGTGCTCACGTTGAACATTTATAAGGTTCTTGGTGAAACTGTTTTACTTGCTCTTTCATTTGACATATCATTTATGACTGTAAGTTTAATATAATTAATATTATAAAGTGTTACAACAACAATATTCATTTATAAAAACCCTGTACAATGGCTTGCTTGAGAAACATGCCTTACATTACATATCATTTTAATGAAATATATCATATGGAATAGGAAGTTGCTACCAAAACTGTGGAGGGGTAGAAAGAAAAATCAATCTGAAAAACATTGAAGAGAATGATGCAAAAACATTTTAACAGAGATTTAGGATGTTCTCTCCAAAATTGCTTGTTGAGTAAGGAAATAAACATGTTCAGAAAAAATTAAATGACACACTGCCTGTTTGAAATGTGCTAATTAGGAAGGATAAATTTCAGTTGACTTCATGCAAACCAATCTTGAGTAAAGTTCTTAACCAGTTTACAGAAAATCCCAAAACAAAAAAAGGTTAGTGGGGACATTCATAGTGCAATGACTAAATACAGCCAACAGAAAGATGAAAGCACAAATTATAAGGTTTCAGTTTTTTCCTAACACTATCTTATCATTATAAACACAATACCAATTCCAGAATGAAATATTCACTCTGCAGCGGAGTATGCGCTGATATGAAACTTCCTGGCAGATTAAAACTGTGTGCCGGACTGAGACTTGAACTCGGGACCTTTGTCTTTCGCGGGCATGTGCTCTACCAACAGAGCTACCCATGCACAACTCACGCCCTGTCCTCACAGCTTTACTTCTGCCAGTACCTCGTCTCCAACCTTCCAAACATAACGGAAGCTCTCCTGCAAAACCTTGCAGAACTAGCACTCCTGAAAAAAAGGATATTGCAGAGACATGGCTTAGCCACAGCCTAGGGGATGTTTACAGAATGAGATTTTCACTCTGCAGCGGAGTATGCGCTGATATGAAACTTCCTGGCAGATTTTCCCGCGAAAGGCAAAGGTCCCGAGTTCGAGTCTCGGTCCAGCACACAGTTTTAATCTGCCAGGAAGTTTCACATCAGCGCACACTCCGCTGCAGAGTGAAAATCTCATTCTGGAAACATCCCCCAGGCTGTGGCTAAGCCACGTCTCTGCTATATCCTTTCTTTCAGGAGTGCTAGTTCTGCAAGGTTCGCAGGAGAGCTTTTGTAAAGTTTGGAAGGTAGGAGACGAGATACTGGCAGAAGTAAAGCTGTGAGTACCAGGCGTGAGTCGTGCTTTGGTAGCTCAGATGGTAGAGCACTTGCCCGCGAAAGGCAAAGGTCCCGACTTCGAGTCTTGGTCGGGCACACAGTTTTAATCCACCAGGAAGTTTCATATCAGCGCACACTCCGCTGCAGAGTGAAAATCACATTCTGGAAACATCCCCCAGGCTGTGGCTAAGCCATGTCTCCACTACATCCTTTCTTTCAGGAGTGCTAGTTCTGCAAGGTTCGCAGGAGAGCTTCTGTAAAGTTTGGAAGGTAGGAGACAAGATACTGGCAGAAGTAAAGCTGTGAGTACCGGGCGTGAGTCATGCTTCGGTAGCTCAGATGGTAGAGCACTTGCCCACGAAAGGCAAAGGTTTCGAATTCGAGTCTCAGTCGGGCACACAGTTTTAATCTGCCAGGAAGTTTCATATCAGCACACACTCAGCTAGTGAAAATCTCATTCTGGAAACATCCCCCAGGCTGTGGCTAAGCCATGTCTCTGCTATATCCTTTCTTTCAGGAGTGCTAGTTGTGCAAGGTTCGCAGGAGAGCTTCTGTAAAGTTTGGAATGTAGGAGACGAGATACTGGCAGAAGTAAAGCTGTGAGTACCAGGCATGAGTCGTGCTTCGGTAGCTCAGATGGTAGAGCACGTGCCCGCATAAGGCAAAGGTCCCGAGTTCGAGTCTCGGTCGGGCACACAATTTTAATCTGCCAGGAAGTTTCACAATACCAATTTCCAAACAGAAACTGGAAAGATAAAAATAATTCTTGAAGATCTGATTAATATAAAAGTGTAATCATTAATTTATTGATGATTTTATTCATTTTGAAGATTATCTTCCCATATGAGATGAAGTCAGCAAACCTCCCAAGGAAACAAGTGAGAAGCACGATGAAAATGTGTAATACTTAAAAATAAATATATTTCATGGTACCTTGGGAACATCACCATTATCATTTGAATTATCTTCAAGACATGGAGACATGGAGGAGGTTATTTCTCACAGTATCCTGAATCCTTCCATATCACCACAGAAGCTTCCCCCCCCCCCCCCCCCCTCCCCCCCCGCAGCTCGTGGTCTAGTGGCTAGAGTTGCTACCTATGGATCATAGGGTCCCGGGTTCAATTCCCAGCCGGGTTGCGGATTTTCTCTGCCCGGGGACTGGGTGTTCATGTTGTCCTCATCATTTCGTCATCATCCTCATCATTCGTGACAGTGGCTAGATTGGACTGTGAAAACAATTGGACTCTGAAAAACTTGGGAGTTTGTATGAGTGCTGATGACCATGCAGTAGAGCGCCCCACAAAACAAACGTCATCAACATCACAGAAGCATTTACCAAATATTTTAAATGGAAACTGTGGTGTCACCGCCAGACACCACACTTGCTAGGTGGTAGCTTAAATCGGCCGCGGTCCATTTAGTACATGTCGGACCCGCGTGTCGCCACTGTGTGATCGCAGACCGAGCGCCACCACAAGGCAGGTCTCGAGATACGGAATAGCACTCGCCCCAGTTGTACGACGACTTTGCTAGCGACTACACTGACGAAGCCTTCTCTCATTTGCCGAGAGACAGTTAGAATAGCCTTCAGCTAAGTCCATGGCTACGACCTAGCAAGGCGCCATTAACCGTATCTGAAGATAGTCTTATCTGTATTATCAAGAGCGATGTACCACAAGGATAGAATAAAGTTAAGTATTCGAGGAGCTGCATACTTTTCTTATTAGCATTCAATACTTATCCTGTTCCAGAATTCACGCCCGTCTGCGTTAGATAGCTTCCTTTTCGGCCTCCTCTATCTACAAGGTGTTGGCACATTTACCAACACATCAGAAACAATAAGCTTTCACAAAATTTGTTTTGTTACTAATACACAGCCAAATTTAAAAGTTGGATCTATTCAGTTTTACTTGAGTGGAATTTCCATTCCTTTAAATGAGTGTCGCTGTTCCACTTACACCTGTGAGATTACTGTAAGAAGTAGAAGGCCTGGCTGTTGTCAGTCGGGAATAAAACTGTTTCTGCATGGTACAGATGTGAAAAGCCTGCTTTCATTTCATAAAAGCTTGACATACTGTCAAGATGAGAAATGAACAGCAACAGAATTATGAAAAATCTTTTATTACAATATAAAATTGTCCACTATTTACCAGTTTCACACAATTTCAGAACAGTTCAGAATATAGTAGTTGCAGAGCAACAAGTCATTTTCAGCATCCATGAGACACCACTTTAATTGTGATAATGCACACAGAAGTTGAAAATTACTGGTTTCTATGATCTGAATATGTTCCAATACTGAATAAAACTAGTTATCATTGTAAACAGTAGGGTGACACCCGACAGTAAAAAGAAACTTTTCTTATTCTATGTGCACATCATTTCCCATGCAAACACTGAAAAGTCCAGGATGGAATAACAGCAGTATGGAAAGGATAGATTGCTCCTCACCACACAGACTGGGCACTGAGACACTGACAGGCACAATGAAAAAGAATGCTAGAAATATTTCAACTTTCGAACAAAATCCTTCATCAGATATGGAAAACTCCCACACATTCACACAACAAAAACTCACACATACATGGCCACTGTCTCTGGGTGTTAAGACCTGACTGTGACTGCATCTGACATGAGCAGCAATCTAGCTGGGGTGTACACTGAATGTAAGGAAGAGCCATAGGGCAGGGAGGTGGAGGGATAATTGAATAGCAGTGGTGAAATCTGCTAGTGTTGTCTTTAGGAGTGTGCAGAGATGTGACGGGGACAGGATAGGACTGCTAAGTACAACACCAAGAAGCTATGCTGGAGGGGAGGGAGGGGGGAGAAAGGGGAGGGGGAAGAGCGAGGAGAGAAGTAGCAAAGAGGAATGGACTTTGTAAGTGCATCCATCCTCAGGGCAGAAGGTGTGTGTAGTACTGAAGTGGAAGCAGGGTAAAGAATAGGCATGTGGAGGGCAGGGACTTGAGGAAATGGACACCTGGGGGGGGGGGGGGGGGGGGTTATAGGAATGAAGAATATGCTATTTCCCACCTGTGCAATTCAGAAAAACTGGTGTTAGTGGAAAGATTCCTGATAGCATAGGCTGTGAAACAGTCATTGAAGTGAAGCATACCATATTGGGCAGAATGTTCAGCAACTGGGTGGTCCAGCTGTCTCTTGTCCACAGTCAGCAATTCATGCAAATAGACAGCCTGTCAGCATTCATGCCCAAGCAGAATGTGGCACAGTGGTTACAGCTAAGTTGGTAGATCACATGGCAGGTTTCACAGGTTGCGCTGCCTTGGATGATGTAGGTGATACCTGTGACAGGACTGGAGTAGGTGGTAATATGAGGATGTATGGTATAAGTCTTGCATCTGAGTCTATTACAGGAATATGAGCAATGAGGCATGGGGTTGGAAGCAGGGGTGGAATATGGACATACAATGATATTGTTCAGGTTGAGTGGGTGGCAAAATAGCACTGTGGGAGACTAGGGAGTATATTTTTGATTTCAGGGTAGGATGAAAGACAGCAAACCCTGATGGAGAATGTGATTCAGTTGTTCCAGTCTCACTTTGGCAGGGCAGTGGATATGGGAGGGATGATAGGTGACTGGTGAGACAAGGCATATGAGATCTGTTTCTGGACAAGACTGACAGAGAACTTTTGGTCCCTGAAGGCCTCATTAAACCCTTGGCATATTTGTAGAGGGACTGCTCACCACAACAGATGTGATGACAATATGTGGCTGGGCTGTATGGAAGGGACTTTTTGGTGTGGAATTGATAGCAGTTGTCGTTGGTGGTTTGTAGATTTGATGTGGACAAAGGAATGACCTAGCTATCCTTGAGTTTGAGGCTACGTTGAGGTAGGTAGCTTTTTGGGCTGAGGACTCCTACCCTCATGGCTCTTACCCCTTCAACAGACACAGATGCATGACCTCTTCAACACATCCTCCCACTACCACTTACTCCAGTCCTATCTCTGGCATTTCCTAACCCATTAAAGGGAGGCATAAACCGAACCACCTAGGATGCTACCATTGTGGCTGGCTACTATGCCTCCACAGACAGATTCTCTACTCTTGTGGACAAACACTTTATTTATATCCCATAAAGACACCAACTCTCCACAATTCCTGCTCTTTTGCCACTTGGCACCCTGCTTGCCACTGCCCTCGACATTAAGATCTCCAATATCCCCAATGTTTATGATTTTTCCACTACTACTGAATCTCTCTCTCTCTCTCTCTCTCTCTCTCTCTCTCTGTGTATGTGTGTGTGTGTGTGTGTGTGTGTGTGTGTGGTGCGTGCACGTGCTTGGGGTTTAAGCATGCTCAACAGTCAGTGGCCTTACAAATATTAAAAGAAACAAATGTGGATAAAAGGGATAAAACTGTTGTCACACTGTGAGGAGTAAACCTACAAAAAGACATTCACTCACTCACTCATTCCCATCTCATCACACATCTCACAATCACTACATCTCACACATGATAAGACAATGGAGAAAGGATGGAAGGTGCTATACATGTGATTAAAACGTAAAGAAAATGCAGATGAACTAAGATAACAGCACAGGGATAAGTGACTGGCTGATCACTTAAAAAAAAAAAAAAAAGAAAAGATGAGGCAGTCTGTAAAATGCCTTTAAGGTGATAAAACTAAAAGTAAAACAACATCCAACTGTCTCCAGACCTACAGCTTCCTTTCTGGTCCAACTATATCCTCATTTCTTTGGAGTCACCTAAAAACAAATCCATGACACAACAATAGGCACCCATCAGCACCACCCTATGCTAATCTACTAACCTGTTCATGGGTCACATAGAAGAATTCTTCCTAACCACCATGAATACTGGACTTCTCACCAGCGACGGATTCACTGATGACATCTTTATGGTCTAGACTGAGGATGAGGACATGCAATCCACATTCCTCCAGAATCTCAGCAACTCCCCCATTCACTTCATCTGGTCTTTGTCAGATCAACAAGCCACTTCCTTGATGTCAACCTGTGTCTCAAGTGTGTTCACATCAAACTTACCAACTGCCAACAATACCTCCATTTCAACAGCTGCCGCCAGTTCCACGCCAAGAAATCCCTTGTCCCTTCTATTAGTCCAGCCACCTGTTATCATCAATCTGTAGTGATAAGCAGTCTTTCTCCAAGTATTCCACATGTTCCACTGAGGTCTTCACAGACTGAAATTACTTTCCCAACCTTTTCCAGAAACAGATCTACCATATGTTATCTCACCACTCAGCTACCATCTCTCACATACTCACTGTTTGGCCATAAGAGAGAACTCTCTTGACTCAGTGCCGCCCAGGACTGGAGCAACTGAATCACATTCTTCGCCAGGGTTTCAACTACCTTTCATCCTGCACTGAAATGAGAAATTTCCTTCCCACCCATCCCTCAGTGGCATTCTGTCATCTATCCAATCTACGAAATATCTTTTTCATCCCTTTTTCACCTCTGCTTGCAATGCCTTGCCCTTCCCTCATATCCCTGTAAGAGGACCAGGTACAAGAACTGTCACATACATCCTCCCACTACCACACCTACTCAGTCCTGTGAGTGGCACTACTAGTCCATTAAAAGCAGGCCACCTTTGAAAGCAGCAATATGATATACCGACTTAGCTGCAACCACTGCATCACATTCTATGTGGGCATGACTAGTAACAAACTATCTGTTTGCATGAATTGCCGCCACCAAACTGTGTCCAAGAGAGAGTTGAACCATCCAGTTGCTGAAGATGCCACCTGACAAGAATTGCTTCACTTAATGCCTGCCTCACAGCTCGTGACATCTGGATTATTCCCACCTACATGAGCTTCACTGCATTGCACTGCAGCAACAAATCATTTGTTCCCATTAACCTCCCCCAACCCCACCCCTCTCCTGGTCTCAATCTTTGCCAGTCCTGTCCTCCACTCATCTACTGCCTATTCCCTTGCCAGTTCCCAATGCTGTGCTACATACATTATGTGATCAAAAGTATCTGGACACCTGGCTGAAAATGACTTACAAGTTCTTCGCATCCTCCATTGGCAATGGAGGAATTAAATATGGTGTTGGCCTACCCTTAGCTTTGATGACAGCTTCCACTCTCGCAGTGCTGGAAGGTTTCTTGGGGAATGGTGGCCCATTCTTCATGGAGTGCTGCACTGAGGACAGGTATTGATGTTGGTCGATGAGGTCTGGCACGAAGTCATCACTCCGAAACAAAGCAAAAGTGTTCTATAGGATTCAGATCAGGACTCTGTGCAGGACAGTCCATTATAGGGATGTTATTGTCATGTAACCACTCTGCCACAGGCCATGTATTATGAACAGGTACTCGAGTGTGTTGAAAGATGCAATCACCATCCCTGAATTGCTCTTCAACACTGGGAAGCAAGAAGGTGCTTAAAACAGCAATGTAGGCCTGTGATGTGATAGTGCCATACAAAACAACAAGGGGTGCAAGCCCCCTCCTTGAAAAACACAATATCACCACAACACCACCACTCTGAATTTTACTGTTGGTACTACACATGCTGGCAGATGACGTTCATCAGGCATTCGCCTCACCCACACCTTGCCATCAGATCTCCACATTGTGTACCATGGTTAGTCACTCCACACAACGTTTTTCCACTGTTCAATTGTCCAATGTTTACATTCCTTACACCAAGTGAGGCGTAGTTTGGCATTTACCGGTATGATGAGTGGGTTATGAGCAGTTGCTCAACCATAAAATCCAAGTTTTCTCACCTCCCACCTAACTGTCATAGTACTTGCAGTGGATCCTGATGCAGCTTGGAACTGCTGTGTGATGATGGTCTGGATAGATGTCTGGCTATTACACATTAGGGCCCTCTTCAACTGTAGGCAGTCTCTGTCAGTCAACAGACTAGGTCGGGCTGTACGATTTATGCTGTACGCATCCCTTCACGTTTCCACTTCACTATCACATCAGAAACAGTGGACCTAGGGATGTTTAGGAGCGTGGAAATCTCACGTACAGACATATGACACAAGTGACACACAATCACCTGATCACGTTCGAAGTCCATGAGTTCCACGGAGTGCCCCAATCTGCTCTCTCACGATGTCTAATGACTACTGAGGTCACTGATATGGAGTACCTGGCAGTAGGTGGCAGCACAATGCACCTAATATGAAAAACATGTGTTTTAGCGGGCGTCCAGATACTTTTGATCACATAGTGTATGCTTTCTATCCAGCCAAAACACTTAAATGACCATTTTCTCTTCTCTGCTTCTCTCATCTCCCTTTCCCACTCCTCCTCCATCACCCCCACCACAGCCTTCCAATGCTACACTTAGCAGCCTTATTACATCTGCATCACATCCCTGTACAATCCCAAAGGCACCTCTAGTGTCTTTTCGCCCACCCTGCCGTTATCTCTCCTCCTCGTCACATGGCTCTTCCTTACCCCTACTACCCACCCCGGCTAGATTGTTGCTCATGATGGACACAGTTGTTTTTAGGCCTTGCTGCCCAGATACAGTGGCATGCTGTGCATTATTTGTTGTTTTATGAATCTGTGTGAGTTTTCTACTTCTGATGAAGGACTTTGTCTGAAAAGTGAAATATTTCTAGTATTCTTTTTGATTGTGCCTGATTGCAACTCAGCACCTCCTCTATGTGGTGAGTAATGATCTATGCTTTCCATGTTGTTTCTATGTTACCATATACACTGTACGGTGTTTTTATTCTCTGTTACTCTATGTCTTTTCAAAAATTCTCATGAGCTAATTTCAGTATTTTAGTTTTAATACTTTTCACAAAACCTAAGATTATACAATAGTATTTTTGTAATAAACCACAGACCTTGCTGAGATGGGCCAGGTTGCATACCTCAACTATATAGGAAGCCATACCTTGGAAGACCATAGACGCATCTATAGCTAGGGGTAAGATAGATACCACTTATTCAAAAATTAAGGAGACCTTTTGACAAAATAAAAGGAGATTATGAACATGAAGAGCTCAGATTGAAAGCCATTACTAAGCAAAGAAGGGAAACCTGAAAGGTGGAAGAAAAATTGAGGGACTATACAAGTAAAATTAACTTGAAGACAATATTATAGACAAGGAAGAGGATGTTCTAACCCTGTAGCATGAGCACATGTAATCAAACAGTGTGCAATACAAGTGCCTCCATGGCTGGCACAGAGAGGTCACATTTGCAACCTGGGCAGACAGTGCAGCGAACAGTGTGCATGTGCACAACAGCCCAATATAAGCCACGAATGCCCAATTCTCAACCTCACTTACATTTACTTACTTATTGTATGCTCACCTACAAGACTGTATACTGATGTGTTCTATAGTTATGAGACTTTGTATTGTCCTATACTTCATTCAGTGTTGTTGTGAATCTCTTTATGTGGAAGTAGAATAAAACTTGGTTGGTGCTACTTCTGATATTATGTCTGTTCAGCATTACAAGATACTGGGCAGTAAGTGTGGTATTCTATCCAGCACATTTATTTCTTAGTTTTATATACAGCCAAACAATTTTGCAGCCTCACTGATATGCCAGGTTCCACCACTGTTGATTGAACCTCTACCATTTCCTTCTTAAGATGATCCAGCAGACGATTGGGATGCTTATGAAAAATGCCTTTCATAACATTTTCAAACTTCAGGGGTTGCCAACCACAACTTGTATAAGGCTTTACTTTTGTCACGGATTTCTCCTGATGTTTATCACCTTTTGTGTCACCCAGCCCCTCTTCAGGTACAGCTAGTCTCTCATTTAATGAAATGTGTCAGTTGCCCACTAATTATCATTGCACACATAGTCAAGTTATTGCTGCTTGCATTGATTTCTACCATTATCAAAAGTGACCACAGCAGTTGTACAAAAATTCAATGGCTCATGATGCAATAGTACGTCTGGCACTTGATAGGGGAGTTTGTGAATAAGCTTCACAATATGAAAATCCTTCTCTCACAGATATCTAGGGCAGTGGGACAAAAGATAGAAGCCTGGTGTGCAGTAGCTGCTATTGCTTTCTCGCCTCCTCAGCCACAGTCAGTCAACTCACGGGCGGTGACGACATCATGGCTGTGCAACTGCAGTCACCACACTGCAAAGGGCAGTGCTGTGCAAAGCAGCAGCAGCAGTGCTCCTCTTCCGTCATGCCCTTAATGTTTTGCTCAACATGGGCAAGCCATGTGTGTTAAGTCAAAAAAGCAAGTCGACTTGGGTGAAGCAGTGACTTTGTTAAATTCACAAATTTATGTGGATCTTGGGTCACTGGCATAATCCCGTGTCTCTTGTTGGTTGGTGAGTATAACAAACAACAAATACCCATTCTGGGACAGTTTTCTACTTCCATAGTGTGAAAAGCATTTGTTTGGCCTTTGATCTTCCTAGTAGTGGATGATGCCAACACTGAAATTTATTTGGGTTATACGCCTTAAAAATTTTTGCATTCTCTATTTCTCACAAAGTGCATCTGATATTCAACCAAGTTCTGCTCCAACATCCGAATTCACTCTGCTCAGAACATTTCTCCCTGGTTTTGGAAGGTTCAGGGTGTGTTACCAACTTCAAGGCTCACATCACAATGAAACCGATGGCACAACTGCGTTTTTTCGTGCACACCCAGCCTCAATAGCATTACGGTGGCAAGTCAAATTGGAACTAGATTAATTTACATATTGGGATGTTATCACACCTGTCTCTCCTAGTGAATGGTCTATTACATTGTTAATTATCAAAAAACCTAAAAGCAACATTCAGCTCTGTGGTGATTTTAAAATGTCTGTAAATTCACAGTCTGTTATTGATACCTATCCCTTACCCCATCAGGATAAATTCTTAGTATGGCTTTCCAGAGGCCAATATTTTTTGAAAATGGTCTTGTTAGAAACTTACTTACAACTGCCTCTGGATGATGATTTCAAGTGCGTCTTTGAAGTGTATACCCCTTTCAGGTTATATCAATATTAGCGCCTGCAATTTGATGTGGCTAGCACCCTTGCCTTTCTCAAATGTATTTTGGAGCAACTCACGGCCTCGGCCTCCATGCCGGAGTGCATTAACTACCTGGACGATATTGTCCCCCAACAGATGAATGTTTGCAGAACCTTTGTGCCTTGTTCATGGTGCAACAAGCTGCTAGTTTCAAATGTATCCAGACAAATAACATTTTTTTCAGCTGTCTATCATCTATCTCATTTTTCAAGTCTCGTATGCTGGCAGTAAGCCTTTAAGCTAGCATGTTGATGCTATTACTGCTTTGCTGTGAATAAAAGTCTCTCAGTGTACATGCCACATCAATTCAGAATAAAACTCCAAGCTTTCGACCACTACCTCCATGATTGACATCAGGGCTAAAACTGACTGTCGTGAACTGGCGAGACTCCCACTATTATATGCAAAGGACCGCTTCTGATTGGCTGGAACACGTCATAGCAACAGCAATATGGTGCATAGTGAAGTGGTGCCCTCTACTCCCATAGATGTAGTTTCTATCCCGCGTTGCTTGCAGCGCCATCCCTTGAATCAGGAAGTAAAGTGCGGGATGCTTTCCTCTGCGATTTTTCTTTATCCAGTGTACTCTTCAAGGTGTTGTAAGTGCATAACCATTGTCTCTGTTAAAGTTATTATCGCTAAGTCTAATTTCGACTGCTTCCCGGATTACAGAGTCCCAGTAATTCGATGCGTGGGCTATTACTCTCGTTTCTTCAAATAAAATCTTATGCTTGTTAAGCAGGCTATGCTCAGGCACCGCACATTTTTCCAAATACCTGTATTTCAGGTGGCGCTGGTGCTTGATGCAGCGGTCGGCAACGGTTATTACCGACTGGCCCACATAATTCTTGCCGCATTCGCAAGGAATACTACAAATTCCTGGCATCCTTAAGCAAAGACTATCTTTGACTGGTCTCAACATATCCTTAATTTTCCTAGGTGGTCAGAAAACTGGTTTTATTCCTTGCCTCTTAAGGACTCTGCCTATCCTGCTTGTTGTAGCACCGCAAAATGGAAGCCGTGCTATGTGTTGGTCCTCTTCTTGTTTATGGGCAGAATCGTGTCTTACTTTCTTGGACAATACTGATTTAATTTCACCGGCAGAATAACCATTTCTCTTGAAAACAGTCGTCAAATGGTTAATCTCGGGACCAAGGTGGTCCTTGTCAGAAATAGTCCTGGTTCTGTGTACTAAAGTATTCAGCATAGCTCTCTTCTGAGACAGATGATGGAAGATGTGGCTATGCAGATATAATTCTGTATGCACTGGCTTCCTGTACACAGAATGGTCCAGCTTTGCTATGTCCTACAAATCCACAAATGTCAAAGAATCACAAGCCTTTCTTGGAAAGGTTGTGCACTACCATAAATTTCTCCCTCATGCAGCCACATTGGCCCATCCACTTCATGCTGTCTTACATAAAAATGTTCCTTTTCACCGGCTGCCAACCTGACAGCATGCTTTTACCCTATAAAGATCCAAATTACACTCAGCACCATACTTGATTACTTTCCAATCAGATCAACATCTTATTTTGGCAAAAGGTGCCTCCCAGTGCAGCCTTGGGGCAGTGTGCATGCTTTCAAAACTCTGAATCAGGTGCAACAACACTTCTGGCAACTAGAAAAAGAAGCCTTGCTATTTTGTATGTGCTCATAAAGGCTCATGTTATGATACAGCTCTAAATTTCATTTGATCACGAATTATAAACCTCTGGTTTCTCTTTTCAATCTCTCAACATCTTTACTGGACAAAGCAGTCCATCATCTGCAATGCTATAACTATGAGATTCATTTCCAACTCACATCCCAATACACTAATTCGGATGCTCTTTCTCAATTGCCAATTGACCCCAATCCAACATTTGCTCAGAATTAAATGTTGCATTTCCATTTAGACAAAAAGCCAAAAACAGCATGGATGGTTTTCCCATTACCAGTTCTTGGATTTTGGCAGCTGTCGTGGCTGGTTCTGTCTTACATCAAGTTTTCCACCTTTTCCACAATGATTGGCTGAATAAACTACCAGGCCAAGGATCAGGTTCTTTGCATAATTAATGTGCTCTCCACCACCATTCCCAGTTCTTGATAGTGTGTTACTGTCAAGGATTAAAGTAGATGACAGCTTCATTGTAAACCTAGCTCAAATATCAGACTCTTTAAATGAATTATTCATAAATGTGGCAAAATCAGATGTTGATGTAGCGGAGTATCAGAGTAAAGTAAATCCCTTTGGACTGAGCCAAGAAGCTAGTATCTTACGGATTTAAAAAAAGTCACAATAACGGATGTGAAAAATGTTATATTATCATTAAAAATAAAAACTCTGCTGGGTGTGATGGGATACACACTAATGTGATTAAAACAGTGTGTAACATAATAGCACCTCCCGTAACTAAAATATTCAACCAGTCTTTTGAAGATGGATGCTTTACCAATATTTTGAAGTATGCCAAAGTCAGACCTCTGTTCAAGAAAGTTCCAAGGGAAGCCATGGAAAACTATCGCCCTTTTTCTGTTCTTCCAGTCCAGTCAAAAGTGTTAGAGAAAGTAGCAAACCGGGTCAAAAATATTGTTGTAAAAATGATATTATTATAAGTAACCAATCTGGATTTCAACCAGTAAAAAACTCTCTGGATGCAGTGAATAACTTTACTGAAAAGACATGCAAATCACTGGGCCAGAGGAGTAAAGTTGCATGTATCTTCTGTGATCTCATGAAAGCATTTGACTCTGTGAACCATGACTTGCTTATCTACAAATTAGACAAATATGGGATTAAGGAAAATGCTCTAAATTGGCTAACGTAATACTTACACAACAGAAAACAAAGGATAACAATCACCTCAGATAGGCAAGGCATGTCTCAAGGCTCCATTTTGAGGCTAATCCTGTTCCTATTCGACATAAATGACTTATCCATAAATATAAATTCCCCATCAGTTCTGTTTTGCAGACAATACTTCTGTGTTACTAGACGACAAACTTCCAAGCTCCATTGTAAGCACACTGGATACCCTGGAAAACTGGTTCCAGTTAAATGGGTTGAAACTGAACATTGCAAAAACCCATATGGCACATTTCAAAACCAAATATTGAAAATGTTTGAAGCTTAAAATACAACATAACAATCAGCTTATGAAAGAAGTTGACATGGTCAAATTCCTGGGACTAAATGTGGACAAGAACTTAAGCTGGAATACACATACTGACTTCCTATAAAATAAACAATGCTGTTTTGCCTTTTCAATGCAAATACTAGCAAATTCCACTGACATGAGTACACAAAAATTGCTTATCATAGTTATTTTGGATCTATCATTAGATATGGGACAATTTTCTGGGAAAGTTCAAGAAGTGTGTCTCAAATATTGAAACTGCAAAAGAAAATTGTCAGATACATGTACACTGCACAACAAACAGAGTCATGTTGCCTCATTATTTTAGAAACTACAAATCCTAACTGTTCCCTCCATATACATTTATGAAATTATAATCTTCCTAGGTAGCAGTAAAAAATTATTTGAGGAGAATCATTTTAAACACATATATAACATGAGAAATAAAAATAATTTTATGCTACCCACACACCAGTTGAAATAATGTGCACAGACTCCACATTATATGGGGATGACAATATACAGGGTGAGTCACCTAACGTTACCGCTGGATATATTTCATAAACCACATCAAATACTGACGAACCGATTCCACAGACCAAACGTGAGAAGAGGGGCTAGTGTAATTGTTTAATACAAACCAGACAAAAATGCACGGAAGTATGTTTTTTAACACAAACCTACATTTTTTTGGATGGAACCATGTTAGTTTTGTTAGCACATCTGAACATATAAACAAATATGTAATCAGTGCCGTTTGTTGCATTGTAAAATGTTAATTACATCCGGAGACATTGTAACCTAAAGTTGACACTTGAAACCTCCGACGTTCAGTTGCGTGTTGTAACAAACAGCTGCAACATACATCATGTTTCTACAGAATGATCTGCCAACGTTGCTCGAAAATGTCCCACTGGAAACGCATTGACGTATGTGGTATCAGCATGATGGTGCACCTGCACATTGCGCAATTAACACTAGGCTGACCCTTGACAGGATGTTCGACGGGCGTTTCATAGGATGTGGAGGACGCATAAATTGGCCAGCCCATTCTCCTGATCTTACACCTCTCGACTTCTTTCTGTGGGGTATGTTAAAGGAGAATGTGTACCGTGATGTGCCTACAGCTCCAGAGGATATGAAACAACATATTGTGGCAGCCTGCGGCGACATTACACCAGATGTACTGTGGCGTGTATGACATTCACTACGCCAGATATTGCAATTGTGTACAGCAAATGATGGCCACCACATTGAACATCTATTGGCCTGACATGTCGGGACACACTCTATTCCACTCCGTAATTGAAAACGGAAACCACGTGTGTACGTGTACCTCACCCCTCATGGTAATGTACATGTGCGTCAGTGAAAAAGACCAATAAAAAGGTGTTAGCACGTGGACGTAATGTGCTGTTCCAGTCTCTTCTGTACCTAAGGTCCATCATCGTTCCCTATGGATCCCTATGTAATTCGGTGCTCTCCGATACACACGATCGAACAGCGGAGGAGTGGTACTCAAGCGTTAACTTTATGTTACAATATCTCCAGATGTAATTAACATTTTACAATGCAACAAACGGCACTGATTACATATTTGTTTATATGTTCAGATGTGCTAACAAAACTAATGGGGTTCCATTTAAAAAAATGTAGGTTTGTGTTAAAAAACATACTTCCGCGCATTTTTTTATGGTTTGTATTAACCAATTACACTAGCCCCTCTCCTCACGTTCGGTCTGTGGAACGATTTGTCAGTATTTGATGTGGTTTACGAAATATATCCAGCAGTAATGTTAGGTGACTCACCCTGTATAACAAGTTAATGGGCAAAAACGTATTTATTATGAAGCCAGAAATTTTAAAAATGAGGCTACAGCAGATTCTGTGGGAGGAATGCTACTATTCAGTAGAGGAATTCATAGAAGATGAAATGATAATTAGAGCAAGGAGAAATTAAGTGTTAGATTTTACTGTATGTATATATAACAAAATTGTATTATTATTATGATGCTGTTTGTTAATGTCAGCTGTTCCGTGTTCATGGTGAGATTTTACTGCAATTTTGACATTTATCCTGTATCTGTATCAAACAGGTATGTTATGAGACAAATAAGACACAATTCACAAAAAGAGTAGGCAGCCAGGATAGTGATCCCATCCACACTGCAGCATGACGTCATGCAAGTTCTCCACCTGGAACATTGGGGTGTCTCTCATAACATAACTGCTGACCCACTGCCATGTGTTTTGGCTTGGTGCTCATAATCAGATCACACACATTGTGACAGCCTGTCCACAGTGCACCATCCATCAGGAGGCACCATAGGCCTCTCTTTTCCCATGGCCACCCCCCCCCCTCCCCCTCCCCCAGTGCACCTCTGCAGGTATTCATGCTGATTTTGTCAGTCTATTTCTCCTTTTGGCTTGCAGTAGTTTAGTAGTTGATGCTTTCTCAAAATTTCCTGATTTGGTTTGTTGCCCATCCACGTCCACAGCAGCTAAGGTCACAGACCTCTCAAAGATATTTTTCTCAGAAGGACTGTTGTATATGCTTTAGTGAACAAAGGCCCACACTTTGTGTCTCAAGATTTTTAAGTTTATTGTACAAAGAGTGGCATCCAGTATGTTATGGCCCCTCCCTTTCATCCTCAGTCCAATGGAGAGGTGGAGTGGCTGGTCCAGACATTCAAAACCCAGATAAAAAAATACAGCACTGAATCTTCTCCCAAGGAAGCCCTTGGTAGGTTCTTGAGCTCATGTAGGTTCACTCCAGCCAGCGACCATAGTGCTGCAGAACTGCTTCACAGTCGCCAGCGCCATACGCTACTTCATCTTCTCTAGCCAATGCCCAGCCACCTGATGGCATCTGCCTTGTATTGCCGAGTGTCTGCGTGGACGTGGATACAGCACCAGTGCTCCCGTATGGCATCTCGCACAGAAGTGGCAATGCCTGTCCACACCCGTGCCACTTCAGACCATATTCTCCAATGCCAGCATGCCCCCTCTCCAATAGTTGTCACCTACTGATGAAGACACTGACATCTCCATAGTGAACACTTTTCCCCAAGGGGGAAGGAGTGTTGTAACCCTGGAGCGTGAGTGTGCATAATCCAACAGTGCATGATACAAAAGTGCCTCCACAGCAGGACAGTCAGTGCAGCAAGTTCTGTGCTGTATGCACAACAGCCCAATATAAGCCAAGTGTGCTGGGCCCTCAGCCTCATGTATGTCTACTTACTTATTCATGCTCACCTATGAGACTGTATATTGATGTGTTCTGCGGTTCTGAGACTTTGTACCATTCCATACTTCAGTCGGCGTTATTGTGAATCTCTTCATGTGGAAGCAGAATGAAACTTAATTTGTGTTACTTCTGATATTGTGTCAGTACAAAGTTGCACAAGAAGGAGTAGATGAAGATGATATGGGAGATGTGATAATGCAGGAGGAATTTGACAGAACACATTGAAACAAGGCAACAGAAGTGGATGACATTCCCTCAGAACTACTGATATCATTGGAAAAGCTAATCATGACAAAACTATTGCATTTGGTGTGCAAGATACATGAGGCAGGTGAAATACCTTCAGACACCAAGAAGAATGTAATAATTCAAATTCCAAAGACATCAGGTGCTGACAGGTATCAATATTAAACTTCCAGTTTAACGAGTCTTAGTTGCAAAATACTGAAATGAATTATTTATAGAAGAATGGAAAAGCTGGTAAAAGCCCCCTCAAGCCAGTGTGCTCCCTGCCGTCGTTGGATAAGCAGCTGCAGCAGCAAGTCGTATACTCCTAGCTCACTCATTTGCTACATAGTTTAATTCTTAATTTCTTTGCGTGTTTTTGGTACTTGCATTGTCTAATTCATAAATTTCTGGCGTATTATAGTATTTGAGAGCCCCCTCAAGCCAGTGTGCTCCCTGCCATCGTTGGATAAGCAGCTGCAGCAGCAAGTCGTAAACTCCTAGCTCACTCATTTGCTACATAGTTTAATTCTTAATTTCTTTGCGTGTTTTTGGTACTTGCATTGTCTAATTCATAAATTTCTGGCGTATTATAGTATTTGAGAGTTGTAGCATCGCGTTTTAGTACCTGAATAGTGTAAATTCGCGTAGTCGTATGTCTTCTGTTTTTGTTTTGAACGGCCAGTGTCGGTTGGTCACAGTTAGTGTGCTCCCTGCCGTCATTGGATAAGCAGCTGCAGCAGCAAGTCGTATACTCCTAGCTCACTCATTTGCTACAAAGCTTAATTCTTAATTTCTTTGCGTGTTTTTGGTACTTGCATTGTCTAATTCATAAATTTCTGGCGTATTATAGTATTTGAGAGTTGTAGCATCGCGTTTTAGTACCTGAATAGTGTAAATTCGCGTAGTCGTTTGTCTTCTGTTTTTGTTTTGAACGGCCAGTGTCGGTTGGTCAGTCAGTGTGCTCCCTGCCGCCATTGTATAAGCAGCTGCAGCAGCAAGTCGTATACTTCTAGCTCACTCATTTGCTACATAGTTTAATTCTTAATTTCTTTGCGTGTTTTTGGTACTTGCATTGTCTAATTCATAAATTTCTGGCGTATTATAGTATTTGAGAGTTGTAGCATCGCGTTTTAGTACCTGAATAGTGTAAAATCACGTAGTCTCCTTCCGCCGCCGGGCAGTGTGTCAGCAGTGCGCAAGTAGCAGCATTACTGCATTTACTAGGCAATCTTGTATTTTAATAACCGTTTAAATTTTGTGTCGATTTGTTTGCGCTCTCTGTAGATTAGTTCAGACGTTCTTTGCACAACGGTTTTTAGCATGGATAGGGACTGCAACTGCTGTGTTCGGATGCAGGCTGAGTTGGCATCCCTTCGCTCCCAGCTTCAGGCAGTGTTGGCTTCGGTCACACAGCTTGAGGCTGTTGCCAATAGGCATCACTGTGGGGTTCCGGATTGGGGTTTGTCGGGGACGGCCAGCTCGTCCCACGCATCCCCCGATCGGACTACGACTGTGGTTGCCTGGGATACTGCCCGCATTGAGGCTGATCCCTCACCTGTGGTAGAGTGGGAGGTCGTCTCAAGGTGTGGCAGGGGGTGAAAGACATTCCGGAGGGCTGAACGGAAGGCCTCTCCAGTTTGTCTGACGAACCGGTTTCAGGCTCTGTCTCAGGCTGATACTGATCTTCGGCCTGACATGGCTGCTTGTCCTGTTCCAGAGGTTGCCCCTCAGTCTGCAAGATCTGGGCGGTCGCAGAGGGTGGGCTTACTGGTAGTTGGGAGCTCCAACGTCAGGCGCGTAATGGGGCCCCTTAGGGATATGGCAGCAAGAGAGGGGAAGAAAACCAATGTGCACTCCGTGTGCATACCGGGGGGAGTCATTCCAGACGTGGAAAGGGTCCTTCCGGATGCCATGAACGGTACAGGGTGCACCCATCTGCAGGTGGTCGCTCATGTCGGCACCAATGATGTGCGTCGCAATGGATCCGAGGAAATCCTCTCTGGCTTCTGGCGGCTATCTGATTTGGTGAAGACTGCCAGTCTCGCTAGCGGGATGAAAGCAGAGCTCACCATCTGCAACATCGTCGACAGGACTGACTGCGGACATTTGGTACAGAGCCGAGTGGAGGGTCTGAATCAGAGGCTGAGACGGTTCTGCGACCGTGTGGGCTGCAGATTCCTCGACTTGCGCCATAGGGTGGTGGGGTTTCGGGTTCCGCTGGATAGGTCAGGAGTCCACTACACGCAACAAGCGGCTACATGGGTAGCAGGGGTTGTGTGGCGTGGGCTGGGAGGTTTTTTAGGTTAGATGGCCTTGGGCAAGTACAGAAAGGGCAACAGCCTCAACGGGTGCAGGGCAAAGTCAGGACATGCGGGGACCAAGCAGCAATTGGTATTGTAATTGTAAACTGTCGAAGCTGCGTTGGTAAAGTACCGGAACTTAAAGCGCTGATAGAAAGTACCGAAGCCGAAATCGTTATAGGTACAGAAAGCTGGTTGAAGCCAGAGATAAACTCTGCCGAAATTTTTACAAAGGTACAGACGGTGTTTAGAAAGGATAGATTGCATGCAACCGGTCGTGGAGTGTTCGTCGCTGTTAGTAGTAGTTTATCCTGTAGTGAAATAGAAGTGGACAGTTCCTGTGAATTATTATGGGTGGAGGTTACACTCAACAACCGAGCTAGGTGAATAATTGGCTCCTTTTACCGGCCTCCCGACTCAGCAGCATTAGTGGCAGAACAACTGAGAGAAAATTTGGAATACATTTCACATAAATTTTCTCAGCATGTTATAGTCTTAGGTGGAGATTTCAATTTACCAGATATAGACTGGGACACTCAGATGTTTAGGACGGGTGGTAGGGACACAGCATCGAGTGACATTATACTGAGTGCACTATCCGAAAATTACCTCAAGCAATTAAACAGAGAACCGACTCGTGGAGATAACATCTTGGACCTACTGATAACAAACAGACCCGAACTTTTCGACTCTGTATGTACAGAACAGCGAATCAGTGATCATAAGGCCATTACAGCATCCCTGAATATGGAAGTTAGTAGGAATATAAAAAAAGGGAGGAAGGTTTATCTGTTTAGCAAGAGTAATAGAAGGCAGATTTCAGACTACCTAACAGATCAAAACGAAAATTTCTGTTCCGACACTGACAATGTTGAGTGTTTATGGAAAAAAATCAAGGCAATCGTAAAATGCGTTTTAGACAGGTACGTGCCGAGTAAAACTGTGAGGGACGGGAAAAACCCACCGTGGTACAACAATAAAGTTAGGAAACTACTGCAAAAGCAGAGAGAGCTTCACTCCAAGTTTAAACGCAGCCAAAACCTCTCAGATAAACAGAAGCTAAACGATGTCAAAGTTAGCGTAAGGAGGGCTATGCGCGAAGCGTTCAGTGAATTCGAAAGTAAAATTTTATGTACCAACTTGACAGAAAATCCTAGGAAGTTCTGGTCTTACATTAAATCAGTAAGTGGCTCGAAACAGCATATCCAGACACTCCAGGATGATGATGGCATTGAAACAGAGGATGACACGCGTAAAGCTGAAATACTAAACACCTTTTTCCAAAGCTGTTTCACAGAGGAAGACCGCACTGCAGTTCCTTCTCTAAATCCTCGCACAAACGAAAAAATGGCTGACATCGAAATAAGTGTCCAAGGAATAGAAAAGCAACTGGAATCATTCAACAGAGGAAAGTCCACTGGACCTGACGGGATACCAATTCGATTCTACACAGAGTACGCGAAAGAACTTGCCCCCTTTCTAACAGACGTGTACCGCAAATCTCTAGAGGAACGGAAGGTTCCAAATGATTGGAAAAGAGCACAGGTAGTCCCAGTCTTCAAGAAGGGTCGTCGAGCAGATGCGCAAAACTATAGACCTATATCTCTGACGTCGATCTGTTGTAGAATTTTAGAACATGTTTTTTGCTCGAGTATCATGTCATTTTTGGAAACCCAGAATCTACTATGTAGGAATCAACATTGATTCTGGAAACAGCGATCGTGTGAGACCCAACTCGCTTTATTTGTTCATGAGACCCAGAAAATATTAGATACAGGCTCCCAGGTAGATGCTATTTTTCTTGACTTCCGGAAGGCGTTCGATACAGTTCCGCACTGTCGCCTTATAAACAAAGTAAGAGCCTACGGAATATCAGACCAGCTGTGTGGCTGGATTGAAAAGTTTTTAGCAAACAGAACACAACATGTTGTTATCAATGGAGAGACGTCTACAGACGTTAAAGTAACCTCTGGCGTGCCACAGGGGAGTGTTATGGGACCATTGCTTTTCACAATATATATAAATGACCTAGTAGATAGTGTCGGAAGTCCCATGCGGCTTTTCGCGGATGATGCTGTAGTATACAGAGAAGTTGCAGCATTAGAAAATTGTAGCAAAATGCAGGAAGATCTGCAGCGGATAGGCACTTGGTGCAGGGAGTGGCAACTGACCCTTAGCATAGACAAATGTAATGTATTGCGAATACATAGAAAGAAGGATCCTTTATTGTATGATTATATGATAGCGGAACAAACACTGGTAGCAGTTACGTCTGTAAAATATCTGGGAGTATGCGTGCGGAACGATTTGAAGTGGAATGATCATATAAAATTAATTGTTGGTAAGGTGGGTACCAGGTTGAGATTCATTGGGAGAGTCCTTAGAAAATGTAGTCCATCAACAAAGGAGGTGGCTTACAAAACACTCATTCGACCTATACTTGAGTATTGCTCATCAGTGTGGGATCCGTACCAGATCGGGTTGACGGAGGAGATAGAGAAGATCCAAAGAAGAGCGGCGCGTTTCGTCACAGGGTCATTTGGTAACCGTGATAGCGTTACGGAGATGTTTAACGAACTCAAGTGGCAGACTCTGCAAGAGAGGTGCTCTGCATCGCGGTGTAGCTTGCTCGCCAGGTTTCGAGAGGGTGCGTTTCTGGATGAGGTATCGAATATATTGCTTCCCCCTACTTATACCTCCCGAGGAGATCACGAATGTAAAATTAGGGAGATTAGAGCGCGCAAGGAGGCTTTCAGACAGTCGTTCTTCCCGCGAACCATACGCGACTGGAACAGGAAAGGGAGGTGATGACAGTGGCACGTAAAGTGCCCTCCGCCACACACCGTTGGGTGGCTTGCGGAGTATAAATGTAGATGTAGATGTAGATGAAATATCAGTTTGGGTTCTGGAGAACTGTAGGAAGATGCAATACAACATTGACCCTACATCTTACCTTACAAGTTGGACTAAAGAAAAGAAAACCCTTTTTTTTTTTTTTTTTTTTTTTTTTTAAAAAAATCATTTATGGACTTAAAGCTTAGTTGGAATGTACTCTGAAATTCTCAAAATACAGAAAGTGAAAGGTTATTTATAACTTGTACAGAAGCCAGACAGCAGTTACAAAGAGTCAAAGGGCATGGAGGGAAGTAGCAGTTGCAAAGAGAGTGAGATGGGGTCATAGCCTACCTCTGTTGTTATTAAATCTGTACATTCAGCAAGCAGTACAGAAAACAAACAAAAAAATTTGGAGCAGGAATTAAAAAAGTTCAGCGAGCAGAACAAATACTTTGAGGTTCTCTGATGAAACTGTAATTCTGTCAGAGATAGCAAAGGACTTGGAAGAGCATTTGAATTGGATGCACAGTGTCATGAAAGGAGGACATAATATGGTTGGTTGGTTGGTTTGTGGGGGTTAAAGGGACCAGACTGCTACGGTCATTGGTCCCTGAGGACATAATATGAACACCAACAAAAATAAAAGAAGGGTAATGTTGTTGAATTAAATCAGAATATTCTGAGGGAACTGTATTAGGAAACAAGACACTAAAAGTAGTAGATGTATTCTGCCACTTTTGATAGCAAATTAACTGATGATGTTCAGTGTGGTGAATATGTAAAATGAAGAGTGGGTATAGTCCAAGGAAATAATTTCTGAAAAAGAGAAATTTTTTAACATCCAAGATAAATTTAAGTGTTAGAAAATCTTTTCTGAAGCTACTTGTCTAGATGTAGCCTTGTATGAAAGTGAAATGTGGACAATAATAAGTCAGACAAGAATTATAAGCTTTTGAAATGTGGTGCTACGGAATTCTGAAGATTATGTGGACAGATCACATAACTATTATGGAGATACTGAACAGAATTGGGGAGCAATGACTTTTGCTGCACCATCTGATCAAAAGAGGGATCAGTTGACAGCACACATTTTGAGACATCAGGAATCATAAATTTAGTATTCGAGGGAAATCAGGGAATAAAAATTGTAGAGGGAGACCAAGAGAGGAATATAATAAGAAGATTCAAATGGATGTAGGTTGCACATATAGAGATGAAGAGGCTTGCACAGGATAGAGCAACCTGGAGAGTTTCGTCATACCCATCTTTGGACTGAAGACCACAAAAACAATGTATTGCACTCCCCAACAGAATTCCATTCATGGTTAAATGTATATTTTAGAATAAATCAGTGTAAGCTTCAAATCTCTGAAATGCCAAAAATTATAATGAAGCCAAATAATTTCACTTCAGACAGATTTCACAGTAAGATGTTCTTAAAATATATACTATATGTAATCTTAAATCCTTTCTACCTCTTACCATTAAAGATTCTTTGTCCTTTTCACAGGTCTGCATTTTTCGTGTCAGATCTGCAACAGTAGCTTGAGCCTCTTCAAAAGGTTGCACTAATCTTTTGTTTTCATTTTTAAGTTCACGTAGCTCTTTTTCCATACGGTCTTCATGTTCCTTTGTTTCCTCCATTTGTTCCTGCAATAATTGTTACATATTCTCCATTTGGGTCACACTCACATGGAATTATACTCCGTACATTACGCATAGCATGCACACACAAATTAACATGGTGTGTTTTTTCCAAAATTTCTTAATATTAGTGACTCAGTCCTATAAGGACAAAAATAAAATCACAGCGATACCTTAAGGCTTGCTATAAGTGTCAAATTATTTAAGGTAATATCATTGTAATAGCTCTTTATTTCAGAGAATGCTTTCTCATGATTTTTCATAAGTTCTGTAATGTGTTTGTTTTTTCTTTCTTCCAGCTCTTTGAGTTCCATGTCATACTTCATGCATATATCATTCCGTTGGGTAACAAGTTTTCTTTCATACTTTGCTTCTATTTCTCGAGCTTCTGACTCAAATTTTTCTCTTGCCTTACTAAGTGCTTCACTGTGCTCCTGCAAATGGAAACAAAAATGTGCAGATTATAATCTGAGGTCACAATCTACAAATGCAGTAACAAATAACTCTGAAGCAAGAAATCAGTGATATCAAAATATGAACAAAACAGCCCCCTACCAGTTTGACATTTCTCATTTCTTCTTGATGTGCCAGTTCCTGATCCCTCAGACGGCTCTTCAAGTCTTTCTTGTCTGCCAATAACTCCATTTCTTGATCAGTATAATCATCTTGTGCCATCCTGAGAGAAACCATGCTCTCTGCCTGTCAACAGGGAATCACAGAGGTTATAATTTATTCATTTATTTAATTAACCTGATCTGATTAGGGCCACCAGACCCTCTCTTACATCAGACCAGGGTTTCACCACACATACACCATCATTTGTGAAACAAATACTAACAAAGAGATAGAGGGGCTGGCCAGTACTTACCTCAGCTCAGTACAGCCGATAGATACACATAAAACAGAACTGAAAATTTACATTCCTAGCTTTCGGGAACCGTATGTGTACCGTATGTGCCATTTGGCTTCTCCCACCCAACACCAGTCCCTCTGAACTGCGGAGATGGGAACTTGCACTCCAACACATCCTTTCATCCCGCCATCCCCCTGGACTGAACCTACGTTAAACAACCTCACTCCCATTCACTCTTCAGTCTTCTCCTCTTTCCCTTTCCTCTTTATCCATTCACGCATCTTTTCATCCTACATAGTTGTGTTTATCTTTATACTTTACTTCTGTATGCATCCTCTTTGGTTTGAAGCTGGCACCGTACTTACAGTAGAATATCTTTGGCTTCCCTCTGACAACCATGCCTCCATCCTTGCTACCCTCCCTGTTTACCTTTCCCTGTTGCTTCATAACCTGGGTTGTGAGTAACTGAATCCACTTTCCCTTCTTCCCTTTTTTCCCCTCTCTCCTCCCTGATGAAAGAACAAAGTTCCCGAAAGCTAGGAATGTAAATTTTCAGTTCTGTTTTATGTGTATCTATCGGCTGTACTGAGCTGAGGTAAGTACTGGCCAGCCCCTCTATCTCTTTGTTAGTATTTGTTTCACATCTTATATGAGATTTTCCATTAATCATTTAGATACACCATCATTTTTACATCATAGTTACCTAAGAAATAACAATTTTAATATTAAAAGTAATATGAAAATTATTTGAGTGTCTGAAGTGGCAATGTGAGTAAATGAATAATAAAGTTAATATAGGTAGTGCTTGCACTCTTGCAGCTGCTGCCACTAACAGAGATAACAGTAATTATAATATTAATACTAATAGTAGTAGTAGTAGTAGTAGTAGTAGTAGTAGTAATAATAAGAAGAAGAATAGGCCTTCGGTATGTTCTGCCAGTCGTAAAAGGCGACGAAAAGAACAAACCACTAATAGGGCTAACCCCCCTTTTAGTGTGATTAGTTGGTTCAGGACAGAACTAATGAAGCCTCAAACAAGCGCTGTCATGGTCAGGGACGGCGCTTGAACCCTATGCCCATCCACAATGGTCACGACACTGCTAGCCACACGGAAAATGATTTAAATCGAAATAGAGGTGTTTTGCAGGATATGCTTCCTGCAACCACCCTAGAAGGAAAACAAAGACAAGAGGATGAGATGGTCAGATGAAGTTAACCAACACCTCATGTTCTGTTATTACCAAGCAACAAACTTAGGAACCAACACAACTGGATACAGATCACAAGTATACACAAAATTTATTACCAGATACCCAGAATTAAAATTTTTAACAGAACAATGACTAGCTGATCAGATCCGTGTAATAATCAAAAATAACAGGATACCCCAGTCAGAATTAGAAAACATCAAACAACAAGTACAACAAATACTGGAACAAAATAATGTGCAATCAGAAAAAGAAGAAAATATAGTAATGGACTCAAACAACCCAGAGCAAACAAACAAAGAACAACACGCATCAATTAAACAACCAGAGGAAAACGAAATCTTAAGACAGCCAACAGAACAAGCACAAATAGAACATGAAGTGACACACGTTAGATATAGAAGAAAAATTTCAGCTAACATATATAGAATACAAAGACACAAATACAGACATTAGACCATTCTTGCATAGACCACCAAGTAACCCACAAGTCGAAACAACAATAACAACTATCAACACAATCATACACAACAAAATAAATGAAAATACAACTATGGAAGAGTTACAACTACTGGTTTATATAGGAGCACTCACTACACTAAATATACACACTAGGCAGAGATCAGAACCAACCAACACACAGAAGAAACCCACAAAACCAGCATGGCAACACAGGCTCCAGATCAGAATAGAAAAACTGAGAAAAGACATCGGACAGCTAACACAATTTATAAGAAATGAAATATCAGACAAAAAATGAAAAAGGTTAGGTAAAATCTCACAAGAAGCGATAGAGCAATTAGATGAAAAGAAGCAGAAATTACAAGCATTGGCCAAACGACTTAGAAGATACAAAAAAAGTGAAAATAGAAGGAAACAAAACCAAACATTCAACACAAACCAAAAGAAATTTTATCAGACAATAGATAACATACATATTAAAATAGATAACCCACCAAACATAACAGACATGGAACACTTCTGGAGCAACATATGGTCAAACCCGGTACAACATAACAGGCATGTACGGTGGATACAAGCAGAAACAGACACATACAAGATGATACCACAAATGCCTGAAGTGATAATTTTGCAACATGAAGTCACCCGAGCAATTAATTCTACGCACAATTGGAAAGCCCCTGGAAATGATAAAATAGCAAATTTCTGGCTAAAGAAGTTCACCTCAACACATTCACATCTAACAAAATTATTTAACAGTTACATTGCAGACCCATACACATTCCCTAATACACTTACACATGGAATAACTTATCTGAAACTTAAAGATCAAGCAGACACAGAAAACCCAGCAAAATATCGCCCCATAACATGCCTACCAACAATATACAAAATATTAACTTTAGTCATTACCCAGAAATTAATGACACATACAACACTGAACAAAATTATAAATGAAGAACAAAAAGGCTGTTGCAAAGGAGCACGAGGATGTAAAGAGCAACTGATAATAGATGCAGAGGTAACATATCAAGCTAAAAATAAACAAAGGTCGCTACACTACGCATACATTGATTACCGAAAAGCTTTTGATAGTGTACCCCACTCATGGTTACTACAGATATTGGAAATATACAAAGTAGATCCTAAATTGATACAGTTCCTAAACATAGTAATAAAAAATTGGAAAACCACACTTAATATCCAAACAAATTCAAATAATATCACATCACAGCCAATACAGATTAAGCGTGGAATATACCAAGGAGACTCATTAAGTCCTTTCTGGTTCTGCCTTGCTCTGAACCCACTATCCAACATGATAAATAATACAAATTATGGATACAACATTACTGGAACATACCAACACAAAAGCACACATTTGTTATACATGGATGATCTAAAACAACAACAGCAACAAATCAACAACTCAACCAATTACTAAAGATAACAGAAATATTCAGCAATGATATAAATGTGGCTTTTGGAACAGACAAATGTAAGAAAAATAGCATAGTCAAGGGAAAACACACTAAACAAGAACATTACATATTGGATAACCACAGCGACTGCATAGAAGCGATGGAAGAAACAGATGCCTATAAATATCTAGGATACAGACAAAAAATAGGAATAGATAATACAAATATTAAAGAAGAACTAAAAGAAAAATATAGACAAAGATTAACAAAAATACTGAAAACAGAATTGACAGCAAGAAACAAGACAAAAGCTATAAATACCTATGCTACAGAAAGATTCACATTAACCAGAAAGGAAAGAGGAAGGGGATTTATCGACATAAAAAAACCTACATTATGGACAGGTAGACAATTTAAGAAAATTCTTTCTAGAACGAGCAGAAACTAGCAAAATACACAAAACAATCACTCATATAAATACATCGGCTACACCATTGCAATTTCATAACCACTTCTACAACCCTTTAGATCACATAACATCAACAGGTAGGAAGAAAGTAAATTGGAAAAAGAAAACACTATATGGCAAGCACCCGTATCATCTAACACAGCCACACATCGATCAAGACGCATCCAACACATGGCTAAGAAAAGGCAATCTACACAGTGAGATGGAAGGATTCATGTTTGCAATACAGGATCAAACAATAAACACCAGATATTACAGCAAGCATATTATTAAAGATCCCAATACCACAACAGATAAACGCAGACTTTGCAAACAGTAAATAGAAACAGTAGATCACATCACAAGCGGATGTACAATACTAGCAAATACAGAATACCCTAGAAGACATGACAATGTAGCAAAAATAATACATCAACAACTTGCCATACAACATAAACTAATAAAACAACACGTTCCCACATACAAGTATGCACCACAAAATGTACTGGAGAATGATGAACACAAATTATAATGGAACAGAACCATAATAACAGATAAAACAACACCACATAACAAACCTGACATCATACTCACCAATAAAAAGAAGAAATTAACACAACTAATCGAAATATTCATACCCAATACAACAAACATACAGAAGAAAACAGGAGAAAAAATTGAAAAATACATCCAACTGGCTGAGGAAGTCAAGGACATCTGGCATCAGGATAAAGTTGACATCAAACCAATTATACTATCAACTACAGGAGTCATACCACACAATATCCACCAGTACATCAATGCATTACAGCTACATCCAAACTTATACACACAACTACAGAAATCTGTAATTATTGATACTTGTTCAACTACCCGAAAGTTCCTAAATGCAATGTAACATATACCGTACAGTTAAAAGGAAGTCACGCTTGATCAAGATCCGCGTCACTTTCCATTTTTAACCAGAAATAACATCTGAGAAAGAAAAGAAATAATAATAATGACAATGATGATGGTGGCAGATATAAAAAGAATTTGTATAAGTATAAAATAAATGTTTTCTGATACAGCGAGTCCTGCAGAAAGGAAAGTTAAGGTGACTGCACCATCTAAGAATACTAGGAAGTGAAGAAAATATGGACCAAAAGGATGTGCAAGAGTAATGAGTGTGAACAGAGACAATGGTGATCCTTATTGTATGTTTTAAATGTCTTCTGAAGCTGGACATGTTATTCAGTTCTCTAATATAACATGTGAGGTTATGTCAAAGTCAGGCTCCTGCTGCTGAGAATGACTTTTGAGTGGGACAGAAAGGATTTTGCTGCTATGATGGGAAAGGGTGTTCCTGCCATGTTGTCAATAGAAGAGCATTAAGAATGATGAGAGATATGAGGGACAATGTCTGTTGATAAGACAGTAGAGAAGACTGAGGGTATGGAAATCTCTCGCAGTCAGGATAGCTACTCATATGATTGTGAAATATGATCAAAGAGTTGAACATCAGAGATATAATGAACACAGACATTTATAATTAGTTCCAGGTGCCATGAGCTTTCCTGATAAAGGCCCTGCAGTATAACATCACTGTACTCAATAATTGGGAGTAAAAGTATTTGTACAAATTTTTTCTCAGGTCAAGAGGGAAGAGCATTTCATATTTTTGCAGGGCATCAAAAGATGTTGATGGCTTCTTGTACAGTGCAGTTATGTGCTTAATACAATTCAGATTTTCAACTATTATTACTCCTAGATTCTTTGCTGAAGGAGAGAAGTTGATAACTATCCCATTTAGGAAGACGGTAGGGATTCCTGATATTTCAGGCTAATGAACCTAGAATGACCAACCAGTACCACCTGGGTTTTGGATGGGTTGGGCTTTAATCCGATATCCTGTGTCCATTTTAATAGTGCACACAGGGCGGTACTCAGATTCTCGATAGCTGTCTTCAAGTTTATTTGTTTTGCAGCCAGAGGTCATCAGCAGACAAGTGATATTTGCAGTAGGACAAAATACTACGAAAAGATTATAGCACTTAATACTGAACTCTGGGGGGGGGGGGGGGTCCTGATCCTCCTGCCTCCATTGTGACTTTATGGTGGTGGAAATCATGCATTGCTGGTAAGACATCAGGTATGAGCGAAATCATTGCAACACATTTCAAGAGAAATTTGGGCTACCAAGCGTGGCAAGCAATATGCTGAAAGTCAACAGTGACAAAGGCTCTTCTGAAGTCTAAGAAACACATGATACTTCCCTTTTGTGTGTCCATGGCAAGCTTCAGATCATTTGTTGCCTTTATTAAGGCAGATAGTGTGCTAAGATGTTTACAGAAATCTGATTGGTATTCATCTTGTAGGTTGTTTGTAGTTAGGTTTGTTAGGTGGTCATGGACTATATATTCTAAGGTCTTGGACAGAGCAGGAACAACACCAACAGGTGGGTAATCAGAGGGTGCTGTGGTAACATTCTTTTAAGGTAGTGGTTTAACTAGTCTTTTTTTCCTGGTCTCCAGGAAAACACTTGTGATTAAGGTCTGGTTGAAAATATTCGTTACGGTGGTCAGTAGCGGGTCAATAATAAGCTTCATCATTTGGACTGTGATGCTATCATATCCAGTAAGTGCTGATCTAATTTGCATGATGTTTTTTATGGTATTGCAAGTAATGTGCTTTAGATAGAATTTTTTATGGCTACATTTTTTACCCCCATGAAGTAATCAGTGATTTTCTGTTCATTTGTCAGTGCAATACAATAACTGAACACTATATACAAACTGATGGCAGTGATCAGAGTATAACATAGGCTGCTATTATTAATACAATGAACCACAGGTGTCCAGCTTACTCATATCTGTTTTATTTCATGTTTTACAGGTCCAAGGCATGAAAATATTTGTTACTTGTTACTATATTCTGGTCTACGTAATGTTCATTCAGTAATTATTTCAGCTCCCATGGAGGTAAAAATTGTAATTCAGCAAATCTATTACTCTGATGCATTTATTTATTTTTTTAGATATCGTTGTTTGTTGTTTCTTTTATGCGTAGGAGAGCACCAATTGGATGACATAGGTAACAGGTAATGGACTTTGAATAATTTCAGATGTTGCATGATTTGTTATCCCGTACATGGACCTATTATACACAGTCACATCACCAACTAACTCAAATTTTATATTCATTTCACAGCCACTGGTAAAAACAGACACATTGTCATCTTTAGACAATTTACACATGGGCAAGCAGGTACACACATACATTTAGCAATAAAAAAGTCCTTCTGGAAACTTCAGTTTGCATTGCCATAAAAGTCTGGTATGCAATTAAATCATATGGGGAGAAATTTTTCATGCTTGTAGCCAAAGAATATAATGCTGAATCAAGACAAAAAATGGCAACAGTATGTCATGCTTGACCAGTCTGAACATCAACATCTGTCAGGTTATGAGCGTTTTTTAGAATATCATAAACTTTGTATTATGTTCATTTTTTAAACTTGTAAACTAAAAAATGTAATAATAAAACAACATATTAGTCAATTACACAGTATTTCTCACTTATGTATTCATCCTAGTCTTATCAAACAATGGAAAATCTGACATGGAATAACAACAATACACAGAGCCACAGCAATGTCATATCCAGATGTGCTGGTAGTGATTGTATACCTACACTCACATAGTAATAGCAAGTTGTCTAAAAAGATATTCACTCAAGAAAGACACTGGGTCTGTTATTGATCCATAAGACAGTACAATGCAACTGTAAGCTTTTAAAATGTAAAGTCATCTGGCATTTTCAGCTGCAAGAACAACAGTGGTGAACAGCAGAACAGTTTTGGGGGTTTCTGACAAATGGCTCTGGACACACTTGCTACTAGTCAATATGCGTTATATGTGCTCTGGTTATTCATTGATCTTTAATGTACGGTAATAAAAAATTTTCTTCCAAGTTATGTGTTGGCACATCATTTAAAGCCATCGAGGCTGTTTCTGTTCAAGGAGACTTATCTGCTGCTGATTATAGGGCTCATTTCTGTGAACAGTCAACTTTAGATAACATTTACCACTTACCTTGTATTCTGCCAAATTATTCTGGTGTTCATAAAGAAGATGTTTAACTTTTTGTTTGTAAATTTTTATTTCAGTCTGATGCTTCTCTTCAGCTTCTTCTATTTCTCGGTCCTTATTTCTGAAAAGACAGGAAAAATGATGACACTAGTACTTACTTAAAATGAATGACAGCACTAAATAGATGGCAATATTCAGTACTGTAACAATAAAAAAAAGTAAGACAAGATCATGTAAATGCAGGACACCCAAATCACTTATGAACTTTTACATGAAGATAAGAATATAAAAACTAAATAAAAATAAAAATTTAGTGAGATATGATGCATGAATGTTCTCGCCATAACACAGAAAATCAACATATCAGGGAACATTAAATAATGATGCAAAGGAAGAACTTCCATCACAAGATGCTAAGTCAAACAGGACACAGATGCTAAGTCAAACAGGACACATGTAAATGTTAAGAAAGAGGAAAGATGAAGTATTTTATCACAAAAAAGGGGCAAAAAACATCCTGTCTTAACAGATAATGAAGAAGTCACATACTGTGACAGAGAAAAATATTGTATTGTAATTCTTGTGTTGTAGACTATTTTTCCAAGAGGATAATTTCCCATTGATCATTCAATCCACATTACAACTTTAAGGTCATATCATAGCTTGGTGGACCCTCTCATCCATTTATTGTTCCTGCTATGTAAATACAACTGCTATGAATGCAAGGCATGTCACATCAAGCATTACAGTCTAACTGTGGTCCTCTAAATGGGCAGGCATACAATGATGAAGATTCTGTACAGAAACACATACACTTTTTACTAACTCCTATGCTCTATTAGTGTTTATTCAATCATTACCAAATTGTTAACCAATATAAGAAGGCTCATGCAAACTACGTGGAACGCTAATTCCACTATGACTGGAACAATTTGGTCACTTCAACTGCCCCATCAGAAATAAAAAAGTCTTGAGTACATCCATAAGATTGTAATGAAAAAATCAAACAATAGAAAATCCAGGATGGATAGCCCTGCAAAAATACCAGTCCTTTCCAAAAGCCTCACCTTTTGTCCCATTCTCAAATTCAATCATGCAGGACTTGTTAAAGACCTTCTTTCCTTCTCCTGGTCCCTACATTGCAAACACTTTTTTGCCACCAATCCTACCAAACAGACTCAACCAAAGACCAATGTTGAACCTACCTCACTCAGTTCACTCCTCCATCCAACCGTGATCCACCCCACTGCCCTAAAATCATCCTCTGTTAACTTTCCATAATTCCTTAACTGTGAACCTTGCCTCACCATCACCCCAAATCCCTCCACCTATTTCATACCAAGAACGCCCTTCCATACAGCCTAGCCCCTATTGCATCTGTAGTGACAATTTGTCACTCTCAAAATATACCATGGGTATCACTGAGGTCTTCACAGGCTGTAATTGCCCTCCCAACTTGCAGAAAAACAGATCTCCCTTGCTGTATCTCTCCAACCAACCACCACCTCCAGAAGTCCCACCATCCAGTCACAGAGGAGCACTCAACTCATGATTCAGTACCACCTAGGACTGGAGCAACTGAATCACATTCATCACCAGGGTTTCGACTGCCTCTTGTCATGCTGTGAAATGAGGAATGTCCTACCCCCCCCCCCCCCCCCCCACCCCTATCCTTCTCATCACTCCCACAGTGGTACTCCACCGCCCACCAAACCTACATAATATCCTCTATCCTCATCCATCCCTACACAACCCCTGCTCCCAACCCCGTGACTCATGGCTCATATCCCTGTAATAGGCCTAGATGCAAGACCTGTCCCCTCCCATCACCACCTACTCCAGTCTGGTCACTAGCATCACCTATCCCATCAAAGGCAGGGCTTACTGTGAAACCAGTCATGTGATTCAAAAGCTAAAACACAACCACTGTGCTGCATTCTACATGGACATGACAACCAACAATCTGCCTGCATGAATGGCCACTGACAAACTGTGGCCAAGAAACAGCTGGAACACACTGATGCTGAGCATGCTACCCAACATAATGTTCTTCATTTCAATGACTGCTTCACAGGCTGGATCCTTCCCACCAACACAAGCTTTCCTAAATTGCACAGGTAGGAACTCTCCCTGCAATATACCCTACATCCCTGTAACCCTCCTGGCCTCCAACTTTGTTAGTCATTATCCCTACCCATCTAGCCCCTTCCTTGCTTCCATTCCAGCACTTCACTTTTCCACCAATGAATCCTTAGTCTTTCTACTTCTCTCCTTTTGTCTATTTCGAAAAATGCTTCCTTAGTTGAAAGCTCATTTCCTGACAGTCTTTTTGTCTATATGTGACTCAGCATCTCCCCTATATGGTGAGTAGCAATGATCCTTTTCATTGATTTGCACTGAAACTATGATGATGATGAAGATTTATCCTAATGGGTACCTGTAATCTACAGAGGCCACATGCTCAGGTGGTGGATCAGGGATGCTTCCCAAACATAATGTGATGATAAATAAGGGGGAAATCAAATATCCCACATACCAGTACCATTGTCAGAAGGCAAAATGAACTGAAAAGGAATAACATTTTACTTGTGGAACCAGTAGAGTATTTATCAGTGCATAAAGAAAAGGAACCATATATTAAAACACTAGCACAAACTCACATAGGGAACCTCTGATTTTGATAATAAAGTAAAATAAATAATAGAAAAGAGATGGCATTTGATTACAACTTTATAGAACTTTTGGGTCGCATCCCTCTGAAATAGAGAGCTGCTTCAAGATCCAAATTCCACCATTAAGGACCTGTACAAATTTCAGATAGAAACAAGAAAAATAAGGCATAAATAGTGGCAACAGAAGACTTGATAGCTCTAAAGAAAATCTGACAGCAAAGACATACAGAATTTATAAAGGAATACAACCGTTTAGTCCAGCCAGCTGCTTATCTAGAAAACTGAAAATTGTGAACAATTTCACCAGCTCAACTGACAATAATGAAATGTTAGAGGTTCAAACAAATGTATCTTCACATTCCTGAACTGATGTTTGACCATGCTTAATTTCTTCTTATTAGTGCACTTGACAAGAGCACAATCCTGGATTGTGGTTGCTTATTTAGCTCCACTGGCTCCACTCCAGAAAACTAACCAGAGTCACAGATAAACTGAATTGCATTACACATGTTGTGACTCGCCGATCTTTCAAAGTGGCGCCGTGCAGTTAAGCGCGTCCTCTACATGCGGCGCTGTCTGCCTGCCATGCAGCAGCAGTACCACCTAAGCGGCCAGCCAGCCAGCGGCCGCTAGACTTGGACTCAGTTATGATTTGACTGTTAAAGTGTATACACGTCTTACACTGTTTACTTGATCTGTGACTTTCATGTATTGCGTCTTCCTTGAAATATATTTGTTCAACTTGAAGTTATAACAACACATTACCATAATCTTAAAAAGAGTTAAAAGTGGCAGTAAACCACCACAAGAATGCTTATGGCCAATGTGGGTTCACCATTAAGATTCACAAAGTATGCTACTAACACAGCCTACACCAAGAGCAGTCAGTCCACATGTTACAACATCTACGTACAGCTCTGGAGTAAGTGGCTACTTTCTCTACCTAAGTGTCTCGTATGATACAGTGAACCAGAAGTGGAGAAAAGGATTTGCATAGCTCATGGATTTTTTGTGAACTGAAGTACTGACTCCTCTGGAATAAGGTACGGATTATATACTCAGAAATAATGATGTGTATGGCTGTTCTTATGTCGTCATAATCATTACACGAATGTGAAAGACAGCCATCCCAAGATATTAAAAAGCTTGAGAGCTACCACCAGCTGAAACTTGATCAAGTGGAAAGAAAACATCACTAATATGCAAGTTGTAGAAAGAGCTCAAATTAACAGCAATGACACCACTATTGTTAAATATTAGCTAATATGGTTCAGAGTGCAACGAGGCTTCTTTGCTAACTGTGTTAAAATCAACTGTCCTGTGATTACAGATTTCGTGGCACACTTACAATATGTTACAAGGCCTAACTAAAACAAGTCATTAAGTTGAGCAACATTAACCCAGATTCCTGAGGCATATTTGGTAAAGATAATAATTGCTGGTATCTTTAAAGAGAAGTGCTTTACATGTGAGAAGTACAAGAGACAAACACTGAAACTTCAGCCAATGCTATAATGACCTTTGCCTGTCACTGAGTGAACTGCATGTTGACACAAATTTAACACCTAAAATAGAACTGTATAATCATATAAAACAGATTCACAAGATACACCTAGCAGAATAATGAAAGAACATGCATATTCTTAAAACAATGATTCAAACTTAGATGTCTGCTTGATTACTGACAAAATCAAATTAAAAAATCACTCTGGTACAAAGTAAAATTTGTTTCCCACATCCAGCTAAGAAAATGGGCATCCTATCCTCTGACTACTTTAATAAGTTATTTTTAACAATGTCTGTGAAAATACACATTGGTGATGATTTTGCAGCTGTACTAAATTTATGAAATTTAGCACAGTTGTGGACTCTTTCTGACATTAGCTGCATTAGGTATAAAAATATTACCTATTGGTGACACATAAAAGTGTTCCAGCCCAGGATGTGAACCTGCATTTACCACTGGCGACAAGCAGGAAATCTGGGTTCAGGTCCCAGTCCAGCACAGATTTTCTTGTGTCACCAATGGGTGATATCTTAAAACCTAATGCAGCTAAGAAAGATACCAGAATTGCAAATGAAGATATGTTTCAGATGCTTTTTACTTACCGTATTTACTCGAATCTAACCCGCACTTTTTTTCCGGTTTTTGTAATCCAACAAACCGCCTGCGGCTTAGAATCGAGTGCAAAGCAAGCGGAAGTTCTGAAAAATGTTGGTAGGTGCCGCCACAACTAACTTCTGCCATCAAATACATGTAGCACAACGCAGGTATGCTTTGCAAGCACAAAGATAAATACTGGCGCTAAAACCTCTTCGTCAGTAAATAAATTAAAAGAAAAGGTAGAAGAATGTAAACATTATGCCATGTATTCTTTCGTGTTTGCTGCTATCTCATTTAAATCCTGTCTGTCTAATAAACTACGAAACTAGAGTGAGACAACAGCAAACGCGGAAGAATATACATATCATGTCATGTTTATATTCGTATTATTCTTATGTTGAATAGTGATACAGTCAGAAATGAAGCATGGCAACTGACTAGATTCTTAAATATAAGATGACTCTAATTTCTGTGCAGAATGTAATGTACTAAAGAGGCATCTGCAAAGATTTTCAAACGGAGGAAAATTTTCGCTAAACTCTTGTTCAGAACATCTTCTATCATACGCAGTCTATTATTTGGTTCTTGTTGATCATTATCAAAGAAAGCAGCAGTGTAAGGAACAACAAATAGCAGTATCATGCCATTGTTTCGCTTATGAGACAATTCCTCTCTTTTTTTTATTGTAAGCCGCGGTTGCGCGCATAAAAGCAAGCCATGCCGCGAGCGGCGACAGGTCGTGAACACTCATTATCAGAATGCGACAAACAATGCATGACGCAGTACAATAATGCATTTTCAGCTTAGAGTGACGTAAACCCCTATATCAAAGAGAACGACACTTATCAGATCAAAGCAACATAAGCAATCGATTCAAACCAGACGAAGCACGCGAAAAAGGAAGCGCCTGACACAGCAATGGCTACTTGTTAAAGCTTAACTGTCAAGCTTACGACTCGAACCAAACTACTGTAGCTGTATAAAAACCGGAAAAAAAGTGCGGCTTAGATTCGAGTAAATACGGTAGATATACTTTTCATTGAAATAGATCCATAGTGAGGAAATCCTCCACGATATAGAATATGTCAGAAAAACAACAATACAAAATAAATATTCTCTATTCCTCTGCATACACCTCTCCCTGGCAAGACACACACACAGAAGGCTTCCTGACAGCTGAAGTGTGTCTCACTTATCTATTATGAAGATCGGTGTAATATTACACCGATCTCCATAATAGATGAGTTCACTCTGGTCTCTGTCTACTCCATATAGGGCGTCTAAGTGCACCACTGAAATGCCACTCATAATGAAGTGAACAAGCTGTGACAGATCCTGTACTTAGTCTAGCAAAGAAAGTTTCCACAGGACAGAATAGTTCTTCTGGAACGTTTGGTATCTATTGTACATGTCTCTTGATAGCCTTCCCAACACACCTATTTGCAGCTGCTGCCAATCCTCTCACTGTAGTCAGAGTGATTGCCAGCTACTTATAAGCAACAAAAAATTCATCCTATGCCCAAGAACAGCATTCACAGGAGGGCTGCACTGGGGTTAGTGGAATATATTACAGAACACTACACAAATAATTTTAAACCAAGCTTGCCCATTCTATTTTAATTTCTAGATCTACTATGCTAAAGGATTACAAGTCCCCTTTAAGAACTGAAGCACTTTACACCCAACAAAGAGATTTCTGTTATCACGAGAGACAAACATGGGATAAAGTTTATTGATTCCCTGAAGTTACCTGGAACTTCATTGTTTCAAGGTTTTGATCATTAACTAACTCTAAACTAGCACAAATATAGGATAAATGTAAATAATTTAAACACCTATTGAAAAGGAAAATTAAGTGTAACACACTGTGGTAGCTACAATATACACCACAACAACTGTAACTCACAAATGCCAATTTACTATGAAATTGTTGTGCATGTCACTCATAACTATGGAAAATGATCCTTTTTTTGCGTACTTATGCAATGAAATAATTTAGGGTGTGCATTTTTATTTAAAAAAAAAAAAGTACAAATAAGAGATAACACAAAGTCCTAACCATTTTAATGAGAACACTGCTCCAATATTACATACAGGTGCAGAGTAGAAGCCACACTGAGTCCAAGATACAAATTACAATTCATCCCAAGAATAGAGTCCGAGTTACTCCAAGTTACTACGAGGAAATACAATAATGATATGAGAGAGAGTACTCTCCATTCCAGGGTTATATGAAGTTAGTTTGTTAATCAGTGTGCTAAGCTGGCACTGACTGTTGGCAGTGTGCACAGGCCCAGGTGCGGTGTTGCCTACTGAAGTTTGATTATTCCATTGCCTAGCAGGCGACACTATGCTGTGTGTATGTGTGTGTGTGTGTGTGTGTGTGTGTGGTTTGAGGTTTTCGGGCACTAAACAGCGTGGTCATCAGCGCCCAAACGCATGGAAACAGGAACACATGTGGTGAAGGGACAAAGACTGACAGCGAACAAGGAGAACGGCTAAAAGACACAGGCCTGACGCAGTTCCAAATCCTCTTATGCAGAGGCAAAACAAGAGGAAAACAAACGCACTAAAAAAGGAAAGGAAACACAAGGAAAAGAGAACAGAAATCGAAGTGAAACAAGTAGGTAATCGTGACTGGCGGACCTCTTACCTAAACCCTGGATGAGCCAGTCACCCAGCAGCACATTAAAACCCTCTCCATAAAATCTGAGGCAACAAATTGGACAGGACACAAAACCGTAAGACCTTAACCACAGTCATTGCGTCGTCTTTCAAAATAGAGGGCAAATCCGGTGGCAAGGATACCACCGCCCTCTGGTCAGGGAATAAAGGACAGTCAAGTAAAATGTGACGGACAGTAATCTGGACACCACAAGCACTGCAGATTGGGAGGTCCTCCCGCCGGAGTAAAAAACCATGCGTTAAGGGACTGTGCCCAATGCAGAGGCGAGTGAGGAGAACCTCATCCCGCCTGCACGACTGGTAGGACGTACGCCATGCCGCGTGTTGGCCTTGACCAGACGCAGCTTATTTTCGCCGACTGCCAGCCACTCCTCTTCCCATTGACGCATAACACGAAAACGCAAAAGGGAGGTCACAGCATGGAGGGGGACGGCACATTCAACAACGTGAGGGAGGGAACATGCATCTTTGGCAGCCACATTCGCCAGTTCGTTTCCCCTAATACCCACGTGCCCCGGCACCCAGCAGAAAGAAACCGCCTTCCCCTGCTGTTGAAGGTGGAGTGGGCATCGTGGATGTTCTGGACGACTGTATCCGCTGGGTACAAGTGTTACATGGTCTGAAGGGCACTCAGGGAGTCAGAACAGATGAGAAACTTAAGACTGGGAACACATCTCATCCGCTCCAATGCCTGCAAGATCGCAAACAATTCGGCATCAAAGATGGTAAACGCCGCAGGAAGCCGTAACTTGACGACTCGATCAGGGAAAACAACAGCACAACCAACAGAGTCCCCCTGTTTAGAGCCATCTGTAAATACTGGTACATGGTCGGGATGCTGGTTTAAAATATCGTAAAATAAGGAGGTAAAAACAAACGCTGGAGTGCAGCTCCTCCGGTACTCTGACAAGTCTAAAATGACACTGGGCCTCTGGAGCAACCAGGGAGGCAGGTGGGTAAAACCCTGGAGTTGGGGTGCCACAAGCTCCACACCATGGGACTCAAGCAAATGCTTGGCACGAATCCCAAATGGTCTCGTTGCCCTGGGGCGACTGGAAAAGAGATGTTCCATAGGCGGTCGGGCAACAGTAGGGTACGCAGGGGAGGTAGGACAGGCAAGGAATTGACACATCCGTCGCACCATGAGGAGTTTCCGCCGGATGGCGAGTGGCGGTTCCCCTGCCTCAGCACACAGGCTGGCGATGAGACTGGTACGGAAGGCATCAGTGGCGAGCCTGATACCCTCATAGTGTACTGCATCAGAATCTTCCGATACGCAGGCCTCGCTGACCCATACACGGTGCATCCATAGTCAAGACGCGACCGGACGAAAGCCCTATAAAACTGCAGCAGATGCGCCCGATCTGCTCCCCAGGACCGATGGCTTAGACACTTCAAAATATTCAGCACCTTCAGGGCCCGCACCTTGAGGTCTTTAAGGTGCGGCAACCACGACAACTTGGAATCAAAAGTGAGGCCCAGGAACCTCACAGTGTCTCTAAAGGGAAGAATGGTGTCCCTCAGACGCAATTCAGGGGAGGTAAAAGCACGTCGAGAACGATTAAAATGAACACACACGCATTTGTCTGCAGAAAAGGTAAAACCTGTCTTCGCAGTCCATGCCTCTAATCGCTTTATCGTAAGCTGCAGCTGCCGACTAGCAGTGACAAGACTGGAGGAAGAACAGAAAACAGCAAAATCGTCCATAAACAAGGAGCACTTGGCCGGACTCCGGATAGTGGACGTGATACTGTTAATGGTGATGGCAAAGAGGGTGACACTTAAAACGCTTCCCTGAGGAACACCATTCTCCTGCACGTACAAATCAGATAGCACATTACCAACCTGATATCGAAAGAGACGGCGGGAAAGAAAGGACCGAATGAAGATGGGGAGATGGCCACGAAAGCCCCACTGAGGGAGTTGATTGAGGATAAGGCAGCACCAAGTAGTGTCATACGCCTTATTAATGTCAAAGAATACACCTAGACAATGCTGGTTACGTAGGAAGGCCTGCTGGATGGCCGCCTCAAGCAGGGTCAAGTTGTCTATAGTTGAACGACATCTCCGAAAGCCACACTGAGAGTGGCTAAGGAGCTGCCTCGTCTCGAGCAGCCAAACCAGGCGACGGTTGACCATGCATTCCAATGTCTTCCCGACACAGCCCGTCAAAGCAATACTCCGATAACTACTGGGATGCATTCGGTCCTTCCCCGGTTTGAGGAGGGGAATCAAAATCGCCTCCCTCCACCAGTCAGGGAACGTGCCGGATGAGCATATCATATTAAAACAATTCAAGAGAACTTCCTTGGATGGCAGCAACAAGTGCTGCAGCATGCTGTACAGGATTTGATCATCACCTGGCACAGTATCATGAGCCACAGACAGCGCCGAATCCAGTTCCCACATTGTGAAGGGGCAGTTGTAGGGTTCAGAATTTGGAGACCGGAAGTCTAAGTGATCCCTCTCGATGGCAGTGCGGTAGCGGCAGAAATCTGGAACACAGTTAATAGTGGCAGTAGATTCCGCAAAATGCATGGCCAGTGTCTGGGCAATGTCTCTCGGCGCCGTGAGTGGACAACCCTGATGCAGCAATGCCGTGACAGGTAGTTGGCTGCGTTTTCCGGAGATCCTCCTGATGGCTTCCCATACTTTCGTAGAACTACTGGAGCGGGAGATGGAGTTCAAGAACGATTGCCATGACCGTCGTTTGCTCTCTTTAATCACTCGCCACGCCTTGGCCCTTGCCACCCGAAAGGCCGCAAGATTGTCAGCTGAGGGACGGCACTTGAAGCGGCGCAGAGCTGCATGGCAGGCTTGGATGACTGAGTGGCACTCAGTGGTCCACCAAGGAACAGAACGCCTCTTGGGATGACTTGAGGACTGTGGGATTGACAATTCAGCAGCATGGGAGATCATGGCTGTAACATGGTCGACCCATTCGTGAACGCTGGCACGGTGTTCCAAAACAGCTAAATGGCTGAAAAGTGTCCAGTCAGCTCTGCAGAGGTGCCACCTGGGCGGCACTGGTAATGCCACAGTCTCATCCAGGAGGCGAATCCAAAGGGGGAAGTGGTCACTAGAATGGAGGTCAGCAGCAACCTCCCACAGAGCAGAATCCGCTAGTGCTGGAGAGCAAAAGGAAAGGTCAATAGCTGACGACGACCCAGAAGCAGTACAGAAATGAGTGGGAGCACCAAAGTTGAGGATGCACAGTTCTTCGGACGCCATGAGGCTTTCCAGAATGCGACCCCTGGGGCAAGTAGTCGTAGAGCCCCATAAGACATTATGAGCATTGAAGTCCCCCAGAAGGAGAAATGGGTGGGGGAGTTGGCTAATAAGGTCTGTGAGAGCCTCAGAGTCTATTGCATCCTGAGGCGGTAAGTAAACGGAACAGATTGTGAGCCTCCGCCCCACAAGAAGGTCAACTGCAACTGCTTGCAAGTCCGTAACGAGAGGGAGCTCAGATGAGTGGTGCATGTCACGGACAAAAACCGCAACACCACCCTTTGCCCTTTCCCCCATCAGATCATCTTTTCGATACACGGTATAGCCCCATAAAGAAGGAGCATCAGTGGCCCGAAAATGTGTCTCTTGAAGACACAAGCACAAAGGGCGCTCTCGTACAAGGAGTTGTAATTCGGCCACATGCGTCCTGAACCCATTCAGATTCCACTGTAATATGGGAGCCAGTGATCAGGGTGGCTGAATTTTCACCCTGCCTCTGTGCTTTGGAGGAGAGCCCCTACTGGCCGGAGATTTATTCCTGGGGCGAGAATATCGCCCCCGGTCGACATCAATGTCCATCAGCTCCAATGGCGACCCAAGGGAGATGTCAGACAGTACAATGGCATCGTCATCGGTCTGACCCTGACTAGTCTCCTCAGGTGGCAAAACCTTCACCTTCAGCGTCTTCGTCTTGGGGGGCTTAGAATGCAGAACCTTGTCAACAGTTGGAGCTTTACTCGCCTGGGCAGAAGGCACCATATGGGGAGGGGCAGGAAGTACCCCAATGTCAGCAACCACGGCCTTGTCTGACATTGTGGGGAGAGCTGCAGGTTGCAAAACAACCGCAGCAGCACAAGTGCACTGGCAAACGCAGGTATTAGTGCTGACACTAGCAACATCCGTTTGTGTAGACACAGTGGCCCACTGTACCGGTTTCTGCAGAGCGGAAGCGAAAGATGTTGTAAACACAGGAGGCTGCATGGCCTTAAAGAGCTTCTTGGCCTCACCATAGGGGATGCGCTTAGATGTTTTGATCTCCTGTATCTTCCGTTCCTCGAGATAGATGGGGCAGACCCGGCTCCAGACAGGGTGGCTCCCAGAGCAATTCACGCACTTCACAGGTGATGAACAATCGGCTCCTTCATGGGCAGGCTGACCACATTTACCACAAGTGGCTATCCCATTGCACCCCAACGTAGTATGCCCAAAGCACTGACATTTAAAACAGTGCATTGGGTTGGGGAAATATGGCCGTACTGGCAAACGTAAGAAACCCGCTTTAACATGCTCTGGGAGTCTCGGGCAATTGAACGTGAGAATAAACGAGTCGGATTTGACTAGGTCCCCATCGACTCGTTTCATAATATGCTGCACGTCAACAATACCTTCGTCAGTCCACTGAGATTTCAACTCGTCTTTGGGGATATCCACCAAGTCCCTGCATGTCACAACACCCCTACTATAGTTCAAAGTGGAGTGGGGCTCGGTCACGATAGCGTACTCTCCAAGACAGGTTGCTTTCCGAAGAGAAGTGACTTGACGGGAACTAGAAGTCTCAACTAACAGAGTCCCATTGCGCAGACACTTCACAGATTTCAGTGTTCCTGCAATTCCCTCAAGACACTTGTGGATGTAAAAGGGAGAAACTCTCTCAAAGCTACCTTCCTTCCGTTTAACAATCAAAAGCACATTCTGGTTATCAGCATGCGCTCTGTTACGACAGTCTGATAAATCTCTAGTAACACCAGGTGCTGGAGAACTCGCAGCACGAAGTCGCTTTTTCGATGGGGTGTGTTTTCCTACCAGTGGCCCACCCAATCCACTGGTAGGGGGAAACATAGAGGTCGAAGGGTCCATTGTGGTCCCACGAGCAGCTAGGGAACTAAAGGTCCGCTCAGACAGAGCCCCGCGTGCCTGAGTAAGCCTTATACAACTGGGGTGCGGCAGGTGCCCTAGAGGTTGCCCGCTTGCAACTGTTCCACCCCAACAGCCATGCATCTTATAGGCGCACAGCACACCGTAAGATTGAGGGGTTTTTATAGAGGTTTACCTTCCTTGCAATCCAGGCAGTCAAGCCAAGATTACCATTCCCCGCAGCACACAACATTCCACCGCCGCGCCATGCGGTGGTCGCTGAAGCATGTCTGGGGGTTACGGTGACAGGAGACTGGCGGCGCTGACCAATCCCCAGCTCAGGACCCCAGGGTCGCCAAGCCTATACTCAGCAAATGAATGCTGAGCCCCTGGGGGGGACACTATGCTGCCTGGTGCCGGTGAGTTGAATAGTGGTGGCACCTATTGGCATCTCACAAAATGTTACGGCAGCCATGGCGGTGGTGCCAGTATGATATGAGAGGTAACACTGTAGGTTAAAACAGTCCTCTCCCTACAGGGAGAAAGACAATGGTGAGTTGGTGAAACACTGGCGTCCCTCCCCTGTACCATAGACTGCAAATGAAATAAAAGAATGTGACGTCTATGGCCTCTCAGTCATCAGAGATCATAATCCATGGCCTGGACAGATGTTCCCTGTTTGGAGCAACAGGAAGGTAAGGCCATAAGTGGCCCTGGTGATGATGACTCTGTCATGGGCAGATGTCCTTTTGTGTAACGCCAGCCATGGGGGAGGGGGGGGGGGCTAATGCCAAAGCAGGAGTCAGTCCTTGGAGTCAGGACGAGAAATGTGCTTAGGCGGCTCCTGCAGTCCACGTGGTAGCTCTGCTTGCAAGGACCACATTCTCCAGCAGCCCCTGATGATCTTGCAGAGGGCTAGAAAAGACAGCAGATGAGGGAGCTGTGGACATGATGGTGAACAGTGTAGGGGACTGGACCAAAGATTGAGGAGGTGGCCCTAGAGGCAGTGGAGAGAACAGAAAACTGGCATCTGATAGGTGAACGGCCTGGGAGATGCACCACGCAGTGGAAGAGGAGGCCAGTCCCCCACCCACAAGTGTAATTGGTAGTCATAGTGCGCCACTAGGCTGTCACCCATCCACAGTGTGAGGACGCCCCACCCCCGGTTCATGGATGACCGACAGAAGCCATGAGCCCAGCTGCATGGGTGACAAGTGGTGGGTGAGGAGTCAGCAGAAGGAGATGCAGCACTGTGTGCAGTTGGTGCCCATGCAGCAATGCTTCTTACTAATAGCAGTAGATCTGTAAGAACTAAGGAAACACATGAGCATCTCTTCCACCAGTGTGAGGTGCTTCTTCATCTGCACTTTAACTATCCATGTGAGGTGTTCTGCCACCATGTTGGCCTGCAGGTGAAATGGGGTACCCTGATGCGGCAAATACCATGCTGTGCATGAAAGTCTTGAAAGGTCTGACAAGTGAACTGCAGTCTGTTACCCATCACCAGGGCACAGGGAAGGCCTTCAATGGAGAAGGCCTTCAATGGAGAAGATCTGGGTGAGAGCGTGCACAGTAGACTGTGTTGACATGGCATGAAATCTGATGATGTATGGGAACTGAGAGTATGTATCAGTGACAAGCAGCTGAAATGCATCCAAGAAGGGGTCTGTGAAATTCAGGTGGATGTTTTCCCATGGCTGCATGGGTGACAGCCATCATGAGTAACATAGCCACAGAGCTGCCTGGTGACTTGAACCTTGGTTCACACAGCAATTAAGTGTTCAATTGCCTGGCTGACCTGAGGACAGTAGACACAGTGGTGAGCAAGCATCTTTGTCTGTGACACATCCGAATGGCTGTGATGCAAGAAATGAAGGACGTCCCACTGGAGGAAAGCTGGAATGACTACCACAGAATGGTATGTTCCATCATCAAAAAGATCACACCTTTGACAAGAGTCAGTCTGTGGTGCAGCAGAAAATAATTACAGATGGGGTCCGATGCTTGGGCTAGAGGTCATTTGGGCCACCCTTGCTGGGTATTCACTGCACCTGGCAGAGTAAAGGATCCATGCTGATAGCAAGAGTGATATTCGAGCTCATAACAGGACAGCTTTCCTATGCCTGCTGAGCTTCCCCGTCAAGGATTTCCTCTTAAATCTGGCATTGGGACCCACAGAAAGATTCAAAAGAGTGCCCACAATGGAGTGCTAAGCTGTTGGGTAGAAGTGAATCTCACAATGGGAATGACTGAGGAACAGGGTCCATAGTTGTAGTCTGCAAGCCATCTTGTCTGATAGGTGCAGTAGGGGTTAAACAGGAACACTAACAGCTTGTGATCTGTGACAAGGTGAAACTTCACATCATATAAAAATGCATGAAATTTCTTGATCACATAAACGATAATCAGGACCTCCTTCTCATACAGGGAATAATTCTTCTACACTGTTTTGAGTGTCTTGGAGGTGAACACTGTCACATGCTTTGAACTGTCAGCACTGCAATGGGTCAGCACAGCTCCCAGCTCAAACTGGGATGCTTCAGTATCCTAAACAAGCTGCTTATTTGGCTGGAATGTGGCAAGACACAGGGCCAAACAACTATTGTTCTTCAAAGATGTACATGCTTCAGTATCCAAAACAAGCTGCGTATCTGGCTGGAATGTGGCAAGGCAAAGGGCTAAACAAAGATTGTCCTTCAAAGATGTACATGCATGGCCACAAGCACTTGTCCAAATAAACAGCATACCCTCTTTTAGTGACCAATTAAGAGAACGTGCATTGGCAGCCGGTTGTGGGATGAATTTATGATGATAAACAATTTCGTCCAGGAAAGCCTGAACCTCTTCAGGTTAGAGGATAGAGGAAGAGCATCAATGACAGCAATGTGACTGGTCACTGGCTCATTTGCCCATGTCCGAGGTATTCAAAAAAGTGCTAAAAGAAGAGTGATTGTTCAAGATTACACTTGACACCCACATCCTGCAGAGTCTGAAATAGAAGCCGAAGGTTCCACAGATACTCCTTGGTGGAGGAGCCCATGATTATGCGAGGGTTGACTGAAAAGTAATGCCTCCACCTTGATAACTCTTCAACAGTTGGCAGCATTGATATGCAGCAGGTACTGGCTTGTTCTGTAGCCTCTTCTCTACTGCTCCTGTTTTTGGGAAGCCTTAGCATTGAACAGTTGTGTTGTTAAAGTGTAAAGTATGGAACCCTGCACAGACGGTCGGTCAATGCGATTTAAGCAATGTGCAGTCATTGAATTCTTGACAGCAGAAGGTGTCACCCCAAAGGAGATTCATCAGAGAATGAAAGGAGTTTATGGTGATTGTGTTGATGTGAGTACTGTGTGTCGTTGGGCAAGTAAGTTTAAAGATGTTGAGGTGGGAACATCTGATCTGCATGACAAACAAAGAGTTGGACATACTGTGACAGTAACAACCGAGTTTCATAAGCAAAATGTTGACAGATTGACTCAGGACAATTGTTGTATCACTCAGAGAGAAACTGCAAGCACAATCAGCATTTCACAAGAACATGTGGATCACATTATTGCTTTGCTTGGCTATCCGAAGATCTGTGCACGATGGGTACCCCGGATCATGACTCCTGAAATGAAGGCAAACAGGCTTGAAATTTGCCAGGGACTCCTCTCACATTACGAGAAGGAAGACGCACAGTACACACATCAACACAATCACCATAAACTGCTTTCATTCTCTGATGAATCTTCTTTGAGGTGACGCCTTCTGCTGTCAAGAATTCAAGGACTGCAAGTTGCTTAAATCGCATTGACCGACCGTCTGTTCAGGGCTCCATATTTTACACTGTAACAACACAACCATTCCATGCTAAGGCTTCCTGCCAACTGGAGCTGTAGAGAAGAGGCTACGGAACAAGCCAGTACCTGCTGCATACCAATGCTGCCAACTGCTGAAGAGTTATGAAGGTGGAGGCATGCCTTTTCAGTCAACCCTCATAATATCATCCAGACAGTTGAAATCACAAGGAACACATTGTACGAGTTGCTCCAAGAAACAATGAAAAGAGCTGGAACACTTGCTACCCTTTATACCTGTAGAGACAATAGGGGTGTTGACGACAAGTAACTGCTAAGATGCCTCATCAAGCAGGAGCTTCAGATATGCCCCCAATAGCTACAACTTTGAAAATATTGACCTTCTGCCTATTTCATCACCAATTCCTCCAGACATGTGGTGGGGTATGTGTCTATCACAGCTTGTCCATTGACTGCCACCTTCAAATCATTGCAAAGTTGGAGCTCACCAGTTGGTTTCTTGATGATCACTAGCACAAAGTCCACTGGGTGGATGAAATACGTTCAATACATCAAAAGCTTCCAGAATGAGATTTTCACTCTGCAGTGGAGTGTGTGCTGATAAAACTTCCTGGCAGATTAAAACTGTGTGCCGGACCGAGACTCAAACTTGGGACATTTGCCTTTCGCGGGCAAGTGCTCTACCAACTGATCCACCCAAGCATGACTCACACCCCGTCCTCACAGCTTTACTTCTGCCAGTACCTCATCTCCTACATTCCAAACTTTTACAGAAGCTCTCCTGCGAACCTTGCAGAACTAGCACTCCTGAAAGACAGGATACTGCAGAGACATGGCTTAGCCACAACCTAGGGGATGCTTCCAGAATGAGATGTTCACTCTGCAGTGGAGTGTGCGCTGACATGAAACTTCCTGGCAGATTAAAACTGTGTGCCGGACTGAGACTCAAGTTCTGTAAGGTTCGCAGGAGAGCTTCTGTAAAAGTTTGGAATGTAGGAGACGAGGTAATGGCAGCTGTGAGGACGGGGCGTGAGCCATGCTTGGGTAGCTCAGCTGGTAGAGCACTTGCCCGCAAAAGGCAAAGGTCTTGAGTTCGAGTCTCGGTCCGGCACACAGTTTTAATCTGCCAGGAAGTTTCACCTCAAAAGCCTGATTGTGGAGCACCAGTGACACTGGAAAAAAGATAAAAAAAAGCAAAGAGGCTGTCCCCATCAGTTATAGGTGATAGCAGCAGTAAAATAAAATACCTAGCTTTACTGAAAAAAAGATTGAAAAAACCATTTAAAGTTCATTAAGTTTCTGATATGGGACTTGGTAAAAATACGGTTAACCAAATTGGCAATAATGAAATCGTACACTGTGAAAGCATCAAAGCTAAACAAGTTTTTCAGGAAAGCACTGTACACCACAACAAAAATTAATGGACAGATCACTGCCTTGTATATAATTTCTGCTGCAAATTGTCCAAGAATGGGGATCTGTTGGCTGTTGTGGCTTACAAGATAAATAGCAGGATCCAGGGGGTGCACCGAGGTGCAGGTACATATGACAACACCTTCAACCCATTACATGCAGTCTCCCATCCTTCATCAAGGACACCAACCACTTCCTTGAACGCCTGGAATCCTTACCCAATCTGTTACCCCCGGAAACCATCCTTGTAACCATTGATGCCACGTCCTTATACACAAATATTCCGCACGTCCAGGGCCTCGCTGCGATGGAGCATTTCCTTTCACGCCGATCACCTGCCACCCTACCTAAAACCTCTTTCCTCATCACCTTAGCCAGCTTCATCCTGACCCACAACTTCTTCACTTTTGAGGGCCAGACATACCAACAATTAAAGGGAACAGCCATGGGCACCAGGATGGCCCCCTCGTACGCCAACCTATTCATGGGTCGCTTAGAGGAAGCCTTCTTGGTTACCCAAGTCTGCCAACCCAAAGTTTGGTACAGATTTATTGATGACATCTTCATGATCTGGACTCACAGTGAAGAAGAACTCCAGAACTTCCTCTCCAACCTCAACTCCTTTGGTTCCATCAGTTTCACCTGGTCCTACTCCAAATCCCATGCCACTTTCCTTGACGTTGACCTCCACCTGTCCAATGGCCAACTTCACACGTCCGTCCACATCAAACCCACCAACAAGCAACAGTACCTCCATTATGACAGCTGCCACCCATTCCACATCAAACGGTCCCTTCCCTACAGCCTAGGTCTTCGTGGCAAACGAATCTGCTCCAGTCCGGAATCCCTGAATCATTACACCAACAACCTGAAAACAGCTTTCGCATCCCGCAACTACCCTCCCGACCTGGTACAGAAGCAAATAACCAGAGCCACTTCCTCGTCCCCTCAAACCCAGAATCCCCCACAGAAGAACCACAAAAGTGCCCCACTTGTGACAGGATACTTTCCGGGACTGGACCAGACTCTGAATGTGGCTCTCCAGCAGGGATACGACTTCCTCAAATCCTGCCCTGAAATGAGATCCATCCTTCATGAAATCCTCCCCACTCCGCCAAGAGTGTCTTTCCGCCGTCCACCTAACCTTCGTAACCTGTTAGTTCATCCCTATGAAATCCCCAAACCACCTTCCCTACCCTCTGGCTCCTATCCTTGTAACCGCCCCCGATGCAAAACCTGTCCCATGCACCCTCCCACCACCACCTACTCCAGTCCTGTAACCCGGAAGGTGTACACGATCAGAGGCAGAGCCACGTGTGAAAGCACCCACGTGATTTACCAACTGACCTGCCTACACTGTGATGCATTCTATGTGGGAATGACCAGCAACAAACTGTCCATTCGCATGAATGGACACAGGCAGACAGTGTTTGTTGGTAATGAGGATCACCCTGTGGCTAAACATGCCTTGGTGCACAGCCAGCACATCTTGGCACAGTGTTACACCGTCCGGGTTATCTGGATACTTCCCACCAACACCAACCTATCCGAACTCCGGAGATGGGAACTTGCCCTTCAGTATATCCTCTCTTCTCGTCATCCGCCAGGCCTCAATCTCCGCTAATTTCAAGTTGCCGCCACTCATACCTCACCTGTCTTTCAACAACTTCTTTGCCTCTACACTTCTGCCTCGACTGACATCTCTGCCCAAACTCTTTGTCTTTAAATATGTCTGCTTGTGTCTGTATGTGTGGATGGATATGTGCGTGTGTGCGAGTGTATACCTGTCCTTTTTTCCCCCTAAGGTAAGTCTTTCCGCTCCCGGGATTGGAATGACTCCTTACCCTCTCCCTTAAAACCCACTTCCTTTCGTCTTCCCCTCTCCTTCCCTCTTTCCTGATGAGGCAACAGTTTGTTGCGAAAGCTTGAATTTTGTGTGTGTGTTTGTGTTTGTTTGTGTGTCTATCGACCTGCCAGCGCTTTTGTTCGGTAAGTCACCTCATCTTTGTTTTTATATATGACAATTAATAAGACGCACAAGGATGCCTTTATATTCTTGCAGCTGAAATAGCATCCTGTTAATACGCACATTGATGAAAAACTTGTTAGAAACTGTTGCACGACTGTGACACACAGGGCTGATAACATTAATGCTCATTGTTTGGAGGCTGAAGGTTACGGCATGAGTGGACAGTGACATGCCACTGCAATGTGTCCCGCCTTTCGACAGTGATGGCAGGCAGGTCAACACTTTGGTCAGTCAGGTCAGTCATGTTGAACAAAAAAGGCAGGACATGAAGGAAGGGGCTTGCAGAAAACAACCCATCATGGATGTGTTTGTCTGGTGTATGGCTTAAGGGCACATTGTGTTGCCATGATTTATGCCTCCAAGGACTTGGTTGAACCCAAATGCCTGCCATTGGCCAAGTTGACAGCAGCCACATCCACCCACAAATCCAACTGGCAGCCTGACTATGATGAATTACAAACAAGTGAGCAATAGAAAGGACCTCTTCAAAGGTGGAGGTCTTCAAATTGTAGCGTCCGTTGGTGGACTTCTTTACCTGGTACTAACCTAATGATAGCATTCCTGACTCCTTGTACTGAGAGCTAAGATAATGGCACCAAGTATGATACAATTGATGAGGTTGCTTCCTGCAGTGGTAAAACTTCACCCTCATGCAAATAAGATGAGTAGGCCAGTGATAATAAGACACCAATAAGAAACACATTTCATCAAATGAAAGGTAATTATGTTCCTGAAGTGGAGCCAATTCCCCAACAACTGATACATTTGGGGTGTAATCCATGAAAAAAAGACCCTTAATGGTAGCAGCAGTGAAGGCAGTGAAGTGTTGGTATAAATACTTCTCGCATGCCTTTCAGTCTTCTGAAGATTCATTGTGGGTGAGGAAGGGAGGCAGATGGGCTAGCAGTTGCTGTGGCTTTTCCAGCTGTTGTATCAACACACTGCCCAACATGGCTGTGTGTTCTTGCTGTTGCAAGTACAAATTCTATTGGCTTTCCAACTGCTACTGCAGTAAACTTTGAAGCACAGCCTACAAGGATGTGTCAGTCATAACCCTCAAATTAGTGAACAACCCACATGGAAGTCCAACCACCCTCATCGTCACTTGTGTGTCAGTTCCAGACACAAATAAGAACACACACAAAGTTCTAACTATTTTAAAGTGAACACAGTTCTGAGCTTCCATACAAGTCCAGGGTACAAGCCAGTCCCAGACACAAATCACAATTCATCGCAAAGAGTAGAGTCCAAGTTACTATGAGTAATTACAATAATGAAATGAGAAAGAGTTATCTCCACTCTGGGGTTATATGAAGTCAGCCTGTTGATCGGCACGTTGAGGTAGTGCTGACTGTCAGTGGTATACAGGGTCCCAAATGCAGTGCTGTCTTCTGATGCTTGATCGTGCCACCACCTGGTGGCTGGCCCTGCATTGCCGGACACTTTTGCGGGTGAGCTGAATAGCTTGTGTTGGCACCTTGCAAAATGTGGTAGTCACAGCAGCATCATCACTATGGGACAAGTGGTAACATGGTGGATTACCACACACCATTCGAATATACACAATATCTTATAATATATGCATATTTTTTGGTACAATGACCACAAAATGCACTTATGCACATTTAAATTTTACGTAAAATTTTAAGATCCAGGTTTTAGAAACAAATTTACCTAAAACCTATGATATAACTCTGACATGAAGAAAATACCATACATCAGCTTATATACGTAAATACAAATGTGAAACGCAAGGACTTGCATTTAACGTGAATTTGTGACAAATTCTACAGTAACATGCCAGAGATGTATACTATAGTGTCAGTTCATCACACTAAAAACAACAAAAATTGTGTAGTATAAGGGGATATCCAGAAGACATTTCAACTACTTTTCATGTACAAAGTACTTAGTGTCATCAGCAAAAATGGGGATTCTGCACATAATGAGCTACTGACCATGTAGACTTTGTTTTTCCACTCACGTTATTTTTGTGAATTACATTGCTGTCCAATAAAGTTGCAACATCACAAAAGTGCCATGCACCAAATGTCAAATTGGCATGAGGTGTACTACAGGCTTAGATATGCAAATGCATACCTTTTCAGTGCCACTGCATACAATGCGTACAAGCAACAGTATCTACAATCTGTATGTGTGGAAAGCAAAGGGTTTCTAATTTAGAAATCACATTTGGATGTAATTTGTTTGTGAGTCATGTTATGCCCCTTGTAAGAACAGCATGTGTTGGAATTCAATACGAGCTGGATCATGACCTATCAAGACAACGTTTTATGGTTCAGAGATATTGCTGCTAGCATTAGTCACTATACCATGACTTTCAAGAGAAAATGGAATCAATGGTTTCAGAAGGGACACGTTCAACATCATGCAAAAGATGCCACCATGTACCTTGAGACTGGAAATGGGCATGTTTGCAACAAGATAAGAAAAGTATTCATACAGATGTATGGATGTGCAATGACATCTGGAGCACTACTGAATGTCAGCATATGGACCAATGTTGCAGCCTTTCTTGATGTGGCAACAGAGAGGCATGCCAACAGTGTTGCATCCAACTACAATGCTGGATACTGGAGTGGCAGTCCTCTTTTCAGACACATCTCAATTCTGTGTACAGCATAACAATGGACATATCCATATGTGGAGGATCCAAAGAGAACAGACATTGCCAGTTTGTATCTACATCTACATCTATACTCTCAAACCACCGTGATGTGCATGACAGGGGGTAAGACCCATTGTACGAGCTATTAGGGTTTCTTTTCGTTCTACTCATGAATGTAGCGTGGGAAGAATTATTGTTTGAATGCATATGTGTGCTGTAACTATTCTAATCTTCTCCTCAAGAGTGCTATGCAAGTGACACTTAGGGGGTTGCAGTATATTCCTAGAGTAATTGTTTAGAGCCCACCAGTCCAGTTTCTTCAGCATCTCTGTGATACTTTCCAATGGATCAAATAAATCTGCGACCATTTGTGCTGCCCTTCTCTGTATGCATTCAATATCCCCTGTTAGTCCTATTTCATGTGAGTCCCACACACTTCAGCAATATTTTAGAACCCGTTGCATGAGTGATTTGTAAGCAATCTCCCTTGCAGATTGACTGCACTTCCTCAGTGTTCCACCAATAAAGCGAATTCTACCACCTGATTTACCCACAACTGAGCCTATGTGATCATTCCACTTCATATCCCTACAAAGTGATACACCCAGGTATTTCTATGATTTGTCTGATTCCAACAGTGACTCTCTGATATTATAGTCACAGGATACTTATATTTGTTCATTGTGTGAAGTGCACAGTTTTCCAGTTTTGAACATTTAAAGCAAGTTGTCAATCTTTGGACCACTTTAAAATCTTATCAAGTTCCAACTGAATATTTATGCAGGTTCTTTCAGGTAGGACTTCATTATAGGTAACTCCATTGTCCACAAAAAACCTGAGGTTTCCATTAATATTTGATTGCAATACTGAATCATATGCTTTTGTAAAATCTATGTTAAAATTATGAACTGGTTTATTGCATTCCCATTTCTTTTCCTAAATTTGACGCAAGGTGGATATTTGGTCTATAGTTGATATGTTCCTCCAAAAGCCAGCTTGGTAATCCCCCACAATTTCATCTGCATATAGTGTAAGCCTGCTTAGCAGAATATTCGAGAAAATTTTGGAACATACTGGTAATAGCGATATCTCTCTATAATTACTACAATCCATTTTGTTGCCCTTCTTAAAAATTGGGATCAGAATTGACTCCTGCCACTCTTCAGGCATGCGTGGGGAAATTGGAGTCAGAAGAATTCGTAATAAAGAACGGACTTCAGCAGGGAGATGCCCTGTCTCCGCTACTTTTTAATTTAGTCCTAGAATATATTGTACGAATGGCAGCATATAATTCAGAGTGTGTGGAGTTAAATGGAAATATTAAGATGTTAGGGTATGCAGATGATCTAAACATCATTAGCGGTAGGAAACAATCTGTAACAGCAAATGCAAATGCGTTAATCAAGGCTAGTAAAGATGTAGGTCTAAGGATAAGTGAAGACAAAACTAAATACCTGGTTACTACCAGAATGCCAACAGCAGTAGATCAGGAAATGTTAAGAGTTGGAGACATGCAGTTTGAAAAAGTGAACACATTTAAATATCTAGGCGTGGACATCACTTCGAGAAATGAGACTGAATCCGAACTGAAGAAGAGATTACAGGTGGGAAATGCATGCTACTTCTTACTGAATAAATTACTCTCATCACAGATATTGTCTAGGAATTTAAAGATTAGAATATACAAAACTATTATTCTACCAGTTATGCTGTATGGGTGTGAGATTTGGTCTCTCACTGTGCAAAATGAAAAAGCCGTTTCAAGTATTTGAAAACATAATTTTGAGGAAAATTTTCGGAGCAAAAAGGATGACATTAGCAGAGAGTGGCAAAAACTGCATAACAAAGAGGTTCACGAACTCTATTCAAGCCCTGATATAATCAGTATTATTAAATCACGTAGGCTACAATGGGCAGGTCACGTAGCTCGAATGGATGAGGGCAAGGCACCACGCAGAGTACTGGTAGGGCACTTAGAGGGAAAACATCCTTTGGGGAGACCGAGGCATAGATGGGAGGACAATGTGAAGGCTGATTTGAGGAGCCTAGGTATTGAAGGTGAATGGAAGGAAATAGCCCAAGACAGGGACCAATGGTGAAAATACGTTGCTGAGGTAATGGACTCTTGAGTCCGGTATGACCAGTGAGTGAGAGTTCTATTAATATTGTGTGCAAGGTCATGCTGTGTCCACCCTGGCAAAAAGTCCTCAATCCAGTCACAAATTTCACTTAACACCCCATATGATCATACTTTTCACAATAACTGTAGCTGTGGTACTCGGTCAAATGCTTTTCAGAAGTCAAGAAATACTGTGGCTACCCAACTACCTTGATCCAAAGCTGCCAGTATGTCATGTGGGAAAAGTGTGAATTGGGTTTCACATAATCAATGTTTTCAGAATCCATGCTGGTTGGCATGGAGGAGGTCACTCTGTTCAAGGTATCTCATTATGTTTCAGCTCAGAATATATTCTAAGATTCTACAAGAAGTTGATGTCATTGGTACTGGACAATAGTTTTGTGGGTCATTTCTACTGTGCTTCTTGTAAACAAGTGTGACCTGTGTGTGTGTGTGTGTGTGTGTGTGTGTGTGTGTGTGTGTGTGTGTGCGTACAGCTTGATGGAGTGGTTTGCCATTGGTTACATAACACAGTCTCCTCTCGTTCACAAAGCTGATAATTTGGACAGTACCCATTACATTTCTGACATGTTAAGGCCAGTGGCTGTGTCCTAGCTTCAAGGTCTCTATGGTGTTATCTTTTAGCAATACAACGCAAGACTATGTATCACCCATGATGTTGTACCCTACTTGGATACAGAAGGCATCTGAATTTTGCCCTGTCCAGCATGTTTTCCATATTTCTCATATACTGAACACATCTTGTCATGACTGCAGGTAGACTGGCATACCTACACTCACCAACCACTACAACTGATGGACTCTCATACTGAGTTGAAGCAACATGGGTGTACCCACATCTGTTATACAAGTTCAGTTTGACTTGATATCCATCCCAGTTAGAACCCAGTCAGATATGCACATTTGCATACTTAACTTTTCACCCTCTATACTCCCAAGTGATCTAAAAAGTTAATCACATGTGCTTCTTGTTATAATTTATATGGGCAATAAGTAAAATTTCATTATTTGCAATCCTTCCTTGTGAAATTTAATGACCAGAGATTTTTAATCCATATTTCAGGTCAGAGGCACATTCAAACAAATAATTATAGTAGACAACCTATATGACAACCTAAAATAGATATCATCTATCTAGAATAGTACACTATTGAGAGAGGATGGATAACAAATGATTACTTTGATACTGAAATCAAGCAAATATAAGTTATTGCACATAACAATAAGTGTCTGTGGAAGCTAGTTATCTTCAGTGCTTAGATACCTTAATTCTGCACGGGTTTCTTCTAACTGTTGACGAGTTATCTCCCAAAATGTCTGTAACTTATCACGTTCAAGCTGGAAATAATTTCTTTCTTCTCGCTCTCTGTCAATTTCTTCCTTCAGTCTCTGAGCAAATTCTTGTAGTTGTTCATGTGTCATCTCAGTTGTTGACACACCATCCACAATGTAACCTCCCCCATCTTTCTTGCCACCTTTACCTCCACCTTTCTTTTTTGGAGGCTAGAAGTAAAAAGAATTCACAACAAAAAATCTGTGAGAAACACATTGTAAATAAATGTTGAGAGACACAAAATTATTCTATACACAAGATATTAGTCAATTTACAATAACAACAGATATTCCTAGGTGGAGTAATATGTAAAATAAAGCAAAGGCAACCACTCACCTTATAGCAAACTGAAATGTGGCAGTTAAAAACACTTGAAAGAAAACAGAATCCAAACTAGCTTTTGACCTTTTGATATCTCTCTAGCAAAAATACACTTATTTAAATACAAAACCACATATATGCACAAAGACGTACTCCCATAGCACTGGGTATGAGAATGTGTATTTTTCTGTGTGGTTGTGTATGTAAATGAGTGTATTTTTGCTAGAGAAAGAGGAAGAGCTCAAAAGATAGTGTGAATAATGTTTTCTTTCATGTGTTTCTATGCACCACACGAATTCACTATAGATGAGTGGCTACCTTTCCCTTATTTTACGTAATGCGCTAGTCAGAAATTAAACACTACAGTCAAGTAACATTAGAAACAAAGCATCCAATGGCATTCATTTCTGTATTTAAACATGACTTCATTACTTTTTTCAGAACTTACCATGTTTAGATCTTTTCAGATGCTGAGAAATGTTGGTGAATCAACTCTTCAGACTACATCTAAGTCTCTGCTGTTGTTAATTGTGCACGTTACATTACTGAAAAAGAGAAAAATAATAGCTTTTTTTACTTATTCATACATACCTTCTTTATCAATTACTGATTAATAATATTGAATCATATATGATGTAGAATAGTTAGAGTTTGATGATATAAAGTACAAGGTGTTAAAGTAGTATCTGAACTGATATTTTTGCTAGCACTTAGAACATTATAACAATAAACAATATTTTTTATTTTTTGTGGTGTTTTAACATACTAGAAAAAGAGATTCAGGACATTATTGAAAATGGTATACACTGTTATATGGTAACAGTCTTGCCACAGTGGATACACTCGTTCCTGTCATATCACCGAAGTTAAGTGCTGTCGAGTATGGCCGGCACTTGGATGGGTGACCACCTGGGCCGCCATGCGTTGTTGCCATTTTCCAGGGTGCACTCAGCCTCGTGATGCCAACTGAGGAGCTACTCAACTGAATAGTAGCGGCTCCAGTCATATAAAACCATCATAACAACTGGGACAGCAGTGTGCTGACCACACACCCTTCCTATTCGCACCCTCAGCTGAGAATGACACAGCAGTCGGATGGTCCCAATGGGCCATTTGTGGCCTGAAGACAGAGTGCTTTTATACACTGTTATTTGCACGGAATAGATTACAAAACAGTTTTTCTTTCCTCTGTCATTAAATAATATTCAGTATGCGAATAGATGAAGGGTGTCACTAACTGACACTAATTTCAGTTTTTGCTACTTCTTTAGCAATTGATGTGGTTTACAGATCTCTTTCTCAATATTGTCTTATCCTGAATACAGTAGGTGTAAGTCCCAAAAATATAACCTGTTACAATAATTTCAAACAACAAATGTCTCTCGTAGTTCAGAAAAAATTGTTATCTGAGCTTCCAAACAAATCCAATAGTAATTGGTTTGCTTGGTTATCAGTGGGTAGTTTCAGTCTATAGTAAAATAATTTTCAAGTGCTAATAGGAGCTGAATGACAATCAGGGTACAATAATATGAAATCAAAGGTAATTGTAGAAGTAATTCACATACATAAAGTACAGTAAATGAGTGTTGTGTTGTAAAATCTAATGTCACTGTGGCCATCTGCACAATTTAGTTGAGGTGTATCAGATTTTCCAAGTTGGAAGCAGCCAATGGGAGCATGGTCTGGAGTAGCCAGTGAAAAGTTCCCAACCATATGATGCCTGTATGTCAGCAACAAGAAATATTTGTGTGGCATAAAGAGCCTTTAACTTACTTTCTGCATTTGCCACATATTAATTACTTAAAGTACTTTTGAACTTGCCTATTATGTTGAAATATGATTTTCATGATTTTGTCTGAAATATGAAATCTTGGTTTTGGCAACAAGACATGAAGCATGTTTCGAAAAGATTCATCTGATTACACATGACTAACTTCTATGTGGATGGGAACAGACTTTTTGGGTAAATTTTAACATATGCTTCAAAACTAAAAGTTTACCTTGGGACCAGCGTTAAGTCATCAGTAGTGGTCTTTCTGGTGTTGCTTGTTCATTATTCAATGTGTGTGTAGTCAAGTACATAGCAACAAAAGGTACTTCATGTTCTCACATTCAACAGCAGGAATTCAGTTATGACTGTGCAGCTTGATCTTTGCGAAGAGTGTGAACCGCAATGATGGAACAGATGTAAGCAGCGTACAAATATTGCTTTGCACTATTGGCATCTAATATCAGCTGAGCTCAATTTCTTCTTCTTCTTCTCTCTCTTCTTCTTCTTCTTCCTCCTCCTCCTTTTCTCTCTCTCTCTTTTTTTTGTACATTCCTCCCATTCCATAAATGTTAAACGAATGGCACCATCATGCAGCAACAGCAGTGAAAGCAATATATCTATGATTTCTCACGAAAGTAGGGGATGAGTATGACAACTGTCTGTACATTTGTTGTGTGCCCAGTGGAGGGCATATTGAATGTTTGTGACAGGTAAATGAAAAACTTGATCCTAAACATAACTGTCAAAATTATTCCAAAGTACTCAACAAAAACGGTTGAGAGGAACACAAACAACCTCCTGAAGAAAAGTTCTATGTCACAGGCGACCACCAAAATCTCAACTCTTATTGTACTGTTACATCTCATCTCACCTCACCTCACACCCCCCCCCCCCCCCTGCCCCCCCTCCTAGCTTCCGAAGATCCCACCAAGGAAGGAGTTTCTCTTTGCCCTATTACCAGTAACACTGGTGATCTGACATCCTGTGTAGCAAAATATTTTGTTACTTCCACTAGTAGGTCATTCCGTACATCCCATCAAGAACTTAGTGGATTTCTTGTGTAAATTAGAAGGATTGAATATGAATGATATTAATAATTTAGTAAGTTTTAATGTGGATTTTTACATAAGAATTGTTTATTGCCAAAGTGAACTGAGTATCAGCCACAAATTCCTTCTCAAGATATCATCTTTAGATATGTACATGGTCTCAAACATGGCTGTAATTACTATGTCAGGAACCTTTCTTTCCTTCATCAGTATGCGTAAAGAGACATTGAATATTACAAAATTATATGCACATTAAGTAGCAAAGATATTAGTGTGATGTGTATTTTTTTATCTATGGCCTTTTGTTGCTGACATTTGAGCACACCAAACAGTATTGTAGCATCTGATACATAGCAAGACAGTATTGTTATACATAGAGTATGGCCTAATTTGTTACACTTGAGATCTCCACATACACGGTATTTGTACTTCTTATTCTGGACAAGTTGAGTAGTAATCTAAAATCATCACATGACTCCTTCAGATTAACTATGTGAGGAATCTGAACAGAAGGGAATTTGTTTATATTGTGGAGAAGCTTTTAGACTAACTTTATCTCTCATTATGACACTGAAAACATGATCAGGAGTCACCATAATGGACTGAATATCTTTAGAAAAGTCCTTTCAGCCTTCCTTGGAGGGACATTCAGAAAAAACAACAAAGAAGTCACAATAACCATCCACTATTGTATGAAAGAGAAGAGGATTCCATGCTTAACCTACAAAGCCAAAGGTCAGCCTCTTGTTCCAACAAATTTAAATCACAAACAACTTTGTTGAGACACCCTTGAGATGAAAAGTTGCTTGTTTGATTCATAGTGGCCTTGAAATGTTGGTTGGTTGGGGCATTAAGGGGCTAAACAGTAAGGTCATCAGCCCCTAGTCAAAAAGCAGTTCATCTGGAGCTAGTTATGTCCATCATAAATGTGATGAATGATGAAAGTATGTAGCAGTGGTAAAACTGAGGCACTGAAGGTAGTATGGGTGTCAGAGCTAAGAAATACATTATGAAAGAGTAAAAAGAATATGGACTGGGCCAGTTCATACGTCGGAGCAGACAAGGGATTTCCTAGGGCTCAACTGTAGCAAGAAACACCCCACCAGCTTCTGATCCCTTGCCAACTTTAGTAAGGGAGAAGACAGTTATAGAGTAAAGAAAGCCTTCTAGTCAGGAGATCCACAACAGTAAAAGTGGGAAAGCTAAAAACATAGTGGAAATCAGTTGAACGGTCAATAAAAGAACGTGAGGGAAATAATTAAAGCAGCAGGAGAGTGTTCCCACAATGTTTTGCACTCAACGGGAGCCATCTCTCTCCTAGGTGTCCCATGCCCGATCTATTATAGTCAAAAGCATTAAATAGAGGAACAGCATCCACCATACTACCCCAAAAATAGTAAATAGGATGCAGCAGAAGAAAAAGCAAACTGCATCTAAAAGCAATTAAAACAGATTAAAAGAGGGAGGACAGAGACAGCTGGCATAAGAGATGGCATTGAGGGTACCCCAGGCCCTACAAGCTGTGGGAGAAGCTCCAACCTCAACTGCCCTGTCCTTACACTGAAGATAGTTTAAAATATTATCTAAGAATGAAAACCACTTTCATGGAGAAAACAGAGAACCAATTCAACTGTCCATGAGTCCTCCACCAATACTAAAGCAAAAAATTTGGAGAACCATGCTTAGTGTGGAGGGCCAGAAGGAAAGATCATTCCACTGGGATAAGAGCTACTCTCTGTTAGGATCTGCGACTGCAATGTGGAGGAGACTTGTTACATAAAATAAAACTATAGCTTAGTGTGGTACGACCAATGTGGATGCAACATAGGATGGTGGATTCTTTCCAGGGGGAATGGGAGGAGAAGCACCATGTAGCAGTAGTCACCTTGATAGTGCAGAGTTTATTAGAGGGATGGTAGTGTACCACATGTTGTTCCATCTCTGATTGGACCAATATCTTTTTTGCATCCACAAATCCATGACTGAGATCAGTAGAGCAAACATGGTGCAGGTAACTGTTTCTCTAGCCAGATGGTTGACCAGTTCGTTACCTATGATACCAATATGACTTGGGACTCAAAGGCAGACAATTGAGCAGACGCTCCAACTATGGACAGAGAGAAGGTCATGAGTAGCAGATATCACAGAGTGACAAGAGTTACATCCATCAGTGGTCTGGGGACTGCTGATTGAGTCATTATAAATATTGTTTTTCAGGGGAAAAAAAGAAAGAAAGAAAGAAAAGAAAAGACATGAGCTCCTAAACTCCTTGTCAGGTCATGAAGGCCCTAAGGATGTTTACCACCTTCTGTGTCATCCTTTGTCTTGCAAAGCTGTCCCAGACATTTTGCAGACTTTCCAGACTGTGGAGCCACTATTATTTGGTCAAGTAGCTCCACAATTTGCATCACAAGGTTGTTTGCACCACATACTGGTCCTCCCACCAAGGAAAAATCCTTGGCAGTAGAGGGACTCAAACCTGGGTCTTCCACATGGCACCCATCTATGGTGACCACTCAGCTATGGAGACAGACTCGATAAAAAATAGGGCTCTGTTAATGACTGTCAGCTCCACCATAAAAACACTAAATGTTCCTAGCAACAAATGCTGTTCCTGACCAGCAGGAGATGTAAAAGTATATATATTGCCATCCATGGTTTTAGAGCCATCAGTGTAAATGACAATAGCATCCTGATACTACTGAAGAACTGAAAGGAATAGATGCTGAAAGATCATGAGGATGACAAAACTTTAGGAGTTTGAAATAGATAGATCAGTCCTAATTAGTGGCCTGGGTACTAACCAAGGGGGAAGGGCAGGGGAGGAACAGGGAAACATGGGGAGCACATTCTAAATAGGTCACAGGTCACGTGGAGGTCCCAGCAAAGGAACTTGAGCTGTATTCCAACAGGTAATCCCACCAAAGGGCTGGTGTCAGGGGATCAAATGTCCCTCGTATTCAAAAAGAAAGTGATACATAGATCACTAGCCTCTGATGGCAATGAGGAGTGTGATATTCAGCACACATCCCTGTGGAACACCATTCCCTTAGACTCATGGAGAGATGAGTGATGTGCCAACTCTAACCTGGAGCAATCAGTGGGATAAGAACTAGCAAATGAAAATCAGTAGGAAGCCTCAAAATCCTGTCATGAAGGTAAGTAAGATGTGGCAGCAAAAAGTGGTGTTATATGCCTTATGTAGGCAAGGAAAGTCTTAGCATTTAGAAAAAACGTGTCAAATTGCCATTTCTAACCAAATGAGATGGTCGGTTGTGGATGATTCCTCCCATGAACCACACATTGCTTCTTACTGCTTTTAATTAGACAGTGCACCTTAGTGCAAAGTTGCTTAAAAGTGAGGAGGGTAGACAGTAAAACATGTCACTTGATACGATGCAAGGCTCTTCAGCAATCCTGGATAATTGTTACAATGTTGTTGGTCCACCATGGCACTGGCCAGGGGTGCAGGGGGACTGTAGAAGGGGGGACACCAACTCCAGTGGTGTGGGTCTCCTGCAATTTTGCCAATGTAATCTGACAGAGAGGGGGCGAAGGTGACCACAGGGGCATACAACTACCACTTGGCTCTTCGCAGTGCTTATTGTGGTAACTGGTCTGTCAGACAGAGGGAAGGAAGTGACAGGATCATAGGAAAATGGTCACTGCCACAAATATCAGTATTTAGCAACCATTATGGTGAATCCATGAGATTGGGTGAAGATACTGTAAGATCAATAGCCAAAAAGGTGCCATTTGTGGCACATAATTTGGTAGGATCATTGAAGAGACACAGATCAAGATAAGAAAGAAACTGGTCAATCAGACAGCCACTACCAGAAAAAGTAGTACTTCCCCACAGGTGTGCACTGATACCCCAAGAAGGAGAAAAGGAAGGGGGTGGGGGGAGTTGTTGAATTAAAGTGATCATCTCCAGTTAAGTCAGTGGCCTACCTGCAGATAAATAAACATTACAAATGCTGACTACAGGGGTCATTTGCACCCACGCCACTATTACTTCCAATATGGTACAGACAACATATGTGCGAACCAGATTCCTCTAGATGTCTTCTTGAGAGCAGTACAGTGCTGACAGACTGGTAACCTCAAAATGTTGGGAATAGTCATCAGTGAAATGTGTTTCTTGGAGAGCAACACAGATTGCAGATCAAGAGAAAATCAGTTGTATTTCTGGCCACAGGTGACAGTAACATCCATTACTGTTCCATTGGATCATCATATTGTGGGTGTGCTGTTTAGGCATGATGGTTCCAGCAGGACTTGTCACACCATCAGAATCACTGTCTATCATTGAAGCAGATGGAATCACATCAATGAATATTGGTTCAGAATCCTATAGGCTGTATTAGGTCTGCACCTGCCAAGCACATTCCTAGCACTGTTGTGATACTGTTGGTGTTCCTTATGCTGTTTGTGACCATTTCAGCTTTCTCTTGTGGCTATGTCATCCTCCTGGCATTCTGGATTTGGTAAGCACCTGTGAGGTGCACTTTCCAGAGCATCAGGCACCTGTTGCAGTTGCATATTACATCTGCACCAGCTGCAGCAATCTCTTGTGGTGGTAGTTGCGGTCTGGTGTCCTGTACAATGTCTTCTGCTTGGTTATGTTGATGGTTTCAGATGGTTGATGTGCCCTATCTTATCCATGACCATTGTGTCTGTCTCCCAAGGAAGTAACTGCTATCTGTTGCCACCTATGAGGCCTGATTCTTGTAACTAGAGAATGACGGTCAACTCCCGTTCCTGGATGTCCTGATGAAGAGCAAAGCAGATGGCACATTTGGCCACAGTGTATATAGGAAACTAACATGCACCAACTTATATCCACAGGCAGACAGTTGCCACCACCCAGCACAGAAGAAAGGGCTGCTCAGAACGCTTGTACACCAAACCACAACACTCTCAGGCCTAGACAATTAGTGGATACTAAACAAAGGCCATCCACAAAGCAATACAGCCTACAATATGACTTGATACAATGGAAGAGGAACAAGCAAAAGAGACCAGAAAGGAATCCCTTCTACTGTATACAGGGCATATATCTGTTAAGATCAGCAGGATCCTGAGGAAACACAAAATTAAAAGTGTGTTCTGCCCGCTCAGCAAGATCAATGCACTCCTTGGAATGGTCTAGGATGGTCTAGTGTTAAGAAAATCTCGTATTTACAATATACCTCATGAATGTGGCATGTCTTCATTGGTCAATCATCCAGAAGTGTGGACATAAGACATAAGGAACACTAAAGACTTACCAGGTTACAACAGGCCACTAAATCAGCAATAGCAGAATATTGCCTGGAACTCGGACCTACTATGAATTATTACAAATCCACGATCCTGGCTCAAACACCTAAATTCTGGGGAACTGTCATCAATGAATCTATTGAAACCCAGATGGTGGAGAAGCTAATAAACCAGAAGCAGGATACTGGCTCAGTACAGCATGGAATCCAACTTTGGAACCACTACAGAAACACCTGTAATGAGCCTCAGATGACAAGAGGTATAATTAACAGGATCATGCCTCATACAGAGCTCCAGGCAGCAACTGCCTCCTCAGGAGATAGCCACAGTGGTCAAGGACAAAATAGCAAACAACATCAATCACCTGAAACCTCAGGCACAAAACCTGGGAGCTCATATAATACAAAACACCAGAGAGCAGCTACCACCACAAGATATTGCTGCAGCATGTGTGGACACAATATGCAACTCAAACAGCTGCATGGTGCTGCAGAAAGCGCACCTTGCAGGCACATACTGAATTCAGAATGCCAGGAGGATGGCATGGCCACGAGAGAAAACTGCAACAGTCGCAAACAGTGCAAGGAACATGTACAGTGTCACAATAATGCTAGGAACATGCCTGGTGGATGTAAACCTAATACGGAACACCATGGGATGGCTGCCACCATGGAAGACAGCTGCAATGGGCGCAGACAGAAGAGAGAAATCCTGGAGATGGACATCACCATAAGAAACAACCACAATGGACACAGATGGCATAGTGAACACCAGGCAACATCCAGGAACAAATACGGGGCCTGGTCAGAAAAGCAACCTATCTCAGGAAACATCTGATGAAGATGCTGAGTTACATTGTTGAAATATCATGTTAGGAAGACACAGACCACCAGCAATATACCAAATTCTATTACATGACAGCCATAAAGACGTCAGGGGAAAGGCTGGAGGAACTGTAATTGCAGCAAGATAGGTGAGAAAGGTGGAAAGGACAAGTGGGGATAATAAATGTGGTGTAAAAGAATATGTGGCTGTAGGAGTGATGAGGTGGGTGTAAGTAACTATTGATTTTGTGGTGATAGGAAAATCCATTTCTGGTCACAATGAGAAGCTTATATAGATAGAATGTTGAATAACCAAATCCTGAGAAGAGGCAAAGATTTCAGGGCATGTCACTGGTGATTAAAGTGGCAAATACAGAGACCGCAGTGGAGATGACAGACAAGGAGTGAAAATGGTCGGAGTAGCATGGTAGTGAGTTTGCTAACGAGTATGCCCGTGACACAGCTATAAATATGTGGCAACACAGATGACAGAAAAAGATAGTGATAGCAACGAGTACATCAGACAATGACATTGGCAGGGACACCAGTGATGCAAATATTCGATCCTTGCAAGAGGGATGCCATTAATGGCAAAACAGTTTAGTTTGCTAAGTAGAAATTTGTGATCCATTCATTCAAAAACTCTGGCAAGGTTACTGAATCTACCAGCTGGGTGATTTTTCTTGTTTAGTGCTGTCAGTACTTCATTTTTGAGCTCCAGAATTGCTTGCTGTATGGAGAATCCTGTGCAAAAGTAAAAATGAGAAGTGATTAACAAATTCTGGTCAGTTAAACGAGTCAGTATTCTGTTATAGGCCACATAGTCAAATACTTATGAAAAGACTGGAAAGAGTGATACAGAGTGAACAAATAATAATAATTTGAGGTACAGCTTGTTCTACATTAATAAAAAGGTATAAGGCAGATGGGTTAATCATAATGTCAGATGACTGGGCTAGTTATAAGGGGTTAGATGAAGTAGGGTACATGGATTTGGCTGTGAATCACTTGGTAGAATTTAGGTACAAAAGAAACAGGAGCATGTACAGACACAATTTAAGGATACTGGGGCAATAAAAAGTATTATTGGGTGAGGGAAAAGGAGAACTTCAGTGTTATAGAGCCTTTTAGATGAGTATGACTAAAAGAATAATATTCCACAAAACTGGTGCTTGTCTGTTTTTTAAACCCTCATTGCCAGTTTTGTAAAGGCCTTGTCGCTACTGCTGTGGAGTCGCCTTTGTTGTTACGGTAGGCAGAGTTTGTGAGTTCATGAAATGGCTTCTGGTGCAGCACACCACTAAGACAATTTCTCCCTGCCACTATTACACAGATATGCCCCAGGGTCAGGTAGCAGGATAGGAGAAAGAAGGTTCTACAACACCTCAACAAATTAGTAACTGTGTCACACAAATTAGTTAAAAGGTTTACTTATCTTTTTGACTAGATGAATAATGAAGTCTGCAACATTGCTTGCAATATAATACAAAAAAAGGCCCTCAATGGCTAAGTGCAAATAATCATAGGTAAGCTCCATAGTACATAGCAAATGCAATTTACAGCGACTGTCTGTTCATATCTAAGAGTTCACTAAAAGATGTTCCCTGTATAAGTCAACCCTAGACAATGATCTATAACCACGTGAGCAAGAGTTGCTCTTTTACCTTTCGAGTAGGCTTCTGTCTGTTGTCGTCTGGTCATTGGCAGATTGTACTCAGCCAGCAATTGGCTGAGGCAAAGTCGATAACTTCATCCCCAGTGCCACATGTGGCACTGTTGGAACCCATGCAAGTGGTGAGTATGGCACTGGCACCTGCTTGCATCTTTATGCCTGTGCTGCTTTTGCTCTGGCTGTGTCTTGTTTGGACAAAAAAGCAGTTTGAGTTTTTTTTTAAAGGTGCTGGATGTATGTGCCAATGAAAGAGAGTTGAGTTTTTGTTTAGAAATGGTGGTGAATATTTTTTTATTTGAATTTTTGCAACTATTTTTGTTTCAGTAATTTTGTTTTATGTTTAGTTTTGAAGTATTTCTTGGATGTCAACCTAATGGGGACACTAATCTGCTATTGGTAAGTACTGGCGCATATCCTATTACTGTAACTTTCATTTCTACACTGGTTTTGTCTAACAGTGATTTGCTATGTGGTGGTCCTTGCATTGTGTGATGATGTTGACAATTGTACCTACATCCGCATCCAAACAGATACTCCACAAGTCACCATACAGTGCATAGTAGAGGGTACCCTGTACCACTACTTGTCATTTCCTTTCCTGTTCCCCTCACAAATAGAGTGAGGGAAAAACAACTATCTACATGCCTCCCTATGAGCCATAGTTTCTCTTATCTTCATGGTCCTTATGCACAATGTATGTTGGCGGCAGTAAAATCGTTTGGCAATCAGCTTCAAATGCTGGTTCTCTAAATTTTCTCAGCAGCGTTCCTCGAAAAGAGCATCGCCTTCCCTCCAGGGATTTTCATTCAAAGCTCCCAAAGCAACTCCATAACACTTACACATTGTTCGAGCCCACCGGTAACAAATCTAGCAATCTGGTTCTGAACTGCTTCAATGTCTTCCTTCAATTTGACCTGGTGCGGATCACAAACACTCGACCAGTACTCAAGAATAGGTCACACTAGTGTCCTATTTGCAGTCTCCTTTATAGGTGAAGCACTGCTTCCTAGAATTCTCCAAAAAAAATTGAGTTAGTCAACCATTTGCCTTCCCTACCACAGTTCTAACACGCTCCTTCCACCAAATATTGCTCTGCAATGTTATGCCCAGATATTTAAATAACTCGACTGTGTCAAGCAGGATACTAGTAATACTGTATTTGAACTTCACAGATTTGATTTTCCTACTCATCCACATTAACTCAAATTTTTCCACATTTAGGGCTACCTGCCATTCATCACATCAACTGGAAATTTTGTCCAAGTTGTCTTGTATCTTCCTACAGACACTCAACTTCGACACCTTACCATAAAGCATGGCATCATCAGCATGCAGACTGTTGCCCGCCCTGTCTGCCAAATCATTTATGTACATAGAGAACAACAGCAGTTGTATCGCACTTCCCTGGGGCACTCCTGACAATACCCTTATCTCTGATGAACACTTGTGGTTGAGGACAACATACTGGTTTCTATTATTTAAGAAGTATTTGAGCCACTCACATATGTGTGAACTTATTACATATGCTCACAACTTAATTAACAACCTGCAATGGGACACTTTGTCAAATGCTTTCTGGAAATCTAGAAATATGGAATTGCCCCTTGCCTATCATGTGAGAAAAGGGCAATCTGAGATTCACACAAGTGACGCTTTCTAAAACCTTGCTGATTCATGGGTGTAAGCTTCTTGTCTCAGGAAAGTATATTATACTCAAAATGAGAATATGTGCAAGGATTCTGCAGCAAACAGAAGTTAGGGATATTGGTCTGTAATTTTGCAGATCTGCTCTTTTACCCTTCTTATACACCAGAGTCATCTGCACTTTTTCCAGTCACTTGGGATTTGGGCTGGGTGAGAGATTCATGACAAATGCAAGCTAATAAGGGGCCAGTGCCATAGAGCAGTCATTGTAAAATCAAACTGGGATTCCATCTGGACACAGTGATTTATTTGCTATCAAATCTTTAAGTTGTTTCTCTATGCTAGGTATGCTTATTACTATGTTGTCCGTACAGGAGTCTGTCTGATAGTCATATGATATTTTTGTTCAGGTTTCCTATGTTAATGATTTCTTGAACGTGAAATTTAAAACTTCGGATTTTGTTTTGCTATCTTCAATTGCCACACCAGGCTGGTCAACAAGGGCTAAATGTAAGCCTTAGTGATTTTATGTAAGACCAGAATTTTCTTGGTTTCTCTGCCAAATCTTTTGTTAAGGTGTAATGGTGTTATTTGTTCAATGTTTTAGCCGAGCGGTCTAAGGCGCTGCAGTCATGGACTGTGCCGCTGGTCCTGGGGGAGGTTTGAGTCCTCCCTTGGGCATGGCTGTGTGTGTTTGTCCTTAGGATAATTTAGGTTAAGTAGTGTGTAAGCTTAGGGACTGATGACCTTAGCAGTTAAGGCCCATAAGATTTCACACACATTTGAACACCTTTTTTTTTTTTTTTTTTTCCCCCCCACACATAGATCTTTTCACAGATGCACAAATCTCCACTAACCTTGGCTTGTCATCTTTCGTACATTCCGTTTTGAGCCTTGAGTGCAACAGCCTCTGTTTCCTCAGCATCTAACAAATTTCATTATTAAACAATGGTGGGTCTTTTCCATCCTTTGTCCACTTACTCAGCACATAACTCTCCAGACCACAATTTACAATCTGCTTAACCTTTGCCCATAATTCCTTTACATCCATCTTACTGGAACTAAGTCATGCCAATTCACTAATTGAGATGCTAATAACCGCTTATCTGCTGTATCTAGCAGAAACACTCTCCTGGCGTCTTGAGTGATTTATTAACTTTTGTAATCATAGTTGCTATAATGACAATATGATCACTAATACTCGTTTATATACTGACATTATCAATAAGGTCTGGCCTGTTTGTAGCTATGAGGTCTGAGATATTTCCATTGTGTGTGAGCTGCTGAGCTAGCTGCTGAAGATAGTTTTCAGAAAATGTGTTCAAAAGTATTTCACATGAATGTGTGTCTGTACCCCCTGCAATGAATCCATAGACATCCAAGTTTATACTCTGCAGGTTAAAGTTGCATCCAACAAGTATCACACGATCCGGGTATTTACGCACTATTGACCATAGACTTTCTTTGAATGACTATAGAACTGTCATAGCAGAAATACTTAGCCAGTAAAAACATCCAACAATTAACTAGGTTTCACCTACACCTGCTATATGCGGACAGATGACTAGACTGTCACACTCAACTTCGACCTCAACATAGACAATATTTTTGTCAATTACAATGAACACTCCCCCTCCTATGGCTTCTAATCTGTCTTTATGATATACGTTCCATGACTCACTAAATATCTCAGAGCTTTCCACTTTGGGTTCAGCCAGCTCTTGGTCCCAAGAATAATTTGAGCACAATAACTTTCCTGGAGGACAGTAAATTCAGGAACTTAATTACAAATACTTTGTCAGTTCACTGATAAAATTGTGATCACCATTTGATTTCCCTCGCTGCATACTGACTGGCAAGTGTTCATCAGAGCACGTCAAACTACTGCCTAGTCTAAAAAACCCTCACGTGCGCTCCACAAATACTTTGCTACCTGAGTAGGTGCTTCCTTTGTGTAGAGCACCCCTGACCTATCAAGGGGAGTCTTACAAATCCCCACGTGATAACACAGGTCTAGAAATCTGCAGCCGAGACCGTCACAGAGTCGATGAAGCCTTCGATTGAGACCCTCCACTTGACTCCAGATCATAGGACCCCGATCAACGCTGGGAACAATGCTGCAAATTGCGAGCTCTGCTTGCACCCCATGTGAGGCCAGCAGTCTTCATTGCCTCTGCCAGCACAAATTGAGGATTGCCTCAGAACCCATGTGACAGGTGCCGTTGGTGCCAAAGTGAGTCACAAATGCAGATGACTGCATCCTGCATGCTTGATAGCCATAGGTAAGGCCACCTCCACATCTATTATGAGGAACCCTGGCAGACATACCAAGTGCACATTGGCTTCCTTTCCAGTCCTGAATGCTACCTGTCTATGGGACTCCACAATGTGCCTAACACTGGAGCACCAAATAACTAGTAGACCCTCCCCCACATGTGCCTTCTCAGTCCATGCTGAATGAGCAGCCGCCTGTCCATTCACAGGGTGAATAGGTGAGCCTAGGCAGCCAGTCTCCACATTGGCCCTCTGCCTCAAGTGACGCAAATGCATCCCAGCTGCCACTCACCCTGCTGTGAAGGCAGCTCCAAGGTGTTGGGGGCACAAGGAGGTGCTTCAAAAGCAGAGCCAGTGCGCAAAACAAGTGACACCTGAGGTGTCCCATGTGATGTGCCACATTCTGCACCACCACAGCACTCCGAGGCAGCAGCCTGAAGGTGACTGGCCATAGCCAAAAGCAGATTCAGCTGTTTGCAAACTGTGGCCAGCTCCTCCTACATCTGCACACAGTATGCACACACCCTAGCCATCCTAGCAAGATGTAACTGAAGAAGTGAGCTACAAAAGCAGACAATTCTAGAGACGCAGCTTGCTACCCTCCTGATGTGTTGCCAATGGGCGCTGATGCGTTAGTGAGCTATGCAACTGACTGTTCAGTGAGCAATTATTGTGCTACAGACTGAATGAATTTACACTTACAAAACCACTAGATTAAACCTCCTAAACAGAGAAACACACATGAAATTTAATAAATATTCTACGAGGAAAACACAGGAAAAGATAAACACTTAAGTGGCCATTGTACTAGTACTTGTATATAAGCCAAGAGCAGGAGCGCTTTGACACTGGTGTTAGCGTTTTCATAGAAAGCAATTGAGTACACGTTGAGGAGGAGGTAGTGTGAACAGAGAGATGTATTTTCTCAAATTATGGAAGAAGTTCCGAATTTCTGAGAGAGTGTTTATTTACTTTGTGACTCAAGAGAACAGCTTAATGTTACAATAATGGATTGGTTTATCTTGAGGCCTAGATTTGGGTGTGATTTGGTGAAGTCAACGAATCTTACAGTGGAAATGGTGTCTGTGGTGACACACTGATCTGTAGCGTAACGTGAGTTCTAGGTTAGGTTGGAATGCAACAGGGCGGTTGTGTGTTGGTGAAGACAACGAATCTGACAGCACAAAAGATATAATTGGAAACAGGCTGAACAGTAACTTTGTGCAAGATCTAGATTTGGTTGGAATGGAACAGTTAGGTTGTGAGTTGGCAAAGGCAATGAGGCTGACAGCAGAAAAGGTAAATGTGGTGACAGATCGATCTGTAGTGTAGCCCAAGGTCTAGGTAAGGTTGGAATGCAACAGTCTGCTTGTGAGCTGGTGAAGCCAATGAATCTGACAGATGAGAAGGTATCTGGGGTGACAGACTGATCTGTAGTGTAGCCCAAGGTCTAAGACAGGTTAGATTGGTTGTGAGGTGGTGAAGCAAACGAATCTGAAAGCATAAATGTATCTGCAGTGAGAGACTGATCTGTAGTGTAGCTTGAGGTCTAGCCTAGGTTGGAATGCAATAGTTTAGTTGTGAGTTGGTGAAGCCAACAATTCTGACTGCAGGAAAGTTATCTGTTGTGCAGTCTGATCTGTACCATAACCTGAGGTCTATGTTATCTTAGAAGTCACTAGTTTTCTAAATGAAAGCCAAGAAAACTAAATGCGGTATGAGACTCACTTGTAGCATAGCAAGAGATCTATGTTAGCCTTAATCTGCAAATTTTGTTGAGGTTATGCCAACATGAATGTACAATGTGTGGTTGATTTGTATCACATGTCTAGATATATGACCCTCTTTGCAATAACCTACTTGTATTTCTGACTTTGTCAAATATTTGGAGTAGGTGGTTTAGTTAAGCCTCAATAGTAGAAAATTGCCACTGATGTTATCTATGAACGATTTTTGTCATTGACTGACAACATTCTAATGTTTTCACTTAGTTTGCTACGATGCTTATTTGGTTTAGTTCTGAATATGTTTGGATTTATGAGAAATTATTTATTAGAAATATTTCATTTTTACCAAGTACAAGGTAAGCTACATTTATTTGTGAAGCAAATATTATCTCCAAGAATAGTGGGAGCCATTGTTAAAAATAGCAGACTTAGGAAAAAGTACCTGAGACTGTAAATGCATTTATAGTTTACTTCACTTGTACGATAGTTTTGGCCTCTTTTCTTTAGAAGCATGGTTTTTTTTCCATTACATGTGCTGCATTTTGAGAAATTTAATGCGTATTTTTTACTTTGGCAGTTTCTGTCATTTTCACAAAACACTGGTAGTTATTGTTGTTGGTAAACCGTCAGTACTATATGACTGTATGTTTCCAGGTCAACTATTGTGTTACAACACTCAAAACGCTGTTCAACACCATGTTCATTAACATGCAGGGCCTGGGACTTAACTCAATTTTTTGCATGTATAGCCACTCCCCCTTACTTTTCATGAGTTCTGCAGTAGTATGGTAGCAGCATGTATCCATCACAATGAATCTGTTCGTTTCCAGTGATTTCCATGTGGTTTTCTAATAAGCAAAACAAGTCTGCTGAAATTCCATCATCTTTTCATTTTCCGGAACAGAAATGAGAATTTCCCCTTTCTCGTTTGTTACCATATCATGATAAGGAAAGTTGCTACTCACCATATAGCAGAGATGCCAAGTCACAGATAGGCACAACAAAAAGATTTACACACTTAAAGCTTTAGGCCAATGGCCTTTATCAACAAGACACAGATAAGCACATACACGCTCACGCAAATGCAACTCACACACATGACTGCAGTCTCAGGCAACTGAAACCACACTACAAGCAGCAACACTAGTGCATGATGGGAGTGGCAACTGGGTGGGGGAAAGGAGGAGGCTGGGATGGGGAGGGTGACGGATAGTATGGTGGGGATGGCGGACAGTGAAGTGCTGCAAGTTGGGCGGTGGGCAGGTGAGATGTGGGGAGGGGGAGGGGGAGTAGTGGAAATGGAGAGAAATAGAGAGAAATAAATAAAAAATAAAATGAAATAAATAAGAAAACGCAGGGTGTGATGGTGGAATGATGGCTATGTAGTGTTGGAATAGGAGCAGGGAAGGGGCTGGATGGGTGAGGACAGCGACTAATGAAGGTTGAGGCCTGGAGGGTTACGAGAACGTAGGATGTATTGGAGGGACAGTTCCCACCTGTGCAATACAGAAAAGCTGATGTTGGTGGGAAGGATCCATATGGCACAGGCTGTGAAGCAGTCATTGAAATGAAGGATATCATGCTTGGCAGTGTGTTCAGCAACAGTGTGGTCCACTTGTTTCGTGGCCACAGTTTGTTGGTGGCCATCCATGCAGACAGACAGCTTGTTGGTTGTCATGCCTACATAGAATGCGGTACAGTGGTTGCAGCTTAGCTTATAGACCACATGACTGGTTTCACAGGTAGCCCTGCCTTTGATAGGGTAGGTGATGTTAGTGACCGGACTGGAGTACATGGTGGTGGGAGGATGTATGGGACAGGTCTTGCGTTTATGTCTATTACAGGGGTATGAGCCATGAGTAAGGGATTGGGAGCAGGTGTTGTGTAAGGATGGATGAGTATATTGTGTAGGTTTGGTGGACAGTGGAATACCACTGTGGGAGGGGTGGGAAGGATAGTGGGCAGGACATTTCTCATTTCAAGGCAAGACGAGAGGTAATCAAAACCCTGGCAGAGAATGTAATTCAGTTGCTCCAGTTCTGGATGGTACTGAGTTACAAGGGGAATGCTCCTCTGTGGCTGGACGGTGGGAATTTGGGAGGTGGTAGGAGACTGGAAAGATAAGGCAAGGGAGATTTGTTTTTGTACAAGGTTGGGAGGATAATTACGGTCAGTGAAGGCTTCAGTGAGACCCTCAGTATATTTCGAGATGGACTGCTCATCACTGCAGCTGCGACAACCACGGGTGGCTAGGCTGTACGGAAGGGGCTTCTTGGTATGGAATGGGTGGCAGCTGTCAGAGTGGAGGTATTGCTGGTGGTTAGTAGGTTTGATATGGATGGAGGTACTGATGAAGGTGGAGGTCAACATCTAGGAAGGTGGCCTGTTGGGTTCAGTAGGATCAGGTAAAGCAAATGGGGGAGAAGTTGTTGAGGTTCTGGAGGAATGTTAAAGACCTGCTCTCCTTCTACCAGTCCCTACAGTGGAAACACTTTTTCGCCACCAACTCGACCAATCAGATTTATTTCACTCCTCCACCCAACCATGATCCACCCACACTGCCTCCAACCCATCCCTAGAGTTTCTTAACCTAAAACCTTGCTTCACCATCATTCCCCAAATCCCTCAACATACAGACTATCCTCACATCCGCAGAAAGAACTGCAGTCCATCATCTAAAAGCTGATCCCGACATTATAATCCTACCTGTGGACAAAGGCTCCACCACTGTTGTTCTGAACCACAAGGATTACCTAGCAGAATGACTCCACCAGCTATCAGGTACTTCCACCTACAAACATTGCCACAGTGACCCCATTCCAGTAATTCAGCAGGATCTCCAGTCACTACTCAAATCCTTAGGCCCATCCCAGAACCTCTCCCTGGAGTCCATCAGTCTACTCACCCCTAAAACTCCCCACACTCCTACCTTCTACATGCATCCTTAAGTCCATAAACTTAACCACCCAGGATGCCCCATTGTGGCTGGTTACTGTACCCCCACTGGGAGAATCTTTGCTCTCGTAGAAGACACCTTCAACCTATTACCCGGAACCTACCCTCCTATATAGAAGATACCAACCATTTCCTCTACCGTCTCTTCACAGTTCCTGTCCCTTTACTCCACGGTGCCCTACTCATCACTATTGATGACACCTCCCTGTACACTAACATTCCTAATGGCCATGGACTTACCGCTATTGAACACTACCTTTCCCAACGCCTGATGGACTCCAAACAACAACCTCCTTCCTAGTCGCCATGAGCAAATACATCCTCACCCAAAATTACTTCTCCTTTGAAGGCATTCCCTACAAACAAATCTGGGGTAGGGCTAATGGACACCCACATGGTACCATCCTATGCCAACCTATTCATGGGCCACCTAGGGTAATCCTTCCTAAACATCCAGAATCTTAAACCCCTTACCTGGCTTAGTTTCACTGATGACATCTCTGCTATCTGGATAGAAGGTGAGGTCACCCTATCCACATTCCTCCAGAACCTCAACAACTTCTCCCCCATTTGCTTCACCTGGTCCTACTGAAGCCAACAAGCCACCTCCCTAGATGTTGACCTTCACCTCAAAGATGGCTTCATCATTACCTCCATCCATATGAAATCTACTAACCACCAGCAATACCTCCTCTTCGACAGCTGCCACCCATTCCATACCAAGAAGTCCCTTCTGTACAGCCTAGCCATGCATGGTTGTCGCATCTGCACTGATGAGCAGTCCATCTCAAAATATGCCGAGGGTCTCACTGAAGCCTTCACTGACCATAAATATCCTCCCAACCATGTGCATAAACAAATCTCCCGTGCCTTATCATTCCAGTCTCTCACCACCTCCTAAAGCCCCACCGTCCAGCCACAGAGGAGCATTCCCCTTGTAACTCAGTACCATCCAGGACTGGAGCAACTGAATTACATTCTCCACCAGGGTTTCGATTACTTCTCGTCTTTCCCTGAAATCAGAAATTTCCTGCCCACTATCCTTCCCACCCCTCCCACAATGGTATTCCGATGTCTACCGAACCTACACAATTTACTCATCACACAATATACTCATCCATCCTTACACAACCCCTACTCCCAGTCCCTTACCTCATGACTCATACCCCTGTAGTGGACATAGATGCAAGACCTGTCCCATACATCCTCCCATCACCACCTACTCCAATCCAGTCACTAACATCACCTATCCTATCACAGGCAGAGCTACCTGTGAAACCAGTCATGTGGTCTATAAGCTAAGCTGCAACCACTGTGCCGCATTCTATGTAGGCATGACAACCAACAAGCTGTCTGTCTGCATGGATGGCCACCAACAAACTGTGGCCACGAAACAAGTGGACCACCCTGTTGCTGAATACGCTGCCAAACATGATATCCTTCATTTCAATGACTGCTTCAAATTCTGTGCCATATGGATCCTTCTCACCAATATCAGATTTTCTGAATTGCACAGGTGGGAACTTTCCCTGCAATACATCCTAGTTTCCGTAACCCTCCGGGCCTCAACCCTCAACCTTCATTACTTGCTATCCTCACCCATCCAGCCCCTTCCCTGCTCCCATTCCACCACTACATAGCCATCATTCCACCATCACACTCAGCGTTTTTTTTTATTTATTTTATTTTATTTTTTATTTATTTCTCTCTATTTCTCTCCTTTTCTACTACTTCCCCCTCCCCACTTCTCACCTGCCTGCCACCCAACCTGCAGCACTTCACTGTCCGCCATCCCCACCATACTATCCCTTCCCCTCCCCCCTCCCAGCTTCCTCTTTTCCCCCACCCAGTCACCACTCCCATCATGCACTGGTGTTGCTGCTCTCAGTGTGGTTTCAGTTGCCTGAGACTGCAGTCGTGTGTGTGAGTGGCATCTGCGTGAGTGTGTGTAGGCATATTTGTGTCTATTGTTGACAAAGGCCATTGGCCTAAAGCTTTAAGTGTGAAAATCTTTTTGTTGTGCCTATCTGTGACTCAGCATCTCCACTATACGGTGAGCAGCAACTTTTCTTCTCATAATAGTGTTACCTTCCATCCTGGATTTTCCCATGTTTGAGTTTTTATTTGTTAGGTTTCTGATGTTTTGGTGGCAGTCTCTAAATGATTTTCCTTTAATATCCTTTACTTTATTGAAGTTGCAATATTTAATTTTAGTAGTAGCTGTATCAACAGTAACTATATTTATTCTGCAGTCCTGTCTTTTAGACAAATTTATCCCCAAAAAAGACTTGTCAACATATTCTAAATCACAGAGCTATGATGGATACTGCTTTGATCAGATTGAATATTTCTGACAATCAGCTGTGTACGTAGCTTCTTACCAGAAGCTTTCAGATGCAAACTATGCAATGTATGATATGTCCCAGTGATCAGCAATGCATCATTCACACAGATGTGTGGAGGTTCCTCTCTCTCCTGCTATGCACTAACATGTTCTCAGTAATGTTTTACCACACACAAAGAACACTTGGATGATATTTTACTCTTATGTTGCACTTACCAAAATGTTCCCAATTTAATACATGAATTGAATAAATTACACAAAAACATTAAGCTTATCGTAGAACATGAATGCAATAATATCGTTAATGTTTTGCAGCTATTACTTACGAGCAGTCAGCAGAAGCACATTTTGAGGACCATCCAAAAGCTCATAACTACTGATTCCATTATTCCAGCTACTTCTTGATGCTAAAAAAAAAAAAAAAAAAAAAAAAAAAAAAAAAAAAAAAAAAAAAAAAATTGTCAGGCATTAATAATTAGACTGCTTAAATGACCATTAAATGAAAATAAAATACAAATGGCTATATCTACTATGATACACTGCATGGGAGAAGGACGGCATAGTAGAACTGTATTCTACAAAACACTGAAACACAAACATTCAGAAAATCCTCAGCTGTCCAACATCAAGTCTAAGATTTTAGCTTACAGGATTACTATACCCTCATTTATTGTTGAATTCTTTGTACTCGTCAACATATGCTATTTCATTTCTTCCCTCAAATGCAGTGAAATACACCTCCTCTGAGACATGATGTAATGCTACTGCATGCATTATAATTTTCAGCAATGCTATATAATGTGTTCATGTATTTTATTTTTTGAGCGGTGTTTTATATCAAAGCGTCATGATTTAACTAAATCAATGATTTACTTATTATGCAAAGTGTACATTTCAGCAGTGTCATGAAATGTGCTGAAATGTTTTCACTTTTTCAGTAGTGTTTTTATTTTCATAATTTCTTGTTCATTGATTTACTTATTGTACATATTGCACTCACAGTATAGATGATGTACTTGGAATACCCCTTCCACTTACGTACTGAGCAAAGTGCATACTTCACTCTTAATGTACTGGTTTCACATTCAGGAAGACTGAGATTTATTCCCCGTCTGCTTGACCTTGACTAGGGTTTTCCGTGGATTCCCCAAGTTGCTAAGGTGAATGCTGGGATGGTTCATTCGATTAGGCCATGTCCGACTTCTCCCATATCTTCATATTATCATACCCTACTCTGTTAATTGTTTTATATGTATATATTATTCCTGTAATATTTCTGACTTGTCCAATACTGTTGCACAAAATGGTCTAGAGACGAATAAATAAGACAAGAAATTTACCACTTTCATTCTGTGGTTTATTCCAAAAAACCAAGTTTGTATTTTTTCTGCCTTCATATTTAATTTGTATTGTCCTTTTACTGTTAATCACATTATTCAGTATTCTGACTTGTAATGCAGACCTGATTCTGCTGTTACAGTATTATTATTGTTTTAATGATATTATAGACATGATACACGGGTTTTAATTTAATTTTTTGGGCAATGTAAGTTAATGAGGAGGTAATGTTATTATGACACCAAGTTCACATTCCGAAGAACCAGGAATTAAAATCCATGCCTACCATCCAAATTAAGGTTTGCCATAGCTCCTTTCAATTTCTCAGGTAAATCCTAAAAAAGGTGCAATGAAAAAGATACATACAATTCCCTTCTCTAATACAACCTTACAGCCCATCTCTAATGACCTCGACTTCTACAGGTCATCTACACCAAATCTTCTTCTTTTTACCATGCATATAACTTTACTGAATACTTAATACTGCTTTCATACTACTGTAGCCCATTTCTTACTCAGTTTGTGGATGTACATACTTCATCGAGTGTGTTATGTGCTTTGTTCTGTGTGTAATTTGTAATTAATTTTGAGAAATTAACTGGGATGCAGTAACATGGACGAACAGTACTCTGTTGGACAGATAGTAATTGAAGTGTGTCACAAAACAGTTTACTGTTCAGTTTCAAAAAACTTGAAAAATGTCAATGACTTTGATGAAGTTAGACAAACTTTGTTTAAATTTTGAGTAAGTTCTTCTGCAACATCAGTGTTTGAGTATCACGAGAAAAAATATATTCTGAAGTACAACCACATTTTTGGAAGAAAGTGCTGTGATCCACTTAAAGTTCATAAAAAGCCTATTACTAAAGGTTTGAGGGAAATAAAACTTGAACATTTGTCCTTGTTATGTGAGAGTGAAACAGCTTCTCAAGTGAAATGTAATATGATTTCTGGAAATTCCCTGGGCCCAAATAGTTACTCAAAAACATTTGTTGTGAATCCAGAACCAGAATCACGTAACCTTGTTCATGACATTTATATTCCTAATGAGGAAGCTGTTAGCATATTGGATTTTGCTTGTTCTAAGTTAGACGTATCTCCTGCTTCGAAAGTAATAAAATTAAGTAGCAGAAAAAGAAAAGCAGCTATTGAAAATAAGGTACAACAAATTTCAGACAAAATTAGAAAAGACTTGGAATCATGCTGTAATAATACAGATACCAACATTATTTCTAAAGAAGAAGAAAACCTACTACCAGCACCATCTGACACTGAATATTTGAGCTTAATAGAGAAATTAAAAATTAAATGTTCAGTGACATCTAAAGAGGAAAAAGCTAAACTTTTAAGTTTGCTCCCTGGCTCATGGTGAAGAGAAAAAATAGTTCATAAATTCAATGTTTCTCATCATTTGGTTAAACTAACCAAAAAATTAGTGAAAGAGCACAGTATTCTTTCACTTTTGGGAAAGAGCAAAGGAGTAGGTATAAGTGAAGGAACAATTAAAAAGATCCATCAGTTTTTTGAAGATGATGAAAACAGTACAATGTGCCCAAGTTGTAAAGACAGTAAAGATTTGTTACAAATGGAGTTGAAGTAACAAAGCAGTAACAACTAGTGCTGTCAAATTTAAATGAACTTTATGTAGCTTTCAAAAATTCTCACCCTGAATGCAAAATTGGAAGGTCAAAGTTTTGTGACCTCCACCATAAGTGGTTTATTTTGGCTGGATCCTCAGAGACACACTTCGTATGTGTTTGTTTATATCATCAAAATGTCAAACTGATGATTGCGGGTGCGAAACTCAGTAATCTTAAGTTGTTTATAACATCAAAATGTCAAACTGATGATTGTGAGTGCAAAATTGCTAGAGTTACGAGATTTAACGGTCTGTGATACTAACAGTTATGACTTCATGATGAGATTGTGTAATAAATGCTCTGGTACGGAAACTGTTACTGAATTGTTTCATGAACATGATGAGGAAATGCCAGACAGTATTACCTTCAAACAGTGGGTCACAACTGACAGGGCAGAAATTATAACAGTGGTTAAATCTCAGGAAGAGTACTTGTAATCTTTAATTGATGACTTACAAAAACTCAAAAGTCACCACTATGTTTCTAAAATCCAAAGTAAGTTTCTGAAGGACAAAAAAGCACAACTTCATGAAACTGAATGCCTAGTGCTAGCTGATTTTGCAGAAAATTGTACATTTGTGATTCAGGATGCAATACAAGGGTACCATTGGGTCAATGACCAGGCAACAGTGCATCCATTTATTCTCTACTTTAAAAATGAGAAAGATGAAGTTTGCAGTTCTTCAATTTGCATGCTACGTGACTACTTGGAGCACAACAGTTTGGCTGTACACGTGTTTCAAAAGTATGTAATAAATTACACAAAAGAAAATTTCCCAAGGTTGAGAAGCTGATATACTTTTCAGATGGAAGAAGTACTCAGTATAAAGAATAAAAAGAATTTTTCAAATCTGTGCAACCACAAAGTAGACTTTGGGTTGGAGGCTCAATGGTACTTTTTTCCATCTTGCCATGGTAAAAATGCATGTGATGGAGTAGGAGGTACAACAAAATGTGAAGTAAGTAAAGCCAGCCTACAAAGGCCAACCACAGACCAAATTCTCACAGTATAGGACATGTATGTCTTTTGCAAAGATAATATTAAAGGCATTACCTATTTTCTGATCAAGAAAGAAGAAGTGGTTCTGCATGTGAAAACAACACTTCAAACCAGATTTGAAAACTGTATAGCAATGAAAGGAACAAGGCATTTCCACAAATTCCTTGGCACTGCATAAAACTTGGTTTGATGCTATGTAACATCAGAAACCAAAATTTATGAGGATCATTGTGTCAGTAAAATTACAATCTCTGTCTTTAACACTGAATGACATAGTGGCATGTGTGTACGATGGACAGTGGTGGCTTGCAGAGGTTGAAAGAATAAGTTTGGAAAATGATGTATTTGTGCATTTTTACCACCCTGTGGGCCTAAGAACATCATTCAAGAAATCTACTAGTGACAAAGTTTGGATACCAATGAATAATGTTTTAAAGAAACTTTCAGTACTTGAACTTACCACACCAACTGGGAGATTTTATTCTAGCTATATCACAGAAGCTGTGTGAAGAAATAAGTGTTCTTAACATTCACCACCAGGTTTAGGAACAGTCGCATCTCGAAGGATATTAATTGAAAATATTTATTTTAAGTATGTCAAAATAATATAAATGTTAATTTCAGTGATGTTTCCACTTTTTGTGTATCATTCAGTACCTTAATTCAATAATAATTGATTATATTATGCCAATATCACACATGTGAATAGGCAACAGTCATAAGATCAGATGTAGAGTACCGGTAATGTGAATTATCTCCTCATTTTCAAAGATTCATATCTTTGTTCACAGTCAGATATCAATGTTGAAATTTTTACAGTACGTTGCAACCATATAGGTGTACAAACTGTGCAAAAATCATATTTTTATATTCAGTCTCACCTCAGGTAACTAACACCAAACTTTACAAATAATGAAAATTTTCAAATTTCAAAAATTTATAAAAAATTAAGAAAACATTTGTAAGTGTTCTTGCTCTATATGAGGCTAGTAGTGTATGATATCTAACTATAGGAAAAAAATAGACTCTCATAAATCACTCCTTGTTAGTTATTTTTGGGCCTAAAAGAGTGGATTTTTTAAAATTTGGATATCAAACTTTGGAGGTTATTTTTGAGTTTAGGGTATTGAGTGTAATAGACAATTTGTAGAGGACACTTTTCTAACAACAATCATGTCAGTTGGAATGTTGTAATTCACCCCGGTGCAGAGATATTCATATTTTCGCTAATGCCTCCAGACTGAAAAATCATCGCACACCTACAAATAAAAATGGCATAAAGGTGCAAGATAAATTATTTTAAAAAACTATTTTGAAGTTCTCAATTATAGTGTAATCACACATAAGATAATGAAAATATTTATAATCGTCAAGCAACCAACTTAATTTTTATTGGACCACTTCATTTGGATTGACCCACCAGTACTGTACATCTACAGATAAAAACTTATTTAAATTACGCAGCTGTGGCAGTAGATGTTGCATATCTTAGCAGAGAAATCTGAATTCTGGCAAGTTTTCATCTGAATTCCATTAAGTTTTGCTACAATGTTAATCTATTGAGATTTATTATATGAATGTATCATATCTGTTCTTCTGGAAATGTCTGAAAGAACAGACACCATGTGGAACCTGCACCTGAGATACATTTTATGTAAATTGAAAATGGAGCACGGAGAAAGGAAAAGAAATGGAAGGAACTACTGATGAGGAATCAGCAGCAATGAGTGAAAATATGTTCTGCAGCAGGATTCAAACCCAGGATCTCCTGCTTACTAGGCAGTTGCATTAACCACTGAAACAGCCAGACACTGTGTGTAATTCACATACACAGACTATCTCGATACATTTCCCAGATGACCCACATTCCCAGCTAGCGCCATTTTAATTCTAAATTTCTGCAGGAGGTTGAACAATATTGTGCATCTGCACTGAAGGTTGTGGATTCTTCGAGGCAAATCAATTATATGAATGCAAGATGTCTGTACTTTCGGGCAGACAACATGCATTCATATAACCGATTCACATCAATGGGCAATGAATCCACAACCTTTAGTGCGGATGCACAATATTGTTTGACCTCCAGTGGGAATATAAAATTAATAAGTATGCAGGACATGAGTGGGGTTGTGGATAGGGCAGGTGGTGCTAGGTTGGAATGTGGGTTCCCTTGTGAGTGTACCAAGATAGTCCGTACATTTGCAATATGCACTGTGTCCAGATTGCACAGGGCTTAACCCAACTGCCTAGTACACAGGATACCCCAGGTTCAAATACCTGTCCGGCACACACTTTCACTCATCACCATTGATTCCACATATAGTCCAAATGCAGCTGACATCAATAGTTTCTTCCCCTTCTTTTCCTTCCTACCCCCTCCCCCATCAATTTACACAATGTTACGAAAACAGTGCTCATTTGAAGGAGAAAATCCACATGACTACTGGGCAGTGTTATCACAATCAAACACATGTTACGCTGTGGAGTTATCTTTCATACAGGGTTCTGGTAGTGAACACGAATAATGCTGTACCGTAAGGTACTTGATAAATTCGATGGAAACGTTTTGGATGTTCGCTCATACCGACATGTCAATAAAAAATCTACTTATGTTATTAATGACAAGCAACGACTATATTATTACCAACAGGAGAAACACTGGCCTTCGAGTACGCTATTTTTAAGTTATTTCAATGATATGGTTCCAAACTACAAAAATACCGAAATGGTAATAGCCGAATAAATGCATGAACAGTTACAAGGGAATGTGATGTAATTAAAAAAAAGATTTGTGATCACGTTGTGGTTTTCACAAATGATCTCTTACTGGCTTGCGAAAAGGCACAAAATTTCTCGCAGATAGGGCAGGTTATCGGTCAGCTGAGGCCTGATACGGAGCAAAATGTCTAAAATCACTGTAACAATGAAAAACACTGAGTGCACCAAGTCAATTGTGACGTTCTCTTTGTTGGACCCCAGACTTAAATGACGTAACAACGCGTTACAACAATCGAATAAAAGTCTAGCCTCCGCCACCAACTTCAGTTATCGAAATAACTTAGCCAAATTCTAGAAATGGGCAAAGTGGTTCTTTTTACGGAACTATTCCTTTCGAGATAGCTCTTCTTATTGAAAAACTTCGATGAACTGATTCAAATGAACTACATAATTCATTTTTAATGTTGGAGTGCCAAAAAACAGAGCACTTAGAAAAACATTAATATATTAGGAAGCAAAATTTTATTGCCCACAAAAATTGAATGTCATTTAGCAAAAAACCAGTGTGCATATTTCAACGATTTTTTTTATGTAGTCTTTTTGTCAGAATGTGCTGAGAGCTTACAGCTTTAACCCAGTGTCGCAGTCTTTGTTTGGTAACCTGAGCAGTGCGAAGCACTAAAGATTTAAGTATTCTTATGTTGCTGTCACCTTACTATTTCTTTTTATTATCATCTAAAGTCTGGAAAAAGAAAAAACTCGGTCCTGTTTAACAGTTAGCAAACATTAATTCTTAAGATGGGAAAGAAACATTTGGATACAGATACTGTAGAATGAACGAACTAAGTGAACTAAAGGAACGGTTTCGGTCTTCCGATCAGACGCAGTTCGCCCAGTTCACCAATGGGAGTTGAGAACGACGGACGCTTCGGTCCTGGGTGTATCAAGTGAGGGAAATTCGTTCATACGCGATCAAACTTCCAACACGTATAGGGGGGCGAGAAGAACAATAGTTCACTAAACGAAGAATCGGTCCGAACAGTTCCTTTACCGCAATTCTTCATTTTAACTAGTTAGTTTATGAACTACACATTCCTACTACGTCATCAGAAAAGTTAAGTTCTCGGGTTGGGAAGGATTTCAACAGAAGCTGATAATTGTTATACGCATCAAATAGCTGATAGTATTTATTTTCAGAATAAGTTCTAAAGCGTACAGGGAACAGTCTACTTTGCAAAGTCGTACTGGTGTAACCACAAACAAAATACTCTGATTTCAAGTAATAACATTATTTGTTAAAGGAAGAGTACGATGGTTATAAATTTTTACAGCATTGTTTATAATTTTACATCTCAGGTAACCAAAATTCAAAATGACTTTTTTAATCGCATAAAACAGAAAACATTGTATCAGTAACGAAGTTTACGAATTTTTAAATTTCCTTATTCGATTTGTTGACACGTGATGTCGTAGTCGTTGTCATTGGGCTGGCTAGAGTACTGCAACTGTTTGCCAACGCCAGTGTTCATCAAGGGTTACGTGGAATTTCTAATTAATGCCTCGTTCTATATCCTGTGATCGGTTCACAACTTGGAGCTATGGAACACGAAATAAGTAAGCATGGTTTGTGGAACCCTGTAAGAAGTTGGGACCAGAACGCTGTAGCTAGCAAACAGTTGCAGTACATTATCCCAATTACGACGACTACGACATATCGTGTCAATAAATCGAAATAGGAAATGTAAAATTTCTGTCAATACAATTATTGTGAAAATTGTGGACTTGTACTTCACACAATACATCACGGGAAATTGACATTTGATGAAACACCAATATAGAATGGTGGCTATCCCTACAAACACAAACAGGATCCAAGTTTTTTATTTTAAAATGCCTAATTAGTTCGAGTCACCTTACTTCCTAGGTAGTGTTCAAAAGGCAGTTACCTGTTGGATACACAACGTCGTGCAAAATAAATGTGTATTATGCCGATTAGATGCATTCACGTACTTAAAGTGAGAGACACCCACCTGTTTACAATCGCACTGCCATGGCAACGATAGACATGATTCTCGTTCACTGCGCCGTCGCGTAGCACACGAAGCTTCAACCTGTAATTCAATGATTAGTCACAATGTAGGTTAGTTTACTGGTATCATGGATATGTTATATACGATACTTGAAAGCGACTGTAACTATCATCATTACTACAGACGGAAAGTACAAGTCGGATAGAACAGTGAAACAGTGGGTTGCTGGTATTTCCATTCTGTTTAAAGCACTAAGCGTAATGGTCAGACGTGTCAAAAACTGTCCATCTTTACCTGCCGAAATGAGCTATTTGTCTTATACATTACATTTTTTTAACGTGTCTTTTTACATACCGTTAGTGTTGTTAGCTCCTAAGCTAATCTCATTGTGTTCGGCAATATAAAGTAATCGTGTAGTATTTTATTATCAGTACTTATATCTTGTTTTCTTTTTGGAATCATCTGTAAAAAAGCAGTGAGCGAAGGGCCACATTGGTGGTATAGATTTTAAGAAAAGTAACAACTGTTTCTTGTACTAGAAGAGGTAGAAAAGTAAATTCTGCAGCCAATCTTTTTTGGTGAGTTCAGTGTAAGAAAACACATGAGTTTTAAAAGTTACACCAAAACACATATACCAGTGGCCCTAGTCACAGGAGGGAAACCCGTAGTGCCAACTCAAGTCTCACTCTACTGCTAACTTCTTGCACTCTAAGATGAAAACTGCGCAACTCTCGCCAGAAATCTGGATAGGCATTGAAATTACACACAGGAGTGTAATTGTTGTGCGTTATAGCATTTGAGAATGGAAATTAACTCTCAATCTCCAGCTGCCATAGTTTGTGATTTTAAAGAAGTACAGTAACTCACTATGATAGCTCAAAGACTTGACATTATTGAAAAGTTGAAATAATTGAGTGCATAGGTGTCCACAAGTGAGGGAGACAAGGGCTGCACTTGAATGATTTCCCACTATTCCAGTAATCCTCAATTATAGTTTTCTGAGTCACCTACAAAAATTTGTTTTTGTGCCATGATACCTCTCAAGACTGACCAACTCATTTATATTAAAAATGTATATTTTAGAGTTTTGCCTCTCAACTCCCAACCCCTCTTCCTCTTGGATGAATGTCTGCAGATGCCCATGGGTCAGGGAGCCCTCCTCTGAGCTTGACGTCATCACACCTTTCTTCTTGACTTAATATCCTTCTAAATGTCTATCTGTTTCATTATTCATCTGCTTCTGAATGTATTCCAATTATTATTGTAGGATTTTATCACCTATTTGCAGAATACCTACATGACTTTTTGGCACTAAAATCTGCTATAATTTGTTTTCACCTTCTTATTTTTTCCTTTCCCGGGCAGTTTCTTAAAGTAATTTTTTATTTTTATTTAAGAGTCAAGTTCCGTAGGACCAAATTGAGGAGCAAATCTCAAAGGTCATGAAATGTGTCAGTACATGTAATTACAAAATAATATTAATAACAGACAAAATAAAATGTTTATGAACCTGAAAAAGGTCAAGCCACAAGTTTAAGTTAACGCCATCAACAATACAACAAGAATAAATTTAATTTTCCAAGGAACTCCTTGACAGAATAGAAGGAGTGACCCATAAGGAAATTCTTCAGAATCGATTTTAAAGTGCATGGATTACTGCTAAGATTTTTGAATTCTAGAAGTAGCTTATTGAAAATGGATGCAACAGTATTCTGCACACCTTTCTGCACAAGTGTTAAGGTAGTCTGGTCCATTTGCTGGTTTGATTTCTGGCGAGTATTAACTGAGTGAAAGTTGCTTATTCTTGGGAATAAGCTAATATTGTTAACAAGAAATGGCAGTAAGGAATACTGAGAGGCCAATGTGAAAATACTCAAACTCGTGAACAGGGGTTGACAAGAGGTTCATGAAATTACACTACTTATTGCCCAAACCACCCGTTTCTGGGCCAAAAACAACCTTTTAGAATGGGGAGAGTTACTCCAAAATATAATACCATACGACAGAACTGAATGAAAATAAGCAAAGTAGACTAATTTTCGTGCCTAAACATAACTCGCTTTAGATACCATTTGAATAGTAAAATTAGCAGCATTAAGTCTTTGAACAAGATCCTGAATGTGGGCTTTCCACAACAGTTTATTATCTATCTGAACACCTAGAAATTTAAACCGTTCACTTCCACTGATGATATGTCCATCCTGTGAATTTAAAATGTCAGGTTTTGTTGAATTGTGTGTTAGAAACTGTAAAAAATCTTACTGTGATTTAGCATTACTCTATTTTCTATAAGCCATGAACTACACTATTTGAAAGGGAGCCAATGTTGCACTCAACATCCTTTACTACCAAGCTAGTGTCATCAGCAAACAGAAATATTTTAGAGTTACCCATAATACTAGAGGGCATAGCATTTGTATAAATAAGGATCAGGAGTGGCCCCAACACTGATCCCTCAGGCCCCCCCCCCCCCCCCCCCCCCACTTGACCGCATCCCACTCAGACCCCACATCACAGCCATTCTCAACAAACACTGTGAATAATGACCTTTAGCTGTCTTTTGCTGAAGTAAGAGGTGAACCAATTGTGAGCTACTCCCTGTATTCCGTAATGGTCCAATTCTGGAGCAATACTTTGTGATCAACACAATCAAACACCTTAGTTAAATCAAAAAATAAGCTTAGCATTCAAAACCTTTTGTTAACCCATCCGGTAATTCACACAGAAAAGAGAATATAGCATTTTCAGTTGTTAAACGATTTCTAAAGTTGAACTGTACATTTGATAGCAAATTGTGTGATATAAAATGATCAATTATCCTTACATACACAGCTGTTTCAATAACTTTAGCAAACACTGATGGCATAGAAATAGGTCTAAAACTGTCTATATTATCCCTTTCTACCTTTTTATAAAGCAGCTTTACTACTGAGTACTTTAATCATTCAGGAAACTTACCATTCCTAAAGGAAAAATTACAAATAGGCTATGGCTAAATACAGGGCTAACATGTGCAGCGCAGTACTTTAATATTCTGCTAGGCACTCCATCATATCCATGGGAGTCCTTAGTCTAATCTTCAGTGATTTAATTATTGACTCAATCTCCCCCTTGTCTGTATCACAGAGGAGTATTTCAGACATCAATCTCGGAAAGGCATTTGCCAAGAGAGTTATATGATTCCCAGTAGAAACTAAATTTTTATTTATTTCACCAGCAATGCTCAGGAAATTATTGTTAAATATTGTACATCTGTCTGATTTATTGGTAACAGAAATATTTTTACTACAAACTGACTTTACATTGTCAACCTTTTGCTGCTGACCAGACATTTCCTTCACAACTGACCGTATGGTTTTAATTTTATCCTGTGAATTAGCTATTCTCTTTGTATACTACATACTCTTTGCCTTCCTAATAACATTTTTAAGCACCTTACAGTACTGTTTGTAATGGGTTACTGTAGATTGATTGTGACAACTTCTAAAATTTTGATATAATTCCCACTCCGTTCTACATGATATCCTTATCCACTAGTCAGCCACCAAGGCTACCTTTCACTGCTAGTACCCCGTTTAGAACATTGTAATGGAAAGCATCTCTGACGACATCCATACAATATTTATTGTTCCACGGATGAATAAATAAAAGAGCATGAGAAATATGTTAAGGAAAGCATTATATTTGTCATCTATGTTATCGGCACTATAAACATCCTGCCACTCTTGTTCCTTGACAAGGTTTAAAAAAATCTATTGCTGTTAAACTCTCTATTGCTGTTGGATTAACTTTCCTATGTAGTTTGTAATTAAATGTGACATTTGTTTGAGTACTAAAGCCTTGTAGTGTTAAGATTTGTGCATCATGGTCTGAAAGGCCATAAACCATTTTACTTACAGAATTCCCATCTAGTAATGAAGAATGAATAAAAATATTGTCAATGCCTGTGTTGCTGTGTCCTTGCACCCTAGTTCTGATTCAGATCATATGAATTTAGGAGATCTACCAACATCCTTTTTCTTGCACCATCATATACAAAATTTATACTGAAGTCACCACATATAACTAATTTCTGGTACTTTCCTTGAAGTCAATCAAGAACACACTCTAGCTTGAGCAGAAATGCTCTGAAGTCAGAGTTAGGGTACCTACAAACAACAGTTAGAAGTTTAGTTTCACTAAATTAAACTGCCCCTGCACAACATTCAAATATCTGTTCAGTGCAGTGCCATGATATGTCTATGGACTCTAATGGAATACTGTTTTTTATGTACATGGCCACTCCCCCATCCTGCAAGGAACTCCTTGAAAAACAGCCAGCTAATCTGTATCCTGGTAAAGGAAGCCTCTGAATTGTCAAATAAGTTAAGTGGTGCTCCGATACACCAAAAATTTCAGAGTCAACATCTATAAGCAGTTCATTAACTTTATCTCTAATACTTCTTATATTTTGATGAAATATCATAATTCCTTCTCTACTTGGAAATATGACATCCTATGAAGGTGAGCCCTTAGTTAGAGGGACTTCCTTTAAGCAGGTATACCTACCAGCTGACTTCAATCTAAAATTGGTGCAGCTCTAACACCAACTACTACAGGAATTTTTCCATGAGTGATCCCACCACCACCCACTGCACTGTCACGTACAAGCTTTGCTGGCCTCCCCTTCCCAAACCTATTGAGGTGCAGGCATGCCTAGTGAACCACTATCTACTGACAGAATCAACTGGCACCACTGAAATGTGATTCATGCCCTCTGCCTTCAGTGCCCTCTCCAGCCCCATATTAAATGCCTAACAGCTGTATTAAGATGAGGCTGATCATGATGCTGAAACAGTTGCACAAAATCCACATTAGTGGCACCAGTTTGAGTAGCTATCTTTACCAGGTCACCACCTACATCATATTCCCCGTCCCTATCAAGATTGTTCCCTGCTCCACCCACTATCACTACCTGATCCTCCTTTGTAAAATTCATTCATAACTCTCCTATGCTGTCAGTCATTTGAGGCAACCCTGCACTTGGCTTCACAATGCTGGTGACCTGGTACTCGCTCCCCAACGCTTCCTACAACTGCTGGCCCACACCTCTACCGTCCGAACTGCCTAGCAGCAGAACCTTCTTCTTTCTGTTAGACTTATAGTATTACTTTTTTTCACTGGGATTGAATTCCTTCAATTTTTTCTATGTGTCATATCTTTGATGTTTACACTACTCTCCAATGATTACATTGGTTACAGTGTGGCATTAAGTCTGTCTGTACTTACAATTGAAAGAATTTACCTCTTGAAGTGATTCCTCTGTTTTGTATTAGGTATCTATATTCTCAGTCATTAGTCTTCCCTATTTCCTACATATATTTTACCCATAAACTTTGCATAGAATTATAATTATAATGATGAAGTACACTCATCAAAAAAAGTTTTGCATCACCTCAGTTCCAAGAGTTCTGGAACCTGTTCAGAAAACTGGTATAGGGATCAACATAAACATCATTTCCACCCTTTTTATTACTCAAGAAAACCACACATTGCATGTTGTACCACCATAAAGCGAGACCTTCAGAGGTGGTGGTCCAGATTGCTGTGCACACCAGTACCTCTAATACCCAGTAGCACATCTTTGTGTATTAATGCATGCCTATATCTGTCGTGGCGTACTATCCACAAGTTCATCAAGGCACTTTTGGTCTAGATCAGGCGCGGCTCGTAATTAAAAGCTCTGAGGCGGAGCCGCCCCAAAATATATGTTAAAGTAAATTTCGCAAGAACGTATTACATAATTTAAATTATCAGGACGAATTTCGCATATTTCCCGTTCCGATTAAAATAACGACGGTCAACATTTTTGGAACTGTTTGTATCGATAGATGTTTTCCGAATGGTTAGTAGTGTTTAGGCTGCGCCTTGAAACGTCCGTAAGCTGCATGTAGTAGCGGTTTGGGGGCGTGGCTTCTACAAAGTACTGCTCTTTATGGGCGACCCGAAGGCTCAGAGCTTGCAGCCTAAGGGTGTCGTACCAACCACCACATATTTTTCAGGTTCCACTATCTATGTAATAAAGGAATGTAGAGTGGCCGAAACTTCGCTATCCAATCTCTGTCTCTGCATATCTCTACTACGCTTCGATGCGTCATTAATCGACATTTAGTATTATTGTTTTGATAATGTTTTACATAGTTGTTTTGTTTCTGCTATTGGCTATTTTATCCACATTTAGAATAAGTTTGCAAATATCCCGCCAGAGTGCACTACACTACAGTAACGTACCAGTACTGCCATCTAGCGAGAGTTTCATAAGTGGTTAGAGGACAAAACGCGCGAAATTTGTCCCGTTACTTTACCTTCCTTGCTTGCTGATGCTGACTGCTTTTGTTGATACCGTGTGATATTAGCAAGTTTCTTTTTCGGAGTATATTTTGCAGGATTTTAGTGAGTTTTACTTGCTGGTGAATACCTGCAACATACCGCGAGTGTGAAACAAGCGCAATATGAATTCAGTGTGCAAATTACTAGGTAAAAACTTGGAACACGGCCATAGGATGAAAGCGAAAGAACTTGGTGCTTCCAGACCCGCATTAAAGATCTCTCCGAAACGCGTCTTTTCATATGATTTGCTGCAAAGTGTCAGAAAATGCAATAATGACGTATAAAAACACTAACCAAAGATTTTAACACGAAGTTAGCTTCTAATGATATTTAATACCTGATTATAGAAGATACAGTACGTAAAATTATGGGTAGAGCGTGATCTGCCCACCCCCTCCCCCTGAATTCTTAGTTGTTTACGTCAGACTAATCTGTAGCGTAACCCGAGGTCTATGTTGGCTCTGATCAATAAATGCCACAGCCTTCCCCCGTACAGAAACCACGAGCCGCGCCTGGTCTAGATTGTTGCACTCCTCAACAGCGATTCATCGTAGATCCCTCAGAGTGGTTGGTAGGTCACGTCGTCCATAAACAGCCCTTTTCGATCTATTACAGGCATGTTCTATAGGGTTCATGTCTGGAGAACATGCTGGCCACTCTAGTCAAATTGTTGTTATTCTGAAGGAAGTCATTCACAAGATGTTCACGATGAAGATGAATGCCTCGCCACTATCTTGCCGATACGGTTGCACTGTCAGTCGGAGGACGGCATTCATGTATCGTACAGCCATTATAGCATCTTTCATGGCCACTAGCAGCGTACATCAGCCCCGTGTAATGCCACTCCAAAACAGCAGGGAACCTCCACCTTGCCGCACTCGCTGGACAGTGTGTCTAAAGCATTCAGCCTGACTGAGTTGCCTCCAAACACGTCTCCAACAATTGTCTGGTTGAAGGCATATGTGACACTCATCAATGAAGAGATCATGATGCCAATCCTGAGCAGTCTATTCGGCATGGTGGTGGGCCCGTTTATACCATGCTGCATGGTGTCGTGTTTGCAAAGATGGACCTTGCCATGAACGTTGGGAGTGAAGTTGTGCATCATGCAGCCTATTGCTCACAGTTTGAGTCGTAGCACGACGTCCTGTGGCTGCACAAAAAGCATTATTCAACATGGTGGCATTGCTGTCAGGGTTCCTCCGTGCCATAATACGTAGGTAGCAGTCATTCATTGGAGTAGTAGCCCTTGGGCTACCTGAGCGAGGCATTTCATCGACAATTCCTGGCTCTCTGTATCTCCTCCATGTGCGAACAACATCGCCTTGGTTCACTCCAAGGTGCCTGGATGTTTCACTTGTTGAGAGCCCTTCCTGGCACAAAATAACAATGTGGACATGATCAAACTGCGGTATTGACCGTCTAGGCATGGTTGAACTGCAGACGACAAGAGCCTTCTAGGTCCTTCCTGGTGGAATGCCTGGAACTAATCGGCTGTCGAACCCTCTCCATCTAACAAGCACTGCTCATGCATGGTTGTTTACATCTTTGGGTGGATTTAGTGAGTCAAAGTGACTGTGTCTGTGATACAATATCTACAGTCAATGTCTTCTAACAAAACTGTGTGCCTATGGAAAATCATCTCAGTTGTGCAATTGGATTCAAACTTTCCTGTCAGAAAGGTCACAGTTCATAGTAATAGACAGAAAGTCATCAAGTAAAACAGAAGTAATATCCGGCATTCCCCAAGGAAGTATTATAGGCCCTCTATTGTTCCTGATCCGTATTAATGACATAGGAGACAATCTGAGTAGTCCTATTAGATTGTTTGCAGATGATGCTGTCATTTACCATCTTGTAAAGTCATCAGATGACCAAAACAAATTGCAGAATGATTTAGATAAGATACCTGTGTGGTGCAAAAAGTGGCAATTGACCCTGAATAAAGAAAAGCGTGAAGTTATTCACATGAGTACTAAAAGAAAACCACTAAATTTTGATTACGCAATAAGTCACACAAATCTTAAGGTTGTAAATTCAACAAAATACTTAGGGATTACAATTACAAATAACCTAAATTGGAACGATCACATAGATAATGTTGTGGGTAGAGCAAACCAAAGACTACGATTCATTTGGCAGAACACTTAGAAGGTGCAACAGGTCTACTAAAGAGCCTGCTTACACCATATGCTTGTTCACCCTATTCTGAAGTATTGCTGTGTGGTGTGGGATCCGCATCAGGTGGGACTGATGGATGACATCAAAAAAGTACAGCTCATTTCATACTATCATGAAATAGCGGAGATAGTGCCACGGACATGATACGTGAATCGGACGGGATCTTCCCATGAAATTTCAATCACCAGTTTTGTCCTCCAATTGCAAAAACATTGTGTTGGCACCCACCTACATAGGGAGAAATTATTATCACTATAAAATAAATCAGGGCTCGCACAGAAAAATTTAAGTGCTCATTTTTCCCACGTGCCATTCAAGATTGAAACAGCTTGAAGGTGGTTCATTGAACCCTCTCCCAGGCACTTTATTGTGAATAGCAGAATCATCACTTAGATGCAGATGTAGATGAATGTTTATAAGTTGCATAGATGTTACATGATACCACTGCCTTTCTAGTAAGTCTAACACAACTGCAGAACATAATATTTTCAGTGGGCAAGCCAAATGTTCAAAAAACATATAGTAATTTAATAATTATACTAACCTGAATACAGCTGTAGATTGACTTCATTGTCTAACAGGTAGGGCAAGACTCATTGCATTTTTGAATGAAACGATAGGTGTTTAATTCTCATTATCATTTTCTACTTCATACATTTAGACAAATGTCTTCTTACAGTTCTGCAAAATCATTTTCATTATTATCCACAAGTTGAAACATGACTGAAAAACAATTCTGATGAAGTTTTACTTACATTTACGTACAGTAAGGTCCTGGGCAGAGACCTTTATGGTTTCAGGACAGGGAAGCGTGGGAAATGGTGGTGAGGTCCAGTTGATGCTCTTTATGCTAATGAAATAGCATTAGCTAGACATCTGAAGGCCTAATGGGTGCAGCACAAGAACTTCCTTATTTGAAAAGCATGCAACACAATGGCAATTACTCATTGTTGTGTGGGGTTAAACGAAATTGAAGAGCAAAAAAATTACAGACACGCAGTAGAGTCTCATTAATTTGAAATAATTGTGACCAGACCTTGTTCGAATTACCGATTTGTTCAGATTAGCTGGAATTATGGTGATAAGTTTCTAGAATGAAGTACACCAAGCAGGTAAGTACATACACCTTGGTAACAAATGCAAACAATCGTGGGAACAATGGCTCACTCTCACTCTCTGCCCTTGTTGTTGTGTATTGTTGAGACCTTTGTAGTGTCTGAGATCAGTGTACTGCCAGCTGGCTCATAAAACGCTTGGTTATGTTAGTTATCAATCACTGGCACGTGTAAAAGTTGTACTGTATTAGTTCAGGTGTATGTATTTTTGTCACGAGTAAACAGAAACATACAGCATTAACTCTCAAAGAAAAACTGAATGCTTTGAAGCGGACAGACAATGGTGAGAATGCATCTAAACTGGCAACGGAGCTGGGTGCTGATAAAGCAACCATTTGTAATAGGAAGAAGAACCGACTGAAGCTTGAACAGTCCTGAGCAATGTCTTAGGGAAAAACACTCGAAATTCAGCAGACTTTAAAAAAGGCTCATTTTGATAAAGTGGATGAAGCTCTTTTCCTTTGGTTTATGCAGGAAAGAGAAAGGGGAACTCCTTTGAGTGGAGCACTGGTTCAGGAGAAGGCTGTCCACCTGAACAAGTTAATGAATGGTGATGAGTTTTTTAGTGTGAGTATGAGTTAGTTGGACAGATTCAAAAAACATCATGGAATCCATCAGCTAACAATTACTGGAGAGGCTCTTCCTTCTGACTGTGATGCAGCAAAGGAATACTTGGGTGAGTTTGGAAAAATGATGAGAGAGGGAAAGCATTCTCCCCAACAAATTTAACATGCTGATGAGACTGGCCTTAATTTTAGGGCATTGCCAACAAAAAGCCTGGCATCAAAAGCAGAAGACCATGCTCATGGTTTTAAAATGTGCAAGGATCATGCGACTTTATTAGTGTGCAGCAATGCTGCTGGTATTCACAAGCTGCCTTTAATGCTGATTGGCAAATCTGCTAGGCTCATAACTTTTAAAAACTGCAACATGAAGTCCCCTGCCCATATATTATCGTGACCAGAAAAAAGCATGGATAGATGGTAAGCTGTTCAAAGAATGGTTTCATGGCCAGTTTGTTCCCTCTGTTTGATGGTTTTCTAAGGGAAATCATTTGTCGCCCCATGCAATCCTTTTGATTGATAATGCACCATCTCACCCCAGCACTGAGGAATTATGTGATGGAGAAACTGTGGCAAAGTTTTTGCCACCGAACGTTACACCACTTCCACAGCCAATGGACCAGGGCGTACTGCAAACATTAAAACTGATTTACAGAAAACAATTTTTAAGAATTCTGATCCCAGATGATAGCATTCCTTTAGTGGACAAAATAAAAAAGATGTTTTGTTTACTGGACTGCTGAGGCATGGCAGAATATTTCAGAAAATACTCTGAGAAAATCGAGAAGAAAACTGTGGACATCTCTTGAATTTCAAGACAACCTAGTTGGAAATGAAGGGGAAAATCTACTACAAATGGTACAGACAATCCCTGGATGTGAAGAAGCTAGTGAAGGAGACATACATGAGTTGACGGCAGCAGATGGGGAGAACCTTACTGATGCTGATTTAGCTGCTGCTGTGACTCAGATTAGATTATATTAGATTAGTTTTTCGATCCATAGATCCGTGCTGAGGAGATCCCTCGTGGATGTGGAACATAACTTTTTTTATTTTATTTTATTTTTTTTAGAACAATACTAATAGTATGAATATATACAATACATCATTTTGTTTCTATTAAAAAATTCATCAATGGAGTAGAAGGAGTTGGCCACTAGTAAGTCTTTCAGGCTCCTTTTAAACCGATCTTTATTTTTTTTTGTGTGTTTGCTGGCAAATTATCGGAGATGAGTGTTCCTGAGTAGTGGACCCCTTTTTGAACTAAAGTAAGTGCTTTTAAGTCCTTGTGCAGATCATTTTTGTTCCTGGCATTGTATGTATGAACTGAGCTGTTTGTTGGAAAAAGAGATATATTATTTAGGCCAAATTTCATTAAGGAATAAATATACTGAGAGGCAGTAGTTAGTATACCCAGTTCTTTGAAGTGATTTCTACATGACGTCTGTGAATTTACTCCACAAATAATACATATTACACGTTTTGGACTCTGAAAACTTTTGTTTGACTTGAAGAGTTACCCCAAAATATTATACCATATGACATTATGGGTAAAGTATGCCAGCTTTTTCATTTTTATGTCACCTATGTCTGCTAACATTCGAATTGCAAATAAAGATTTGTGAAGGCGTTTCTGCAGTTCTGTGGTGTGCTCCTCCCAACTGAATTTATTATCAAGTTGTAATCCCAGGAATTTAAGGCTGTCAACCTCTTCTATCTGCTCTTCTTCATACTTTATGCATATGCTGGGTGGAAACCTCTTACAGGTTCTGAATTGCATATAGTGAGTCTTTTCAAAGTTTAATGTCAGTGAGTTGGCTTTAAACCATTTATTACTATCAATGAAAATATCATTAGCAGATCTTTCTAGAACTGCACTGGACATACTATTTATTGCAATACTGGTGTCATCTGCAAACAAAACGAACTCTGCTTCTGGCAGTCTAACTGATGAGACATCATTAATGTACACAAGAAAAAGAAAAGGACCTAGGATGGATCCTTGTGGGACACCACATGTGATTTCTTCACATTCAGAAGATAACTGATGACTTAATTCCATAGTCCCTTGCACTGACACCCTTTGTTTCCTGTTAGTGAGGTTGACTTAAAAGATGAAACTCTGGCAAATTACATTAATAATTACTTTTTAAGTGTACCAGTGTCATTAAGTAAAAACTTTACTAAACATGAGAAATTAACAGCCCCAAAAGTAGACAGTAGTATGTTGTTAATTCCCACAAATGACAATGAAATATTAAAGGTGATAAAGAGTCTAAAATCAAAAATGCCTGCAGGTGTGGATGAAGTGCCTGTGTCAATAATAAAAAAAGGTGCCCAACAAATTAGAAAGCCCCTGGTACATATTGCCAATTTGTCTTTCAGCGAAGGTGTGTTTCCTGAGAGGTTGAAAATCTCTAAGGTTAGACCTCTGTTTAAAAAAGGAGATCCATACAAGGTAGAAAATTATAGAACAATATCCCTTCTCCAATCATTTTCAAAAATTCTAGAGAAATTAATGAAAACCAGACTCATAAATTACTTCGATGCTCACAAACTTCTAAACTGCAATCAACATGGCTTTCGCTCAGGCCACAGCACAGAAGCAGCTATCCATGCCTATACCAAAGAGATTGTCAGGAGTCTCGACACTAAAAAATGTGTAGTGGGAATTAACTTAGATTTATCTAAAGCTTTTGACACAGTAAATCACAAAATTCTGTTAAACAAGATGGAGGCAATAGGTGTAAGGGGATTTGTGAAGCAGTGGTTTGAATCTTGCCTTCAAGATAGAACTCAGGTAGTAGAAATCATCGCAGAGCATAAAAATCAGAAAATCAAGTGGGTCTCAGATGCAAAGAAATTGGAAATAGGTGTCCCACAGGGCAGTGTTCCCGGTCCTTTATTATTCTTGCTTTATATAAATGACATAAAAAATCCTAATATTTCTACCAAAATAATGTTGTTCGCAGATGACACTAGCATAATTATAAGTGATGATAAAAATTATTAACCACCACAACTGATATAGTCCTGAAATATATTCAACATTGGTTTAATGCTAATGAGTTAACACTTAATCTAAGTAAAACAAATTATATACAGTATGGCAAAGCAACTCAAGATATGGACCTCCAGTTAAAACTAATGGATAAGAAGATAGAGAGTGTACAATCCACAAAGTTTTTGAGCATGCACATTGATCAAAACTTAAGCTGGAAAGACCACCTCAAGTACTTATCCCACAGGCTCAATTCAGCATGTTTTGCATTGAGGATATTATCTAGAGTATGCAGCACAGACTGTACTAGACTAGTGTATTTTGCTTACTTTCAGTCCATCGTGTCTTATGGCATAGTGTTCTGGGGTAAAACTAAATCAAGCTTAACAGATATCTTCAAATTTCAGAAAAGAGCTGTACGAATCATAACACATAACTCTCCAAGAACTCATTGTAGGCCCCTTTTCAAAGAACTGCAAATACTCACAATACCATCACTGTATATTTTTAAAAGCATTCTGTGTACAAGAGCACATATGAAAAATCTACGTACAAATGAGGACTGCCATAATTATAATACTAGAACTCGTAAGAATTTGTATGTAGAAAGGGTAAGGACAACACAAACCCAAAAGCATGTAAGTTATTTTGGAATAAAACTCTACAATGCTCTGCCAGTGTACATGAAGGCAATAATAGATGAAGTAAAATTTAAGACTGAACTTAAAAATTACCTTTTAAGCAAAACTTTCTATGACGTAGATGAGTACTTTGATTGTGTGTAAATTTATTGCCAAAACTTTTAATTTGTATGTCTAAACTTGTACTTTTAAAAAATGTCTTGAAAGTGATATTCCATTATTATGTCTGTAGTACTTGTACTAGTATGATAACTTTGTTGTTACAATTCCTACAGCATGTAAATGATATACAGGAAGATAATAAAATGAAATGAAAATGAAATGACTTGAACCATTTTGCAGCACTGCACGTGATGCCATAGAATTCTAATTTATTTAAAAGGATGTTGTGGTTCACACAATCGAATGCCTTTGACAAATCACAGAAAATACCTGCTGCTTGTAACTTGTTATTTAATGAATTAAGTACAGTTTCACTGTAGGTGTAAATAGCCTTCTTGATATCAGAACCCTTCAGAAATCCAAACTGTGTTCTTAATAATATGTTATTTGTGGTCAGTTGGTTGAGAAGCTGCCTGTACATTACTTTTTCTAAAATTTTTGAGAATGCTGGCAAAAGTGAAATCGGTCTGTAGTTTGATCCCCTTTCTTGAATAGAGGCTTAACATCTGCATATTTAACCAGTCAGGAAATGTCCTAGTTATAATTGACTGGTTACACAAGTAACTCAGAATTGTACTAAACTCACAAGAACATGCCTTAATTAACTTTGTTGTTATTTCATCGTAACCACTAGAATGCTTTGTTTTTAAAGATTTTATTATGGAAGTTATTTCTTTTGGTGAAGTGAGTGACATATTCATGTACCTGAAGCTATTTGTAAAGGCTAGTTTCAGATATTCAAGGGCATTATTTACTGATCCTGAGAATCCCATTCTATCAGTAACGGATATAAAGTACTTGTTAAATAGATCTGCCACACTATGCCCATTGGTTACTAATGTGTCATCTACCCATAGTGCTATTTGATCCTGTTCCTTTCTGGTTCTGCCTGTCTCCTCTTTCACTATATCCCATATTGTTTTTATTTTGTTCCCTGACATTGCTAGCTTCTCCTCGTAGTGCATTTTTTTAGATGACTGTATTACTTCTTTTGATATTTTACAGTATTCCTTGTACTTAGCTAAATCATCAGCATTGTAGCTACTCTTGGTCAACAGATACATTTTCCTTCTTGTCTTACAGTAAATCTTTATTCCTTGTGTAATCCATAGTTTTATTATAGACTTCTGTTTAATTTGAGTAACTTTTAGAGGAAAACAGTTTTCAAACATGGTACTGACATTGTTCATGAATGTGTTATATTTTTCATTCATGTCATGAGCACTGTAAACATCTTTCCACTTCATATCTTTGAACAGTTTTCTAAAACACTCAATTTTTGGTTGATCGACTACTCTCCTTTACTCAGATTTAGCAGTCATGATAATATGCTTAGAATTTACATCTAAAACAAGGAGCTGCATGTCATGATCTGATAGTCCATTTATAACAGGTTTTATGATATGATTTTGTTCCTTTGATTTGTCTATAAAAATGTTATCAATGGCTGTCCTTGAGGATTTAGTGATCCTAGTTGGAAAGCTTACAGTGTGAGTTAGATTGAAAGACAACATTACTAACTGCAGTAAATGTTTACTGGAAGATTGCATTAGAAAGTGTGTGTTACAGTCACCAGCAATCAAAATTTCTTTGTTTCTTCCTGTTAATTAACACAAAAGAGCTTCTAGATGCCAGAATGAGATTTTCACTCTGCAGCGGAATGTGCGCTGATATGAAACTTCCTGGCAGATTAAAACTGTGTGCCCCACTGAGACTCGAACTCGGGACCTTTGCCTTTCGCAGGCAAGTGCTCTACCATCTGAGCTACCGAAGCACGACTCACGCCCGGTACTCACAGCTTTACTTCTGCCAGTATCTCGTCTCCTACCTTCCAAACTTTACAGAAGCTCTCCTGTGAACCTTGCAGAACTAGCACTCCTGAAAGAAAGGATACTGCAGAGACATGGCTTAGCCACAGCCTGGGGGATGTTCCCAGAATGAGATTTTCACTCTGCAGCAGAGTGTGTGCTGATATGAAACTTCCTGGCAGATTAGAACTGTGTGCCCGACCGAGACTCGAACTCGGGACCTTTGCCTTTCGCGGGCAAGTGCTCTACCATCTGAGCTACCGAAGCACGACTCACGCCCGGTACTCACAGCTTTACTTCTGCCAGTATCTCATCTCCTACCTTCCAAACTTTACAGAAGCTCTCCTGCGAACCTTGCAGAACTAGCACTCCTGAAAGAAAGGATACTGCGGAGACATGGCTTAGCCACAGCCTGGGGGACGTTTCCAGAATGAGATTTTCACTCTGCAGCGGAGTGTGCGCTGATATGAAACTTCCTGGCAGATTAAAACTGTGTGCCCGACCGAGACTCGAACTCGGGACCTTTGCCTTTCGCGGGCAAGTGGTCTACCATCTGAGCCACCGAAGCACGACTCATGTCTCGGTCGGGCACACAGTTTTAATCTACCAGGAAGTTTCATATCAGCGCACACTCCGCTGCAGAGTGAAAATCTCATTCTGGAAACATCCCCCAGGCTGTGGCTCAGCCATATCTCCGCAGTATCCTTTCTTTCAGGAGTGCTAGTTCTGCAAGGTTCGCAGGAGAGCTTCTGTAAAGTTTGGAAGGTAGGAGACGAGATACTGGCAGAAGTAAAGCTGTGAGTACCGGGCGTGAGTCGTGCTTCGGTAGCTCAGATGGTAGAGCACTTGCCCACGAAAGGCAAAGGTCCCGAGTTCGAGTCTCGGTCGGGCACACAGTTTTAATCTGCCAGGAAGTTTCAGCTTCTAAATGATTTATGAAGAGATTATAATTTCCTGCAGGTGCTCGGTAAATAGTAACTATTATATAGAATCTGTTATGGAACTCTACTTCTGTTGCACATGCTTCTAGATGCTGCTCTAAACAGAATTTATTAATGTCAATGTTCTTGAATTTATGGCAGTTTTTAATAAATGTGGCAACTTCTCCTCCATCCATATCTACTCTGCAGAAGTAGGAAGTTAGCTAAAATCCTGAAATGTCTAACATATCTATACCATGGTCACTTGATGTTCAGAGAGGCAGATTATGTCAATTTGGTTAGGTGAATTCATTTCATCGATACAAATGAGTACTTCATCAACTTTATTTCTGAGTCCCAGAATGTTCTGGTGTAATAAAGATAACTGATACTGCATACTAATGGGATTATAACTGACATCTTCAATTTTTTGGTCCTGTCCTCCTCAGTTGCGCGTAATACTACGGTATGTTGATGATTTTCACTTATGGACCATCTGACAGCAACTGAATAAAACACAATTTTAGTGCCATACGCGTTCCTCTTTATTTTCTGCAAGGCATCATCAGTGGCCTGTAATATGTACATATGTTAGCTATTTTATTTACATTTTTTGTCACTGTGCCTATAGGTTATAAACAGTTCTGGTGGTTGGTATTTCCTATTAAGTAGTAATGTTTTGAACTGTACTTACAGGTTGCGTAGACAGTTTCTTACATATTACGCTCCTGTTGCATTTTTGGTCTTGTTCTTCTTCCTATGAGCGCCAATTTGCTGTTTTTTCTGCATTCCACAGCAGTATGCACTGAACGCTTTTTTTAATGCAATGTTTTGGTTTCTGTTGCCGACTGTCAAATGTTTTTGCCAAAGATCGAATATTACTGACAAACTTATGAGTGTAACTATCGAAGTATCAGTGGTCTGTTCGTGTATGCATTTGTGTGTGTGCTTGTGTGTGTGTGTGTGTGTGTGTGTGTGTGTGTGTGTGTGTGTGTGTTTTTTGGTGTCATATTATTTTATTTTATTGTATTTAATTATTTATTTTTGTTTATGCCCTGTGTATGTGTGTGTGTGTTTTGGTGTGATATATATATATATATATATATATATATATATATATATATATATATATATATATATATATATATATTTATTTATTTTTGTGCTGTGTATGTGTGTCTGTCTGTATTTTGGTGTTATGCAATAATTTTTTTTTTTTTTTTTTTTTTTTTTTGGGAGGGTGTGTGTGTGCGTGTGTGTGTGTGTGTGTATTTTGGTGTTATATACTTTTTTTTATGTTATCATTTCCTTTATTAAGTGTAGTAAGTAGCCTGTGCTGATGTGTGTTTGTTCATTTATCACATGTTTGTTTTCTGCTATGGCTTTCTGGATGTGGAAGTTCTCTTGCATTTGTATAAGATGTTTGTCATGGTTGCTTATTCTCATTATTTTCATTTCTTGTTCCATGTTTGTAGGATGATGGTTGTAGTGTTTTAAATGCTAATTACAGGCCACTGATGATGCCTTGCAGAAAATAAAGGCGAAACGCGTATGGCACTAAAATTGTGTTTTATTCAGTTGCTGTCAGACGGTCCATAAGTGAAAATCATCAACATACCGTAGGATTATAACTGCTTTGGCGAAGATGAACTGGCAGTTTCTGATTACTTTCTGTTGAACACTGTTTAAATGGAGGCTGTATGCTAAAATCTGACTCCTGTTCATCTGTTTTTTCAAACTGAGTGTGTCTGCCAATCTCTCTTAAAACTCGTTTTCTTTCCCCCTTCCCTATCCTAAAAAAGGTATCCCTCTGACACCTGTGACCACTGGTATTTTACCACTTGTCACAGTGTCCCCCCTTAAGTTTTCTGCAATCAACCCAGACAGTTTTCCCTTCCCTTTCCTATTGAGGTGAAGGCCATGACTAGTGTAGTCCCACCTATCGATAGCATCCACAGGAATCAAACCAATATGGGACCCTATATCCGTCCTACGCAGCCACTCCAACTCCAAGTTCACCCTCCCCACAGAAGAGTTCAAATGAAGCCAATCATGGCGTCTCAACACAGACACAAATCCCACACTTGTATGCTTAATTGCTGATGCTATCTTCACCAGGTCACTCTCTATGGAATATTCAGAGTATCTGTCAGTGCTATTTCCCGGACCACCCACTATAACCACGGCATCCTCCTTTGTGAAATCCTTGCATAAAGAACTTACATCCTCTGTTACCTGACCGAGATCTGCACTAGGCTTGAAAAAGTTTGTGATCTGGTACTCTGGACCTAGATTTTCCTGCAGTAGTTGTCCAACACCTCTACCATGGGAACTACCTAACAACAGAACTTTCCTTCTCTTTACAAAATTTCCCTACCTTTTTCAAGTCCTTGAAAGCTTTTTGTGCCCTTTCTACAGCTTCAGCTATGTGAGGTTCATCCAATTCTGACTGAGGCAACAGGTCAAATGTATTTTCAAGATTTATGACAAAGCTGTCTGATGCTCTCCTTTGCCTATTCCCCCTATTACTTGTTGCCACTTCCCACCTCTGTTCACCCTTCTCCCTCTTTGACCTGTCGATATCCTCCCTTGCCTCAAGACCAGGAAGAAGTGGACTGCTGTGATGGAAGTGACAATGAGCCTGAAAGCGACAACGGATAACTGGTGCCACACAGTGACACAGCAGAAGCCCTTGACCTCGCGCTATGTTTATGAGACGATGGAGCAACTATGCATCATGTAACAGACTGTCTTCATTATGCCAGAAATCAATGACTGAATTTTTGTCATCTAAAAAGTAGGAATAAAATTTCCACTGTATTTTAGTAAGTTTGACAGCTTTTCTTTCATTGTTATTCATTGTTTAAACCTAGTGTTTTCTTGCCATTTTTTTCTAATACGTGTTTCCTGTACTGTGCAAATTACAATAGTGTGTATGTACAGCAGTTTACTGCACAGTTTTCCATACTTAGACTAACATTTTTCATGTTTGGATGAAACGAGCGTTCAGATTACTGGGGTTCAGATTAACGGGACTCTGCTGTGTGTGTGTGTGTGTGTGTGTGTGTGTGTGTGTGTGTGTGTGGCCGTTCAGTCATTGCAAACCAGTGTACAGAAACTGAGTGTTATATGGGTAGACACATTTATTGATGCTGGTGGTGTGCAGAAAAAGAAACCAGGAATTCAAGAACCACCAGGACACCAGAAAATGAGAAAGTAAGTTTGGCGATTTTGAATTCTTCTTGCAACTTACGATCACACATTGAGACAAATTCTTCATGAAGAATTTAGATTCCATCCATAAAAACTGGCAGTCATACACACGTTTAAGCCACATGGTTTTGTTTCATGAAAAGATGGATCCGAAGCTTTGATCAGAAAGCTGCCTCATGATGCCCTTGTGTTCTTCAGCAACAAGGCACATTTAAATTTGTCTGGATGCATAAATAAATAAAACATGCAATACTGGAGTGGCACAAACACCTGAGAACTTCATGAACAGCCATGCACACACAACATGTGACTGTCTTGGGCAAATTAGCTGAAATTGGCTTTATAGGCCCATGCTTTCACAAAGAGAATGATAGGGAAATTACATTCACTTCAGATAATTATATCCAGATGATTGACAATTTTTTTTCTTTCCAGACTTGAAGAAATGGATTAGGGGGATCCTTGAATTCAACAAGATGTTCACACAACATGAACGTCAATGACTTTTGTGTATGAACATTACCCCAACTACTATATCTCTTCGAGAGGTGATCTTCAGTGGCCAGCATGGTCAACATATTTAGCCCTCTGTGGCTTTTTCTTATAGTGCTATCTTAAATATTTGATGGAGTGGTGCAACAATATTTGTGCTACTATTGCCAACATCAACAGAGACATGCTAGACAAAATAGACTGAAACTTCCAATTTTTACTCTCCAAGTGCACTGAGCAAAATGGAGGCTGTCTTCAAGAATCATTATCAAAACATAATAAAATAAAACTTTAAATGTACCTCTACATAAAGAAGAGAGAATTAAATTGATATCATCAATACTTTCTGTTTCATGATTTTTTTTTTGATTTTTTTATTATTATTATTATTTTTTTTATTTTTTTAAATAAGGAAGTTCCTGAAGCACCTCTTGCATTTATTCAGTTAAGTTTTGCTATTGAACCGTCTTCTCCACAGGCATGATGAGATGAGGAAGGCTATGCACACAGTACACTGTGTAGAATGCACGGACTCATACACCTTGGCATATTCTTGAGGCCATTGTCTCCATCACAGCAGCTCACATAACACTGCAAAGTTGTGCAGGCGAGGACAGGAGGCGCAGCTCCTACAGTGGCGTCAGCTACCAGATCATTGACTGCATTATTATCACACCCTAGTGGACACCAAAGGGGGTGCCCAAGTAAGCTCCAGCAGCTCTGCACAGAACATGGATGGTAGTGCAGAATTACGGCACACCTCTCCACCAAAGATAGCCTTTGAGGGCCAGTGTCTGCTCATAGCTGTGAGTTGAGGGGCAACATGTTTTAGTACACTTCCCTGACACAGTGACAGTTTGACAGTGCACCAAACACCATCAGTTCAACTATCAGCAAACTGGAGGTAGAAGTCCTGAAGACTTCGTATCAATGGATGAGATTTTAGCAGCTCTCACCAAACAGGTTTGGTAGACCAGGTAGGTAGCAGTCCTAAGGTAGAAGTTATCTGGTGAGTGGTAGGTAGCACTTCACAAGATTGGGATCATATATGGCTCACTGTAACTGAATACAATACGGGCTTGGAAGCCTGAGTATTTATTATTGTCTGTCTGTGACAATGACATTACATCTGCATGAGGATGACCACATCTGTCCTCATTTTCTGGGCTCATCAGCATTCTTTGCCACACCTTTGCTTTCTTGGCTTCAGTTGGTGCTTTTCCACCACATCAGCACACTCCTGACACATTTCCACTACTTTCTGGACTTCAGCTTTCATATCCTACCATGTTATGTGCTCATTAATTTTCCTCCATTTGTTATGGACACCCAAGTGCCTGCCACGCAATGATAGTGAAAATTTCTAAAAATGACTACCACCAAGCTCCTGAGATTTTCACCATTCCATCATGTCTAGTGCAATAACAAGTATTCCTTTCTCCAACAAGTACCTATTCACTGGATCCCTGTCCTCATCTCCTTTTAAATGCCATTTAACTCTTCATCTTTTTCCTGCTTTTGCTCAAAATCACAGAACGATGCAGGGATTCAGGTCAGTATGCAAGTGGCCACTTGGGGGCTGCGCACCTCTGCTGCACCTGCAGATAATGTTGCCCGTGGCTCAACTTCCACTTCCTCTTCCATACTGAACATGTGACTGAAACTTTATTTACAAAATTTTATTTGTGCAGCAAATAACTACAATTCAAGTTTTGGATACATCCGAACTTGAGAGATACTTTGTTTTATAACACAATCAATCATTACATAATTATAAAACCACATCTGATTTCAGAAACTCAGCAGACTTCTGCCCAAACAGCTACACATACACACAACAGACTTCTGCCCATTAGAATAACTAAGTACAGGCTCTAGCCCACTTTAATCTGAACAAAACAATTTAGAAAAATCTGGGCTTTCACACAAAAGAGTTGCAAACACAGCAAGCTTCTGCCTATTAGAATGACTAAACATTAGCACTGGCTCTTGCCAACTTAAGACTTAAACAAGATTCAGTAAACATACACTACTGGCCATTAAAATTACTACACCAAGAATAAATGCAGATGATAAACGGGTATTCATTGGACAAATATATTATACTAGAACTGACATGTGATTATATTTTCACGCAGTTTGGGTGCATAGATCCTGAGAAATCAGTACCCAGAACAACCACCTCTGGCCGTAATAATGGCCTTGATACGCCTGGGCATTGAGTCAAACAGAGCTTGGATGACGTGTACAAGTACAGCTGCCCATGCAGCTTCAACACGGTACCACAGTTCATCAAGAGTAGTGACTGGCATATTGTGATGAGCCAGTTGCTCGGCCATCATTGACCAGACGTTTTCAATTGGTGAGAAATCTGAAGAATGTGCTGCCCAGGGCAGCAGTCGAACATTTTCTGTGTCCAGAAAGGCCCGTACAGGACCTGCAGCATGTGGTCATGCATTATCCTGTTGAAATGTAGAGTTTCGCGGGGATTGAATGAAGGGTAGAGCCACGGGTCATAACACATCTGAAATGAAACGTCCACTGTTCAAAGTGCCATCAATGCGAACAAGAGGTGACTGAGATGTGTAACCATTGTCACCCCATACCATCACGCTGGGTGATACGCCAGTATGGCGATGACAAATACATGCTTCCAATGTGTGTTCACCATGATGTCACCAAACACGGATGCAACCATCATGATGCTGTAAACAGAACCTGGATTCATCCGAAAAAATGACGTTTTGCCATTTGTGCACCCAGGTTCGTCATTGAGTACACCATCGCAGGTGCTCCTGTCTGAGATGCAGCATCAAGGGTAACCGCAGCCACGGTCTCTGAGTTGATAGTCCTTGCTGCTGCAAATGTCATCGAACTGTTCGTGCAGATGGTTGTTGTCTTGCAAACATCCCCATCTGTTGACTCAGGGATCGAGACATGGCTGCATGATCTGTTACAGCCATGCAGATAAGATGCCTATCATCTCGACTGCTAGTGATACAAGGCCATTGGGATCCAGCACGGTGTTCCGTATTACCCTCCTGAACCCACCGATTCCATAATCTGCTAACTCTCATTGGATCTCGACCAACGCGATCAGCAATGTTACGATACGATAAACCGCAATCATGATAGGTTACAGTCCGAACTTTTTCAAAGTCAGAAACATGATGGTACGCACTTCTCCTCCTTGCATGAGGCATCACAACAACGTTTTACTGGGCAACATTGGTCAAATGCTTTTTGTGTATGAGAAATCGGTTGGGAACTTTCCTCATGTCAGCACACTGTAGGTGTTGCCACCAGCGTCAACCTTGTGTGAATGCTCTGAAAAGCTAATCATTTGCATATCACAGCATCTTCTTCCTTTCGGTTAAATTTCGCATCTGTAGCACATCATCTTCGTGGTGTAGCAATTTTAATGGCCAGTAGTGTAATATCTTAAAGAGCTACATGTCAGACTTCATGCAATTTACAGTAAATCAGAATCTGGCTACCAGAACTAATGGAATAAATGGCATTTGTTAACAAAAATTTCAAGACAATGAGCTTTTATGTACAACTTGAATTGTTTATGGAAACCACATATGATAAAACAGAACTTACAAAACAATAACATCACCAAACAAGACAACTGCATGGGATACGAATACAGTCATTAAGCTTTAGTGTCAACATTTTCAGGTTGCTGTTGTCCCCAACCAACAGTGCATCCACACCCTGCCCAAAATAATCTCTAGAGTACACAGTAATGTGCAGGATTCTATAACAGATAGAGAAGCATAATCAGTTTATAGATTATGACACACACACATATGTCTCTGACTTCTCAAAATAGACATAACCTGGAAACCAGGAAAAAATAATGAATTAGAACAATTAAAGAAGAGACTGTTCCTTTTGACATCCAGTAAACGCCACTGGAAACAGTTTTACAGATTACTGTTAAGCTGAGAGCATGCTGGAGCTAATACTTCTAACAAATGCAATGTTTCATCCCCACTACAATTCAAATCCAAGACACAGTAAGTGGAATACCACCAGCATCAATGAGTAGTAGGAAAATATACTCCTAAAAGAAGTTTGGTGAATGCTCATCATCGATTAAATACCAGAACGGAAACTCAGCGCACAGCTTTGGCACAGCTCTGCATCAATGCCCCATACCATGACCAATAGGCTAACATAGTCACTGGCTGCTCTCTCTCTCTCTCTCTCTCTCTCTCTCTCTCTCTCTCTCTCTCTCTCTCTCTCTTCAGTGTGTGCTGCAGTCGGGGCACTGGGTCCAAGACTCTACTCTTGCTGCCTAGCTGTATTAGGTGTGTGGCACTCATGTGACCCTGACATGAGGAAAATTCCCAGCATACCAGGTTGAAATTGAAACTCCATTTCTCTCATTCCACAACTGCACCCTGTTTAATATCCCCCTTTCGGCTGTGGCACACCCCCTCTTCCCCAGAACAGCAATGGATATCTTTGCACTAGAGCTCAACTGTGGAGAGGAATCAATAGATATGTATCAATAATGATAGCTTGTTTTACTGCTGGACTAACACTATTAGCGTTTTCCTCCCACTAAGTATCCTGTTTATTCTCTTCCTTCTCTAGTGCCTCATTCTCTAAAGCTGCATTGGGTGCATTTATTATTTTAAGCATATTCTTAGTGCTTATGAGTTGCTGTGTTCTTCCCTCCTGTAAATGAGTTACTGCAGCTGATAAAAATCTCAAAAGTTTCCTCCAGGGTAGCCTGCTGTGGAACTGGCAATGGCATTCTTGGGCCATTAACAGTTATACAAAAGCCGACAATAAAGAACAACACAAAACAATGCTGTGGCAGCTGACAGAAGCAAGTCTGACACCAATTTTTATAGGCTGGCGTTGAGCCTCAAAAAGATACTAGATAGCAAAGTGTGGAGTACAGTTCTGAATGTCAGTTGGTGCTCTGTGCACTAATGAAATAACAGCAGCAAGAAATATTTTTTTCAGTTAAGTATTACAATTGAACCATCTCCTCCATGGATGTAGCAAGAAAGGTTGCACACACAGAACACTGTGTAGAATGCATTGGCTCGTACAGCTCAGCATATTCTCAAGGCCATTGTCTCCATTGTGGTAGCTCATGCAACACCACAATGTTGTGCAAGTGGCAGTGTAAGTAGGCTGTTTAGGTTTTTATGTTGGTAACACCATGTAGCGCTCTATATGACAATCACTGACTGTGCTGTGTGCAGTCTGTGGCTGGTTTGCATTGTTGGAATTTGCTATTGTAGTGTTGGGCAGTTGGCTGTTAACAGCACGTAGTGTTGCGCAGTTGGAGGTGAGCCGCCAGCAGTGGTGGATGTGGGGAGAGAGATGGCGGAGTTTTGAGAGCGGATGATCTGGACGTGTGTCCATCAGAGACAGTAAATTTGTACGACTGGATGTCATGAACATATATATATCTTTTGAACACTATTAAGGTAAATACATTGTTTGTTCTGTATCAAAATCTTTCATTTGCTAACTATGCCTATCAATAGTTAGTCCCTTCAGTAGTTAGAATCTTTTATTTAGCTGGCTACTGTATTGCAGTAGTTTGAGTAACGAAGATTTTTGTGAGGTAAGTGATTCATGAAAGGTATAGGTTATTGTTAGTCAGGGCCATTCTTTTGTAGGGATTATTAAAAGTCAGATTGCGTTGCGCTAAAAATATTGTGTGTCAGTTTAAGCACAGTCATTTATAATTTTTCTAAGGGGATGTTTCAACAGGCAGTAGGCACAGGTAGTGCAGAGTTACAGCACACCCCTCCACCAGAAGTAGTCCTTGAGTGCTGGTGTCTGCTCACAGATGTGAGTTGCAGGGCAACAGATTTTAGCACACCTCCCAGACACCATGACATCTTGGTAGTGCACCAAATATCATCAGTTCGACTATCAGCAAACCGGAGGCATAAGTTCTGAAGACTTCACATCAATGGATGTGACATCAACAGCTAACACCAATCAGATTTGGTAGACCAAGCAAGTAGCAGTCTCAAAGCTAGAAGTCATCTGGTGAATGGTAGGTAGTATATTGCAGGGTTAGCATCATAGATGGCTCACTGTAACCGAATACAGTATTGGCGTGGGAGCCTTAGTATGTATTATTGTCTGTCTGAGGCAATGACAATGTGTCTGGCTGAGAATGACCACGTTTGTCCTCATTTTCTGGGCTCAACGGTATTCTTTGCCACACATTGGCTTTCAGCTTGGTGCTCTTCCACTATATCAGCAAGATAATAAGTGTTCTTATGGAACATTCTCTAGTTCTTGTGGCATTCAATAGATATGTATCAATAATGATAGCTTGTTTTCCTGCTGGACTAACACTACCAGCATTTTCCTCCCACTAAGCATCCTATTTTTTCTCATCCTTTTCTATTGCCTTGTTCTCTATTTTATGCTGTCAGAATAACATATTGATCACTCCTCAGTGAGGTCATGTTGCTGAATTAATGATTCAGTTTCTCACTTAAGCAAGATGAAGCAGAAGCTGCCAGTGTGTGCCATATTATTGCCGTCTACATCTGCACCCACATACATACTCCACAAGCCCCCATATGGTGTGTGGTGGGTGGTACCCTGTACCACTACTAGTCATTTCCTTTTCTGTTCCAATCACAAATAATGCAAGGGAAAAATGACTGTCTATATGTCTCCATATGAACTCTAATCTGTCTATTCTTATCTTCATGATCCTTACACGAAATGTGTGTTGGTGGCCTTCCTTCCAGTGGTTCCCAATTGAGTTCCTGATGCATCTTCATAATACTTGCTTGTTGTTCGAACCTACTGGTAAGAAATCTAGCAACTGACCTCTGAATTTCTTCAATGTCTTCCTTTAATCTGACTTGATGCAGATCCCAAATGCTCAAACAGTACTCAACAGTGGGTCACATTAGTATTCAATATGCAGTTTCCTTTACAGATTAACCACAACTTTTTTTTAATTTCTCTCATTAAACTGAAGTCAACCATTTGTCTTTGCTACTACAATCCTTACATGCTCATTCCATTTCATACTGCTTTGCAGCTTTATGTCAAGTCACATAATTGGCATGACTGTGTCATGCGGTACACTACTAATACTGTTTTCTTTCGTACTCATCTGCATTAACTTACATTTTTCTATATGTGGAGCTAGCAGTATTGGTGATCTGCCTGTTTGTCATTCTGACTGCTACACAGTGCACTGACCTGGTTTAACTTGGCTTGAAGATGGGTAGAGAAAACTTTATGAAAGGTATACATTAGCCCATGATACATTTCTGTGGTCCAAGAATAAATTGTTGCTGAACTAATTTCATTGTACAAAATGGCTCACAAAGAGCTAATCAAGAAGAACTAATAAAAATAATTCACTAGAAGAACTACCCTCACATGCACTGGCTTAAAGAACTGCCAGTGGCATGCTTTGCACAACCTTATACAATGTTGCTATGTGCTCAAGAACATAATGTACAGTGAAGTTATATATTTTTAAAACAGGAGCTAATTTCAATTTAAGAAGTTTGTTCTTGAACTTTCTATGTTTGTTTGCATTGTGATTTTTCTGTTTTTTCAGTTAATGATATATTTTATTACAAAATAACAGTTTAGTTCTGCTACAGAAACCAAAACCTCCAATTTGCACTATAAATTAGTAAAATGCACATTTTAATTAACATGAATGAAATTTCATGTATGTGTGGGTGACTTGCTGTGAATAATATAAAGTACTTTACAGAAACTTTCAATACGAAGCACTTACAAATTTCTTAAAAAATATCTCAGATATATACTTTCATTTTTGAGTAAGTAATTACTGAAATATCAGACCTTGGTTATGAAACGCCACACCTATTTGCTATATACTTTAATAACATAAAAGAACTGCTTCTGTGGAATGCATTACAATTCAGATAAAGAAAACACTTGAATTTCACTGAAAGTATCATGAATTACATAAGAACGTGGATCAAATAGTAAATATGAAAAATGAGATCAAACGCTTCATAAGATATAATTTCAGTTAAAATGACTGGCATAGATGTGAAGGTGTTATAATGTGCTGGGTGCACAATATGGTGATACTCCCTTGTGTTGGTCTGACATGTTTGACTGGAAGCTTGATGAATAGAGACTGGGTTAAATGCATTTGCATGTTGCATATGCATTTGCATATTTGGCTCCTTTTCACCAGTTATTGCATATTTTAACTAAAAACTAGAGACAATGCATCTTTTTGCTCTATATTTACAATGTTTCAAAAATTTAGACGGGTGGTCTCTAGCTCGATCAAGTTTTGATGGCTGACAGATTGACCACAACCTAGAACTGTGTGCAGTCGCTAACTGAGAAGTCACTGCCAAGCAAAATCATTACAGAAGAGGTACAGGAACAGGCATACAGAGTCAATGCTCCTATGCCCATGACCCCAGTTGACCCCTACGCTGTCCCACCATACACATCGGCAATGGTTAAATTAAACTACAAAAGCTTTTAGTTGCAACATCCAATGTTTCAGTTTAGCTTTCTATTTACTTGTACACAGTTGACCATGTTTATGATGTGTAGTGTGTAATGTGTTGTGCACCAAGCCGCCTGAAAAAAGAAACATCATTTTGTGGATCGCTGACCATCCTGGAAAATTTACACATGATGGAATTGTTTTGTATTGTTGAGTTTGCGAGAAAAACATTTCATGAAAAAAAGTTTCAAATAGAGCAGCATGTCAAGACAAGTCTTCATATTGCAGGAACGCAGAAGAAAGGACTATGGTGACAACTTCTGACAACAGCAAGTTGCAGTAGCGGGGATTTGTGCAAAGGTAACCAAGTCGATTTAACATGGGTCTATGTGAAGCATTCATTGCAAGCAATATTCCTCTTCAAAAACTTACAAACCCTATCCTGGAAGGCTTCCTGCGCAAATATTGCTTAAATCAAAATATACCATATGAATCAACATTGTGTAAAAATTACACGCTGACAATTTATGTAAATGCTCCTGGAAGAAATTCACAATTAACTCAAGGACAGCATTATTTGGATTTCAGTTGATGAAACTGCAGATACTTGTGACCATTTCATTGCAAATTTAATTGTTGGTGCCTTAAAAGAAGAGCCTCCTTCTTCCTATTTAGCAGCCTGCAAATAACTTGAAAAAGTAAATCATTCTGAAGGAGATATCAAGGTGGTAAGGTAATGACCACGGTTCTCTCTTCTAATCATCGATACTTTTATTACATGACAAACGTATAGGTTGAAGACTAGGCAGGAACTGAGGTCCCAGAACTATACAAAACAAAGATCAACTCAAAGACATAATACACACATGATGTTCTGGCCTATCGATCCATGGATCGACGCCACATAGCCCCCCCTCCCCTGCAGTATGGAGTACATATCCGAATGTGGGGGGGGGGGGGGGGGTTGGCGAGAGTTTAAGTGTGTTACAGTGAGTTCCTCCACATCTAACGGCACGGGCCATGTGGGAGGAGAGCGTGGAGCAAATCCTGGAATGCTGATGCTGAAGTCTTGAAGTGACACCGGCGGTCGTAGTCGTCGGCCGGTGCGGGAGTGCTGGTGTGGAAGGGTGTTGTCGGCATGGAACCTAATGAATGATCACCTTCCCACTTGGCCTAATGTAAGCACGTAGGTTGCCACATGTAGCACTTTGAGAGATTTCACTACACGTTGCGACACACCACCTAGCGAGTCACACGAATCGTCACACGCAAGCAGCACTAATGCGGTATCACCACTAACGATGACAGATAAACCACAAATGTCATTAGGATTAATGTGGGTAGAGAGCTCATAAGTGGTGCCTGCTAATGGAGAGGTATGCTGAGCCAGTGGGGTGGGGAAACCGTAGCACGGTGAGGGCGGTGAGCTGCGAGTAGAGGGGTGAGTGTCAGATGGTGAGGTCTGACTGGGCGTGGCAGGAACCTGCGGGCTGTACAAGTTAGAAGAGTGGTGTGGTGTGCTGTCGCATGAAGATGGAACTGTTATATTAGAGCCCTGGGCACTGGGGCCTCTGCTATGGGAGCCGGGAGACGGAAAACTCTGGAATGAGTGTGGGCTCATTGACGGAGCAGGCGTTGGCGTGAGTTTACTCTTCAACGGTGGGTGAGGTAGGGGGAAACACTACATGAGCGGGTTTAACCCTGTTGAGGGAAACAGTAGTTACTGAACCCTTAATTACAATGTCCATTGTGTTACTGGTTCATTTGCCAACTCTGTACAAGCCTGTGTAAGGGGGCTATAACGGGACTTTTACAGTGTCATCGTGAAGGAACACAAATTTGCAAGTTTTGAGCACCTTGGGAACTTACGTGTGCAGTGGAGTGTGGCTGGAAGCGGGTGGGGGTTGAAGCTTGTTACAGTGTAACCTCACCCGTTCTACCAACGACGGCAGTTCGGACAGTGTGGCGACTGGAGTAGGAGCAACAAGTTCACCTGGCCGTGTAAGGGAATGGCCGTAGACGAACTCGGCCACTGAATCTTTAAGGTCTTCCTTGAAAGTGGTCCGCAAACCGAGTAAGACGAATGGCAGGGCTTCCGTCCAAAGGAGGCCATGGCAACATAGGGCCATCTTAAGCGTCCTATGCCAACGTTCCACGAGGCTGTTGCTTTGGGGATGGTATGCTGTTGAATAAATTTTCTTGATGCTGCACAGCCTACATAGTTCAGAAAACAAGGTAGACTCAAATTGATGGCCTTGGTCGGTTGTCAAGTAAACAGGGCAGCCAAAGCGTGAAATCCAAGTGTCTATGAAGGATCGTGCCACTGATTTGGATGTAATATTGGGTACCGGGGCAGCTTCCACCCAATGAGAGGTTCAGTTTATAATAGATAGCACATATCTGTAACACTTGGAGGCGGTGAGGGGCCCACCAAGTTGATGTGAACGTGCTGGAAGTGACTGGGAGAAGCGGTGAAGCTGCCTAGTGGGGGCGATGTGTGCCGCGAAACTTTATTTTGTTGGAATGGAATGCAGGCACGGGCCCAGACTTGGGAGTCGCAACGCATGTCGCACCAGACAAAGCACTGTGAAATATGTCTGGTAGAGGCTCTCACACCTGGATGAGCTAGGTTGTGTAATTTGTCGAACACTTCTCTCTGTAGAGATTTGGGTATGAAGTGATGCAGCGTACCAGTTGATTCGTCATGCCAAACCTCATCTATGACACTGGGAAAGGTAGATCGCACAGGTTTGAGTGACGAGCTGTGATTGGAAATAAGGTCCATAGTGTCCATGTCGGCAGACTGCAGCTGAGGCAAGTTAGGTCTATCAGAGTTGTGAGAGTGCCGACATGAGACAAAAAATCTGCAACCACATCACCTGCACCCTTGATGTATCATATGTCAGAGGTAAATTGCAGTATAAAGTCCAAATGACAGAAGCGTCTAGGTGGAGAGTCATTCGGGGGGTTCTTTACAGCAGCAACCAAATGTTTGTGGTCAATTAAAATGTAGAAGTCCCTACCCTCAACCTCAGCGCGAAAGTGTTTCACAGCCTCATAAACTGCCAAGAGCTCCCTATCAAAGGCTGAGCACTTTTTTTGAGTGCCGTTGAGCTTCTTAGAAAAGAACTGCAAAGGAGAGGTTGTATCTCCGATGGTTTGGCTGAGGACAGCACCTACTGCGGCATCACTGGCATCCGTGGTAATAAAAAATGTTGTGTCCGGATGCGGGTGGGCAACAGTCACTGCGTTTGCTAGTAGGTGCTTCAGTTTGTTAAAAGCTTGTTTCATGGCAGGGGGTCCAGGGGACCGGGTGGATACCGGTCATATTTTTGCCAGCAAGGGTGTCTGTTAGCGGAGCCTGAACCTCAGCTGCAGCAGGCAAGTGCTTCCTATAATAGTTAACTATTCCAATGAACCTGTGCAGCTCCTTAAACAAGTGAGGGCGTGGCAAATCCAAAACCTGTTTGATTTTATCCTTGGGAGGAGTGAGGCCCTTAGCTGACACGATGTAGCCTAAGAATCTTACCGAAGTCTGGTGCAACTGGAGCTTCTTATTATTCAGTTCAACACCAGCAGTGGTAAGAGTATCTTTAACAATCTGCAAATGTTCCTTGTTCAGTTGCAAAGTAGGACTGAAAATAAGAATGTCGTCTAAGTAAACGAAACAAAAATCCAGATGAAACAACACCTTGTTTATGAATCTCTGCCAAGTTTGTGCAGTATTGCGGAGGCCAAAGGGCATGAACCAGTACTGGAAAAGGCCGAAAGGTGTTGTAACAGCTGTCTTTTCAATATCCTCTGGTGCCATCGGAATTTGATGATAGGCCCACTACCGAGAAATATTTGGTTCCTGCAAGAGCGTGGTTAAAATCTGCGACATTAGGAACCGGGTACTTGTCTATGATAGCACGAGAGTTCAACTTAGTATAGTCGCCAACCATACGCCAGGTGCTGTCGCTTTTTGTGACGAAGTGGATAGGCAAGGCCCAGCATCCGGTAGATGGTTCAATGACGCCGGCTGTTAAAAGATCGTCTATTTGTTCACGAGCCATTTTCATGAGTTCTGGCTTGAGATGGCGTGGTCGGCAAGAGATAGGCGGTCCGTCTTGCAAGCGAAGTTTGTGGGTGGTGCCGTCTGTAACCATGGAAATGCGTGACGCAGTACACGAGGCGACTGTCTGTGGTACAGTGTGCGCGGCGGCCGCTAGGCTGGGTTGTGGTGCGGACGGCGATAGTTTGTATAAGTGCCAACTGTTGGGTGACTGGGAGTGACAAACATGTGAGCTACATGAAGCAAGGTTGGTACACTGTTTATTAGTAACCGAAGCTGCCGCTGTCGAGCTTGGTGGCACAAATGAACAGCTGATGGAAGTAAATCAAAAACATTAACCTGCACATGTGAAGTTTGCTGCCCAAACGAGGAGGGGGATGAATGTGCGCTCGAATTAACACAGTTAGAGCTTGCGGGAGTGCGGACACTGTACAGTTTATGTGGCACATGGTCACAAATGCAGTCAGGCGCGAGAACACCGACTAACCTTATGTGTTGCTGAGGCGTTGTCTGCTGCAAGCTGCTGGCGTGCCAAAGATAACTCATTACTTAAGTCGTTGAGGCGACGGCATAGCTCAAGTTGTTCCAAGCGCAGGCATGTAGACTCGACACGCTCCGTGAGCTACTTATTGGTCCATGACAAGAGCTCGGAGGAGGGGTTATTACACTTCCTAGCCAGGTGGACCTGTTTAGCAGTACTATTGACACTCGACGAAGAGCACAGGATGTGTTCCTGTGTAGGGTGGTAGAACACTATTCTTGACAAGGTCAGGCCACAGTTTGTGGTGTCATAGAAAGTCGATGCCCAAAATGGGATCGTCGATGTCAGCCACCAGGAAGGACCACTTCAGGTTGCACTCAGGCGAGAGGAACACTGCATATGAAGTAGAAACTAAGCATGACAAACTAGATGTGTTTACAGCACGTAGGACAGTTTTGTGTAGTCGTATCTTTTCGGTAGCAAGAACAGATGGAAGTAGGGAAACATCTGCGCCTGTGTCAATGAGAAAGTTTGCGCCAGAGTTCAAGTTGTGGATGTAGACTCGTCCTTTCGAAGCATTAATATTGGACAGAGAATGGAGAGTGGAACGGTGTTTGTTGTTTACATTGCAGGAGGTGGCACCACTGTCTACTTACAGTTGAAGTTTGGGTAGGAGCACGGCGGTTTACAATTGCATGCTTGTACCCCGAATTTTGCATGGAAGAAACAGTATTTATGGGCAGACATCTGCTCCTGCGAGTGGTCAGACGGTGGTGGCCCAGAATCTTCCGTGGAGTCAGATGTGCTGTTGTTGTGTGGATGTGAAGGTGCCGGTAGTGCGGCGAGCTTGACAGACTTAGGTTTAATGGGGCGTCCACGTTGGGGCCCTGGTTGTGATTGGAAACTGGCATAGCTGCTGGGAAAGGCTTTCACGTTGTAGAGTCGAGTAAGCTCGGTCAGCGGCGTGCAGGTGTTCACTATTTGGTCTATCTTTGTAGGTGGAGATGGCCGTTTGGACAGACAGAGGCAGCTTTTCCATCCAAATCTTGGTGAGCATGGCATCTGGCATGTCGCATTCACCGACAAGAAGTCGAAGGCATCTCCACAGCTGGGATGGAGATCTGTCGCCGAGGCATTATTCATAGACGAGCTGTTGCACGTTTTATCTTCTTGCCTTGGAGACACGTTCCAGTATTGCTTGTTTAGCTGTAGCATACTTCTTGTTCGGAGGAGGTGACTTAACCAGGTCATAAATTAAGTCAACATGGTCGTGGAGGTGGTTCATGAGGCATGTGAAACGGGCATTGTCATCAAGTGCACAGACACTGAAAGTTTGCTCAACCAGGTTGAACCAGAATTCCGGGTGAGCAGATTTGAATGCCGAAGTTTCGGTAGATTCGATGAACTGGCAGTCGAAGAATTCAGGCAGCCACTTGCGGATGCAGGAGTAGGCAAGTCAAAGATAACTCTGCGTCGTGAGGGTGGTAGAGAGTAAGCAGACGTGTCAGCTGTGTTCATAGTAGCTGGAGGGGAAGCGAGATCTGTTAGCAGGAAGCCCGGCATGGAGCAAAGCGGGACCGGTTGTTGCAGCGGAAGGTCAAAGTGGTCACTGAGGTTGCTCAACAGGTTATTATGCAATTGGTCCTCCACATCTGCAGCGAAATTGTCCATCACAAAGCCACTGATGAGCCTGGTGGAACCTGACACGCTCAAATTACTGCACTGATGAACACTTGGAGTAACAGGCTGGCGAATGTCATTCACGTAGTGTGCAACCGGCACAGAGTGATACACACTTGGAGCTTGCACATTCAAAAATGCATCCTGTTGTGGCGCATTATGAAAACTATGCTCCCCACTATTTACAGTACTTGCATTAAAGTTCGGTATCAGTGTGTAGTGGTTTCTTGTACTGCTGAGCGGCAAAACCTGAAGCACTTTGGGGCTAACAAAGCCAGAGTCGGAGACCGCTCGTATCATGTTCAAAACCATTGCACCTGACGAGGTCCCTGGGTTCTCGAGGCTATAGGACTGCGGAAATTCATGTTGGGCACCGACTACAGCTGGTATAATTTAGTTGCTGTTGCTGGTGAAAACTGGGCGGCGGCGGCATGTTGTAGAAGGCCATTGTGTAGCGGACAAAGGTCCATGCAGAACGCAGTCACTTTTTACTCAGTTCGACAGATTATTCGAACTTCAGGGTCACCACTGAAGGAGATATCAAGGTGGTAAGGTAATGACTACACTTCTCTCTTCTAATCATCAATACTTTTATTACACGACAAACGTACAGGTCAAAGACTAGGCGGGGACTCAGGTCCCAGAGGTATACAAAACAATGGTCAACTCGAAGACATAATACACATGTGATGTTCTGGCTTACCGATCTGTGGATCGTCGCCACAACTCTATGAAAGACAGTGAGCATTTCGAGGCCACTAGAGGGGTAGTAAACAACTTTGATAGTGCAGAGCCTTTGGCAGTTTGCCAGTGCAAGGAAGCATTTAATATTTCTGGTATTAAAAAAGACATTGCTGTGATTAGCACTCATTTTTGCCATTTACCTGCAAGTAGTAAATAGCCTGAAACTCAAGGTTTGGCGTTGAATGAATCTATTCAGTTAATGAATAAAATTATGCTAGTGAACTTGTTGCTGGAAGTATCTCAAAGAAAACTTAAAGAAAAGTTTGAAAACATTTTAAACAATAATCTAGGTTTTCTGCCAAATTAGTAGTTTTATTAATGGGTTGGCTGAACTTTTACAAGAAACAATATGTGTCAACATAGCGCCCATATTCAAATACTGCCAAGTTACCTCAGTTGATGTAGAATGTTGCTTTCCTGCTTATAAAAATGTTTTGAGTGATCAAAGACACAATTTTACTACCGAACATTTGGAACAGTACTTGGTTCTTTTATTTTTACAATAGTAGAAAAAGTCAAATAAATTGTAAATGATGCTTTGATCCAATAGAATTAATTAAAAGGTAATACTGTTAAAAAAAATTCATGACCATGTGTTGTTTTTTGAAACAAAATATTACAGAGTTTTTGGGCATGCCACTCTGTGGGCGATATATCTTGAAGTTGGTCCTGTACATATTGACTGTTTCGCTACAACTCACCCATGCCGGATCCACTCATTACTGAAAACAATAGCAAAGAAGGAAAAATTCTTGAGACACAGTATGCATCCCTATTTTGCAGTTTTTTAAAGAATAATCCCAGAAAGGCCCCCTATTAACCTCTACCGATTAGTATTCACAAAACGATACCAGCATTCTAAATGTACTAATTTTTCGCCTGACCGATGCTCTTCCTCATAATAGATATGCACATGTTCAGCTTCAAAATACAATGCATGCAGTAACTATCATGTTTTTTTATCATTTGATCCTATATATTTTGACAATTTTCATGTATTTTTAAGCATTTTTCTTGCATATTTACATGTATATTTTAAGGTTTTTATGATGCATATAATATGGTCTTTATTGATGAGTATTCTCACTCTCACACTGCCATGCAGTGCAACATCAGGTCACTGTCACATCTGAATGCCCCTTAAATCTACATATTGCACAATTCGACCACTGGTCAAATGGAAACCCACAATGAGGCATCTTTCAAACTCCATCAAGTGCTAATAATGCTGTCTCACATGAGTACACAACATCTTCATGCCATTTTCTTGATCACTCAACATCTGACACTGTTCACACCCCTTATATACTCTATCAGACCTGGAAGCAACACTAAACATGAAAAACATCAAACCGATGGGGTGACCTTTCCACCTGTCACAGATAATTGAACCCTAATCATTTGCTTAACTGCTGGTGGTATGCATGTGTGTGAAGCTAAACTGACATTTGATGATGTCTTCTGGGACATTTTATTCACAACAGGCAGAAAGGCACATTATGATTCAGTTACCGTGCTGGTTTGACTGGTTTGATGCTGGAAGCAGTAACAAATATAAAATATCTAGGAGTATGCATCCAGAGTGACCTAAATAAATGACCACATTTGTAGAAAATGTACACAAACCCATATCATTGACTTACCTTTCAGCCATTGTTACAATGAATAAAAATGACCACCATATAAATTTACAGTCATTGGCATCAGGTTACAGTAGTAATAAAATGTGGCTCTTTTGTGCTTGTCATTTTGATACCAAATAATAATTTATTTAATAAACAGATTTAATGAGCATTTTTAAGTATTGCACACCATGATAAAAAGGACAATATCTCAGTTTAAACTAATGATAAAGAAAATTATAGCATAGAACCTGACATAAATTTTTATGCTTTTCTCATCATTGTAGTCAACTCTTTTTGTGTGCACCACTAATCAAGTATTACAATTTTGCAGCCACTGCTTGTTAATTTAGCTACAATTTGATAAAATAAAAGTATTTATACATGTGGACAAAAGGAATAGGTAGGATGATGAATTAACATATTAATTCCCACATACTTCTACTTTTACACTATATGTATCTGTTTTGCATAAAACATAATTATTCCAGTTTGTCAATTTGTATACCATTCTTTAGAGCTACAACCGTACACTTTGATTTACATAATTTGTAGCTTAATATATTATGTTAATTTCAGCCTCTTTCATTTGACACCTTGTGTTGGACAGAAAAAAAAATGGTTCAAATGGCTCTGAGCACTATGGGACTTAACATCTGAGGTCATCAGTCCCCTAGTACTTGTTGTTGTTGTTGTTGTTGTTGTTGTGGTCTTCAGTCCTGAGACTGGTTTGATGCAGCTCTCCATGCTACTCTATCCTGTGCAAGCTTCTTCATCTCCCAGTACCTACTGCAACCTACATCCTTCTGAATCTGCTTAGTGTACTCATCTCTTGGTCTCCCTCTACGTTTTTTACCCTCCACGCTGCCCTCCAATGCTAAATTTGTGATCCCTTGATGCCTCAAAACATGTCCTACCAACCGATCCCTTCTTCTAGTCAAGTTGTGCCACAAACTTCTCTTCTCCCCAATCCTATTCAATACCTCCTCATTAGTTACGTGATCTACCCACCTTATCTTCAGCATTCTTCTGTAGCACCACATTTCGAAAGCTTCTATTCTCTTCTTGTCCAAACTGGTTATCGTCCATGTTTCACTTCCATACATGGCTACACTCCATACAAATACTTTCAGAAACGACTTCCTGACACTTAAATCTATACTCGATGTTAACAAATTTCTCTTCTTCAGAAACGATTTCCTTGCCATTGCCAGTCTACATTTTATATCCTCTCTACTTCGACCATCATCAGTTATTTTACTCCCTAAATAGCAAAACTCCTTTACTACTTTAAGTGTCTCATTCCCCTAGAACTTAGAACTACTTAAACCTAAATAACCTAAGATCATCACACACATCCATGCCCGAGGCAGGATTTGAACATGCGACCGTAGCGGTCGCGTGGTTCCAGACTGTAGTGCCTAGAACCGCTCGGCCATCCCGGCTGGCTGTGTTGAAGAGAAATTGTGAGAGAGGAGAGACATGTTTGCATCCATATTGTGTTAAGACAGTTTTGAAAATAACCATCATATTGAAAGTAGATACACAATGTGCTTTTCATTGGGCCTTAAATCTAGGAGTCCTGTCAAAATAAAGAGGCAATTATATTAGCCTAATATGAGCACCTCAACTGTTCACAACTTAATCTTTTACTGTTATGCATAAAGGGAGCAAACACAAATACATTTAAACAATACCCAGGCCTGCCAACCCAAAGTTTGGTACAGATTTATTGATGACATCTTCATGATCTGGACTCACAGTGAAGAAGAACTCCTGAATTTCCTCTCCAACCTCAACTCCTTTGGTTCCATCAGATTCACCTGGTCCTACTCCAAATCCCATGCCACTTTCCTTGACGTTGACCTCCACCTGTCCAATGGCAACAGTACCTCCATTATGACAGCTGCCACCCATTCCACATCAAACGGTCCCTTCCCTTCAGCCTAGGTCTTTGTGGCAAATGAATCTGCTCCAGTCCGGAATCCCTGAACCATTACACCAACAACCTGAAAACAGCTTTCGCATCCCGCAACTACCCTCCCGACCTGGTACAGAAGCAAATAACCAGAGCCACTTCCTCATATCCTCAAACCCAGAACCTCCCACAGAAGAACCCCAAAAGTGCCCCACTTGTGACAGGATACTTTCCGCGACTGGATCAGACTCTGAATGTGGCTCTCCAGCAGGGATACGACTTCCTCAAATCCTGCCCTGAAATGAGATCCATCCTTCATGAAATCCTCCCCGTCCACCAAAAGTGTCTTTCCGCCATCCACCTAACCTTCATAGCCTCTTAGTTCATCCCTATGAAATCCCCAAACCACCTTCTCTACCCTCTGGCTCCTACCCTTGTAACCGGCCCCGGTGTAAAACCTGTCCCATGCACCCTCCCACCACCACCTACTCCAGCCCTGTAACCTGGAAGGTGTACATGATCAAAGGCAGAGCCACGTATGAAAGCACCCACGTGATTTACCAACTGACCTGCCTACACTGTGAAGCTTTCTATGTGGGAATGACCAGCAACAAACTGTCCATTCACATGAATGGACACAGGCAGACAGTGTTTGTTGGTAATGAGGATCACCCTGTGGCTAAACATGCCTTGGTGCATGGCCAGCACATCTTGGCACAGTGTTACACCATCCGGGTTATCTGGATACTTCCCACTAACACCAACCTGTCAGAACTCCGGAGATGGGAACTTGCCCTTCAGTATATCCTCTCTTCTTGTTATCCGCCAGGGCTCAATCTCCGCTAATTTCAATTTGCCGCCGCTCATACCTCACCTGTCTTTCAACAACATCTTTGCCTCTGTACTTCCACCTCAACTGACATCTCTGCCCAAACTCTTTGCCTTTACAAATGTCTGCTTGTGTCTGTGTATGTACGGATGGATATGTGTGTGTGTGTCAGTGTATACTTGTCCTTTTTTCCCCCTAAGGTAAGTCTTTCCGCTCCCGGGATTGGAATGACTCCTTACCCTCTTCCTTAAAACCCACATCCTTTCGTCTTTCCCTCTCCTTCCCTCTTTCCTGATGAAGCAACCGTTTGTTGCGAAAGCTTGAATTTTGTGTGTATGTTTGTGTTTGTTTGTGTGTCTATTGACCTGCCAGCACTTTCGTTTGGTAAGTCACATCATCTTTGTTTTTAGATATATTTTTACCACGTGGAATGTTTCCCTCTATTATACTCATATCGTTAATCTGAACCCAACAATTACGTTTGTTATTGTCACTGTTGCATTTCGAAATCTTTCCTGTCATCTTATTTTCCCTTTCTGTTTTTGCAAGTAGTTTCACTTTGTATACACCTTCTCCTCTTTACCGAATCTACCATACCATTTTATCCCGGCTATATATACTCAATAATACGTAACCCACTTCCAAACCATAACCAAAAAAATTTTTTCCGCTTTTAGCACTATCGCTGCTATAAAATCCACCACTTCCAGTTCACAAACAGTTCCTTTCAGCTATTAAACAGCCATTTCGGCTAGTTCTAATAACTTTCGCTTTTTTCCATTTCCGTTTTTCCCACATCACTGATCTTTTTTAGCTGCTTCCCACAGGTTTTAACGTCATTATTTCTTCATCAGACAATTGTTAGCCTCATTTTCACAATTTGCCACCACAAAACCACTCCTTTTAATACATTTACACGCAGTTTTTTCGAAATTTTCCCGAATTGCTCCACCCTCTAACGTGTTTTGGTGGCAACACAACCACCTGATCTTTGTGCACATAGTTGTCTACCAACCCAAGTTCACCACAGGTTCAACATAGCCCAGCTATAACCAACACTTTTTCGCCTTTTTTCACACCAGATCTCCAGTTGCTTTCTAGTTCACCTTTATCTCTCCCCATATATTTTTATTTTCATTTCAGCCTCATGTTACACTTTCCACCTTCTAATACCATGTCACCCTCACAACATCCCCACAACGACCCCATTAAGTTTTATTTACATTCCCTCCGCAAACGTGCCTTCACCATAGCCAGATTACACTCCCATATTTTATTTTCTCAGGCTTGTCTGACATTTGGCATTACCCCCAAAGGCCTCACACTTAAAGTTCCCATCTCTGGCTGTAACCCTTCTTTCCATCATTCCCATACCAGTTCCAAACTGAACAATCCATTGCCTTCACCCACCTAATCCTTCACCTACACATCAACTCAGCCAATGAACACACCCGTCAACTCATATCCTTAATAAAAGTCATCAATCTTTCCTCTCCCACATCCACACCGGCTGTTCAGAGCATCCTCCTACAGGCCAACCGCAAATTAGTACAGCATGCCACCCTCCACCTCAAAAAACTATCCAATCTCCTGGTTTCCCACCTCCGGAAAGGCAACTCACTCACCCTTCACAACCTTTCCAGCAAACCCCAACCTCCTCTCATTGCACACAGACCCAGTCTCTCCCATCTACTCAATCTCCCACTTCCAGCTTCAGTCCCCCCAAAACCTCAAAATTCCAATCAACACAATCTGGAACCACAACACCCTAATTCAGTAGTTAACCTTTCCTCCAAACCTCTCTCCCAATCCGAAACCTCTGTCCTATCCAAAGGCCTCACCTTCAGCCCCACTCCTAGATTCAACCAAACAGCCCTTGTCAAAGATTTACTGTCCTACATCCGTACTCTCTGCTGGAAATATCACTTTGCCATGAAGAAAAATGATCCTAATCCTACTCCTAATGATCCAACTCCCCAAGACACTATCCAAATTGAACCCTGCCCTGAACAGTTCCGTCCTCCATCACAGCAGGACCCACCTCCTCTTCCTCAAAATCACCCTCTCCAAACTTTCCAGGAATTTCTGACTTCCAGCCTTGCCTCTCAATCCTTCTTAAAAAATCTTAATCCTACTCCCAACATCACCACTGCTGAAGCCCAGGCTATCCGTGACCTGAAGGCAGACCGATCCATCGTCATTCTTCCGGCGGACAAGGGTTCCACGACCGTGGTACTTGATCGTCGGGAGTATGTGGCTGAGGGGCTGTGTCAGCTTTCAGACAACACTACATGCAAAGTTTGCCAAGGTAATCCCATTCCTGATGTCCTGCGGAGCTTCAAGGAATCCTCAGAACCTTAGGCCCCCTACAAAACCTTTCACCTGACTCCATCAACCTACTGACCCCACCAACACCCCGCACCCCTACCTTCTACCTTCTTCCTAAAATTCATAAACCCAATCATCCTAGTCGTCCCATTGTAGCTGGTTACCAAGCCCCCACTGAATGTATCTCTGCCTACGTAGATCAACACCTTCAACCCATTACATGCAGTCTCCCATCCTTCATCAAAGACACCAACCACTTTCTCGAACGCCTGGAATCCTTACCCAGTCTGTTACCCCCAGAAACCATCCTTGTAACCGTTGATGCCACTTCCTTATACACAAATATTCCGCACGTCCAGGGCCTTGCTGCGATGGAGCACTTCCTTTCATGCCGATCACCTGCCACCCTACCTAAAACCTCTTTCCTCATTACCTTAGCCAGCTTCATCCTGACCCACAACTTCTTCACTTTCGAAGGCCAGACATACCAACAATTAAAGGGAACAGCCATGGGTACCAGGATGGCCCCCTCGTACGCCAACCTATTCATGGGTCACTTAGAGGAAGCCTTCTTGGTTACCCAGGCCTGCCAACCCAAAGTTTGGTACAGATTTATTGATGACATCTTCATGATCTGGACTCACAGTGAAGAAGAACTCCAGAATTTCCTCTCCAACCTCAACTCCTTTGGTTCCATCAGATTCACCTGGTCCTACTCCAAATCCCATGCCACTTTCCTTGACGTTGACCTCCACCTGTCCAATGGCCAGCTTCACACGTCCGTCCACATCAAACCCACCAACAAGCAACAGTACCTCCATTATGACAGCTGCCACCCATTCCACATCAAACGGTAGCTTCCCTTCAGTCAAGGTCTTTGTGGCAAACGAATCTGCTCCAGTCCGGAATCCCTGAACCACTACACCAATAACCTGAAAACAGCTTTCGCATCCCGCAACTACCCTCCCGACCTGGTACAGAAGCAAATAACCAGAGCCACTTCCTCATCTCCTCAAACCCAGAACCTCCCACAGAAGAACCCCAAAAGTGCCCCACTTGGGACAGGATACTATCCGGGACTGGATCAGACTCTGAATGTGGCTCTCCAGCAGGGATACGACTTCCTCAAATCCTGCCCTGAAATGAGATCCATCCTTCATGAAATCCTCCCCACTCCACCAAGAGTGTCTTTCCGCCATCCACCTAACCTTCGTAACCTCTTAGTTCATCCCTATGAAATCCCCAAACCACCTTCTCTACCCTCTGGCTCCTACCCTTGTAACCGGCCCCGGTGTAAAACCTGTCCCATGCACCCTCGCACCACCACCTACTCCAGTCCTGTAACCCGGAAGGTGTACACGATCAAAGGCAGAGCCACATTTGAAAGCACCCACGTGATTTACCAACTGACCTGCCTACACTGTGAAGCTTTCTATGTGGGAATGACCAGCAACAAACTGTCCATTCACATGAACGGACACAGGCAGACAGTGTTTGTTGGTAATGAGGATCACCCTGTGGCTAAACATGCTTTGGTGCACGGCCAGCACATCTTGGCAGAGTGTTACACCGTCCGGGTTATCTGGGTACTTCCCACTAACACCAACCTGTCAGAACTCCGGAGATGTGAACTTGCTCTTCAGTATATCCTCTCTTCTCATTATCTGCCAGGGCTCAATCTCCGCTAATTTCAATTTGCCGCCGCTCATACCTCACCTGTCTTTCAACAACATCTTTGCCTCTGTACTTCCGCCTCAACTGACATCTCTGCCCAAACTCTTTGCCTTTACAAATGTCTGCTTGTGTCTGTGTATGTATTGATGGATATGTGTGTGTGTGCGAGTGTATACCTGTCCTTTTTTCCTCCTAAGGTAAGTCTTTCTGCTCCTGGGATTGGAATGACTCCTTACCCTCTCCCTTAAAACCCACATCCTTTCGTCTTTCCCTCCCCTTCCCTCTTTCCTGATGAAGCAACCGTTTGTTGCGAAAGCTTGAATTTTGTGTGTATGTTTGTGTTTGTTTGTGTGTCTATTGACCTGCCAGCACTTTCGTTTGGTAAGTCACATCATCTTTGTTTTTATATATAAAAACAAAGATGAGGTGACTTACCGAACAAAAGCGCTGGCAGGTCGATAGATACACAAACAAACACAAACATACACACAAAATTCAAGCTTTCGCAACAAACTGTTGCCTCATCAGGAAAGAGGGAAGGAGAGGGGAAGACGGAAGGAAGTGGGTTTTAAGGGAGAGGGTAAGGAGTCATTCCAATCCCGGGAGCGGAAAGACTTACCTTAGGGGAAAAAAGGACAGGTATACACTAGCACACACGCACATAGCCATCCACACATACAGACACAAGCAGCTATTTAAGGGACAAAATAAACTTTTGCTTTATTCACACAATATGTCTGCTTGTGTCTGTATGTGTGGATGGCTATGTGCGTGTGTGCTAGTGTATACCTGTCCTTTTTTCCCCTAAGGTAAGTCTTTCCGCTCCCGGGATTGGAATGACTCCTTACCCTCTCCCTTAAAACCCACTTCCTTCCGTCTTCCCCTCTCCTTCCCTCTTTCCTGATGAGGCAACAGTTTGTTGCGAAAGCTTGAATTTTGTGTGTATGTTTGTGTTTGTTTGTGTATCTATCGACCTGCCAGCGCTTTTGTTCGGTAAGTCACCTCATCTTTGTTTTTATATATAATTTTTCCCACGTGGAATGTTTCCTTCCATTATATTGATATCATCTTTGTTTTTAGATATAAACAATAACTTTCTTACTCAAAGATAGGAAAAGAAAATGACCACATTTGTAAAAACAAACTGAATACATATTCACTAAACAGCTCCTTCTAATAAGTAGATGAAATTATAGACACACCTAATTATTATATTTAAATTATGATTAATGAAAAATCCATTCCATTAATGGTCAACATCCAGTGTTATTTTTGCAGATAAACCATATTATATGTTCAAACTTATTGCATGCCCCAAATCATACTGGGATATTACAAATATGATCCATGACACATGCAGATAACTAAACAAAGTGATAATTATTATATGTGACTGACTTCACCTAAACTAAGAAGGTCTCTAAGCAATGTAAAATCAAATGATGATCAGAGTTTAAGGTCATAATCAACAAATAATTGCAGACGGAGTGACACCTTACCTGGAACCTGAGATTTTCCAGGCAATAAACAGCAACAGAAAACTTGTAGCAAGGAATAAAGAATAGCGGCAGAGCTAGATTTCATTTACCCTGTAGCTGAAAATGTAAAAGGTGGACAGATATAATAAAACTGTGAGAAACTTCAACTGACCAACTGATATTCATTTGCAGAACTAAATAATGACAGAAAAGTTAGGGTTTAACTTTCTGTCAGTTATGTGGTCCTTTGTTAATGTGAAAAATCAAAATACCGCATTTAAGAATCAGATCCCTAGACAAGAATAACTGGAGCCACCTCAACATGACAAGCTGTTGTAGTTTATGCAGATTAACACAGCTAAATGACAAGTAACAACTATTTAAGGGACAAAATAAACTTTTGCTTTATTCACACAATACATATTAATACATCTGGCTATGCAAATATATTACATTGCTGATCAACAAACATGGAACATGTATATTCCACAAAGTCTAATGCACTCTGCACATCATATTGTGCATGCCACTATGCATGCTAGAAAATGTTTGTTCACATATCCCCAACACTCCCCCTTGAACAAATATTTTTCAGACACTCAACACTATACACCCTTGGTTAAACCATAATGTTTTACCAGCTTCTGAAATTTGTCCTTACTGAGAGGCTTGGTTAGGAGATCAGATAACATTTCGTCTGTGCACAGATAACTGAAGATTTTATTTCCCTGTTCCATATGATGTCTTATAAAATGATGCCTTATGTCAATATGTTTGGATCTTACACTGGTGACATTATTTTTTTCAAGTATAATAGCTCCCATATTGTCCCAAAATACCACAGCTGGCTTTAATGTTGGAGGAGATTCTATTTGACTCATCAGTATATGGATCCAAAGAGCTTCTTGGATAGTGGAGGACAACGCCATATATTCAGCTTCTATAGTACTCAAAGCAACAGTTCTTTATCTCTTACATGGCCATAACATCAATCCTCCCATTAGTCTAAAACAACTTCCAGTGAGGGAGTGTCTGCTTTCCAGCTCATTTCCCCAGTCTGCATCACTGTATCCTTCTAAATTTACATTTCCAGTTTTAGAATATTTTAACTTATAATCAGCAGTTCCATTTAAATATCTGAATATTCTCTTGACTGCCATCCAGTGCATCCCTGCAAAACTTGCTTACTGCATTTGTCGCAAATGCAATGTCTGGGCTGGAAGTCTGTGATAAGTATAGTAGACTTCCTACAGCTTCCAAATAGTGTACACTTTCCCTACATTTCTTGTCATCATCAGTTATTAGCAGTTTTACGTTTTTTTCCATAGGAGTAGAAATAGGTTTACAATTTTCCATACTGAACTTTTCTAAGATTTTCCTTGTGTACAGAGATTGATCAGTCCATAATTCTTTTGTTTTGGCACTTCTTAGAATCTTCATGCCTAAGTTAATTTCTGACCATAACTTTTTTTTTTTTTTTTTTTTACAAAAAGTCCATCTGGCTTTCACTATTGGTTAAAATAAAAAAAATCATCTACCCATATGGCCATGATTGCAATTTCTTCACTGCTCCTTTTTGAGATATACTTGGATCTGCCTTTGACTGTAACATGCCTAGTTTTATCAAAGTTTTATGCAAACACTTATTCCAGCAATGGCCACATTGCCTTAATCCATACATGCCTTTCTTCAAATGCCAAATTCTCCTTTTTCCTTGATAAGGTCGCTTAACTTCATCAGGTGGAATCACATGTATTTCCTCTTCCAGCCTTCCTTTCAGGTAGGCTGCTTCCATGTCCATTTGATGAATTAATAAGTCTTCCCTTACTGCAAGAGCTAAAAGTATCTTAATGATGAATACTTCACCTCTGGTGAGAAAGTATCATTGTAATCTATTCCTTCTTTCTGGTAAGATCCTTTATCTACCAATCTGGCTTTGAATTTCAGTATGTCAACCCATTAATACGTATTATTATCCACAAAAGATTGCAGTTCCTTTTCAATAGCCTTTTTCCAATCTTGAGCATTTGAACTTGCTAAAGCTTCATCAACTGTGATTGTTTCATTGTTGATTGTTTGGGTAGCATACATTTCATACTCTGGATATTCTTTTGGTTTTGCTATACCAGAAGACTGCCTTAAACTGACTTCCTCTGTTGAATCTTCTTCCTCAATTTGATTCTTAGGTAGCAAATCAGCTTCCTCTTTATTCTTGTCTTCCTCTGTTTCAGTTTCCATCTCTGTTTCAGCACTATCACACATTATGCTTGGTTGCATTACTGTATCATTTTGACTACTTTCCTTTATTTTAGGTCTATAATCCTCTAAAAATACTCCATATCTCCTACTTATTATCTTCTTATTTACAGGATTGTAAAATCTGTAGCCTTTTGAATTCTCACAGTAGCCAACAAAAATGTATTTTGAGATTTTTAATCCCATTTTCCTCTTAATGGTTTTGGAATCTGAACCATGGCTTCATATCCAAAGACTTTTAAGTGCTTTAGATGCAGTTTCTTCCCAGTCCATACTTCATAAGGTGTCTTGCGTCTCACAGCTTTGGTAGGTGATCTGTTAATTAAATACACTGCTGTTGACACAACCTCTGCCCAAAATCACTTAGGTAGCTCAGCTTCGCTTAACCTACTTCTTGTCTTTTCTACAATGGTTCTGTTGGCTTGTTCTGCAACTCCATTCTGAGAAGGACTGTACATCTACATATATATCTACATCTACATTTATACTCCGTAAGCCACCCAATGGTGTGTGGCGGAGGGCACTTTACGTTCCACTGTCATCACCTCCTTTTTCTGTTCCAGTCGCGTATGGTTCACGGGAAGAACGACTGTCTGAAAGCTTCCGTGCGCGCTCAAATCTCTCTAATTTTACATTCGTAGCAAATGGTAATTTGATGTCTAATACCCATTCCATTCAACTGTTCCTTAAACCGTCTGTTTACATATTCTGAACCATTGTCTGATCTAATAATATTAATTTTCTTCCCAGTTTGTCTTTCAACCATTTTGCAATAAACAACAAACACATCATTCACTTGATGCTTGCTACTTATAAAATAAACATACATGTATATAGAAAAATCATTTACGAATGTCAGGAATTAGAAGCTACCTCCTAAGGTCCTCCATAGGTCCACAGAGATCTGAACGTATGAGTTGCAAGACTTCGGTAGATCTACTCTGACTTGATTTAAATGGCAATCTAGCCTGCTTCCCTTGCAGACACACCTCACATTGGACATTATTCATTCTATAATTTTCCATCCCAGTTGTCATGTTCTTCAGTAAAGTCATACTTTTCCTATTCAAATGTCCAAGTCTCCTATGCCACAAGAAACATTTTGCAGCATAAACAGAGTGATTTCCTGTTTCAGCAGTATTTTGAACTGTATTTACTTTGTAAATACCTCTTACATTACTTACAGTAGCTACAATATTACCACAAGAGCACTCTATATCAAAGATAGCCTTATTACCCTTCTTTACTATTTCGCTTACTGACAACAAATTAGTTGCAATATTCTTTACATAATGTACATCATGGGCAGCAACAATTTCCTTTTCCCCATTCACAGGCAAATTAATTCCACTTTTCCTGTGAGTTCACACCTTAACTTGGATCCGTCAACTGTGGAAGTTCCAATGTCAGTCCTTGACTGAACATCAAACAAACCTGACGGAGCTTTGGTAATGTGCACAGATGCTCCTGAATCTAGGAACCATTCTGCATGATCGTCACTCTCTCCATTGAAAGAGTAAAAAACAGAAAATTCCTTACCTTTATGGGTAGTATTTCTCTCAGGACTACTAGAGTTAACATACTTATTTTCTTTTATACTTAACTTTTCGTTACACTGTGAAGCAATATGTTCAATTGCCTGACATCTGAAACATCTTATTGGCTTCTTCTTCTTGTACTTTAGAGTATAAAGCTGATGCTGTGTCTTTTTCTGAAGCATTAGAACCTGTTTCATTCTTCATGTCCTATAAAATCTATACTTTAACACTATCCGCTGTAATGGATAATCATTGGTGAATATTTCTCTAGTAGTCCAGCTAACAATAAAGTTCCAATCCATTCATCTGCAATTTCAAAACCAATATTCCTCAGAGATTAAAATTATTTTATTCACATATTCATCCATGCTTTTACACTTATTCAGTCTTGTGGTTATCAGCTCACAAAGTAATCATAGTTTTCTGGTTAAACCATCATCTTCAAATGCGTTTTTCAGTTTGTCCCATACCTCTTTTGCTGATGTAGCCTTTTATATGTGAACATAATTCACTGGATCAATCAAAAGGATTAGTTTTGATTTCACTTTCTGGTCCTTAGTAGCAATATTTGATTCCGTAGGTTCCAATTTACCGTTTATGACGTCCCATAAGTAATCCAAGTGCAAATACACCTCAACAACAAATTTCCAGGTCGCATAATTTTTGCACCCTACAAGCCACTCTATTTTTGGTATCTGTGTTGTACTCATTTTACAGTTATTTTTCTTCTTCTTATAGCGTACACAATCCAACTTTATACGAACTTCCACGCACCTTTTGTGCAAATACACATCACCTTAAAGCTTATTATTTTGCTTTAATCCAGTAGCTGGACTCATAACCTGTTGTAGTTTATGCAGATAAATGACAACTAACAACTATTTAAGGGACAAAATAAACTTTTGCTTTATTCGTGCAACACGTATTAATACATTTGGCTACGCAAATATATTACGTTGCCCATCAACAAACACGGAACATGTATATTCCACAGAGTCTAATGCACTGTGCACATCATATCTTGTGCTCCACTATGCACAATGGAAAATGTTTGTTCACATATCCCCAACACGAGCTAAGTAAACTTGGAAGTTTATTCTAATCTTTGCTCCTCTCATGTCTTCAAACGAGTCTTTGCTTGTTAATTATTTAATTCCTTGGACTGGGCATTGTTTAATGTAGACAATAAATGGAAGAAGAAAGGAGGGGGGAGATTACACACTCCTCAGAGAATGGGAGGCACAGAAACAATGAGCTCACCAGCAGTGCATCAGCAGGATATTCAAAAGTGCTATGTCTTGTGTACCTGTGAGTGTTATGCAGCACACTAGGTGCCCGCAATGAAAACACTGCCGATGCTGCAGAATATAGCAATAAATGTGAACAGAAAATTTCTGTTGACTGCAGTAGTACTTGATAAACAGGCTGAGTTGATCACTGGTCTAATATCAGTCTTTTTTTATTACATGTACATTGCAACAAAGAAGTGAATTTCCTTTGTACATCTTTTATTGAATGACCAAGTATTATAAAAAGTTAATTTTCTAAACAAACACATTTTATTTGCCTATACACAAATAAATTTGGCACAACAATTTCACAATTATATATTAATGGTTACGTGTCACTAGGCCAGCTGGTGCATGGCTCATAACATTTGTTCTCAGTGGAACTAGACCCAGTTCCTCCTTTGGAATTCCTAGCTGTTGGAGTTTTCTTTCATATAGTTCCAATAAATCATCATGGGCTTTACTAGCCTTACATAATTTATACTGCAGCCGTGCAATTGTCTTGTTTTTAATGTCCAGTGTAAACTGAAAATGAAGGTTTTTTTTAAAATTTGGAAACTCACTGCTATATTCTAGTATGCTATTCTGACAGTTTTAAACAACCTACTTGTTATGGACATTGTATATACTCATCAAAACAGAGAAAAATAAATCTGATAAATATGGATCCAGTTAAGCATACTTTGTGTGATTTGAAGATTTGCTCATATAAGGGACTGAAGGATTCTTGGTTGTGGATGTGAGCACAATTACTGCATTGGCTCTCCATAAACAGGATCAGTAGTGTGTCTGGGTGTCTTTCTAGCACTCTATGTATGGATTTATCTTAGGATCAAATAGTCTGCACTCAGGTGTGTGATATTCCAGTTTCAATGTTGTTAGTGTGTGTTATTTTAGGGTTAATTGCGTGCAACTCTGTATATGGTGGCCTATCTTCTTATTCAAGTGACATAAATTTTTTCTGTGCTGTTATTGTACTGTTTATGTGTATAAATGGTTTAGTATATTTTCTTTCCTCATTTTCACTACTGCTTGCAACATTCCTAGACAGCAAATCTTTTTCAATTGATAAATGTTTATCCAGTGATACTAAGCAAGCCATCAGATATGATAATAGTATTTTGCAATGATGTTTAAGAATTTCTCAGTTAGATGGTTTTTGTGGACAAATAAAGATACTTACTGACTAATATATCCCTTGTTGGCATTTTGGTTGTTGTAGCAGACTGACTCTTCTTTACATTTTAGTGTCAGATGATATATTAATATTGTGAAAAACCAGTTATCATAGTTCTCATAAACAAGGTGATTGTATAAAGGTTTTTATTAATTAATGGCAAATATGACAGAAATGAGACAAATTAATAGTTCTAGCCCTAAAGTCTTAGCATCAGCAGAGATATTTTCTGTGATGAGGTTGAGCTTCAATCACTTTCCACCAAAGTCTGATAGCCTTAATGCAGAATAGGAATCCAAATACCCAGCAATGAGGATTTTGAGATACTTCCTAAGTGACATAGTGAGTATGGAAGTCTGTTATGGTTTCACAGATAGAAGTACCCTACTCAGGAAAATATCTATGTAACAGAGTACTATCTGATTAGCTGTTTGATCAACTTTCCCAGTGTCTTAGAAACACAGATTTTCTAGCACCTCAAAAGGTATGCAGTGGAAGCTCAGCTACAATCCACACACCTGAGATGGAGGAACATGTGTTACGTTTAATGCACATAGATCCTGGAGTCAGTGCACAGTGATTTTAATAGATGGTACTTCATGAATAATTGTGTTTTAAAGAGCGCATGATTCTTTTCACCAAAGACCAGGCAGGTGCATTGCCATGGATTAATGTTACATCGTGCATCTATCTTGAAAGGGAGCCATAACCTAATGTTATATTGAGTTCCATCTATGAACAAGTGTTCAAATCTGAGAGAGAGAGAGCTAATGTGTAAGTTGGTCAAAGAGAACAGACAGCCCACTGTGTAGGAAATTTGGGAAATTCCCTTCAGAGATGAGGTAATCCATAGAAGCTGTATGTCTGGGGAGCAGTATTGATATTAAAACATAACGAACTGCTGTGATGTGGGGATACTTACTACATGTTGGTGCTGTGCCAGAGATGAAATCAGCCTGTGGAATAGAGCCATGAATGACAATGGATGACTGTCTTCTTCTCTGTGTGGATATATGAAATGGGATTGATATGGACTGTGGGTGATGATCTGTCACATAGGGAACATTGTCTATTCAGACAATTGTAATATTAATCTGGTGTTCTGAAAGATGTTAATGTGAATGTTGTTTCTGATGTAAAAGAATATATGAGACTCTCTTACAGCTTCACAAATGACTGCAAGATGCATCATCTTATTGTTAAATTAAATTTGCTCGATATGATACTGTAATGCAAGAGACAGTGATTCACCAATCAAAGTATATGATGTACCAATTTTGATTTTCAACTTACACTATTCATTTGATCATGATTCTCAGAATAATAATTGATCTACAGAATAAGGCATGTTAGAATTTTATATAATGACACAAAAATGTGATCATTATGCAAAAAAATATTCACTGTATACAGTACACACAGCAACATCTTTATTTCTGTAGAATGTGAAATATTTGGCATGAAGTCTACATTATTATAACCAATCAGAACATTCATTTGTTTTTGATAAAAACTTGCATATTTGCAGTTTAATTGTTGAAGGGTTCTATTTTACAAAATTTAGCAAGAAAAATTGTATAACTGACAAAACTGTTTCTTAAAAATATATTTATATTTGTTCTTGACCTTGATATTACATGAAAAAGCATTTATATTAATATTTTCTCTTTTAACTCAAATGAAATAGGTATTGTAGTAATACTAAAACTATTAGCTATTGTCAAAATTCTATACATGAGATCGTATTAGGTGAAAGGAAGGCAATTGTGAGTATTTGCTTTAATGTAAGGTAATGGGGGATAATATGGAGCTCTTCCAAATAGTTCATAATTTAAATTTAAAGCACAGCAGCAGAAATAATGTTGGGCTGGTGTACTTCAATCAAAATGTTTCATAGTAGAATTAAGTCATGAAGATGTTTAGAACAACTGCAAAGTAAGTCATTATTTTATTATGAAGACACCATTCAGTTATGATCTTTGTAGTGCCAGACAAGTATTTGTATGTCTCATATTTCACAAAAAGATGTCATTAAATGAAGGGAGAAGGTTAAACTGTGCCAAAACATGGCATTATTCCTAATTATGTAAATCTGATAGCATGTCATAAATTAGTCCTGATTTTAATTTTTTGTGCTTAAGAATAAAATTAAGTATTAAATGCAGAGCGAAAATAGTGTAATGGAAAATGGACATGAAAATACTTGTTACGTGTTATGATGAATGTCATAGTTCCGTTGCATACTGTTTTGTTTTTTTAATTGCGATGAATTATAAAATTATGTGATGATAAGTGTGTGTAAAATTATATAATGTATTTAGGTTTAAGTATTTAAATCTTATAAAAATTGTAAACGAATTGTGGCCATGTTTAGAAATTATTTTGATTAATGTAGTGTCACGTGACCTGACTCAGGACTGGGGATATGAGCGGGAAAATCAGGTCTTTGGTCTTTGTCCATTGTCCATTGCGGTGATAAGTTTGGAGCGGCAAAGTGCTGCAAGTGTAAGCATGGACACCAGTGTATGTGAATAAACTGTGAAGGAACAACATGAAAGTGTGTAGGTGTGAGACAGTAAAGATCGGATTTATTTGTGAACTTTTCAATCTGAAATTGTGTAGTTGTTTAGTGTACCTCATTTTGTGCAAGGTTGTGGTATGGACAATTGTGTGTTCAATTCACTGGTGTTCAAAGGCTAGCCATATATGACTCAGTATTACAGGTGCAAATGCAACCGTTCACTACCAACCCCATTTGCAGATGAGCCACGTGTAAAACAGGTAGTGAATGAGCCCGAGTACAGTTGCAATTGGGGGCTTGACTGGGATAGGACTTTCTTCTCAATTCCACAATATTTCAGAATCAGCTGTCTGTCTGATGTTTAGGCTTTTGAACAGTCAGTATGGGGCCTCTGAACTAAATCGGTGCATTAGCAGTAGTGGCGTGTTTGTACTGGACAAGATACGCGCTGCCCCTTGGTTACCCCAAGATGAGGCCACCACAATTGTGAGGCAGTCATTTACACAGCCTGGTGAGTTAACTATGTGCTATCATGGGATCCGAACATGTGCAGTCTTCTGTGCCATGGGTAAAACCACTGTTCATGCTGTGTTCACGTGTTGCCATGGGTAAAACCATCATCCGTGCCATGTCCATGTGTTGCCGTGGGTAAAACCACCATCCATGCCATGTCCATGTGTTGCTGTGGGTAAAGCAGTCGAAGCTGTATCCACGTGCTGCCAATGATCAACACCGTTGTCCATGCCACTGACCAACATATCTACATGCTGACAGGGGCTCACGCAATGTTTTCTCACTCTTGATTGAGTTTGCTACATGTCCATGCCGCCGACTATGATTTACTGCACAGCTGTGCAGCCGGTGCTGACTGCAGACACCGCGTCACACGAGGATATAAAAAGTAGTACAGCCAGCAGCTACATTGCAAAATTGTGGTCTTTCATTAGCCATGGCCAATGAGATGCGTGAATCTCAAAGTGAAGGCAAATCAGTGGATGTTAGGAGTAATGTAATAACCCTACCATGCCAAAAGAAGTAGGCTGGATACCAGGAAGTGACCTGAGTGTATTTTTTGTAAAACTTACTAGTAAATTAGGAGAAATAGAGTCAAAATAGGGAATATAAAAACTGAAATGGTTGGAGAAATGGATTCAAAAATAGGGGATATGGAATTGAGGCTTAGTGATAAAATAAAGATAGTGAGTGAAAAATTTGTTCAACTAGATCTCAAATCCACTCAAATTATATATAAAGTCGAAAATATAGTTAAAATTGTTGAGGGAATTATTGAGAGAGTTGATGAGGTTGAAAAAGAACTAGTAGCCAAGGTGGACACAGTGCAAAGTAATCTTGTGGGGCAGATTCAAGCACAGGAAGAGAAATGCACATTGTTTCAGAAACAAACTGAGGCAGACATTGAATCCATTAAGAGAGAAGAGCTGGACTGTCATAAGGGGAGTACTGACAATAAGAAGGAATTAGAAGGGGTAATAAATGTCTTGAGGGAAACAGTTAATACTGTAGCAGCAGGGAATGGAAATTTGTTGTTGGGGTATCCTCTGGGGCATGGATTTCAATCAAAACCTTTTAGTGGGGAGAATAAAAACCATGCAGTTGACTTTTTAGCTGTGTGTAAAGATAACTTTGTGATAGAGATGAGTGAGTAGGCAAAAATTAAAATGTTAAGAGGCAGTTGCAAGGGGGAGCTCAAACATGGGCTAACCAAAATGATGATAAATTTTGTGATTTTAAAACCTTATAACCTGTTCTTGAACAAATACTGGGGCCAGGCAAAACAATTAAGACTCAAAATGATTTTTTGAATGGGCACAGTTACAAGAGTGGAAAGGAAACTATGAAAGAGTTCTGTGTTAGAGAACTGAATAACTTAAATCACCTGGATAGGCCACTGGGTATATTAACAGAAATATCAACACTAAAGAGAAGATTACCAGAGCATTTGCAATGGGATTTGACTCACAGCACAACAGATTGAGTGGAAGAATTTCTTAATTTTGTGGGTAATATGGACATGGCATTATGTTACAGACCTAAATACATGGAACAGAGGGAGAGTGGAAGGTATCATGAAAGGGGAAACAGTATAAATTATGAGTACAGTAATAATCAAAACAGGTGGAGAGAAGATATAAATGATCAGAATAATCAGAATAAAGATTGGAGAAGCAGGCCACAAAGATATAACAGAAATTTGGGTGGAGGGGGGAGGGGGGGGGGGGGGAGAAGAGAGAATTTTGATCGGAGGAGGAGTGATAGAGAAGGTGTGAGAATAGTGGGAATGCCAGATACAAATGGACAGGGTAGGCAGTCAAAAAAGTAATTGATGCCTCTCTTAAGGTCCACAGGGGGGCTGGTAATTTTGTGAACAGGGCCAGACAAGGACATGATGGGATGAGTAATAAAGTCAGCAAGGAAAATGGGGAAACTGGATGTCTTCGGAAATGAAAATCTGTGGGGAGGTTTTAACAATTACAGAAATAGAGATAAAAGGTATAACAGGAAAAAATGGAACAAGGCTAATTTAAGGAATGAACAGTGTGACTTTAACATTGATGACATGTTTACGAAGGAAGAGAACTTACAAGCAGAGGAGGAAAATATTGGTTTCTGTGCAGCAAAATTCATTGAAAGATCAGAGACAGATGTAGTTTCATCAAAAGGGGATACAGAAGTGGATATGGAACTAAGGGGCAATGTTCACAGTAATAATGGATGTGATGAATGGGTAGAAATGTCTATCAGAAATAGTGTGGAGAATTATGGAAAAGGTGAGGAAAGGATTACTCATTGTGATGTGAAGGTTAATATGAGCAGTGTATTTGACAATGTGGAAAATACTGGTAAATTACCTACTGATAATGTTACTGTACTTGTGGATGCAGGTGATAACTGTGGTAGTGATAATGAGTTCAATGTGGATATGGAAATGTGTAATGACATGCAGAATGTTGCTGTAGGTTGCTCTGAAGATAAAATTGAAACCTATGTTTTCTTAACTGATGAGGATACAAGCCTAAAAGATGTTAATTATAGATGGTTAGGAAAGGACGAGGCTGATTATGATTTGAGTGATTGGGTGTTCTATGCAAAATTACATAAAGCTTTGTTGCCTGAAGAAAGGGGTAAAATAAAATTTAAATTTGCCAGAGAATTGGAAGAATTAAGTGAAGAAGAGAATGTTGAGTTTGCTATTAAGGATCTGTTTGAAGGGAATATTGACACATGTTTTGGAGAAAGATCTAAAGATATTTTCATTATGCAAGAGGAAAGCAGGAGTGAAATAGAAAGTGATTTATTACAGAAATCAGGGCTGAACAGCGTAAAAATAGTGGTGATACAGCCAATAATTGATATCAATGTGGGAGGAATTACAGATATAGCATTATTAGACTCTGGCTCAAGTTTATCTGCAATTTCTGAACCTTTCTGGCAACAAATTAAATGTTTTGGATTAATAGAACTACCAGTTATGGGAGTCAAAATTAAGACAGCAACTGGGATATGTAGTAAGCCTATCAGCAGTGATGTATCACTGGAATTTAATAGTAGTGATTATTGTTTTGATATTAGTTGCTTTGTGATGAAGGGTTTGGCATTGAATGTAATTTTGTTTATGGACTTCTTGTACCAATATGAGCGTAGCATTTTTGAAAAGGACAGAGTGGTAGAATTTGATGCTGGTGGAAACAGACGAAGAATAAAATTTAAAGGGGGAATTAAAAGGGGGTGAGACAATGACTCATTTACAAAGGATAGATGAGGTTGGTGATGAAATGTGTACTGGCAGCAGATATATGACAAAGTAAATGAAATTGGAAATTAAAATGAGGAACAAGAGGTGCAGCTTACTGGTTTATTGTGTAAACATAAGCGTGTGTTCTCTGACAGACCTGGAAAAGTTGTAGCTTTCAATTATGTTTTGAGGGCATTGCCACATGAAGTAATAAGGGCCCAACCTTATTCTATAGCAATAGCTGATAAAGAGGCTGTAAGGGCCAGGATACAGAAGATGTTGAAGTGGGGCGTACTGGAAATGGGGAGGAGTGAGTGTTGTAATCTAATGGTAGTGGTGAAAAAGAGAGATGGTTCTATAAGAATAGTATTGGATGCAAGAAAGATAAATAAAATAATAGTAAAGGAAAATGATCAGCCAGAGAACATGAATCAGCTGTTGCAGAATTTTTATAATGCTAAAATTCTGTCCTGTGTAGATTTGACTTCAGGGTTTTGGCAGGTGCAGTTGGCTTAAGGGAGCAGAAAGTACACTGCTTTCTTATTTGAAGGAAGGAATTACATGTTTACAGTTGTGCCATTTGGTTTATCAATATCTGTAGCAGTTTTAGTGAGGGCTTTAAGTCATGTGTTGGGTGATGAACTAACGAGAAAATTGACAGTGTATGTAAATGACATTTTGATCACGAGTAGCAATTGGCATGAGCACTGTCAGCTGTTGGAGGATGTATTCAAGGCTATATCTAAAGGGGGAATGACACATCAGTTAAGTAAATGTGAATTTTTTCAAGCAACATTACTATTTCTCAGTCATCAGCTAGCTCCTGATGGCATTTTGCCCAATAAAGAGAAAATCAAGGTTATTGTTGACTGCAAGGTGCCAACAAACATGAAACAACTGAAATCATTTATAGGACTATGTTCATTCTATAGGAAGTATGTAAGTGATTATAGCCTGAATTCACCTAGCTTATAAAGACTATTAAATAAAAGTGTAACCTGGTGCTGGACATCTGAGTGTGACAGGGAATTTAAAGCCATAAAGAATAGCTTAAAAATAGCAAAATTTTGTACTACCTAGATTTGTCTTTGCCTTTCTGTATTGGGGCAGGCAGCTCAGATTACGGGATAGGGGCAGTGCTACTTGAGGAGAGGGTAGTAGATGGGAAGACATAGCACAGGGCAATCGCTTTTGCAAGCACAATGCTGTCCAAACATGAATTACTGTATGGTACCTCAGAGAAGGAACTTTTAGCCATAGTTTTGGATTTAAGAAGTTCAGGATATATGTGGAAGGTAGGCAAATGATTGTTTACACAGACCATTCGGCTCTGAGCTATTTGCAAGAATGTAAGCTGTTAAATAATAGACTCATGAGATGTGCCATGTTTCTGCAGCAATTTAACTATGAGATAAGATATGTTAAAGGCACAGACAACAATGTGGCTGATGCCTTGTCAAGGTTACCTTTCACTGGAGAAGAACATGAAGAGAACAGAGACAAGAAAGAAGTACAGATACTCTATGTGAAAGGAGTGGGTGGAGAGAAGGAAATCAAATCCATCTGTAAGGACACAAGGAGACTTCAGAATGGGGACCAACCTTGAAGTTTATCAAAACAAATTTTGGAAGTAAAGAATATAAAAAAAATTGCTTAATATTATAGAATTTATAAGGGGATTTTATTTAGGTGAAGAAGTTTGAACAAAGAGGAGTGGAAGGTATGTTTTCCAGATGAGCATGTGGAAGCATTAATCAATTACATCCACCTTAGTCATGGGCATTGTGGGGCTCAGAAATGTTTGGAAATACTATGTTAGTTTTAACAACATGGCCAGGAGAGTAAAGAGTTGGTTGGCTTCTTGTGACAAATGTCAAAAAGTGAAGTATAATACTATTGCAGTACAAGGAGAGATGCAGAATATTGATCCAAAAAGAAATGGTGAACTTCTGGCTATTGATTTGTTTGCGAGGCTGCCAACAGGTCAAGGGGCTGTGAAGTATGTTCTTTTAGCTGTTGACGTATTCTCCAAGTTTGTAAAGATGTATACACTGAAAAAGGTCACTAGCCAGAATATAATTAACATGCTAGAGAAAGATTACTTTGTGAATGTTATAAAACCAGAGTATGTTCTGTCTGATAATGGAGCACAATTTGTATCTAGTATGTGGGGGAAATTTATGCAAAGATCTGGGATAAAGCATATAAGGATTTCAGTGTATCTCCCTGCAGGAAACCCGGTTGAGAGGTACATGAGGGAGCTGGGTAGGCTATGTAGGACATATTACATTAAAAAGCATAGCACTTGGGCAGAATATATAACTGTGTTAGAGAATCTTATGAACACACGGAAGAGTTGTGTGACAGGATTCTCACCCTATGAGTTCATGAAAGATATCAAGCCAGACAATCTAATAGCAGAACACGTAGATTTTCCTCCATCTCAAGGCTTGACAAGTCAAGAGAAGATGCAGCTGGCCAGACAACAAATGTTAAAGAAAGGATATGAGAGATGGAGAAGGCATGGAGAAAGGTATAAGACAAACAGGTTCAAGGAGGGAGATAAGGTGCTGGTGAGAAACAAGAAAAAATCAAGTGACATTGATGGCAAAATCAAAAAGTTATTTGAATTGTACCATGGACCCTTCTAGATAACTGGTTGTCCACACCCTAATGCATATAGGTTGGTATATCCAGTGTCCAAAAAGCTATTTTGACTGAGAAATGTAACGGAGTTGAAAAATTATGTGGTGAAAGAATAAAGAGTAAGGAAGTAAGAGATTCCCATGTACACTATTGTCTAGTTAAAAAAAATTATGGTCTGTAATATGACTATTATATGCACCTCTATAAAAAAATTATTGGGTGCTATGTATATGTGTATTTATAATTGGATGATTATTTGTGTTACTGTGTATGTTGCAATGCCATTGTTTGGTGGTCAACAAACTTCATTATTCTGTGTATTTGCATTAAGTGAATCTGTTGTCCAATGAATTTGCACAACTGGTATGGGTGTGATAGAAGCCTTGTTGGAAAAAGTCATATGGGAACTGAAACTTACTGTATATATAGTCTCTATTTATGTATAAATAAGTGTGGAGAATATAGAAGCAGGGAGGCAATCTGCAAATACTTTGTTTAAAATAGTTGAGATTTTATTAAAATTTCTAATGTATCTGTGGCACCTGGAGTTGATACTGGTGCAGGGAGGTAGGATTGTTGCTGGGATAGTCACATAGGGCACTTATTAAATATGCAAAATGTAGAGGTATACTGGTATAGGAAATAATTAACTTGCTTATTATAAGATGTTAATGAGGCAAGTAAGGGAAAGAACACTAAAGGTTAAGTGGATGCATGTAAAAGTCTTATGACCTTAGTAAGTTTATTTGCCATTTATGATTGAATCTAGTTAGCCATGGAGATGGCAGAAAAGAAAGGGTTTCAAGATATCATCAAATATTATGTGAAAAAAATGATGTAGGAATTCATGGAGTTCATTTGGAGTTTATTTATGTACAGTGATATAGCTGTATCGGTGCTTAAAAATATAAAAATCTGCATCTGGGAATAAATTCTTTGGGAACATTTGAGGAAATATATATCTAACTATGCCATGTTTGTGTTTGATTTGTGTGCATGTTTTTCATTTGTATAAATCTCAATAAGAGCTGATTAGTGAACACAGGATGTTCCAGTGAGGGTTTGGATAGCCTGACCCCTGGGAAATGTGGGTTTGCATGTCTAGGCAAGATTTATGAGGATTTGAATAATTTTTGATTGGATGGCTTGCCCAAAGAGAGGAAGCACAGTACTGCTGGCTAGCAAGTATGTAAAGCCTGCATTCCAATGCATAAAACTGTGAACACAAGGATCTAGTTACAACAACCTCATGCAACTACAGAAACAACTGTGTAAAAAGTGGCAGTGTTAATGTGCAGTAAGTGTGCAGCCTACATGTAGACTAACATGGGCATTTGTATAATATAAATTTCTTTGCATTTTGCCAGTCCAATCAGACTCAATATGAGACTATTTGTATATTTCAGTTGGATACATTGTCAAATAATGTTTATATGTTTTCTGATGGCAGTACTTATGCTGATCAGTTCACCATTATAACAATGTTCTACATGTTTTGGTGCCATTATAGTTATGATTAAAGTATTGTGGGGATATGTAAGGTAATGAGGGATATGTGCTACGTGAGGGTATGTAAGGTAAGGGGGGATAATATTGAGCTCTTCCAAGTAGTTCACAATTTAAATTTAAAGCACAGCAGCAGAAATAATGTTGGGCTGGTGTACTTCAATCAAAATGTTTCATAGTAGAATTATGTCATAAAGATGTTTATAACAACTGCAAAGTAAGTCGTTATTTTATTATGAAGGCACCATTCAGTTTAAATATTTGTAGTGCCAGACAAGTATTTGTATGAAATTTCAATGAAATGAAAGCCCTTAGCTTCTTACAGGTGTTGACATACGTCAACGGAGACAGATGAAAATGTCTCCGACTGGGACTCGAACCAAGGATCTTCTGTTTACATGGCAGATGCTCTATCCATCTCAGCTGCTGAGGACACAGAGGATAGTGCAACTTCAGGGATTTATCTCTGGCACGCCTCCTGTGAAACCCATATTCTCAATGTATTGTCCCGCACTACATTTTTAGTGCCCCCACCCATTATACTCATTACTCATGGCACGTTGTCGATTCCTGTAAGAGTTCAGGCACTGTTTGTGCATTCTCACAGAAGAAGAAGATGGTCAAGTGGCCGGTGAGCCTTAACTATATGTATACTAAGATGGTATCCATTCTTTGTTGCTAGCATAATTTACAGAAGTTTTCTGTGGTAGTTGCTTCTGACTGTTAATGTGTGACTACAGTTATTCTACATCCTTGGAGTCTCTTATTCATGATGGGATTTACAGAACATGAAGTCTGAATGAATGGATTACTCTCTACGTATATACTCTTGTTATAAGTATTACATAAATGTTCAATGAGGCAAGTATTTATAATCATAATTTTATGTGAATCTTTCATTCATTACAGTGAAGAAGCAACATTTGTGATATGCAAATCTAAAAGACAAATTCAGATATAAATATCTTTATCATATATTTATTCATATTTAAGACAAATCATACACAAATAAACTTTATTTTTACAAGTGAAATGTTCATCCACAAATGAAGAGAAACAGGAATTAAAATCAACAAACTTCTGAAGAGAAACAAATTGCTGCCTTCATCAGTAAGACAATTAGATGACCCTGGACTAATAGGAAGGCCTGTGTCCTATGTGAAAAATAGTGTGTGTGATCATAATTCATAGCTTGAATTAAATAGATTAGTTACATTATTTTAAATCACTGTATGACTTGTACAAATTCATCACATTGGTTTTGGTAATTGGGCAGCAAAATAACTGATAATGGCCAAAGTAGAATGTACTATTTAAAATGCAGACTAGCTGTAACCAGAAACAAATTTCTGAAAATGAGAAATTTGTTAATATCTAATGTAAATGTAAATGTTGCATAGTCTTTTCTTGAAGATATATATTTGGAGTGTAGCCTTGTGTGGAAATGAAACATAGATGATAAACAGTAGTAGAGGAGTAAATAGAGGAAAAGATTGATTACTATTTGCCATAAAGATGACACACTAAGGTGCAGAGAGGCACAATTAAAAGACACTTACACATAAGATTTTGGCCACAACCTTCATCAGAAAAAGTGAAACACACACCATTCATTCACACAAGCTAGCATTCCTCACACATGCTAGAGTTGGTGATCATGTTTGCTCAAGGTTTGCTTGCTTATGTGAGTGAATGGTATGTGTTTCTCATTTTCCAACAAAGGCTGTGGCCAAAAGCTCAAGTGTAAGTGTCTTTTAAATGTGCCTGTCTGCAACTTAGTATGTCATCTCTACAGTAAGTAGCATTATATCTTGTCCTATATTCTTAATATTCATGCCTGGAGTTTCCATTACTGGAAGAAGTAAATAGTAGCTTTTGAAATGTGGTGCTACAGAAGGCTGCTGAAGATCAGATGGGTAGATCAAGGAACTAATGAAGAGTTGCTGAATCAAACTAGGGAAAAAAGTAATTTATGCCGCAATTTGACTAAGGGACTGGTTTATAGGATGCAGCTTTAAGGAATCAAGTTACCATCAATTTGGTAATGGAGGGAAGTGTGGGGGTTGAATTTTGTAGAAGGAGAAAAGGTGTGAATACGGTATGTGGGTTCAAATAGATATAGTTTACAGTGGTTATTTGGGGATGAAGGGGTTTGCACACAATAGACTTGCCCAGAGACATGCTTTAAACTGGTCTTCAGACTGAAGACAACAAAAACAACAACCTGATCATGAACTTACAAAAATAATTGTTAATTATCAATGATATTTTCACACAGAGAGCTAAAAAAATTGGTAGGTTATTGTAATGAAAGTGGACTTTTCAAGGAAGTTTTCATCAAGATTGACTTCTTTGGCAAATATGTGACTAGTATTTTTAGAAAATGTCTTCTCTAGGTCAGTGTTATAATCTAAAATATCATTCACATTCAGACAAATCTTCAAATTTGAATTCACAAACAGTCAAACTAAGTTGTATCAAGTTATTACATAACATATCTTTTGATTAAATTGATAGAATATAATTACATACATGGTGGTAGATCACCAGTCATCAGTAGATTGGTTGCTGACCATCAAACGAAAAACTATAGAAGATTTGCATTGGAAAATTGAAATATAATAGTGTCAAAAAATGTCAGTGTTTCAGTGGGTACAGATCAGACTATTACCACATCATTTTCTGTCATAAATTTTTAAAAAATGGAGTATAAATTCTTGAAAATATACGTCATAGTTCCCTGTTGAATTCAAATCATTTTACCTGTTACAGTTTGCTATGGAAATTTTTATGCTTTTTATATGTAGTGCATGTCTGTTTCTATTTCCCAGTAATGATAATGAATGTTTTATAATGTACAATTAAAAATATCTTTGGTACCTACTTCTAGTTTCGCAGTAACAGCTGCCATAGTAGCTGGGTCCAGTTTACTTGTAACTAGCATATCCTTGATGTCAGTCTCTGTTTCTTCTAATTTCTCTCTAATATTTTGTATCTTCTTTTCTAAGACTCCATTTTTTAATTCTTTTCGTCTCTGAAATTCACTCAGAGTTACAATGAAATTATTTCGAAGCTCAAAGACTTCTTCCTGTAACTGAGAACATGATTCATTGAAATTCATTCATCATGTTTTGTAGATCCCATGAAGGAGATCTTTCAAGGATGTGTAAAAAGTTGAAGTACACATTAACAAAAGATAAGGAAATTTTAGAAACTTATTCAATAAGCTGTATTAACAATGAAATCTCTCTATGCTTCTTAATGCTATTTATGCTTACACATGCTAAATTTCACCTAGTAAATTAGACATAAACTATATAATTTGAAAAATACTGCTGCTTCCTTCATTGTATTAAATAGATGTTGTTTATCTGTTATTGGTAGCTTAATGTTTACTTAATTACATGGGTATTTTTCAAAGACAATAATTATCTACATCTTAGGGAGATAGGTTAAGGTAAGGCAAACCTATGTTTATACCACTTGTAGACTTAGAGAAAGCTTTTGACAATGTTAACTGGAATGTATTCTTTGAAATTCTAAAATTAGCAGTGGTAAAACACAGGGAGCAAAAAGTCGTATACAATTTATACAAAACTTGGTGGTAGCTATGAAGGTCAAAAGGATGAAAGAGAAGCAGCAGTTAGAAGGGAATTGTGAGACAGCTGGGGGATTCTTTGCATTTGTTATGTTTTTGTACTTTCAAAAATAATCTAAAGTTTTTCACTAATTTTTATGTTACTTTCAAAACATTTATCTATTGCTAAGTAAAAATTACATACAAATCTCAGGTTCTTATTTAGACTGAAGCACTTACTATAATATGTTATTTGGATAATTATTTTGCCTGTTCTTATACCATTGGTATATTTAGTTTCCCTTAGGGCACTCTTAATAACTAACTGATTCCTGTAACATAGTTTGATGCATACAAAACTTTATAAGCTAATCAAGATAGTTGGGAAATGTTGCTTACATCATCCAAAGTTTAAGCATTCTCACTTTCCTGTAGTGTATTTTAAATTACCAAAACTAATTATCTTCCACAATAATTAAATTTAATTTAAAAATTAGCACTCATTTCTAGAAGTGGTCTTCTCTAATTCTACTCAAATACATGCAAGGGATAATGCAGTGGCTTTAGTAAATACTACATTGTTTGGTTATCAGGTTGTTCACAAGAAATTTTACCATTTACTTGTGATTGTAGTTTCAGCATTGTTTTGCAATCTTGGGAGATGTGATACTTTACAAAACATTGTCTAAATAGAGTACTCAATCTTTTATTTGATACTTCCTAGGGCATCCCTTAATGAGCTACAAAAAGGGACAAAAAGACTGATGCACTATACCTACATGACACACACCCCCAATCCCCTCAAGACCAGCAGTTTCACTTGCGCTCATCTTAATATCTTAATCTGACCGGTATGTTTCACTTGACCTGTTCAGGCTTGCTGGGATGTCTTTCAGGTTTACTTTGTAGAGCAATTGTAGGAGAGTATTAAGGACATGGTCATGATACACTGTAGTAGTATTAACCTATAACTCACCTGTGGGCCCAGATACAGATAATATACAAATATCTGTGCTCAAGGTGAAGAAAACATGGTGAAATATTTGTGTCAAAAAATTGTTTCAATCTTTTTAAGCTATATGGTTCTGAGGTGAATTAGAATGTATTTTTTTTTTTTTTTACGTTTTTGGATTTTTATCTCATTACAAAATTTGTAATTTTTTAATAAAATTGTATGCAAATCACTCACAAATTTGCATGGGAAGCATTCATTTTATTATATACTTGTTTAATACTGCCTGTGCCTGTTTAAAATGTTAAAAATTGTACATGTATTACTTCAAGATCAAATAAAGTCAGTAAATGTTTGCAAAGAAGGCTGTGAATTGCAGTTTTAAAAAGGCAAAATTATGTTGTTTGTTTTGGTAGCACTGTCTACAGCCGTGTAGTAGCCACATTGTGTGCTACGGTGAGCATGAAATAGAGGAAGTCTGGTCTACAAAATTTATTGACATGTAAGTTGATCAGCACTTGAACTGGGAAGACCATGTCACATACATATCCAAAAAACTCAATTCAGCATGTTTTGCACTGGGAATAATTTCTAGAGTTTGCAGTGCAGAGTGTACAAGATTAGTGTATATGGCTTATTTCAATTCTATTGTATCCTATGAAATAACATTCTGGGGTACAACTAAATGTCAATTGAGAGAGGTTTTTAAATAACAGAAAAGGGCCATTAGGATTATTACACACAGCTCTCCACAAACACACTGCAAGCCCTTGTTCATGTTTCTGATAAATAAATGTTTTTATACCATAGAGGAATATTTTGAATCCTTAAATCATTAACTGATAGTTGTATTGTCAATATCATGTTGTTCTCATTGTCAGTTTTATGTTTCATTTATACTCTTTTAACTCTAAATTATGTGTAATATGTGTTTACCAAAATGTACTAAATATTAATAAATCTATCACATACGGCACATGTTAAAAGAGCATGGGAAAGAACAACTCATTAATTCAATGTTTTAATTTTCAACATATTATATAATGTTAATTTTATGTGTTTTAATTCAATGTTTTAATTTTCAACATTATGTTAATTTTATGTGTTTGATAGAAATTTGTAAAATTCTGCTGTGCATGTTCTGGACAGTATTATGACAGTTCCTATATCATGTAAATGATGCAAAGGATGATAATAAATGAAATGAAATTCTATTAAGATAGACAATGAGATTCTGGCAAAATAAAGTCGTAAATATAAATCAGTGGACCAAGCATATCTATGATGGGAACTATGAAGGTACAGGTGGTGGAATGGAGCCCTCTATAGCTATTGGAATTTTCAGTTGGTCCATGAATGAAATAGGTGTACATTACTCTTAAGTTCTTAAGTGATGGGAACTCAGAAGCCTACAACAGTATAGTAACATCTCAGCCTTATAGTAATAAGATTATCACAAAACTGGAATATGTGGATAGTATCTAGAAGAGGTTGGACACCAAGCTGAGGAAGCTGAAACTAAGTTTGAGAAAAAAGCAACTTTCTATGGTTGACGTGTAAGAGGTATTCCAGCGGATGAAATTATTGAGGAATTACAACACTACCATGGGATGGCTGTTAGGAATAACAACTGGTGATTTGAGAATGAGGCACAACATATCAGCAGATGACAAATCATCACATCAGCTTAGCTCTCCCAGACCAACTTTATGGTGCAAGAATCACAATGCCCAGTACTTGAACACTTCACACAGTCAAAAGCATTCAATCCCAGCAACAGTCTTGGAAATTATAAAGTCAGAGACCTGGCACATTCTGGCTTGTTGAAGATGTATCTTCATGGGCAGACTCAGAATCCAAATGAGTCTTTCAAAATCTCATAGATTTGCACACCAAAAAATGTTTTTATTGGGAGAAGCCACTGAAATGGTTTGGGGGAGGGGGGTTCTATGATACTGTTATTGCTTTTAATGGTGCAAATAATGGTTAGGCGAAAGTGTTACAGCATAGAGCAATTATTCCTGGATTAAACTACACCAGAGAACTTCAATGGATGGACAAGCTTAGCATTGATTCACTCGCACACGCGCACGTGTCCATCCGTGCATGTGCAGACACGGGCAGACATATTTAAATATGTCTGCTTGTGTCTGTATATGTGTGGATGGATATGTGTGTGTGTGCGAGTGTATACCCGTCCTTTTTTCCCCCTAAGGTAAGTCTTTCCGCTCCCGGGATTGGAATGACTCCTTACCCTCTCCCTTAAAACCCACATCCTTTCGTCTTTCCCTCTCCTTCCCTCTTTCCTGATGAGGCAACAGTTTGTTGCGAAAGCTTGAATTTTGTGTGTATGTTTGTGTTTGTTTGTGTGTCTATCGACGTGCCAGTGCTTTCGTTTGGTAAATCACATCATCTTTGTTTTTAGATATAATTTACATTTTCAGGTGCACATAAACAGGAACCACTTTGAGTAGTATTCAGATTTTCAGGAAATTGCCACATAGATATATAGTATCTCCTTTTCTAAAATAAAAACATAATTTTAAGCACAATTGAAGTTATTTTGGAGAAAGTCCAAAAAATTATACAACATTTTAACTGTGTGTTAAAAAATTGTAGTTCTCAAACCACTGGCTGAAATGCAGTGATTATAGTTCAGTAAACTATGAACATAATGTTTACTGTTCCATAAATGTTTCATATTCATTGCTGAAATTGAGGGAAGCCAAGAAACCAAATTTAACATTGTCAATACAGGGCATTCCATCTCCCCTTAAACTATACGGGCTGAGACTTGTGCAACATACCACCACAGAGTTATGAGTTCTGCAGGTTAATTTCCCCATCCAGACAACAGTGTACAAAACCAGGTAGATGAATACCAATTTGGTTGAGTCCTAGGTGGTTCAACCAACCATTTTGATGATTGTTTTTGTTTTCCTAAATAAGCATCCACATTAACAATATAAAAATATATATTTTGAATGTACTAGTGAGATATGTTGACCTTCATGGTATTGCAGTAATCTACCTTCAACAAAATATTTTCCGGATAACTATGTAACATTTGAGATACAATAAGCTTTATGTACATCATGTAGCTATTATTATATTTTATTTGTTTCTTGTTTAATGGTTTTCCAAACATTTTTTTCATTATTCTTGGAGTGTTATATTGTACACTCCTGGAAATGGAAAAAAGAACACATTGACACCGGTGTGTCAGACCCACCATACTTGCTCCGGACACTGCGAGAGGGCTGTACAAGCAATGATCACACGCACGGCACAGCAGACACACCAGGAACCGCGGTGTTGGCCGTCGAATGGCGCTAGCTGCGCAGCATTTGTGCACCGCCGCCGTCAGTGTCAGCCAGTTTGCCATGGCATACGGAGCTCCATCGCAGTCTTCAACACTGGTAGCATGCCGCGACAGCGTGGACGTGAACCGTATGTGCAGTTGACGGAGTTTGAGCGAGGGCGTATAGTGGGCATGCGGGAGGCCGGGTGGACGTACCGCCGAATTGCTCAACACGTGGGGCGTGAGGTCTCCACAGTACATCGATGTTGTCGCCAGTGGTCGGCGAAAGGTGCACGTGCCCGTCGACCTGGGACCGGAGCGCAGCGACGCACGGATGCACGCCAAGACCGTAGGATCCTACGCAGTGCCGTAGGGGACCGCACCGCCACTTCCCAGCAAATTAGGGACACTGTTGCTCCTGGGGTATCGGCGAGGACCATTCGCAACCATCTCCATGAAGCTGGGCTACGGTCCCGCACACCGTTAGGCCGTCTTCCGCTCATGCCCCAACATCGTGCAGCCCGCCTCCAGTGGTGTCGCGACAGGCGTGAATGGAGGGACGAATGGAGACGTGTCGTCTTCAGCGATGAGAGTCACTTCTGCCTTGGTGCCAATGATGGTCGTATGCGTGTTTGGCGCCGTGCAGGTGAGCGCCACAATCAGGACTGCATACGACCGAGGCACACAGGGCCAACACCCAGCATCATGGTGTGGGGAGCGATCTCCTACACTGGCCGTACACCACTGGTGATCGTCGAGGGGACACTGAATAGTGCACGGTACATCCAAACCGTCATCGAACCCATCGTTCTACCATTCCTAGACCGGCAAGGGAACTTGCTGTTCCAACAGGACAATGCACGTCCGCATGTATCCCGTGCCACCCAACGTGCTCTAGAAGGTGTAAGTCAACTACCCTGGCCAACAAGATCTCCGGACCTGTCCCCCATTGAGCATGTTTGGGACTGGATGAAGCGTCGTCTCACGCGGTCTGCACATCCAGCACGAACGCTGGTCCAACTGAGGCGCCAGGTGGAAATGGCATGGCAAGCTGTTCCACAGGACTACATCCAGCATCTCTACGATCGTCTCCATGGGAGAATAGCAGCCTGCATTGCTGCGAAAGGTGGATATACACTGTACTAGTGCCGACATTGTGCATGCTCTGTTGCCTGTGTCTATGTGCCTGTGGTTCTGTCAGTGTGATCATGTGATGTATCTGACCCCAGGAATGTGTCAATAAAGTTTCCCCTTCCTGGGACAATGAATTCACGGTGTTCTTATTTCAATTTCCAGGAGTGTATTAACACTGTGTGTACGTTTTGCTTTTTTAGTAGCAGACTGAAAGATTTTACAATACAGGCAGTAAAGGAATTTCAACTTTGGACTACCACTTGTTCTCTGAACAGAAAGAGCTTCTGATGCTAGTACAAGATATTTTAATCTCAGGAGTTATCCATCCCTCATACATGCTGCTGATCAGTTTGAAACATTTTTCTGAGAGCTGTATGAATATTTTTAAGAAAGTTAAATTTCCTACTTACCATGTCTGCTTTATAAATCTCTTCATAGCTAAACATTATGGTCAAGTCACTGTTTATATTTTTTATTTGTTCATTTACACATTTATGGTATGTTCCATGGATTCATATAGCAATGAGTTTGCCTTAAATTCTTAAGATATGTGGGAAAAATGCAGAAAATATTGGGTCAACATGCCTATCATCTCTCTGCACCAGGGACAGATTTTTAATTAGTGGTGTATGTCATTTGTATTTCTAATGTAAAGCCTATGAACTGCTGAGCTGTTTACAAAAAATATGGGGTTCTTTACCACAAAACACATTAGAGACAAATGTATTGACAAGCAGTCTTAAGAATTCCTAAGTAATTTGTGACAGAAGGTTGTGGATGTAGTTTAAATATAACTCTGATTGCTCTCTTCTAGGCTATGAAGGAGGGTTCCCCCAGAAGATAATTCAGCATGATGTGTACATAAGAAAGTAAGCTGCTATGTAAGAGAATTCTTAATGCAAACACAGCTAAGTTTTATCTCTTCACAGCTAAAAAAATGTGATGTTCCCAGCAAAGTTTGAAGAGTTAGTGAATAACCAGGAGCTGTCAACTCTCTCTAAATGCTGTGGGTATTGAGTGTCAATGGTGTCAGATGTAGATATGTTACATTTGTCAATACTATCCACAACTGCTGGCAGATGATTAATATAAACCACAAACAATGAAGGACCCAGTAGAGAACCCTGTCGAATTCCAAGACAAATATCACTCCAGTCTGATGCAAATACTATCCTGATTTGCAATCAACAGCTTCCAAAATTACTTTCTGCCTCTTGTTAGTATGACAGGATTTTAGCAGGTTACCTAAATGTGCCCCTGGTGACATACTACTGTTTTTTTTTCTGGTAGTAGTTGGTCATTCACACGATTCAAGGCTCTAGTCTAGAAGATATCCACTGGTGAACTGTTCTTGTGTAAGGATTTTAAGATGTCTTCCACAAACATGAAGACTGCCTATCCAGTCAATATATTCTTAGACTGCCTGTTCAGTCAAATATACACTGCAGTGACAAAAACTATAGGATACTATAAAGGGACATCCTCCTTGTGGTGAAGAAGGCTGGGATATTTTTTCTTCCACTCTTGTTTTGCCATCTGCCTCAATAAATTTCATTTTCTAGTTTTTGAATTAATTATTGTTAACATACGTGAGTATAATCTGAATTTTCATGAAAGAGAAAGATTGTACCTTAATCTTAAAGAATATAACACCAGATCTAATTTTGTGCTTAGTTTTATGTATATAATTGATTTTCTGATTTATTTTGACTATTCCTAGTTAGTATCTTTTGTTATAGGGTGAAATAACTGATTGTTTCATAACTTAAATTCTATTGTTGACGTATAAACAAATATAAATTCTGTAATAATCGTAAATGTTTGGAAGACAAAACACTAGAATTCTTTAAGTACACTTCTGGAAATTGAAATAAGAACACCGTGAATTCATTGTCCCAGGAAGGGGAAACTTTATTGACACATTCCTGGGGTCAGATACATCACATGATCACACTGACAGAACCACAGGCACATAGACACAGGCAACAGAGCATGCACAATGTCGGCACTAGTACAGTGTATATCCACCTTTCGCAGCAATGCAGGCTGCTATTCTCCCATGGAGACGATCGTAGAGATGCTGGATGTAGTCCTGTGGAACGGCTTGCCATGCCATTTCCACCTGGCGCCTCAGTTGGACCAGTGTTCGTGCTGGACGTGCAGACCGCGTGAGACGACGCTTCATCCAGTCCCAAACATGCTCAATGGGGGACAGATCCGGAGATCTTGCTGGCCAGGGTAGTTGACTTACACCTTCTAGAGCACGTTGGGTGGCACAGGATACATGCGGACGTGCATGGTCCTGTTGGAACAGCAAGTTCCCTTGCCGGTCTAGGAATGGTAGAACGATGGGTTCGATGACGGTTTGGATGTACCGTGCACTATTCAGTGTCCCCTTGACGATCACCAGTGGTGTACGGCCAGTGTAGGAGATTGCTCCCCACACCATGATGCCGGGTGTTGGCCCTGTGTGCCTCGGTCGTATGCAGTCCTGATTGTGGCGCTCACCTGCACGGCGCCAAACACGCATACGACCATCATTGGCACCAAGGCAGAAGCGACTCTCATCGCTGAAGACGACACGTCTCCATTCGACCCTCCATTCACGCCTGTCGCGACACCACTGGAGGCGGGCTGCACGATGTTGGGGCATGAGCGGAAGACGGCCTAACGGTGTGCGGGACCGTAGCCCAGCTTCATGGAGACGGTTGCGAATGGTCCTCGCTGATACCCCAGGAGCAACAGTGTCCCTAATTTGCTGGGAAGTGGCGGTGCGGTCCCCTACGGCACTGCGTAGGATCCTACGGTCTTGGCATGCATCCGTGCGTCGCTGCGGTCCAGTCCCAGGTCGACGGGCACGTGCACCTTCCGCCGACCACTGGCGACAACATCGATGTACTGTGGAGACCTCACGCCCCACGTGTTGAGCAATTCGGCGGTACGTCCACCCGGCCTCCCGCATGCCCACTATACGCCCTCGCTCAAAGTCCATCAACTGCACATACAGTTCACGTCCACGCTGTCGTGGCATGCTACCAGTGTTAAAGACTGCGATGGAGCTCCGTATGCCACGGCAAACTGGCTGACACTGACGGCGGCGGTGCACAAATGCTGCGCAGCTAGCGCCATTCGACGGCCAACACCGCGGTTCCTGGTGTGTCCGCTGTGCCGTGTGTGTGATCATTGCTTGTACAGCCCTCTCGCAGTGTCCGGAGCAAGTATGGTGGGTCTGACACACCGGTGTCAATGTGTTCTTTTTTCCATTTCCAGGAGTGTATTTATTTGGCTGTATTCGAAAACATGTTAGCAAAGCCAGCCCTTAATTAATTCCAAAGTAATTAACAGTTTTGTCAAAAACATTGTTTGCTTAATGATATTTGTTGATTTCATGATTTAAACAAATAATTTGGCTTAACCTCTGCATTAGAAGAAACTGTTGAAATGAACCAATTTTTTGATGTATTCAGTTAATTGAATGAAGTAAGTTTTAATTGTAATTTCTGTAAATTTAACTTTGAACAATGTGTAGTTTCTGCACCTATTATTGTGAGGATATATAAGGGCCCAATTTTTGGTTCCAAGACCATGGCCAAGTTTTAGACGAGGAAACTGTGTTGGCTAGAATGACAACAATGCATCAACTTAACAGTGAAATAAGTGATACACCAGTAGGCCATGTGTTAAAGCAATGGCAGTGTCTGTTGCTTATGTACCTGATTATTCCGAAAGAACTGTGAATTATGTGTTCATATTTTTACTGCTCATTGATGTTCAAGAGTAAACTATTGTAGCAGTTTGTGGATGTTCACCTGCTAACTGTTAATGAGGCTTATGGGAAGTTAGAACAATAGTGCAATGGCCATATACAACTGTGCATATTATTGGGGGAGGGAGGGGGGGGGGGGCATTGTGAAAAGTGAAAGTAAGCAACAGTGAAACACAAATGTGTTCCTGTCGGCTACAACATTTACAATAGACACTACTGCACATCCAACCCCTATTTTTCAGCCAGTACATGGACATCAAGGACAATCAACAAAGAGATATAGCAGGGTAAGTCCTCACATCCTCTAGCATTACCTTTCCTCAACTGTAGTAGTCGATATCAGTAATATTTTTTGACTTTTGGAGAGGTCAGTATCATCTCAGTTGCTTTTCTGAAAAAGTTATATAATTTTTTACGCAACATTTTATATTTCAAGCTAAAATTTATGAAAAAGAATTACTTTATTTTCATTGTTACAATCAGTATATACTAGCACTAAATGTACAGTCAAAATTATTGTTATGGATCAACTGAAATTATGAAATATTAGGCACACTTAAAATTCTATTATTAATTACACAGTCAGGTACTGTTTATTATTTTCATTTCTGGATTCATTTATAAAACAGTAATCTAAACTAATAAAACTTCATTTGTCAAGAAAGATTGTAAACTCTTTGGAATATTGTTATTACTACAGTGTGAGGGAATAGTAAGCATGACTCTGACATTATCAAACATATGAGGGTGGTTTGAAAACTTCTCGGAATCACCATGAGAGGTCAGTGCTAGCACAATGAGTTGTTCACATGATCATCATTGGACTGTTGCCACAGTAGTACTCTTGGAAGAGAGCTGTGGCAGTGAAATCCCTATGTTGTTCTCACGCTGTGATTTGTGAAGATGGAAGAAATTGAGATTCGAGCAGTGAATAAGTACTTCATAAAGAAATGTATTTCCAGTATACACTGGGGGACTTTGCTCCTTCATATTCAACTGTTACCAAGTGGTCAAATGAATTGAAATTTGGTCGGTAGAGTTTATATGATGATCAGCACAGTGGTCGGCCAAGAAGTGTCACTATTCCGGAAATCATTGCAAAAGTGCACAAAATGGTCATGAAGGATTGCCGATTGAAAGTGTGTGAAATTGCTCATGCTTGCTGGATGTCATCTCAAAAGGTATATCACATTTTAACTGAAGAATTAGAAATCAAAAAATTATCTGTAGGATGGGTGCCGCAACTCTTGATGCACACCTGCACACATGTGCCATTGCCATGGCAAAATTACACAAACCAAGGTATGAATTGTTGCCACACCCACCTTATTCACCTGATATGACTTGGTCAGACTTTCATCTCTTTCCAAAACTGAAAATTTTTCTTGATGGATGAAGATTCACTTAAAATGAAGAATTGATAGCCAGAGTTGACAACTATTTTTCAGGCCTGGAGGAAACTCATTTTCGAGTGGGGATGAAGGCACTGGAACCTCATTGAACCAAGTGCATTAATATACAATGTGACGACATTGTAAAATAAAAAAAGTTTCAGTGATATAAGTACTATTTTTGTATTCTGTTCCAAGAACTTTTCAAACAGCCCTCGAATTTTTGTATTTTGGATGAACAACATAATTTCAGCTCTGTTAATGTGAGAATTCAAAAGGAAGTGTGATATAGTAAGATGTGAGACAGTAAATTATTGTAAAAACAAAAAATTCTGCAACCTTCTTCAAAATTATTTAGATCAATTGAACCATGAGAACCTAAAATGTGAGAATTTAAGCTTCAAGAATCAGGCCCCTAGACATGAAGAACTCGAGCCAAGAAAAGATAAGTAAAAATTTTATCATAAATCTTACTCCTCTTGAGTCTTCTGAAAAGAAGACCATGGGCATTAGGAATGTTAGTGTACAGGGAGGTGGCATCAATAGTGATGAGCAGGGCACCGTGTGGTAAAGGGAAGGGAACTGTGGAGAGTCGGTCGAGGAAATGGTTGGTATCTTTTATATAGGAAGATAGGTTCTGGATAATAGGTTGAAGGTGTTGGTCTACGAGAGCAGAGATTCTCTCAGTGGGGGCACAGTAACCGGCCACAATGGGGCACAGTGTACACTAACATTCCTAATGTCCATGGCCTTACTGCTATTGAACACAACCTTTCCATATGCCCTATGGATTCCAAACCAACAACCTCCTTCCTAGTCTCCATGGCTAACTATATCCTCACCCTCAATTACTTCTCCTTTGAAGGCATTACCTACAGACAAATATGCAGTACAGCTATGGGCACCCGCATTGTCACATTACTCCAGAAACTCAACAACTTCTCCCCCATTTGCTTCACCTGGTCCTACTCAACCCAACAAGCCACCTTCCTAGATCCTGACCTCCACCTCAGAGATGGCTACATCAGAACCTCCGTCCACATCAAACCTACTAACCACCAGCAATACCTCCACTTCAACAGCTGCCACCTGTTTCATACAAAGAAGTCCCTTCCGCACAGCCTAGCTACCTGTGGTTGTCACATCTGCAGTGACAAGCAGTCCCTCTCTAAATATACCGAGGGTCTAACTGAAGCCTTCACTGACCATAATTATCCTCTCATCCTTGTACAAAAACAAATCTCCCGTGCCTTACCTTTCCAATCTCCCACAACCTCCCAAAGTCCCACAGTCTGGCCACAGCATTCCCCTTATAACTCAGTACCATCAGGGACTGGAGCAACTGAATTACATTCTCCGCCAGGATTTCAATTACCTCTCGTTGTGCCCCGAAGGGAGAAATGTCCTACCCACTATCCTTCCCACCCCTCCTACCATGGTATTCCACGGTCCACCAAACCTACACAATATACTCATCCATCCTTACACAACCCCTGCTCCCAATCTCTTACATCATGGCTCATACCTCTGTAATAGACCTAGATGCAAGACCTGTCCCATACATCCTCCTACCACCACCTACTCCAGTCTGGTCACCAACATCACCTATCCCATCAAAGGCAGGGCTACTAGTGAAACCAGTCATGTGATTTACAAGCTAAACTGCAACCACTGTGCTGCATTCTATGTAGGCATGACAACCAACAAACTGTCTGTCTGCATGAAGAGCCAACGACAAACTGTGGCCTAAAAACAAGTGGACCACCCTGTAGCTGAACACGCTGCCAAACATGATACCTCTCATCTCAATGACTGCTTCACAGCCTGTGCCATATTGATCCTTCCCACCAACACCAGCTTTTCTGAATTGCGCAGGTGGGAACTTTCACTGCAAGACATCCTATGTTCCTGTAACCCTCCTGGCCTCAACCTTCATTAGTCACTGTCCTCACCCATCCAGCCCCCTCCCTGTTCCCATTCCAGCACTACACAGCCCTCACTTCACCGCCAAACCCAGTCTCTTAATTTTTTTATTTTTTTTTATTTCTCTTCTTTCTGCTACTTACCCCCTCCCCCCTCCACACCATCTCTCCTGCCCTCTGTCTAAACTACAACCTAAACTACAACACTTCACTGTCCACCACTCCCACCATACTATCCCTCTCCCACCCCGCCCCTGCCTCCTCCTTACCCCCACCCAGTCGCCACTCCTATCATGCACTGGTGCTGCTGCTGGCAGTGTAGTTTCAGCTCTCTGAGACTGCAGACATGTGTGCAAGTTGCACTTTTGTGTGTGTGTGTGTGTGTGTGTGTGTGTGTGTGTGTGTGTGTGTGTGTACTGCTGACGAAGGCCTTAATGGCCAAAAGCTATGATTGTGTGAATCTTTTTATTATGCCTATTGCAACTCAGCATCTCTGCTATGTGGTGAATAGCAACTTTCCTTCTCTCGTATTGTTACATTCCATCCTGGATTTTCCATTGTTGGATAATGTACTCAATCATCTGTCAACCACATCAGTCCCATATGAAGAATTCATGGAACTATTTTTTTAGAAATGTCGTCAGTGCTATAGACAGTGTTATTCCACATAAATATATGGTTTTTCAAGTAGGGGAATTAATTCCCAATACATTATGTAACATTAAATAATGCTGTGAAAGTTTGATATTCTGTGACTGATGATTTGTTACATGAAAACTTAAAAAGTTCAAGAGTGCATTCTATGAACCATGCTGTAAATAATTATCAGACTCTGATAAAATTAAGAACTATTAGGTTAGTAGTCATTGTTTCAATGAATTTTCTTATTTTTGTATCAATTGTAAATGAATTGTCTAGGCTTCTATGTATTTCAGTTAGTTTGTATGAACAATTAGCAAATAGTGTGGAAGACATTTATGATTATAGACTGTATAACAAGATGTATACATTTCTGCTTTGAAGCTTCTTGTTTACATAATCATTGAAAGCTATTTAAGACTCTGACTACCTGTATTTATCCTGATTTCTCAAGGAGAGTGTGCAACTATTGATTGAGGGTAGATGCTTTCTATAGTTACTCTTTACATATGATTGAACTTATTGATGTATGATTATGAACTTTATTAATTTTGTTGTGTCAAAACATTTCTGCTGGTGTATACCTGGTGTGGTTTGGATTCATGGGTCAGTCCGCACATCATAAGCTTAGGCCCTGATATTTTTTCATTATTTCCTCCTTTCATGATTCAATATGTCCTTAGATACTCTGGTTTATGTGGCTGATTGAGTTTGTGCTATACTCTTAGTTGTGACTGAGTATATTCTTCTGGTCTGTATCCATTGTTGTGAGTTTTCGAGTCAGCTCACTCGACATACATTTAGGCTCTGAATTTTTTCTTCTCTTTTGATGATTTTGAAGGTGCGAATTTACAGATGTAAACTTGCAATTTGTAATTCTAGTAATTTACATTGTCTCTGCACTTGTTTCTATAGTTTAGTGTTGTAGTGTAGTGTTGACTTTGTATCATTTGTCTTGTGACAGAATGTTCCACAAATCAGAAAACCTGAATGCCATATCCCAATATATGACAAATTACAACTTGTATAGTTGATATTTTTCTTATGTTTTCTGTAATATGTTATGAATCAGATTTGTTTATTTATACTTCTATACACTTGTATTCTGTCTTTTGGCATCATTTTGTACACCGTTTTGCACCAAAACTTATAGTAGATCACAAAATATTGTAAACACATTGTTTCCATATTTTGTGAGGGAGATATTTTAAAGGGACATCCTCCTCTAGCATTACGTTTCCTCAACAGTAGTAATCAATATCAGTATTTTTCGAATTTTGGTTAGGTCAATGTTATCTCAGTCGTTTTTCTGAAGAAATTCGTATAATTTTATACACAATATTTTATATTTCAAGCCAAAATTTATGAAAAGTGATTACTGTATATTCATTGTTACAGTTGTGTACTAGGTCTGAATGTACAATTACAACTATATTTTTTAGAAACATTTGAAATTACGAAATATTTGACACACTTACAAATTCTATTATTATTTACGCAGCCTAGTACCGTTTATTATGTTTATTTCTTGATTCATTTATGAAATAATAATATAAACTAATAGAAATATATTTGTCAGGAAAAATTGTAAACCCTTTGGAATATTGTTATTACCGCAGAGTAAGGAGGTAGCAAGCATGCCTCTGATGCGATAGGACATATTTTTGTATTTTGGATGAACAATGCAATTTCAGATTTGTTAATGTGAAAATTCAAAAGACAGTGTGATATAGTAGAATGTAAGACAATAATTTATCATAGAAACAAAAAATTTTGCAGCAACAATTTTCAAAATTATTTAGATCAATTGAACCTTGAGAACCTTAAATGTGAGAACTCCAGCTTCAAGAAACAGGCCCCTAGACATCAAGAACTGGAGCCAACTGTGCAAGAAAAGATAAGTAAAAAGTTTATTGTAAATCTTACTCCTTTTGAATCTTCTTAAAGGACTTTACCATAGTGGACAGTAGCAACAATAAGAAGGGATGGGTAGATTACAGTACCTCCTAATGTTGTGTTGGTCCTCCTTTTGCCCAGCATAATGCAGCAACTTGACAGGGCATGAACTCAACAAATCATTGGAAGTACCTTGCAAAAATCCTGAACCATGCTGCCTCTAAAGCCATCCGTAATTGTGAAAATGTTGCCAGTTCAGGATACTGTGAGTGAACTGACCTCATAATTATGTTCTATAAATGTTCAATGGGATTCATTTCAGGTGATATGGATGCCTAAATCATTCACTCAAACTGTCCAGAATATTCTCCAAACCAATGATGAGCAGTTGTGGCCCAGTGACATGGTCCATTGTCACCAATAAATCTTCCACCATATTTTGGGACCAATGTTCTCCAAGTAGACAAAATAATCATTTACAGTCAATCATTGGTTCAGTTGGACCAGAGGATCGAGTCCATTCAATGTAAACACAGCCCACACTATTATGTAGCCATCACCAGCTAACATAGTGACTTGTTGACAACTTGGATCCATGGCATTTGTGAGTCTGCACCACACTCAAACACTGCCATTAGTTATTATCAACTAAAATTGGGATTCAGTTGACCAGATCATGGTTTTAAAGTCATCTAGGATCCAACTGATATGGTCACAAGGCCAGGAGAGGTGATGCAGGTGATGTCATGCTGTTAACAAAGGCACTTGGTTGTGTGCTGTTATATCCCATTAATGTCAAATTTTGCCAAACATCCTAACAGAAATGTTTAGTGTATGTCTGATATAGATTTCTGCAGTTATTCATGCAGTGTTCTTGTCTGTTCGTACTGACAAATTCCACTTCTCTTGGTCATTAAGTGAATGCCGTTGACAACTGTGTTGTCCATGGTGACAGGTAATGCCTGAAATTTGGTATTCTCAGCACCCTGTTAACACTGTGGATCTTGTAATTTTGAAGTACCTAAAGATTTACAAAATGGGGTGTTCAATGTCTCTAGCTCCAACTACTTTTCTGTGTTCAAAGTCTGTTAATTCCTACAGTGTGGCCATAATCATGTAGTAAACCTTCTCACATGAATCATCTGAGTACAAATAACAGCTCTGCCAATGTACTGCCCTTTTTACCTCATGTGCACAAGTACTACCACCATCTGTATATGTGCATATTGCTATCTCATGAATTTTGTCAGTTCAATATATTGTTTTGGATTCCAAATTGTGTTTTATTTGAAACTCTGAATTGTTCAAGATGTTTGACATTCTTAACATGGAACAGCTTTTCAAATTCTTTTGAAAACACTGTAAGAATTGAAACTGGTCTATCATTATTCACTTTTGAGGCATCCCCTCCTTTTGTCTGAGGTTTTATAGTGACATGTTTCATTCTCTCTGGGAAATTACCATGACAAATTTCTGAGTTATGTATATGGCTCAGTATTCTACATATTTTAATGGAGAAGTATTTTAGTACTTGCCAGAGATACTGGAAAAGCCACATGAAGATTTAATTTGTAATGAGATAATGGATTGCTGGTGGTTGCTGGATATAACATTATTTCACCAAAATTGTTGGCAGCTTTCTGGTACAGAACATCCATCACCTCATGCAGATTTGACATATAATCAGCTCACTTACACATAGGAAGTATTCATTCAATATCATCACAGTCTCTTTCTAATCACCAGTTTAACTATTGTTGTGGTTAAGAATGATATTAGAAGTGATGAGAAGTAACACCTGTCTCACTTTTTATAACAATCCTGACAAATTTTATTTTATTCTTTGAATTATTGGTTTTGTCCGACAAATACATATTTTTTGCTTTTAAAACACTTTGTTTAGAATTTTAATATACAATTTGATACAATAGTCTTTTCTATGATGTGTGCTTAACTGGTCCATATATTTGGTTGTTAATGAGGAAAAAATACTGACTTCTAAATAACTGAAAATTCTAGATTCTAAAAAAGAAATTGTCAGTGTTTGTTGCACTATATCCTTCAACATTCTTTTGGAATTTAACTGTTGGAAATAATCCAAAGCTGGACATCAGCAATTTGAGTTGACCTTGATCAGTACTACATATTCAGCATTACATTTGGTGAACAATTATTCTCCAGTTACGTAAGCTTATATGGGTTAGGGATACATGGAAAACAACTGGATAAAGACTGCTCACTGATGGAGTATACAAGTTGTAATGGTACTTGAACTACATAACCATTGCGGAACCTCACTTCAACCTCTCGATACCAGCAATATTCTACTGTGTTTCTGTAAAGTAGTTAACATGTTTCTGAGACAACATTCAGATTTGATTTCATTACTGTAGAGGTACTTTGATACATCGATATGTTTATATTGCAATGATATTATTCTTATGTGAGTTCTTTCTTTTGTCGCTATGATCTTTGTTGTACTTGTAACTCTGATTTTTGGGTGCATAAGCGGTTATAAGAAAGTCAAGTCTTGGTCGTCATGTTGAAAAGACGCAAATTGTAGTCAGTTTATAAAATGTGAACTTTAACAGTGAGGAAGATATTTTCAAGTATATTTTATATTGTGAAGTGATGTTTTGTGAGTTATGTGATATTGCAACAAAAGTAATAAAAAAGAAGTGTAACTTAAATTTGGAGTGCTGATTACTTTTTTACATCACCATTGTGCTAACTTGCCAAAGTTTAATCTTCAAGAATGGTTTATAAAACACATCTATATAACTTTTGAATATCTCAGAATAACACCTAGGCCTCTTTTCATCTGAGCTTGGAATCATCACCACCTAGATTTTTGATGATTGAGCCATGAGTTCACAATGAGACCAGTGTGGGAAACATGAAAAGATGAGTGTCTAGTTTATCCATTATTTCATGAAATGACTTTATTAACTGTGCTCTAATGACACCTGCCGCATAATATAACTTTGTTGTTGCCCGAAAATGCAATATTTATGAGGGCTGAAATTGATGAAAGGTAGGGGAGAATTTGAATAAGCAATTAAACGTAATAAAAACTGAGTTAACCGAGGTTAAAAATACACTGGAAGGTAACTTAAAGGTGATAGAATCGAGGGTAGACAATGGGGAGAAAAAAGTAATTGTTTTTGAAAATGAATTCGTTGCTGAAAATAGTAACAGAGTCAGGGAAATCCAGGAACTTCAAAATGAAAATGAATCACCAGATGCAAAATTAGATGACTTGAAAGCAAACAACGTTAATGCAATCAGTAGTGTTGAGAAAAAGGTTGATAGTTTAGAATCAAATCTTACCAATAAATCAGATACATTAAAAACTAAAATAAATCAAGTTGAAGAATATGTTGTTAACAAAAATTTGTACAGTCATGGACCAGCATGGTCGAACCTGTTAGTGAAAAGTTTTCCTTGTGATAATTTGCACCCAGTTAATTTTTTGCACCATTGCAAGGACAATTTTGTGCCAGGAATGTCTCATAATTCAAAAATTAAATTTGTCAAAAAATTTCGTGAAGGGGAGGCCCTATCCTGGGCTAACCAAAATTTCAGTCAGTGGGAAACCTTTGCAAATTTTGAGAAAAGCTTCTTAAACAAATTTTGGTCAGAATCTGAACAGGGGAGGATTAAATCTGAATTTTTAAATGGACCTATTTTCAGACGGAGAGTGGGCACCATGAAAGCATTTTGTAAAGATCAATTGAGAAAATTAATACATTTAGATAAACCTTTTGATGAAATGACACAAATAGATGCGCTGAAAAGAAGGCTACCTGAAAAATTGCAATGGGATTTAGTTCATGGGTCTGATGATTCTTTGGAAATTTTTTTAAAATATATGGATAAATTGGATAGGGCATTAGAAAGATGGAATGTGCAAAATTTTAACAATGGTGAACACCAACAGGGGGGGGGGGGGGGGGGTATGGAGAGAGGAGAGAATACAGAGACAATAGATATAAACAACACAGGGGAAACAATAGGGATAGAAATTTTGGAAATAGGAACAGGTGGGATGACAGAAACAGGGGGGAACAAAATTGGAGATCAAACAGAGAAAACAGGCAGGAAAACTCTGGACCCCCTCAATGAGGGTCCGCAGTTTTGGGGTGAGAAAATTTAATCACAATAGGACCTACAATAACAACTGGGAATTTACAGACAGTGGAAGAAGGAGAAATGTAACTTATTCTTATAATAAAACCAGTGAAAGACAAATTTTTACAAAGGTACAGACGGTGTTTAGAAAGGATAGATTGCATGCAACCGGTGGTGGAGTGTTCGTCGCTGTTAGTAATAGTTTATCCTGTAGTGAAATAGAAGTGGATAGTTCCTGTGAATTATTATGGGTGGAGGTTACACTCAACAACCGAGCTAGGTTAATAATTGGCTCCTTTTACCGACCTCCCGACTCAGCAGCATTAGTGGCAGAACAACTGAGAGAAAATTTGGAATACATTTCACATAAATTTTCTCAGCATGTTATAGTCTTAGGTGGAGATTTCAATTTACCAGATATAGACTGGGACACTCAGATGTTTAGGACGGGTGGTAGGGACAGAGCATCGAGCGACATTATACTGAGTGCACTATCCGAAAATTACCTTGAGCAATTAATCAGAGAACCGACTCGTGGAGATAACATCTTGGACCTACTGATAACAAACAGACCCGAACTTTTCGACTCTGTATGTACAGAACAGGGAATCAGTGATCATAAGGCCGTTGCAGCATCCCTGAATATGGAAGTTACTAGGAATATAAAAAAAAGGAGGAAGGTTTATCTGTTTAGCAAGAGTAATAGAAGGCAGATTTCAGACTACCTAACAGATCAAAACAAAAATTTCTGTTCCGACACTGACAATGTTGAGTGTTTATGGAAAAAGTTCAAGGCAATCGTAAAATGTGTTTTAGACAGGTACGTGCCGAGTAAAACTGTGAGGGACGGGAAAAACCCACCATGGTACAATAACAAAGTTAGGGAACTACTGCGAAAGCAAAGAGAGCTTCACTCTAAGTATAAATGCAGCCAAAACCTCTCATACAAACAGAAGCTAAACGATGTCAAAGTTAGCGTAAGGAGGGCTATGCGTGAAGCGTTCAGTGAATTCGAAAGTAAAATTCTATGTACCGACTTGACAGAAAATCCTAGGAAGTTCTGGTCTTACGTTAAATCAGTAAGTGGCTCGAAACAGCATATCCAGGCACTCCGGGATGATGATGGCATTGAAACAGAGGATGACACGCGTAAAGCTGAAATACTAAACACCTTTTTCCAAAGCTGTTTCACAGAGGAAGACCGCACTGCAGTTCCTTCTCTAAATCCTCGCACAAACAAAAAAATGGCTGACATCGAAATAAGTGTCCAAGGAATAGAAAAGCAACTGGAATCATTCAACAGAGGAAAGTCCACTGGACCTGACGGGATACCAATTCGATTCTACACAGAGTATGCGAAAGAACTTGCCCCCCTTCTAACAGCCGTGTACCGCAAGTCTCTAGAGGAACGGAAGGTTCCAAATGATTGGAAAAGAGCACAGGTAGTCCCAGTCTTCAAGAAGGGTCATCGAGCAGATGCGCAAAACTATAGACCTATACCTCTGACGTCAATCTGTTGTAGAATTTTAGAACATGTTTTTTGCTCGAGTATCATGTTGCTTTTGGAAACCCAGAATCTACTATGTAGGAATCAACATGGATTCCGGAAACAGCGATCATGTGAGACCCAACTCACTTTATTTGTTCATGAGACCCAGAAAATATTAGATACAGGCTCCCAGGTAGATGCTATTTTTCTTGACTTCCGGAAGGCGTTCGATACAGTTCCGCACTGTCGCCTGATAAACAAAGTAAGAGCCTACGGAATATCAGACCAGCTGTGTGGCTGGATTGAAGAGTTTTTAGCAAGCAGAACACAGCATGTTGTTATCAATGGAGAGACGTCTACAGACGTTAAAGTAACCTCTGGCGTGCCACAGGGGAGTGTTATGGGACCATTGCTTTTCACAATATATATAAATGACCTAGTAGATAGTGTCGGAAGTCCCATGCGGCTTTTTGCGGATGATGCTGTAGTATACAGAGAAGTTGCAGCATTAGAAAATTGTAGCGAAATGCAGGAAAATCTGCAGTGGATAGGCACTTGGTGCAGGGAGTGGCAACTGACCCCTAACATAGACAAATGTAATGTATTGCGAATACATAGAAAGAAGGATCCTTTATTGTATGATTATATGGTAGCAGAACAAACATTGGTAGCAGTTACTTCTGTAAAATATCTGGGAGTATGCGTGCGGAACGATTTGAAGTGGAATGATCATATAAAATTAATTGTTGGTAAGGCGGGTACCAGGTTGAGATTCATTGGGAGAGTCCTTAGAAAATGTAGTCCATCAACAAAGGAGGTGGCTTACAAAACACTCGTTCGACCTATACTTGAATATTGCTCATCAGTGTGGGATCCGTACCAGATCGGGTTGACGGAGGAGATAGAGAAGATCCAAAGAAGAGTGGCACGTTTCGTCACAGGGTTATTTGGTAACCGTGATAGCGTTACGGAGATATTTAACGAACTCAAGTGGCAGACTCTGCAAGAGAGGCGCTCTGCATCGCGGTGTAGCTTGCTCGCCAGGTTTCGAGAGAGTGCGTTTCTGGATGAGGTATCGAATATATTGCTTCCCCCTACTTATACCTCTCGAGGAGATCACGAATGTAAAATTAGAGAGATTAGAGCGCGCACAGAGGCTTTCAGACAGTCGTTCTTCCCGCGAACCATACGCGACTGGAACAGGAAAGGGAGGTAATGACAGTGGCACGTAAAGTGCCCTCCGCCACACACTGTTGGGTGGCTTGCGGAGTATAAATGTAGATGTAGATGTAGATGAACAAATACACACCACAAATAACAGGCACTCATGTTCAACACCATATTAATACTTTAAATTTTGATCGGAAATTTTGGGATACAGTAAGAGAAAATAATCATGTTGAAAGCAATAAGGTTACTACTTCAGAGGACAAGCCAGATGAGGAAATTGCAATTGTGCCATAATTTTATAATTGGGTATAGAATGATAACCTACGTAATTCTGAAGTATCATACAAACATTACAGCTCTGATTTGAATAAGTTATTTAATGAAAATGAAAAGTTATGTGAAGAGAGAGAGATGGAACTTAATGTGACTGTGGATAGGATACATGATGAGGAAAGTTTTGATTTTGATGAAAATATGGAAGCTAATGATGTTGCTGAGAGTTGTACAGAGGTAAGTAATGGTGAGGTTAATGCTGTGGGTGAGTATCAGGTATTCGTCAAGATTATTTCAAGTGAAGTAGTGAAGCTATATGATAATGAAGTTGATAATTGTGAGCATTATGATGAGGTAAGTGTGGTTAGTAATGAGGAAGAGGACACTCATGCATCTGAAGAACAGGTAAAGTTAAGTCAGTGTAACCAATCTAATGTAGCAGAGGACTGTAATGTTGTGCCAGTTAAAAGTATGAAGTATTTAAACCCACATACAAGTTCTGTAGGAGAAGGTGAAAAATTTTTAAAACTATTATGGAGCATTTGCAATTACAAAACAGATAGGGAAGAGTTTTGGAACTATTTACCTAAAATTTGTAGAAGGTTATATCCTCACTGGTGGAAAAGTGTAAAATGTAATGAATATCTGTTGTATACTCAACTTGTTGTATCCATAGATGATGTTAATGAAAGTGTCAATGTGTGTGTGAAGCTATTAAAAACTGATCAGGAAAATAATGAGGGTAATTTTAGAGAAATTTAAAATGACCTGTTACATGAACCATTAAAAGAAAAAGTAGAAGAATGTGAATTAGGGTGTCCATACATAAAAGCTAAAGTAAACAACTGGGAGGGTAAATGTCTCATTGATACAGAGAGTCCTATTGCAGCCATTTCAGAAAAATTTAGAAATAAAATTAAAGACAGTGTTGATTTTGTTGAGGCCCCTGTGATGGGGGTAAAGATAATAGGAGCTACAGGCAAACACAGTAAAGTCATTAAAAGTCAAGTATTTTTATCATTTGAAATAGAAGATGTAAAATTTGAGCAGGGTTGTCTTGTTATTCCAAGTTTAGAAAAGAACACATTGTTTGGCATGGACTGGGTGTTAAAGGTAAGTGCTGCATTTAGCTGGAGTGAGATGAAGTTAATTGTGTGTGAACCCAAAAGCAATATTACTGTGTGTACACACTGTGGAGAAGGTTGCAATCATGTCAGGAAAATCATAGACTATGAAGAGAATTTGTACTGTTATGATGACAAGCCTGAGCTAAATTTTTCTGGTCAAAATTATGAAAACCTAGTTAAAAGCAAAGCAGAGGAAGCAATTAATTTGGACAGTGATCAAAAGAGACAGTTGGAAAATTTATTGTGGGAATTTCAAGATGTTTTCAATGAAAAACCTGGAAGAGCCAGAAATTATCAATGCACTTTACACCTTAAAAATCATGAAACTTTTTTCCTCAAGCCTTATAGTATTCCTTTTGCAAAAAGAAAAGAAGTAGAGAGTGAGGTACAAAAAAATGGAAGCATGGGGTATAATCGAAAGAAGTAACAGTGACTATAATAATCCTTTGGTGGTGGTTTCCAAATGTGGAGGGTGTGTTAAACTTGTACTTGATTTTAGGCACCTTAAAAAATTTTTGAAAAGAGAAAATGATCATCCAGGAAACATAGATGAACTGTTACATAAATTTGAATGTGTGAAATTCATGAGCAGCTTAGACTTAACTTCAGGCTTTCACCAAATTTCTTTAGAAATGAATTCTAGAAAATACATTGCATTTTTGTATGGGGGAAAAAGTTATCATTACTGTGTTGTACCATTTGGACTAACTGTTTCTGTTGCTGATTTTATTAGAGCATTAGATCTTGTTTTGGGGGATGAACTACTGTCTAAACTTACTGTATATGCAGATGATATTTTGATTTCTGGAAAAACATTTTTAATTGCTAACACATGTGTGTACAAAATTTAGGGAAGCGGGTATGACCTTAAAGTTAGAAAAATGTAAATTTGGGATAAGTGAATTAAAATTTTTGGGAGACATTATTTTGGAAAAGGGGTTTGAACCTGACAGAGAAAAAATTGAAGCTATAGAGAATTTTCCTCTTCCTAAGAATAAAAAAACAAATAAAATCTTTTTTTTTTTTTTTTGTCTTGCTGGATTTTACAGAAAGTATGTCAGTACTCAAGCTATGAACACTTCTTGTTTATGTGATCTATTAAAGACAAATACTGTCTGGGATTGGTCATCTGACTGTCAAAAAACATTTGATGAGATAAAGAAACAACTTTCACAGAGCAGAATTTTATATAGGCCTGACATGTCTTTACCCTTCTGTTTGATGACTGACAGCAGTGATACAGTATTAGGAACACACTTATTTCAGGAAAAAGTCATAAGAGAACATATTGAACACCACTCCATTGCATTTGCTAGTAGAGTATTACAAAAGTATGAAAAGACTTACAATGTGACTGAAAAAGAACTTTTGGCTATACATTGGGCTTTCAACAAATTTAAAAATTATCTTCTTGGACATAAAGTGATTGTTTACCCTGACCACAAAGCACTAAGTTACTTACAGGAGTGTAGGCTTTATCATAGTAGAATCAGCAGATGGGCTTTATTCTTACAACAATTTGATTATTAAATTAAATATATTAAGGCGAAGAAAAATGTTATTGCTGATGCACTTTCTAGGTCACCTATTGGGATAAATTTTGATAATGAAACAGGTATTGATGACAAAAATTTCAAAATTATGTATTTGAAGGGGATAAAAGAGGAAGGAGAAATTTTGAAAATTTGTAATGGTATTAGGAGACACCAAAATCATGATGAAAATTGGAAATTGGTAAAAAGTTATTTGGGAGTTAAGCAAAAGGTAGATGATTATTATAAGGTACACAAAGGGATTCTGTTCAGAAGATTAAGACCTGATTTGGATGACTGGAAATTATGTTGGCCTGAGCAGCACATAGAAACATTAGTTAAGTATATACATGAGAGCTTTGGACGTTGTGGTTCTGACAAATGCATACAAAAGATTCAGGAAAACATCTACCTTTATAATATTGCCAGAAGAGTGAAGAAAAAATTATCAGCCTGTGACCGATACCAAAGAGTAAGGGTGAGTAATCAAACATGCAGAGGGAGGACGCAAAATATTTTGCCCAGCAAAAATTTAGAGCTGACAGCTTGCGACATTTACAGACCCCTCCCCAAGTCAAAAGGACGTTACAGTTATATCTTTGTGATTGTTGACATATTCTCAAAATTCATCAAATTGCATCCATTAAGGAAAGCCACAAGTAAACAGATTACATCCAAATTAACCAGTGATTATTTCAATAAGGTAGGTACTCCACAAGCAATCTCGTCAGACAATGGCTCAAAATTTACATCAAAAGCATGGAAACATTTTGTTGAAAATGCAAACATAAAACATTTTTTGATTTCAGTTTATCACCCATCCAGTAATCCAGCAGAGAGGTACATGGGAGAGATAGGGAGGTTGTGCAGAACATATTGTAGTAAGCACCATGTAAATTGGATTGAATATGTAAATGATTTCGAAGACATAATGAACAGTTTGCAACATACGTCCACTGGCTTTTCACCATTCGAAATTATGTTTAACAAAAGACCTACTAGCTTTATTACTGAACACATAGATTTTCCAGTTTGTCAGATTTTGTCACCTCAGGAGAGAGAACAAATTGTAAAAGACACCATGAAAAAACAAGCAGATAATAGAAAGAAAAAACGCGATGCAAAAGGCAGGTTTTCGCACTTTAATATTGGTGATTTAGTTTTGGTTAAAATGAAAGAAAAATCTAAACTTATTACTTCAGAATTAAAGAAATTTTTTGCCATTTATATAGGACTGTTTGAGGCGAAAGAAAATCTTCACCCAAATGATTACAGATTGATCTATCCAAAGTCTAGGAAATTATTTGGTTAGAGGAATGTAACTAAATTGAAACCTCGTAAGTCTGATACCTGGAATGAAATTTGCAAATCTCAATAACATGGAATACAAGGAAAATTTTCACATTTTATATTGTTTATGAAGTTTGTTTCCTATCATGTGATATGGAAACTATATATGGTACTGAAGCTTAATTATTTTTGAAAGGAAGTGCAAAATGATTTTGCTTTATGAACCATGTACACATGTAATATACGTACTATTCATTGAATATATGCCTAGATATAATAAAATATTTTGATGGTTGCTTCTGCATTTTATTTTCTTTGTGTGGTAGGACATGTGCTATTTTAGTTGTAGTTTACTCACATTAGTTATTAGACATTTTGATGAACATTTTGACATTCATATTTTGTGCTTACTATTGTTTAAAAATACTCTTGAAGTATTAGTAGTGTGACTTGTTAAGGACGTTATGTGTGGTAAGCAGTGGAGTCATGAACAATTACTCATTTTGGTAACATAATGTTTATGGAAGAGCCTATTATGTATACATGCTTAAATTTGTGACTGTTTTCTTCATGTGCTGATGTCATTTATGCTGAAAATACTTTGTTGCTGTTATTACATTTTCTGGGCCTATATGTTGGAACTCACTGGAGTTTGTGCTTGGACACATTATGAAAAGACTGAAATTAGAATATTATGGACAGGCTATGCCTGCCTATTTGGCCACTTGACAGTTGGCATATGGGAAATTGAGAAGAACTTTCCACACTGTGGAATTAGATCATTCTTTTGTGTATTATTGGTGAACCATTCTGTCTGCCTATAGAGGCAACACATAGATACTAACAATTTTCATTTTTCTTAGTTTTGATATTTTGCATATTATGTTGATGAAATTAAGAGAAGTATATGCAAACTTTTGATATGACATATCTTATTCTTACTTGTTACAATAATATTTCTTCTGTTTTTGTAAGACTCAGTGTAGCTCTGAGCACTTTTCTTCCTTTGTACATGTCATATTGTAGGTTTTTATGCTACAGTTAGATTGGATGTGTATTGCGGGGGTGAATATTGGGATAGACAACATATATCAGTGATGGGTTTCTTAAGCTACTGTAGGGGGATTATCACAGTCGTCCGTTCTGCCATGTCTGCGTTGTGTTTTATATTGGTGGGTGGCTGTTGATATTCTGCTCTCAGTTATATTTTTTGAGCCCTCCACTTTTATTTCTTATCCTACTGCCTGTCAGTGATTCTATTCTATTTTTCTTCGTCTGCTGATGAGAGGGGGCTACACTGAACTCTCCAGTAGTACCTATTTCTATCTTTCTTTTCCATTAAGATATTTTGAGGTATTGCTCCTCCCATGTTGCAGTGTCTATAATTGTACCATGTCCTCATGCTCTTCAATACAGATCAACAAGAAATTGTTTTCTTAAATGCTGTCTGGTAATACTTTTCTTTGTCACAAATTTCCATGTTAATGTAGTAAACTGTATCCGGTTGAATAACTTTGAAATCAATTTCCAAATTTATTTATACACTATCATGCCATATTACAGTAGAGTAAAAATTCCAATTACTTTCACATTAGAATGTTGAAGGCCTATGGATAATAAAAGCTTGCTTAAGACATGTCACAAACAAGATTTTTTTTTTAAAGTAATGTTAGAAAATGAGAAATTTAATATGTGTTGTAATATATAGAATTTTTATTGAATATGAATGATTGTTAGACTATTATAATCTTTCATATTGTTTCTTTTATGTCATTCTACTAGTGTTTGATCATTCTTGGTGACAGAATATTACACTGAATATTTGTATAGGAACTTATACTGAACTGAAGAGTAAATCCTATATAATAATTTCAGGTCAACTACCTGTGTAGATAAAGAACTCACCAGCTAAAAGGAACTATGTAAAGGGAATACCTATGGACCTGCTATTAGAGGAAAAACTTAACTAGGAGAACAGGAACTACAGTGGTGAAATGGACAGCGAGTTATATATAAATGATGGACTGAAAATAACAATTGGACTCTTGTTTGAAAAAAAATTTAATACTTTTCTCATTATATTGCATACGCCTATGGGGACGACATTGTGATAGGCTCAAAAAACTTAAAGAAACTACAGGAGACTAAGAAGACGTGGAAAAATGTTGCACAAAACACAAGTTCGTAATCAACACTGACAAGACGGAAATGATGGTATTCAGACCAGGCGGGCAAATCCCAAAAATGACAAGAATTGTACTACAAGGAAAGCAAATGTCTATCACAAAAGATTACAAATATCTAGGGATAACACTCCAGCCATCCGCAAAGTGCTTCACTAAACACACAACAGAGAAAGCGACACAGGCCATCAGAGTGATAAACGAAATAAGTTCCATCAGAACATTAAATCTAGACACAGCTATGGCACTCTTCAAATCAAAAATAATACCGATACTGGCTTATGAGATAGAAATCATATGGATACACCTAAATGAAAATAGCTTAGAAACCTTGGAAAAAGTAAAAGCAACCTATATCAAAAGAGCATTATGGGTAGCAAAAACCACAAGATCAAGATTAATCTACCTTCTCACCCAAGAATCTTTCCTCATAGAGGATCTAAGGACAAGGTTCTTACTTCCCAACACATCAGCATCAGAGAACCTACTAAGATCACTACTCAAGAAAAGAGAGGAAGTACCAACAGAATTCTATGGATTCGGGGCCATGATCGACTGCACTTGGACAGCAGCAAATTTTGAGATGAGGCACGTACTTACAAGACTCACAGTACATGGATTCCACCATGAAATTTGTGCAAATACAACATACCACGAACCGTCAAACCTTTGCAAGTGTACACTATATGGACAGTCTTGTGAGAGATACCATGTAGAAATATGCAACAAGAGGACCAGATCAATTAGAGACTATGCAATAAATGGTTCAAATGATAATCTGTTATAATACCTGCACTGAATGTAATCTATTACTAAGAATTATGCAGACACTCAATAGATCCTTGTAATTCACTCTCAAATGACTGTAATCTAATGTATAACTATAATGGCTATTTTGCTGCAATAAATCGTTTATTATTATATTGCCAGGAGAACTATTCTGTGCTTATGTACATAGTTGTAACTAAGATTCAAAAATTTTATGAGTTTTTCTTTGTATACAATATGTTACAGATTAACAGATTACATTTTGATATTTATGTGTACTGTTGTAAAGAGAGTGAAGGGAGGCCTGTTGTAAAATTTAGTAATTTTTGCATGTTTGAAAAGATATGGTTAAAGCAACTTTTAATCTATTACATTTCATTTCTTTAATATAATCTCTATGTACTGTTTCAAAGATACTATTATTTTACATAATGATTACTGTAACTTACTACCTTGTTATTTTGCTGTCTGGGACACTCAATCCCATGCAATTTGTGCATGAAATTGTTTGTGTGTGTGTGTGGAGGGGGGGGGGGGGGGGGGAAGGAGGGGGTTGTAATGGTACTTGAATTACGTAACCATTACAGCACCTCACCTCAACCTCTCGATACCAGCAATATTCTACTGTGTTTCTGTAAAGTAGTTAACATATTTCTGGGACAACATTCAGATTTGATTTCATTAATGTAGAGGTACTTTGATACATCGATATGTTTATATTGCAATGATATTATTCTTATGTGAGTTCTTTCTTTTGTCACTATGATCTTTGTCATACTTGTAACTCTGATTTTTGGGTGCGTAAGCAGTTATAAGAAAGTCAAGTCTTGGTCATCATGTTGAAAAGCCGCAATTTGTAGTCAGTTTATAAAATGTGAGCTTTAACAGTGAGGAAGATATTTTCAAGTATATTTTATATTGTGAAGTGATGTTTTGTGAGTTATGTGATATTGCAACAAAAGTAATAAAAAAGAAGTGTAACTTAAATTTGGAGTGCTGATTACTTTTTTACATCACCATTGTGCTAACTTGCAGAAGTTTAATCTTCAAAATGGTTTATGAAACACATTTATATAACTTTTGAGTATCTCAGAATAACACCTAGGCCTCCTTTCATCTGAGCTTGGAATCATCACCACCTAGATTTTTGACGATTGAGCCATGAGTTCACAATGAGACCAGCATGGGAAACACGAAAAGATGAGTGCCTAGTTTATCCATTATTTCATGAAATTACTTTATTAACTGTGCTCTAATGACACCTGCCACATAATATAACTTTGTTGTTGCCCAAAAATGCAATATTTAGCAGAATGAGCAACACTACAATCATAATTAATTTTTGACCTTTGTTGTGGTAGGGTTGTTAGAAAGTGAAGGGAAGACTGTCACTTCAGAAGAAGTGTGAAAATATGGAACATCAACACACATGAATACTTTTATGTTGGTAGAGGAGTAAAGGAATGGAACAAATTACCAGGAGGTATCCTCAGTCTTCTCCCAGAAAGTGTTAAATAACTGCTCCAACAGTGGAAAACACCAAAGATTACAGACAATAGCAAAAAGGTAAAAGTAGTTACATAGTAAATCATTATGTAATAGGGGTATACTGTAATTATGTGATATAAAAACTTCATGTTCACCTCTTTGGCAACAGCCATGCTTGTGCATGAATGAACAAATTTAATTTTCTAACTATAAAACATCTATAGCTGCTTTATATACTTGAAAGTTTTCTGTTGAATGCCTGTAAACTGTTAGAATTATTAGTTCTTGTGTTCATATCATGACATTCAAAGAGTTGTTCAAACCAATATCCATATACTGGAAAGGCATGGACTTTGAAAATTTTTGCTTGTATAGGGTGTTTAAATACGTATTACTTGTTTCTACAGGAAGTTCTGATATGTAACAGACCAGTTTAGGAGATTTATAGCACCAATTGATATCAAAACTCTTTGTTCATTTAGTGCCTAGATTGCAATTAACAGTATAATTATACTGAAAGTACATTGATTACACCATTAATCTCCACCTTGTGAATGACATGAAATGTGTTATGATCTTGAAACACCAACGCACCAAAACTATAGGATTTGATTAATTGGTAGGAACACCTGAAAATAATACATTCTGTACTAATTATTGAACAATGAAATAGTATAATGCAGTGTTACTTAATTTTTGTCTTTTGGTCTAAATACCTGAAATAACACATGATTTGCTACTGTTAATGTGTAAGATAAATGAAGGGAATGTAAGGCTTTAATTCTCAAAGTAATTAAATTCATTCACATAATATAGCAGCCTGATGGATGTAAACAGATTGATAAATGGGACTTCTTTGTAAAACAACAGAATACTGTGCGTATTAATAAATGGATCTTGTCACATATAAACAATGCATATTAGGAACATTGCATGTATTTTCATCTTTATGTAATTAAGAAAATTAGTAAATTGATTGTTTGATTTACATATTTACTGTAAACTTGCATAATAACATGGTAATTTTGCTGAACTGAATGTCTAAAACTGATGAGAATATCTGGCATTATAATGTATGCAAGTCAGTTCATTTGACTGTAATAAACGTTTTTAATTGCAATATTGAAAATCAGTAGAATCAATAAAGACAATGCTGTTTGGATATAATAAAAACATGATAGCGAGCTCCCTGGCGCACTTGTTAGAGTGGTTTCTGCTACTACAATGGCCCGTTATCAAAATTTAAGAGAGTTTCAACATGGTGTTGTAGTTGGCACATGAGCAATGGGACACAGCATCTTCATCTCCAAGGTAGCGATGAAGTGGGGATTTTCCCATATGACCTTTACGCAAGTGTACCGTATCAGGAATCCAATTTCCAACATTGTTGTGGCCAGAAAAAGATCCTGTAAGAATGGCACCAACAACCACTCAAGAGAATTGTTCAGCATGACAGAAGTGCAACTCTTTCCACAAATTGCTGCAGATTTCAATGCTGGGCCACAACAAGCACCACTGTGTGAACTGTTCAATGAAACATCATTGATATGGGCTTTTGTAGCCAAAGGCCTATTCATGTACACTTGCTGACTGCTCAAGACAAGGCTTTGTGTCTTGCCTGGGCCAGTTAACACCATCATTGGACTGTTGATGACTGGAAACATGTTGCTGGTCAGACAAGACACATTTCAAATTGTATTGAGTGGATTGATGTGTATGGGTACAGAGACAACTTCAAGAATCCATGGGCCCTGCATGTCAGCAGGGGACTGTCCAAGCTGGTGGAGGCTCTGTAATGGTGTGGGGATGTGCAGTTGGGGTGGTATGGGACCCTTGATATGTCTAGACATGACTCTGACAGGTGTACATATGTAAGCATCCTGTCTGATCACCTGCATCCAATCATGTCCACTGTGCATTCTGATGGACTTGGTCAATTCCAGCAGTACAATGCGACAACCCACACATCCATAATTGCTACAGAGTGGCTCTAGAAACATACTTCTAAGAGTCTAAACACTTCCACTGGCCACCAAACTCCCCAGACATGAACATTATTGAACACATCTGGACACAATTCAAAGTGCTGTTCAGAAGAGATCTCCACCCCCTTGTACTCTACAGATTTATGGATACAACTGCAGGATTCATGGTGTCAGTTCCCTGCAGTACTACTTCAGACATTAGTCGAGTCCATGACACATTGTGTTGTGACACTTTCGCATGCTTGCAGGGGCCCTACGTGACATTAGGCAAGTGTACCAGTTTCCTTAGCTCTTCAGCATATTTCACATTACATACTGACTGAACATAAAATGTGAATCCAGTTTATGGAAAGAATTCCAGGACAATGAACAGGTCTCAAGTTTAATACTCTGTGATGCTGAGTTACCACACCTGTACAGACTGTTTGTTTTTGATCAAGCTTCTGACTGCAATAATTGTACATACATTCATTTCATGTAAAGAAGAAAACATTATATCACAACTTGGTTGAAATAAATTGTGACATAACAACACTGTGGAATGAGCTGTGACATGGGAACTTCCTTCCTCATGTCAATATTGTCTGAAAAGGTTATTTTAGCTCAAATTTTTAACTTTCTGCACTTTATACTGTTATGTCTATACCCAGATCCAGTGGTCAACTGCCTTTAAAAAAATTAGTACAAATGAATTTGCGATATCAGATTAAATATCACATTAATATGTTACATGTTTTATTTTAACAACAAAGTGGAGTAAACCGTTTGTTAATAATCCAACTTTGAAATTTTGTGATATGAACTGTGCAGTCATGTTGCATCACAAATTCTTGAAAATTTACTTCTCCCCTATTTCTGAAAAGCTATGATGTTTATTTATTATGATTATTTAAAATGATAGCTCTACCTGAGAACTATCCAAAACACCAATAATAATATTTTATTCAAAGTAATTTTATAATTAACTAAAATGTAATTTAAATTGTTGTGCTGTAAAACTCATTGAAATTGTGTATGAAACTAAGTAAACTCTTCTAAACTGCATATCGAAACTTGTAGGGCAATATGTGGCCTATTTTTTTTATGCAAGTAACTAAAATCATCTAATGACTTTTAATTATTATTTTGTAAATCTTACACTTAACAATGTATTTGTTTATATAGTTTTATACAAAGGGAAGTGGAACATGAACCACATGGACAGAGGCAGTCAGTTGAAGAGGAGGAAGAAGTAATCAGAGGGAGAGAGAGTCAGAGAGTCAGTCAGACAGCATTATTGCCTTTCAGAACCTGTTTGTGTGAGACTCTTGGAGGCTGTCAGACAATAAAATGTATCTACCATCAATGTATATGCTAATTGGTCATAATAAAAAAAAAACAAGAAAAGTGACATACTCTGTGTTTTATTTAACAATTGGTACATTAACAACATCAAACTTTGAGACTTTCTAAATCAGCAACCTGCGAGGACATCAAAATTGAATATTTCATCATATGGAGCAGCTAAGTTATTATGTGAATTTTTATTAACTGTAAATTTTCTAGTTTTTGCTAGTCTATGTACTTCTGAATGGTGGGGGCAAACTATTAATTTGCTCCAATGGTATGATTGAGAATTCACTATTACCACTGTCCAAATTACAGATGGAACTACAAAAACTGTATAATTTATTCTCACTCCATCAGTGGTAATTAAAATGCTTCCCTCCTCTTACACATTTAAGGATGACATCTTAATGTGGTGTCGCTCAGCTGGGATAGGTGTAAGTCTATGTACTAATTTTTGCACTATATCAGAGTCTAATTGTAAAGTATGACAATCGATTATTGGACAACAGTTGGAACAAGACATAAAGTGTGGTGTGCCAACTCATCATTGGACTACATTTTTGATTTGAGTGCAATTTTTAAATCTTAAATTACTTTTCCTCAGATTATCATTTTTCCAACTTTCTTTTGTCATGTGACTGTTGCCAGGCAGGATAATTGTGAATTTTCATGTGATGATAATCTAGTTAGGTAGGTTTATTTTTGTGTTTTGTACCCAATATTATCTTCAAATATGGCAAGCACAGAAAACCTTGGTACAACTGGAGAGGTTTCATATACTCAATGTCCTCAATTGTTGACACCAAACCTGCAACAGTCATCCAAGATATCACATGTCCAAATGAACAGGCCTCAGAAAGTTCATCTAAACTCTTGGACCACGTACTGGAAAGTCAGAATAATGATTTAAAGAATGAACTTATGAGTCAAAACAATGACCTAAAAAAGAGTATTGCTGATCTACATGACACTGTTAAGGCAATGGAAAGGAAAATTCAGGCTATGCAAGAACAAGTAGCAAACTCCCTTCCAAAACTTAGTCAGTTATGTGAGACGTCTCCTCTTGAAATACAAAGAGTAAACAATAAGGCTGATCATGCATGTTTCCTTGTGGAGAATGCTGAAGATGTTATTCATGCTGAATTAGGTAGAAGGAACTCTGAATTCAAACTCATGCACAAATATATAGAGCAGGAAGGTGAAATTAGAGCTAAACAATGATAAATATGTAACCATACTACCAGTGTTAACAACAAAATTGAGTCTTTGTCAAAAAATTTACAGCAGGTTAACATCTGACTAAGTGATGTTGAAACAAATGTGTCATATCAGCAGATTGGTGGAAATTTTGTACCATTTTGTAACTATCTCTTAAATACTTCCCTGTGGATTTTAAAATACACCCAGTGGACTTACTGTGACAATGTAAGGATATTTTTCCTCTGAACTTGCCTGCTTCTGCAAAAACTATATACCAGCCAAACATTTCCTTAATGGTGAAGTGTTGTCATGGGCTAAGCAAAATGTGAAGCCAAACATAACATTTAACAAATTTGAACAGATGTTCTTGACTAAATTATTGTCTGAAACTAAACAGGCATCAAAACAGCATTTTGAATTGTAATATATACAGTCCAGGTAATCTCTCAATGAGAGAATATTGTGAGAAACAGTTATGTAAGTTTGCTCTCCTGGACAAACCTTTTGATGATCTTATTCTTATTGACACCTTGAAAAGACATCTACCAATGAGAGTTCATTGGAGCCTTGTTTGTGGTCCCAATGATTCATTAGAGATTTTTTTTAAACCTGTTGATAAACTTGACAAAGCTTTTGAGGAGGAGGACTGGGTTAATAACTCACATTACAACATAAACAACAATTATAATGGGGGTCATCTCAACGCAATCAGCAAAATAGACAGAATGGTTAACAGAAGGAACTATGATACTTACAATAAGAGTAATAATTATAATAGCTATGGCAATGGTAATAGTCAGAAGAGGAATCATAGTAACCAGAAACAGGAAAACTTTTAGTACCTTCACTTGGTGCCTGTCAGGTGGAGGAGATAAATAATTTTCATGACCAGGCAATAAGAAATTAAGATCAATAGGAGTGTGATGGTGAGAATGTGTGTGACTCTCCTGTTAAAGCAACGAAATTTGAAAGAAAGTTTTGGGATGATATAATTAAACAGATGTATAGTGATAAGAAATGTACTGTGGCTCCTTACAAACTTTTAGAAGGTGTTTTAGTAAAATTGTTTAACTCTGAATGTTCCGTGGAAGATGTAGACGTTGATAGTGATTACTTTGATATTGGTATTTTAATGTAGCCTGAGCAGAAGGCTTTTCTGGCTAAATGTGATGAGAAGGGGGAGGCTTATGCTGAGTCAGTAGTTGTGTAAGTGTGTGACCCAGATGAGCAGTGTCATCTCTAACGATTTAGTGGCTGAAGCTGAATCTGATACACTTAATTTAGAAGAGCTGGATGATATGGATTATGTTGGAGTAATTGAGGATTACTGGGCCAGTGATGAGACTCAGGAGAATCAGCTTGTCTGAGTCAACATTAGTGATATTTTATGTGAATGCCAGGACATTAGAACACACATTTTCAGGTAAATTAGAGGATTATTGACCATGTCAGAGATGTTGGTAAGGATGAGTCAGATTTCAATTCAGATTGTCAGCTAATTGATCATTTCAGCCAGATTTTACTTGCAACAGTAATGAGTAGACCTTACACAAGTCCAATTTGTACGTTCAATCAAGCTATTCATGACACAAGCACACAGGTACCACTTTGCCCTATATGGCTATCTACTGATAATAAGAACCATTTGCAGAAAGATTTTTTTTTAAGATATGGAGGATAATTTGCTTAGAAAAACTAACATTAACAAATAGCAAGATTTATGTGGCAGTCCATAATCAAAATCACTTTTGGCGACTGGCATGGTTATTGTTTGACTGACATAGGTATCTCAATTTCTATTATTTCTGGAAAGTTCAGGGATAGAGTTAAGCAGAGGTCTGGGTACAATGAATTTCCTGTAATGACAGTTAGGATTAAAGGTGCTACAGATAAGTTCAGTAAAGTTGTAAACAAACAAGCTTTAATCATATTTAATATTGACAATGCAGTTTTTGAGCAAGGGTGCTTGGTAGTCAGTGATCTGAATGAGGAGACATTTCTAGGCATGGATTGGATATTGGAAAACACAGTAACATTAGACTGGGTGAAGTTTAGAGTAATTTTTTTGAATGCCAATACACATATTTATGGTTATACTAGGTTACACTTAAAAAGCTAGTGACACATCTGCTAATAAATATGGTTTTGACAGTGAGGTAGAAAGAGGCTATGTAGATGATGATGATTTGGCAAGTAATAATACAACTGATAGGGATTTTGATCAACTTGTCACTGACAAGGTAAAATAAGCAGACAAGCTTACTGGAGATAAGTCAGAACTGGAAGAGGTATTGAGATTTTATAAAGATATATTTAGTGAGAAACAAGGTAGAGTTAAGAATTATACATGTAACTTATGGCTTAAAGAACACAAGCCTTTCTTTATAAAACAGTTGTGGAGAGAGAGCTGCAGAAGATGCAGAAGTGGAGAATTATTGAAAGGAGTACCAGTCGATACAACAACCCTTTTGTTGTTGTAATGAGTTAACTTACTGCACCCCTAGGAGGATGTACACTCTTTGTGCATCAGTCATGTGGCAAACACAAGGTCTCTAGCTAGTATGGTACTTGCTTCTCAAGTTTTACACATAAGTACCACATTCTTCTCACACAAATCTACACGTTTACCTTACTAAACACAGTGATATATGCATTAGAAGATTGAAATTTGTTAATTGGAGAACCATGAAGTGATAATTGAGTTACTTCATATTAATTTATACAGTGACTGTGAGATTTCATCAATAACTTTCACACTCAGGGAGATATACACTCTTTTTGCATAATGCATGTGGCAAACACAAAGTCACTAACTAGTGCGGTATTTACTTCTACAGATTTACACATTAATGCCACAATCCTCTTACATGAGATTACACAAATCTTTCCTGATGATGCTGGATACTATGCACTGTCAGTAGAACTGTGGAGGATTGGATAATTGAACTTACATTATACTTGTTACACAACTGCTGGGAATATACCCATATACATGAATATAATGATCCTGAGATATAATTATGATACTCATGCTTTGATAATGCTTATGATGGCCACATGCTTATTATGCTTTTTCACAGATATGCCTTCATACATTTCTCATACATGGAGACAATGCATTTGAATGACTATTATGATGCTTATATTGACAGCCGTTACATCCCTGATACACTTTCATACAAAATGTCTTACAGCTTACACTTACTGGATATTGCTTTGAGGAGGAGGTAATGAACTACCTTTATTATTCTGTAGATTTTGATGCAGTTGTGCATTGTGATCTGACTCTATGAAGTATATAATGAAACTCTGTCATTCTATTGAAGTCTCATGATGATGATGTGTAGTTAATGGTTTTGTTCCTGTGATCAACCCCATCGCTCTGCTGAGTGTTTGGTAGTGTGTTCTCTGACTTGACCTTTATACTTTGCTGCTTTCTGCATTGTCCTAGTGTGGCAACAGAAAAATGTACTTAATTGCTTTCTCCATTGCCCTAAGATGACAGCAGCAAATTTGTCTAATTATTCTCTGGATTGACTTTTATGCTTTGCAAATTTCTGTTTTGTCCTTGAGCGACAACAGATAATTTACTTAAATTGCATTCTTCTGTTTTGTCCTTATGTGACAGCAAATAACTTGCTTATTTGATTTTTTTCTGTCCTAGTGTGACAACAGATAATTTACCTACTTGCATTACATTTCATTCTTTTCTGACATTCTTTATTAATATTAACCCATGACTCTATAAACTTGCTCAGTTATATATGATATTTAACTGTGTTGGATTGGGCACTTATACATATTTGGCTCTTTTTTGCTTTCTTATATTTGGTGGGACTCTTGGTTTGCTTGAATTTCTCCTTGATTCTAGCTTTGATACAGGAAGCCTTTGAAGTTTCAGACACATTGTGCATTATTAATAAATCTTAGGTGTTTGTTCACTAGTGCTATTTGGTATATCAGAAATGTATAATTAAGGGAGATGGGATTTTGAGTTGATATTTCATGTGACATTCTTCAAATGAACTGATGATAATATCTGGAACTGATAATTCTGTATACTTTTATACATGTTTTTGCCCTTCTTGATTTCTGGTATCTTGTCTAGTAATTTTGACTTTCATGTTTGTATCTTATGGTATGTATTATGACTGTGCTAGCGGTCTGGAACTGGATGTTACACCTTACCATTTTTGATGTCTTTAATCTTGGCTTTCTTCTTGATGTTTATTTTCTATTTTCAGTAGCATTTGGGATTAGTTCATTTAAACTTCATGTTATATTACATCTATCTTATACTATATAGCCTATTGTGCTAGTTTATTTTTAAGCCATTGTTGCTTTATGACAACACCTACATCCAGGTTGTGATTTCCCACCCAGTTCTATACATGTATATATCAGTTTTCACTTCTAAATGACTGTGGTTGGCAATCAGACTCATAATTATAATGGGTGGACACTCATGTGCAGTAAGACCTCAGTGTTGATTTCACTAATCGCTCTAAACACTGCAGAGCTAACCTCTTACAGCACCATCTGTAATTTTGAATAATTACAACTGATATAATAACTTGACAGGAAAACAATGGGGAGGAGAACACACAATATAAGTCATAACCACCTTGAAATAGCAATGTACACTGCATGTGGACAATATGGATCCTACACATGTATTACTTTTGTTACTGCAGCAAAAGACACTTTCATCAGTACAGAATAAATCTATTTTAAACTTGAAACACTGTTATATCAAACAATACTGAAATGTTGAGTAAAAAGAACCTGCTAATCATTGAAGATGCATAGCTACTGGGTTGGTGTTTATTCATACTTTTTATAACTAATAAACATCTTTCTATAACATTTGCTCCTGCAATGATGGCAGTGAAAAAAGGTTCTCAAAAATCGAGTTCCGTGAGAAACGTAAAAATGAATGAGTCTTTTTGTATTCAGTCTTTATGTAAAGGTATTTATTTATTTCTTTATTTATTACATACATAAATACCTTTACACAAAATTGACCACTGGCTGAAAATGAATTTTCAAACTGATGTTTAGAGATAATTTTCAGCATGAAGAATTTTTTAACTGGTAGTACTTCAATGCGATGTAACAAAAACACTTTCCTGCACTTTTGTTGAAATATAAGTTTAGTTTGTCACATGCCATGAATCAGTAAAATAGTACGTTCTGAACAACAAAGTGATAATCTTTTTTGTAGTAATGAAATGTGCAAAATACCTGCTGTTGTCCTCTTCTGCAACTGCTTTTATAATGCTTGTCAATGTAAGAAAATAGCTGGTACTTTGTACACAATCTGATGCTTTGCTTAATATGGCAATAATAATTTTAAGCACATTTTATAGGTCTACATAAAACCAGCTCATGATCTGAAAATGTTGCTAATTAAATATCACATTATGTGAAAAGACACACTAAACATCCACTGACATAACAACACTGTGATAAAGCTTGTTGCTGTCAAACACTAAACTTGTATTATTTGATGTAACCAAGAGGGTGGTGAATCACTATGAAAAATTGAATATGCAGAACTTTTGTGGTGTTGAGTAATGTATTGCATCCATTGATGAGATTTTTCTACTGATGTATGGTTTAGTAGCTTTTATGAAGTGGCTTCCAAGTCATAATTCCCATCGTAATATTTGACCAATAAAGTGGGTAATGCTGCAACATAGTGTCTGCCTCCTTCACAGCAAAAAATGACTTCCCACTGGCCCTCATAACAACCTTGCCACTTCTGCTTGGTTGACAAATAGCTGCTTAATACTGTAGAATTATGTGTAGCTATAATTTCCTGTCCATCCGAGGCCATTTAACAACGATTGTACTCCTTTTAATCACCACACAATACAGTATATGGGCATTGCACCACATGCTACCTCACAACCCTTCCAATACACAGAGAGTACTGTTGTGGAATTTTCTGTCACAACATTTTTGCTGCCTTACCCTTCCACAGTGAAGCCCCTTTAGATTTTAAATTAAGCCTAAAGCCATGACTCATTACAGTTTTAATTACAGAGGTTCATAATACTTCCAAAACTAATATCTACTTAACAATATAGAGATTAATACAAAAAACATTATTTACAGCTATACATTTAAAACACAGTTACAGATTATTGTTTGCATAGTTCACAGGCTGGTGGCAACACGTCACTATGGTGAGCTGCCTTATGTTACCATGCTACCATTAGATGGCGTATGTACGCTCAGTGCTCTATAAACTCATTGCTTGCTTTATACAGGTTTTTACATCTGCCCTGCTACTGATCATATTTTTTAAGTTATGGCAGTGAATCACTAATAACTGCTATGAAATGAAATGGAAAAATTCCTACACTGTGTGATGTATACTTGTGTCATTACACATGCCCCTCCATTTCATCATGGCTTGTCCAAGAACAACACAACACAGAATGCCATAGACCAGTGTATAATTGTTACGTCATGTGTTTGAGTAGTTGTTTGCGCAATGTTCTGATTTTAAACTCACCATTATCAGTCAAAAAGAAATGATTCATCTAACATTTTTACACACTAAATGTTACACAAAAGATCACTTGCAGTAAAGTTTCATAGCATTACAATAACCTAAACCATGTATTCCTTTAAATCTTATTTTAGGAATCTGAAACTAAGAAAATTGGTTTGCTTTCAAGTATTTATCAGTACAGTTGAGTAAACAAAATATTAACTATTAAATCATTATTACTATCATAATCAGTACCACCACAGCTTCAAACTAATCTTATTATTTACCTAGTTCTATCTGTACTTATATCTACACCAAATACATAGTTCAATGAATCAATTTAAAAGCTGTTTTATATAAAATTTAGATAGTGTTCATATATATATATATATATATAATTTATAGTAGTCTTTATTACTTTGAATTAGTCTTTTTCCCTTTTCTTATACAACTTGAAGTTGACAATATTTATCACTCCATACTTCTTTCTCAATTTGGGAAATATCAAATAATATGCACTGAGGTGTGGTATATTCGCCACCTCTTTAAAAGGTCCTTTATATAAGTGGAAAAATTTGGAAACCTCAACAGTAATTTCTTTAGATTTTTCATGTGATTTCACCAAAACCAGGTTACCTATTTGTATTTTGATCAATCTAGCCTATCCATCATACCTATTCTTACTCCTAACCATTTGCTTTTCTAAATGCTCTCTAACCAACTTTTACTTTTCATCCATACACATGCCCTTGTTAGCTGGTATTAGAATATTCTCGTCAATGGTATTTGGCTCTCTCATTCCCTTCATTATTTCAATGGGAATAAACACAGTACTCTCACAACCTAAATGGTTAAACACATTCTCCATCTCAGGCACTTATTTTCTTCAAGTACTGTGTTTATCAGCACAGAATGTCTGGCACAACCTACATATTCCTTTCATATAATGATTCAGTTGGACTGTTTTCCAAATGGCAAGCTGCTAAGTATTTTAACTCTAGTCCCTGATTTTAAATACCACTTTTCCATTTCTTGGAGATAAATGGTATCTGTTATCCACTAAAATGGCTTTAGGTTTGTCTACTTGTATAAAATAGTCGTTGATCATCTTATAGCTTACTGCTTTTCCAGTGGCTTTTCTCAAGGGGTAGAATCTGATAAATTTAGAGAACACATCCACTGCTACTAAAATATAACAGGAACCTCCTGTTGTTCTTGGTAATGGACCAAAGAAATTCAAAGCAACTAATTCTAATACATCATTGGGCAATATAGGTTGCATGGGTTCCCTACTCTTTTGGTTGGTCACCTTAGCTTTTTGATATAAATCTCAGGTCTTTCTTCACTCATGTACTGCCCTGGCTGTCTTATTAAAATATACTGATTCCATTAGCTTTTCTGCACTCTTTCTACTTCCACAGTGCCCATAACTCTCATGCATATGATCAATTAAAGTGATCACACGTCCAGCAGGCCAGCACACCCTCAATGCATGTTGCCTCATCTTTCCTTCTGAAAGTATGCCATTAAAACTATGGTAATATTGGGATACTTTATCACTCCCCTTCTTACTATGTTCAGATTTTACCAATTACAGAAATGGATCATTGTTCTGTTTCCTTCTCAGTTTCTATGGATACTTTTGATTCCTTCTGTGGCTTAACTCCTTTTATGTAATACATCCTTTTACACACTTAAATTCCTAAACCATCCTCAACGTCTTCCATACCTCTCGGTAACCTTGACAATGCATCTGATACAACATTCTGTTCACCCTTTAGAAAATGTATTTTAAAATTGAATTGTTGTAAATATAATACCTATGTTGTTAACTTGTCGTGTAGAAGTTTACATTTCAGCAGAAATGTCAGTGCCTGATGATCAGTATATATTACCTCCCTATGTCCCCCTAAGAAGTTGTGACACTTCTTAAATGCCCATATAACTATTAACGCCTCTCTTTCTGATATAGTTAGTTGCACTCACATTTATTTAACTTTCTACTGGCAGATGCTATAGATTTCCTTTCCTCTTTCCCAACTTTGTTCCATATTTGAAATAGATGTGCTCCTAAGCAATAGGTACTGCTGCTTGTCTTCAGCAAAATGGAAGTCCTAAATCTGGATGACTGAAAAAGCTTTCCTCACTCAGTTTAGCTTTAAGTTGGACAGATGTTGCCTGATGTTCTTCTGTCCAAACAAAGACTTTATCTAATCATAAAAATTTTTGCAATTTATTTGTGTGAATTACAAAATGGATCAAATGGCTCTGAGCACTATGGGACTTAACATTTGTGGTCATCAGTCTCCTAGAACTAAGAACTACTTAAACCTAACTAACCTAAGGACACCACACACATCCATGCCCGAGGCAGGATTTGAACCTGCAACCATAGCGGTCACGCGGTGTAATTACATGCATAGCAATTGGTAGTACAATACCACAGTATGCAATCTAATTATACTTTATAATATGAACTTAAGAATGTAGTCCAAATTATTTGACATAATAATACTTTAGATTTTAGTTTCTACAGTTGGCTATAGAAGCACTGCTTGATGAGAAACGATTTTAGATGGTTTTTGAATGTCTTCCAGTTATTACCTTCAGTTCATTTGGCAGTGAACTGAAGTATTTTGCTCCAGTAATATATGGACTGTTTGCAGCTTTTTTTCAGTCTTCTGTGTATCATATGGTAATTTTGTACTTGTCTAGTATTGTAATCATGAATTTCTGCATTACAAGGGTATATTTCTTATCTTCTACAGTTAATACTATTGTTTCAAACATATGCATTGAATAGATACTCAGAATTTTAAATTCTGTAAACTATCCCTTACATGATGTTCTGTTATCTTTTTTGCCTAATATTCTCACGGCTCTTTTCTGGAGTTTAAATACTCGGACTACAAGAGTTCTGGAAGCCCCGCCCCACAATGCAAGACCATATGCTAGAAATGGATATATTAAACAAAATACATCATCCTTATTGTTTGGGTATTGACATATGGAGCTATTCTTCTTAAAACATATAAGCTAGATGACTTCCTTGCAAATACATTGTCAATTTGTTGTGTCCATAGTAGTTTGCTATCTATACATATACCTAGGAATTTACACTGACTGCAGATTTTCCCTAAAATATTACTATCTTGAGAATCAATACAAGTTTGCAAATCACCAACATTGAAGGGGATTATATTTTTTTTTGTGAGTTGACTTTTAGATTATCATTTTCAAACTTTTCCTTTGCAATATCTATAAATGTTTTTACCTCTATGCCGAGATTAAGAATATCATTTCCCCAACAAAGGCCTGAAGTGTCATCTGCATACATTGTAATGAAGGTATCATTTTTTACTATCTTTGGGAAGTCATTAACGGAACATATAAAAAGGAAGGGACCAATTATCGATCCCTGAGGCACACCAAAATTAATATTCCTGTCCCTTGATGTATAACTTTTTAATGTTTCTCCATTATTGTGTGAGATTGAGGGTACACTGTCTTCTGTTTTTTAAATAACAAACTCAGGTTTCTTTAACCTCAAAGTAAATCCACCTTTCGACAAAACTTAGGTCACTTCCCCTAATAATATACAATGTTCCTTGTGACTCATGGCAGCTATCAAAATACTATCCACATAGACTGTACTTTCACTGTGCAGATCTTTTCCTAACACTCTGAATATGGATACAGATATATTTAATCCAAATGGCACTACACAATACTGGTAGCATTTTCCAGCAAACAAGAAAGCATTATACTTCCTGTGTTCCTTACCTAACAGGACCTGCGAGTACCTGGCAGTCAAATACTTAATACCATTAAAAATTTGAATTATTTCATCCAAACTATCATGTTTGTCACATTCTCATTCAATAATATTATTCAGCTTCCTTGCATCAAACAGTACTCCCATTCCACCATCTTTCTTTCCAGCACACATGGCGGGGTTATTATAGTTGCTATTAGTTGTTTCTGTCACTCCTAATCTCTCCATACTATCCAATTCCTCAACTATGGCTTTTCTTTTGGATATTGAGATCTCAAAAGATTTCCTATAAAAAGGTTCATGCAGTTTTATGTTCAACCTACACTCAAATCATATCACTCTCCCTGGTTCCTCTGAAAATACTTCCTTATTTTCCATTAGTACTTCAATAACTCTGAGTTTTGCTCATTCTTATTAAGCTTGAAAATTTATAAATTAACCTACACAGTGAAAATTTGCAACATAGGTGAAGATGTTGTATGTGCTCCACAGAATGAGCAAGACTGATATGATACTTTAACTTACATACACTCTTCAATCTGTAGGATTTTGGATGCACATATTCTATGTAAATACCATGTTATTATCATATAACCAGTTTACTTTAACTCTTAAGGAAATCTTGTATAGCTCATATCATTGCACTAATGTGACACTATACTGTTATTTTAAATTAGCAAACTTATTGGTAATAACTGATGATGAAGAAGCATATTATATTGTAGAATGAAAGACTTGATGACATATAAGTGATTTGTTGGCACTTTGTACACCACACATCATTGCACTAATGTGGCACTACACTGTTATTTGAATTATCTCGCTTATTGATAGTGACTGACAATAAAAGATATGTTATAAAGGGTAAGGCCAGATGGAATTCCATTGAATCAATAACACTAATTGAATAGCACAGGTCATAGTACTACTGGGTTGGTATACTATTGTTTCATTAGTGCACTTCCATTAAAGATGCATTACGTACATGAAAGAAAGGGTAGATGGAATATTATTACTGGATTATTAAAGTGAATATAACATGTGTAATTGTATTAGAGACCATAGCACAAGTTACTGCAAAAAATATGGGACTGATAATTATTACACTAAAGATGAAAATAATAATTAAGACAGCGATACATAAATTGAGGATATGTAATTGTTTAGAATGAAAAATATCAACACTACTAGGGAAGGTATTATCGTTTTCTGTAACTGATTTTGAATTTTCTTTTGTCTGCATTTATTTTTTGTATGTTCTCTACCTGATATTTTTTTCTTTTATTGCATTTTCAGTCACTTATATCAAAATATATTGTTCTATGTAAGTAAATATAAAGTTATATGGTTTCTGTAAGTTTTTCTGGACAAAATGACTGATGATATGCAAGGAGAGACAATTACTTGCTACTGTGTGAAAGGAGGCAGATTGATATTATAAAGGCATGGAAGTTGGGTTAGTAGATATAGTGAATGATAGACAACACAATGGTACAAAGTATGCAACACACTTTATTTTGTAGACACTCTTTATATACAAGAAAATGTGACGTAACATGCTTGAGTTACAGAGCGAACTGAACTGCATCCACCAACTGTTGGAGGTAAAACTGCAAGTCATCATCTCTGACCATCAAGGGTAATGTTCTGACAGACCTTGAGCAGCATTCGAAAAGGAGGTGATGCACTTGCATGGGGAGGATGGTGATGGTGAAGTCCATATCAGGCGGCTTTTGATGAAATACCAGGCAGGTTAAGTCAATTGATGGAGACTGAGACTGGTTTGCCATTAAGCAGACAGTCATACATGTGTGGTCATGTTGGAGAGCTTGATGGGGGTCCAAGAATGGGTTCTGGAGTGCAGTATGGACAGCATCATCATACAGCATGACATGGTCACACATGGCTAAATCTTTGGGTTTAAAAATTTTAAGAGGCATATGTGGGAAGGGGAGGGGGAACATGACAGTTGGTAATGTGATGCCAGATGTTGTGAACCAAGGCTGGGAGGGAGGTTGGCATGGGAGGTGGTTGGAAGAGACCAAATCGCTGGGAAGGGATAGTGTCTTGCTGTACAAAATCTCAGGTAGTAAGACATTGGGGTATTTTTTATGTGCCGTGTGGGCCCCTAGCAGCACCCAGCAGGAATGTGTTGTACCAGTAGCACCCACGGGAGTGTGTTGTACCAGTCACATAAGAGCAGCCCTTAGGGTGCGATGCTACCTCTCAACAAGCTCGTTTGCATGGTTGTGGGTGGTAGGCAGTAGTTCTGTAATGCGTAATGCTGAATAATTTAGAGAGTTTGGCCGATAGTGAGGACTCGAACTGCCTGCCTCGTTCCATGGTTATGGAGGCAGGTCAGCCAAAATGCGTGGATGAGGAAGATCTGAAAACTCTGGCAACTTTTTCAGCAACATGTTACCCAGTCAGCAATGGCCATGAGGTATCAGTAAATGCCAGATGGCAGAAGGGAGACATGCAGATCCACATGAATATGTTGGAAGCTACCTGGTATCTGGAAGGTGCCTAGTGGGGGCTAAGTATATCCAGTGGTACATTGATAGCATGCCACACACATCCTCATCCACAACTTGCAATCTCACTTAACATGGGGCCAAATGCACTGCTCAGTTATTAGTCAAGTAGTAGGTTTGACACTGGGGTGGCTGAAGTTGTGAAAACAGTCAAAAATAAATCTGCAAAACTGTTGTGGGATGAGCATGCATGTGTGCATCCCTGGGATGTGTTGCAGAGGACAGGGTGGGATGTACCAAGGCTAAACATTGGCATAGTGATAAGGGCAGTTGAGGCATCATGTTAAAGTTGCTGTAGATGAGGGTCATCCTGTCAAAGTTGATCATGGCCAAGCTATGACAGGTAGTCAGCAAAAATGTTGTCTGTGTTTCTAACCTAAGGTGGTTGCCTGAACCAGATCATCCTTGACTGCTTGGAATGTGTGCTGCATGCATGTCCATGGTCCACATGGGCTCCTGTGACTGGTTATATTTTTGCCTTTGAGGGTCTGTGTTAAGGATTCCTGCAAGGCAGTAGCACTGCAAAACTGATGGCAATAGAAATGGACTGTCCCAAGGAAACAGCAGAGTTTGTGGTATTCCGATGGTGGCAGTAGGTTGCGAATAAGCTCAGTACGTTGTTGAGTTGGGCTGATACAGGGAGTGTTATTGATGTGGCCACATAAGGTGAGTTGCACCTGACAGAGTTGACATTTGTCATCATTGATCGCTAGATCATTGGCTTTGAGAGTGCTGAGAACTTGTTTGAGGTGAGTGGAATGTGAGTCAATGTCTAGTTAAAAAACAAGGGTATCCAGATACGCATAACAAGAAGAAAATTTGAAAATTATGCTGTCTATAAAGCATTACCAGGTTCCTTCAGCATGGAAGTCTTGTGAATGTCACCTTTGGTATCTGCAGACACACACTCTTACAATCAATTACACTGAAGACTTTATCACCAGCAAGATAGTGTGCGATGTCTTGGATATTAAGGACCGGGTAGTTTCCATGACTGTGTGAGCATTCAAGCCATGATAGTCCCTGCAAAATTCTGGCTGAGCTGCCCTTCTTAGAGATGATGCAGATGGCTAGGCCCAGCTGCTGCCTGATGGGCAAATGATGCCATCCTCTAAGAACTCATCCACCACTGCCTAAGCTGTGCAGAGGTGGTTGGTGGATAAACATATTGGTTGCTGATTATCCGGCAGGCTGAGTGTAGTGCACCATGCTGTCGTTGTTGGCTGACAAGATAAAAAGATCACACAGGTTAGAGCCACTGGTTGTGAGTTTATCAGCAGGGGCCAAGTGGAGGTCAGTGTCCCGAGCAGCAGAAGTGATGTCGAATGTCAGCTGTAGGCTGGAGCTGGGTTGCTCTAGCAAGGTGGTAATCTGCACATGCATGATGTGGTCAGTGAGCTTTGGAGGTTTGAACACAGTGCAGCATGGTCAACAAGTGCCAGAGGTTTGGTTGTGTCATGACAGGCAGTACTGGGTGGAGGCGCTGGCTTTGCATGGGCAGCAGTGTACTGTGCAGGCACAGGCATGCCACAGGTGAGGCCATTCTGTGCAGGCCCATTCGTGGAGTGGGAAGTGGCATACTGTGCAGGCACAGATGTGGCACTGCAGGCATTACCTGGCATGGGAGCAGAGGATGGGGATGTGAGTGGTGGTAGTATGAGCATGTTGTGGTTGACACCAGGTGGTAAAGCATTGGGCATGGAATAAGGGGCTGGCAGTGTACTGTCCTGGCTAAACAGTGAGGCAAGGACAGCTGCAGCAGGCAACTTGAGGTGTCAGGTGCCAAGCTTAGGTCAGTAAGCATAGGTGATAGCTGAGGAATGGAGGTGCCTGAGGGTGGAGCAAGTCTGCCCATGCTGTTTGGATCCAGTTATGTAGGGATGCGTTATCCTGTCAGAGGTGAGTAACTGTCCCTTGTACATCCATACGCTGTTGACAGACATGTAGAAAGTGGGCAGTGCAATCCACACACTGTTGTACATATGTATGCATGGGTGTGGCTCAGGGCAAAGGAGCATTGGCACCATTGAATTGGGGTGGTGAGGTAGCCAGGGTGCTTGTACTCTTAGTAGGATGGTCAGAAGACATGTAGATTATTTTGTCTGCATGTAATAAGGGTACAAGGTGAAAGGCCCATAGGATATCAGCATCCAGGATTGGCTCCATAACATCTGCGATAATGAACGACCACATGAAGGTTTTAGTGAAGCTGAGGTCTAGAGTCCATGTCTGGATACCCTTATAGTGACAGGAGAGCTGTTAGCAGCTGACAAGTGAAGGCATGAGTCTTAAACGTAGGCAACACACGTGTGTGTGGTGCCATGCTGATATACGATACAGTGTCAGCAAGGAATGTTGAGGATGTAAAGATGGTTGTTCAACCAACATTGGAAGCTGGTGGGCAGGGGTGTCTCTGTATGTGTTGAGGAGGGTCGTCCACGGCTCAGGGCAACTCTCGCAGACTGTGAGGCGAGTTGGGTAGTCACAAAGTTCAGGATAGAGGCTTGTGGTACACCAAAACAGATTCAGCACCAACAGAGGCAACACCACGTATGCACAGCTGCTGATTTACTGGGAGTAACAGCTGGAGCTGAGGTTTTTGGAAACACAGAAGGCTGTGACTGCTGTGACATCAGTGTCATGCAGGGCCAGGAGTACTCGGCAGCTGTCAGTGGCTGCAGGAGGTCACATGTGTGGCAGTGGCAGAGGCACACTCTCCTGGAATACTACAGAAACAACAGCTCTTTTCAGGCAGCGCCCTGACGTACTCAACTCAACCTGTTCTTCTGAACATTCTACAATGCTTACCGACGCTGCCGCCATTTCATCCCGGCAGAGCTACAACCTGGTTCAAAGTTGACCATTACAAACTCGACAAGTCAACCAGGTTTCTGCACCTCATCACCCACCTGCACGACCAGGAGGACTTGATTGCTGACCTGGTCGACGCCCTGGACTCATCTACAGGGTACACTCTAGCCAAAAAGACAGTTCTACGTCAGCTTGCGTGCTCAACTGAGGCAGCAATACGGCAACTGCTCCACGTCGAGCAACTAGGCAATAACAAACCTTCCCAGCTCTGGAGATGGCTACATGCCCTGGTCAGTGCTGATCTACTCTCTGACACAGCTCTCCTCGCCGTCTGGTCAGATTTCTGACAAGCTACACGATGCATCACTGCTCTATTTCACCAGGCACTGTCTATCTGACATGTCTCAGGTTCAGGCTCATCGTCCTGCAGCCTGACATGGCCAGGGCCACACTGTGCTGACCATTCCGCTTGCTCCGGGTAGCAGTAAACAAGCTACTGGGATGTCACCAGCTTCACACGTGGTCACACCCCTCTCCTGCAACCGAGACTGCTGCAGCCACTGAACTTCAGCCATTGCCACTGGCAATCAATGTTCCAGAGGAAATGCAACCGCACTACCCGTACTGTTACTTCCACACACGGTTTGGTGAGGTGGCACGAAACTGCAGACCGGCCTGCTACTTCCCAAATGCCAATTGCAGGTAGGTCCGGGTGCCGCCTCCTGCACACAACATCACAGGCACCCCCCCAGTGCTCCATTCTGTCCAGGAACAACCGGATCATTGTGGATGACTTTACATTAAAGACATTTGCCTGAGATACCTTTTCCTAGTGGACACAGGTGCCGAAGTTTCGTTGCTGCCTACGTCCTTAGCGTCGTTGAACATCTGCCCTCATCATACTTCACTGCAGGCCATGAATTCAACTAAACTACAATGCTCGTGTTCAAGTTCCCACGTCGTCTCACTCTCCGCAAACTGCAAACTCAAGTGGCCTTTTTTAGTGCGCGAAATTGGCGAACCTATACTAGGCATTGACTTCTTGTGACACCGCAAACTTTCACCGGACCTAGTGCAAAACACCGTGTTTCATTACCTGTCCAAGACTCACTTCCCCTGTGCTCCATTGAGCAAACACCCCCGTGGCACATAGGTCTAGGCTCATCTCATCCATACATGCTCATCTCTGTCGATGACATTACGAGAAACAATGCACAAGTGCCTTGTTGAGCTTGAAAACGTCGCTTGCTTGGACAAGGAAAACTTCGAGCTCTCCCTCCAGCTCCATGAAGCTCAGCTCCAGCTCTCCAATGCAGCAAAGGAATTACAGACACTACAGCAAGGACAAAGCAAGGCCAGTAAGTGTGCTGAATCTGCTTGCAGTCCCAGCAATCGAGCCTCTGTGTGTTTACCTCCCACTACCCCTCGCAACTGTGCAATCAAGACCGCCATAACATGTACTGACAGCTCCGGAGGGCCACACCCTCCTAACACAGCAGCGTTAGATACTCGGCTGGACACAAGTGCGCATACGTGACGAGCGTCACATGTTCCCGAATTGACGGCTCCTACCCCGCCCCTCGCGGACAGCACCTCAAACCATGCAACTTTGGCTCCTGCATGCCGCCATGCGACCACCACTGACAACACAAGCAGTGCACTCATGCCAAGCGTTTCGCCCGTGACCGTGTTGCCACAGGCTGCACCCTCGGACAATCGACTCACTAATGGCTCACAAGCTCTACCGAGCTCACCCTACCACGGTGCCACTGCTCTGGGCCAGTGGCCATCTTGCTGCATTGACTCCTGGGACACTTTGCCGCCTCAGCTCCCATCGGATCCATGGAGTGGCTTCGAACACCACGACCATGCCTCGCCTGCCCCGGCTGCCACAAATTGTAAACAAACCACCTCCCGTGCCGCCAGCAACATTTCCATCATCACCAACGGCACGGTCACAAGCTTCACCTCACACCAGGTCCGCCGATCCCCAGTAAACCACGTCGACTTTGTCCCGAGTGCCTCTCCGACCTTAAAAATCAGATTTCTGAACTACTAAGCTCCATCATCATTGAAACCTCTGCCAGTAGCTGGTCTACACCCATACATATGACACCCAACAAAGATGGGTCCTGGCACATGTGCGGAGACTACCTTCGACTAAATGCATGAACAATTATGGACACCTACCCCATACCCAACATTGCCAACTTTACCAGTTCCCTCTCAGGTGGGGCCACATTCTCTGTCATTGATTGCAAACGGGTCTACAACCAGATCCCTATGGCACCTGATGACATTGAGAAGACAGCAATCACCACATCGATCAGGTTATTTCAGTTTTGATTCATGCCCTTCGGTCTAAAAAACGCAACCCAGACCTGGCAATGCTCCACAAACAAAGTGCTATTGGACCTAAAATTCTGCTTTGCTTATCTTGATGACATTCTTGTGTTCAGCTCCTCCATTGAGGACAACATTCAACATGTGCAAACTGATATGAACACTCTCGCGGCAGCAGGCATTGAGACCAACCAGGACAAATTGCAGCTACATCGACCCGCTGTCACTTTTCTTGGTTTTCAGGTCTCTGCTGACAGCATTCTAAGAGCTCTGGTGCTTTCTGGGGATGGTTAATTATTATCGCCGACATCTACCTCAGGCTGCAGAGATTCAGGCTCCACTGACAGACTCCTTGGCAGGCACCAACACCTCTTGATCTTGGCCCATTCCATGGACCCCTGCTATGACTGACTCTTTCACTGGCATCAAAAATCTCCTTACCGAGGCCTGCACCATTGTGCATCCTCATCCCAATGCGCAGCTTTTCGTCACCACAGACACGGCTGATACTGCCATCAGCGATGTCCTTAGCAGACAATTGACGGCCAACTTCACCTCTGCAATTTTTCTCGGGCAATCTCACCAATGCACAACAGAAATATTCCGCGTTTGACAGGGAGTTGCTTGCAGTCCAAAAATCGATCAAGCATTTTAAGACTGACGTTGAGGGATGCCCTTTCTATCTTTTAACGGATCACAAACCCCTGGCTGCACCCATTACAAACCCGCCACCTGAACCGCCTCCTTGCCGCTTCAGATACATGGCCATCACATCTCAGTTCACCACCGATGTCAGACACATAAAGGGTGCTGACAATATAGTTGCTGATTTCCTTTGACGAGTGGATGCTGTCCATTTGCTGTTAGAGCTCTCTGAACTGCCTAACCTCCAACCCGCTGAAGGGGAAACACAAAAACTGATTTCAGACTCCTACCTCTTCACTACACTTCGTCCGCACCACCATCCCTGCCATTTCTAGTGAGATCTGGTTTGACAACAGTACAGGCACGTTACACCCCCTCATCCCAACCATGCTCCATCGAGCTGTCTTCAACGCATTGCATAATTTAGCCCACACTGGTGTTCGTGGGTCCGCCTGCCTCGTAGTGGAGCGCTTTGTGTGGAGAAATGTCAACAAGGACTGCCAGCAATGGGCACATGCTTTCGTCGCGTGCCAATGCTGCAAAGTGCACAAGCACACTTCACCCCCCCTCGGCGCCTTTTCAGTCCCTCATGGGCGTTTACAGCATATTCATATTGACATTGTCAGCCCCCTCCAGCCCCCCCCCCCCCCTCAAACGGCTTTCGTTATGCTCTCTCGTCTATCGAGCAAACAACTTGCTGGGTCGAGGCTGTCCCCCTCCCCAATATTACTGCAGGAACTGTTGCTCAAGCATTCATCGAGTCATGGCTATTGCATTTTGGATGTCCAGCTATCATCACAACTGACCAGGACAGACAATTTGAGTCAGCCCCGTTCAACAAGATTTGTAACATCTGCGGCATCCAGCACATCTTTACCACAGCATATCACCCGTAAAGTGACGGGCTAGTTGAGCACTGGCACCACACTTTCAAGGCGGCTCTTCAATGCCACTACTCTCTTTGGATGGAGGCCCTTCCCCTTGTGCTACTCGGCATTTGTGTAATCTATAAGGAAGACCTCAAAGGCACAATAGCCGAGTTCATATACGGCCAGAACATTGTTCTCCCTGGCAAACTTGTGAGCTCTTCCACTTCTCTCCCTCAGTCTGACTTACCTTCCTTCATGGACCACGTCAGACTCCACTTCATCAACCTCCATATCCCTCTGCCCACCAGCCACTCCCACCCTAAGCTTCACGTCCTGAAATCTCTGGACAATTGCAAGTACATCATGCGCCGAGACGACACTGTCCATGCTTCCCGCCAACCTCCATATACCAGCCCATACCGAGTTCTCTGGCGCTCAGCCAACACCTATGACATCCAGATGAAAGATTCAGCTGTTACAGTTTCTCTCAACAGACTTAAGCCTGCTCGTGTTGAGCCTTCTTCTACCCCCTTCAGGCCATGACCACGTCACTCACTGTTGTGGCTCATGACGCTCTGACCACTTCCTCCACATCGGACTTACACACTCGGTTGAGTGACTTTCAGCTCCAATCATCAATCTCTCCTCTGACCTCACCCTCTACTCTTGCCGCCAGGCCCTTTGCCAGTCCCTTCGACCTCTCCACTGTCGCCGGCCTTGCCCAGACGAGGTTTATCATGCCCCCCCATCTTAAATGGAACGTGCCCTCGCTCGAGGTGTTTGTGCCTGTCCCCCCGGACATAATCCACAACATCTCAATAATACTGTGTGATTATACACTGTTCGTCATGTGTTTCTCTTCATCCAGTGCTCATGACACAACCTCCGCCATTCCCTGCCACCTGATGAAATGTGTTTCCCTCCCGCCCGACGTCGACTTGGACATGCTTCATCTGTTCGCCATGCCCACCAGAGGCATCGTCATTGTTGCTCAGTTCCACCCACAAACCGCCGGCTTACCTGTCGCTGCACGACCAGCATGCCCAGTGAGACGCCCGGCTCACTTCAACGACTTCCAGGTTCGGTGGCCAAAACTTCCTTCATGTCATCTACCCACACAGCTCCCCGATGACACTGTCGAGCTTACCATGGTCCAACTCCTGCTGACCACTCCTGCCGAAGCCATAGTTACCCCCCCCCCCCCTACTGGCCTCTCAAGGGTACTCCATACTGAGGGGGGGGGGGAGGGGGCAATGAAATTGACACCAACATTGATGCATCCATCTTTGAACTAAGCTAAGATTATCTTTGGCTGCTTCCGCCATGTCCAGTTCTTTGTGAGCTTTGCTTGTGTTGGGGTGAATAAATGAACTACTGCTAAATGGGGGTTGTTTGGTGTAACTAACCCAAACATTGCCCTCAACAGTATAATAATAATGAAAATATAATGTTTGCACCATTAATCTGTATCTTGTGAAAATATGAATTGTATATGACTTTGAAACATCAATGCAATAATACTACACAACTCAGTTATTTAGTAGGAACATCTGAGATTAGCATATTCTCTTTAATTATTGAATAATGGAATTGTATAATGCAGTGTTACTTAATTTTTGTCTTTTGGTCTAAACACCTGAAATAACATGTGATTTGTGACTGTCAGTGTGTAAAACAAATGTACATAATGTAAGTCTTTAATTCTCAATGTAATTAAACTCATTTTCATAATAATACAGCCTGAAGGATGTAAACAATTTGACAAATGGAACCCCTATGTAAAACAACAGAACTGCTGTAAATATTTGTATTTTGTAATTTATTTGCATGAAACATGTAATCACATGCATAGCAATTGTTAGGAAAAGAGTATACAATCTAATTTTACTTTATAATAGGAACTTAAGAATGTAGTCCAAATTATTTGACATAATAATACTTTAGGTTTTAGTTTCTACAGTAGGCTATAGAAACACTCCTCAATGAGCCACAATTTTAGATATTTTTTGAATGTCTCTCTAGTTATTACCTTCAGTTCATTTGGCTGTGTTTTTGCTCCATTAATATATATATATATATAAACAAAGATGATGTGACTTACCAAATGAAAGTGCTGGCAGGTCGACAGACACACAAACAAACACAAACATACACACAAAATTCAAGCTTTCGCAACAAACTGTTGCCTCATCAGGAAAGAGGGAAGGAGAGGGAAAGACGAAAGGATGTGGGTTTTAAGGGAGAGGGTAAGGAGTCATTCCAATCCCGGGAGCGGAAAGACTTACCTTAAGGGGAAAAAAGGACGGGTATACACTCGCACACACACACACACACACATATCCATCCACACATATACAGACACAAGCAGACATATTTGGTCTTTAAATATGTCTGCTTGTGTCTGTATATGTGTGGATGGATATGTGTGTGTGTGCGAGTGTATACCCGTCTCTTTTCCCCCTAAGGTAAGTCTTTCCGCTCCCGAGATTGGAATGACTCCTTACCCTCTCCCTTAAAACCCACATCCTTTCACCTTTCCCTCTCCTTCCCTCTTTCCTGATGAGGCAACAGTTTGTTGCGAAAGCTTGAATTTTGTGTGTATGTTTGTGTTTGTTTGTGTGTCTGTCGACCTGCCAGCACTTTCATTTGGTAAGTCACATCATCTTTGTTTTTAGATATATATTTCCTACGTGGAATGTTTCCCTCTATTATAACCATATCATTAATTTGAACCCAACAATTACGTTTGTTATTGTCGCTGTTGCATCTCGAAATCTTTCCTGTCGTCTTACTTTCTCTTTATTTTCTATTTCTGTTTTTACCAGTAGTCTTACTTTGTATTCACCTTCCCCTTTTTACCGTAATACAATTTTATCCCGCCTATATATACTCTATAATACGTAACCCACTTCCAAACCATAACCAAAAAAATTTTTATTTTGCGCTTTCAACAATACCGCTGCTATAAAATCCACCGTTTCTAGTTCAATAACAGCTGCTTTCACGTATTAAACAACCATTTCGGCTAGTTCTAATAACTTTTACTTTATTTCTACTTCCGTTTTTCGCACCTCACTGATCATTTTTAGCCGCTCCCCACAGGTTTTAACGTCATTATTTACAATTGTTAGCCCCATTTTCGTAATCTGGTCTTTAAATATGTCTGCTTGTGTCTGTATATGTGTGGATGGATATGTGTGTGTGTGCCAGTGTGTACCCGTCCTTTTTTCCCCCTAAGGTAAGTCTTTCCGCTCCCGGGATTGGAATGACTCCTTACCCTCTCCCCTAAAACCCACTTCCTTTTGTCTTTCCCTCTCCTTCCCTCTTTCCTGACAAAGCAACTGTTCGTTGTGAAAGCTTGAATTTTGTGTGTATGTTTGTGTTTGTTTGTGTGTCTATCGACCTGCCAAGCACTTTCGTTTGGTAAGTCACATCATCTTTGTTTTTAGATATATACATAGAATAGATAGACAGAATTTTAAATTCTATAAGCGACCCCTTACATGATGTTCTAGCATCCTTTTTGCCTAATATTCTCAAGGCTCTTTTCTGGAGTTTAAATACTCAGTCTACATGAGTTTTGGAAGCCCCGCCCCACAATGCAAAACCACATGATAGAAATGGATGTATTAAACCAAAATACATCATCCTCTTTGTTTGGGTATTGATGTATGGAGCTGTCCTTCTTAAAACATATAGGCTAGATGATAGCCTTGCACATACATTGTCAATTTGTTGTGTCCATAGTAGTTTGCTATCTATGCATATATCTAGGAATTAACACTCAGTCCAGATTTCCTCTAAAATATTGCTATCTGAAGAATCAATACAAGTTGGCAGATCACCAGCATTTAAGGGGATTATATTTGTTTTTTGTAAGTTGACTTTTAGATTGTCATTTTCAAACTTTTCCTTTGCAATACCTATAAATTTTTTTACCTCTATGCTGAGATTAAGAATAACACTTCCTCAACAAAGACCTGAGGTGTCATCTCCATACATTGTAATGAAGGTATCATTTTTTACTATCTTTAGGAAGTCATTAACGTAACATATAAAAACTTAGGGACCTATTATCGATCCCTGAGGCACACAAAATTTAATATTCCTGACCCTTGATGTATAACGTTTTAATTCTTCTCCATTATTGTGTGAGATTGAGGTACACTGTCTTCTGTTTTTTAAATATGATGTGATGAAGTGCAATAGTTTTCCACTTATGCCATCTCTGGCCAGTTTTAAGAGAAGTACCTTATGATTAACCCTATCAAAAGCCTTAGATAGGTCTTGGAAAACTCCAGAGGGATTTCTTTTCTATTCATAAATTTTCTTTGGTTTTATACAAGGATCTCCCTTTAGCACTAATAGCTGGCCTAGATGGTCAGAAATGTGACCATTTACAACAGCAGCTGTGGCAATATCTTCACAATTAGTAATAACATGGTCTATGCGGCTTATACTAGTTGGAGTGATTCTAGTGGATACATCTACCAACAGATTTTTTGCGCCGTAAGAATAGATACAGTCTTTGAAGTGTTTGCTTTCTTGTGAATCTTGTAACGTGTTGACATTAATATCCCCTAATAATATAACAATTATATGTTCTTGCTTGGACATTAATTTACATAATACTGTATCAAGGGAATTAAGAAATAATTCAAAATTTCCATTTGGTGATCTACACAGTGCTAAGATAAAGTACACAAAAGACAAGAATTTTAACTTAATTGTTACAATTTCACAGAGCAAATCAGAGGAATACGGTACTCTTTTACCCAAGCGATATTTTTGTAAGGGTCTACTAAGTTATTTGTTCTCAGGTAGATAGCCACTCCTCCACCTTTATGGTTAGAACGATAGTAAAAATCAGTTAATGAATAATTTTGGATTTTAAACAGGTGTATGTTATCTGCAGATTTTTGGTGTTCACTGACAACTAGTATGTGGGCTATAATATATGTAAGACAGTGGTCGAAAACATCAGTCTTATTACGTAATCCTTCTACATTATAATGAATGAAATAAATACTGCTTTCTTCAGGCACATTTTGTGCATGATCATTCCCTCTTCTGCTTTTTAGTTTCCCTTATTATTTATAATGTTGCAAATATCAGTAATCATCTTAGTGAAGGTCTTGGGGCCTAACCTATTTAAGTGAGTACCATCTTTCCCCAGACATTTGTTGCCTAAAAACTTATTTGGATCGATAAATATTGCTACTAGATTATTACAGATCTCACGAATATTACAATTTATCCTATCTATACAACTATCACTCACAGACCTTCTGTACATTATTCTACTGATTACAATTCTTGAAAACCTGTATAAATTTCTTGCTGATTGTCGGATTAAGTTCCTAGTTTCACTGACAATTTCTTCCTCAGTGATGCTGCGTAGTGAATTTGTTCATACATGAATGTGAACACCTTTGTAGATTCTTGTGGGTTCATCAGAAGATCCCTGATTTGAATTTCAAATATTGATTAAGTGATTATTTAATTGATTGATCCTGATACCAGGGCGAACATCGAGTCTAGGTTTTGGCACATCAACATTTTTTAGTAGTGAGTCACCTATAATGAGAAAGTCTTCTTGATTTTCCATTTCAGTAGTGACAACTAATTAGTTTTTTTCTCTATGTGATTTTGTTCCAGTGATATTTGTTTCCTGAACATTTTTGTTTTCACTTTGCACTTCTTCAAAAACAGTGGATATTAAAGGTTCAGAAATACAAGTATCGTCACTTCGCGAGTTTTCACTGTTAAGGTTGCTTACCACACCTTTCCCGCTTTTGATAGAAGATTTTTGCAGTTTCAATATGACCATCACAAACCTTGGAACTTAATGATTCAGTAAACTGGTTATCATCACTTTGCAAGTGTTCACCGTTAAGTTTGCTTACCACACTATTTCTGCACCAGAAGGAGTTCTTTTGAGTTCCACTTTCATCTTCTACACATAGAGCACAGCTAGAAGATTCCGTAAACTGGGTGTAGCCCATTCATCAGTTTTCACTGTTACATTTGTTTACAAATCTGTTACCGCTTTTGAGATGGTGTTTTTCATTTTCGCATTTTTCACTGTTACGTTTTTCATGTCTCATCAGCTCACTATTTTCTTGTTTCAGTAGTGCTATTTCTGATTTTAGATTGTCTATTTCAGTTTTCAGAGATTTAATAACTCGTTTTTTTGTGTTCACTGATGTCGCTAGTGTTACATTTTCCATATGTAAACACTCAAAATGTGACCATTGAAAATCGTCGCTGATGAATTTTAAACCCATCTTTGCACACTTTTCGTGTAGCCAGTAGTTGCACATCACACACCTGATTCCTTTTATAACACGTTTTTGACATTTTTTACATGCTGAAGTATTTAACTTATTACTTTTAAAGAGCAATGTGCCACTGCACTTTTCTACTGCCGCCATCTTGCAGTGGCATATTAATTAAAGGATCTTATCACGTATAAGCCACTCACATGTTAGGAACATTGAATGTATTTTTATCTTTAAGTAATTAAGAAAGCTTGGATACTGACTGTTCGATTTACATATTTAATGTAAACATGTGCAATAACATTGTAATTTGGCTGAAATGAATCTCTCAAACTGATGAGAATATTTGGAACAATAACACAGGCTAGTCATTTCATTTGGATGTATTTATATTTAATTCTAATATTGAAAGTCTGTAATAGCAATAAAGAAAACCTTGTTTGGGATTTTACAAAACTAATGGTAGCCAGCTTGCTGGCAGGCATTCTTGCTCAGAGGCCTTGTGATGCGCCACCTGCATCATTGTGTGCAATAGATCTGCAATGAGAAGTATATAAGAGTATCTGCCTCCTATTTCACATTACATAATGACTGAACCTAAAATGTTAATCCAGTTCATGGCAAGAATTCCAAGACAATGAGAAGATCTCAAGTTTAGTACACTGTAATACCAAGTTACACAACCCCCATACAGATTGTTTTTGATCAAGCTTTTGACTGCAAGAATTGTATTTATATTCATTTAATTTAAGGAAGAGAATTTTATGTCACAGCTTGGCTGAAAAACTAGGTGACAAAATAAGATGTAATGTAGCAGCACAGTCTGCATTTATTTGCTGGTGAAAGAGGATTCACAATGGATGGCATAGTAAATTACCACAATATGCCCACGTGAACAGATAGAAATCCTTGAGTAAGTGGGTTGTGAGGCATCAGCTTTGCTTCAGTATCAAAGTATGATCAGAAATTACCAGTGAAAGACTGATAGAGTGATACAGTTTACCGAACAGATTAACAGGTGCTGTTTCACTGAATTTTATGCAATGAATTACCAGTGCTATTGCATAGTATTAGCATTTGTAGTGCTCTGTCCAAATGTATGTGATTTAATTAATGAAAATTTAATATTACTCCTTTGTGTCTTTTAGTCACTCAACTGTGGCCATATATGGAGCTATGACAGACTGTCTCCTCATTGTGTAATTATTACCTTAAGGAAATGCAGTACTTCTGCTCCAGCTTCTCTTTAATAATATTTGAAGCCTTTTATATTTGTAATACGTATATTGTCCATAAACATACACAAAATCAACTGGATAACATGAAACTTCTATCAAATCATAACAACAGAGATGATACATTTCCAAATAAGTCTATGAAAAGAATGAATGAATATGAATGTAGCATTTCATTTGTCTGATCAATATCAAAACTGCTCGAAAGTATATATTCACAAAGAGTTTCAAGCTTCTCCAAACTAGGTTAGTGATCCTATGACTTTCAATATCCATGCCCACACAGGCACTTCTCACAAATTTACTGTGATCACTATCCCAACTCAGAGATGTGTCATCCCTTGGTGTGATTCTACACGTGCAAATAAAATAAGAGATGTACACATTATTTGTGTTCTCCTCTACAGTAACTTATTTTAAGGTTTTCCTTTGTACCATTTGTTGGTAAAACACACAGGGATACATATAATTCCTCAGGAGTGCTATTGCAAATTTCTTCCTGTTGCTAATCAAACTTGCCTCTTGTAATGCGGTGCTCATTTGAAGGTTCATATACATATGCTTTGTCATAATAACTATCAATTCTCAATAGTACTGCCAGCAGTTCATTTGTTTTTGCATATCAAGTAATGTTTATCATTTCTACCTACTGAAAGAACAAGTTGTCACAGTTCTTGTACAAACTTTTCAATGAATTAATGAAAATGACAAATTTAGCTAATGCAGGGTGTGCATTACAAAACCTAGTACAAGACTGGACCAGCATGTTTTATGCCATGTCATTTAAATATAATCACAGTAATACATTCCATAAAAGAATATTATTACAAACACATTTTCTGCTGAAATTACAATTAAATCTTTAAGGATTTACAGAAATGAGTTTAACATATGTGTGTCATGTCATGGAGTTCTTATTCTGATGACAATCTTACAAAACACAATAACAGTATTATCTGAAATTACATTAAGCTGAAACTATTAACTACATTTTAATGGGCATTTAAATTACTACCTAATTATAGTATGCCACAAGATGCTAACATAGTTTTGAAATCACCATATAGTGCAGATACTGAGTCATAGATAGGCACAACAAAAAGACTGTCACAATATGAGCATTCGGCCAGCAAGGCCTTTGTTGAAAATAGACAACAGAAAAACACACACACACACACACACACACACACACACACACACACACACACATGCGCAAAGGCAACTCACACACACATAACTGCAGCCTCTGGCAGCTGAAGCTACATAATATTGCTACGTTCCATCGTGTATTTGCCATTGTTTGACAATTTTGGAATTGTTACATCACTGGCATGTTACAGAATTGATGACTTTTACCTTAGAAATCCAATATACTTCAGTACTGAAAATGGCCATGTGTTGACAATAGCACAAATATTTTATAATCAGATAATCACATAGTTAAAATGACTGTGAGACTGACATTAGAACTATTTAAATATGTGATATGAAACCAATTAAAGTTTGAGTAGCAATAAAGACCTGAATAAACAAATTTAATTGGTGTTCACAATGAATAAGTACTATATGCATCATTGGTATCGAGATCTGTGGTTCACAAGGTACTCTATGACTCTCTATGTGCCATCCAATTCTGCCACATTACAGTATGTAACTCCACATATCATCTCACTTAGATTAATAGTCTTGTTGTAAATAAAGCTGCTTTTCCTCATTCACATCTCAAGATTCTATCACTTTTAAATCCTTTTATGGTCTCAATAAAATCTTTTGATAAGTCTCTTTAATTACTAATCCATTATAAAGTTAATAACCATTATCTTGTAAGTAGATTAATGTGCTTCTCATGTTGTACTTCTGGGTATTTCATCATGATTAACAATATGGTAGTAATCATACCATACTTTTAATTGAAAGAATGTGCCCTTAGATTTGCACTCAATATTTTCTTAGTATGATGAATATTCAAACCTTTAAGTCCACTACAGTATAATTATTTTAATGTGCTTGTACTCCTTTCACCTAATACTACCTTATCATTGGAATATTTGATGCTTAATGGCACTGCAGTAAAGTTATAATAATACTCTTGCAAGCATGAGTACGTGAAAGACTTTTCAAAACATGTAGATTTCATGAGAAAACAATAGATTCTGGCTGTTATTAGCCTTTCATAACAGTTTTACAGTTTTTTTCTTAATCACAGTATAGGTAGGACTGGATTTGGAGTAGTTATAAATCTTACATTTTCCTATGACTTTTGTGTTGTAACACATGTCTTATTTTTATTCACAACTGATACAAAAGAGTTATATGTTTGCATCTGTTACTGTCCTTTGAATTAGTCACCAGCGTTGTATAGAAACCATTGCCAGCAATGTGGAAGGAGTAGTACACCATTAGCAGAGCCTGTTCTCTTGATGGTGTGAATGGCGTGGTCTACTGCCTGTCAAATCTGTGGAACAGTTCTGAAGCAAATGCCATGACGTTGTTCCTTCATCTTCTGAATCAAATCAAAGTCACAAGGACTTAAGTCTGGGGAGTATGGTGGATGGTACAGTACTTCCCAGTCCCACTGACTGAACAGAGCAGCCACAGCTTGCACTATATGTGCCAGTGCATTGTCGTGCAAACTGATGGGTGGGTTGCACAGAAAGTGTTGCCGCTTCTTTTGCAAATCTGGTCGTAGGTGATGCTCCAAAAATGAACAGTAATACTGGCCATTGATGGTCTACCGTGGAGGAACATAATGTGTTAGGATAAAACCATCACAGCCGTACATGATAATCACCATAACTTTAGACCATTCCATCCCACCATCAACAGAACAGGCTCTGCTAACGCTATCCTACACCTTCCACACTGCTGGCAATGACTTTTACACAATGCTGGTGACTACTTTGATAGACAGTAACAAGTGCAAACATGTAACTCTTTTGTATCAGTTGTGAATAAATAGTTGCCACTATTTAAGTTCCAACGCTCGGATTTGTGGCATCGACAACTACGAACGACATATCTCTGCCATCGCAAGATCTTTGACTCCTTAACCTAATGGCCCAGACCATCTTACTTATTCAGTTCACAGTATGACTTGCTGTAATGTGGATGTTTGTACTTGCTTATATGAAATATATCCAGTCTTACAGTATTAAGTGTGTTTTCCTTGGGCTACAACCCAACTGAGTTCTCACAGTGGTAACTCTGACATGGGACCACTGTGGGAATTCCTTTTGGGTTGAAGCCCAAGGAAAACACACTTAATACTGTAAGACTCAATATATTTCACAAGATGTCTACATTACAGCAAGTCATACAGTGAGGACTCGTGCTCAAGCTATGACCCCTCAGAGTTGCTGCCACAGCCCTCACCAGAACATTTGCCTGTGTCATCATCAATGCTGTTCCTTGGGTTCTCACTCCCTCTCTCTACCTCCTCCCTGCTAATCCCTCTAGTGGTTCTGCAAACCAAAATCCCATCTGAACGTGTGGAGGACATTACCATTCTCATTGATGACAACCACATCTTCATCCTGCTGCAAGACAACTTGCCCCACCTGAGCAGGGACCCAGTTCATCAGGTGATTTGCAGCTCCCACCTGCTCCTGCAAGGGGTTGACCACATGGTCCTTTGAGCAATGGTGACCCCCCCTAGGGAGGGTTTCAGTTCGTATGCTGCCAGCCAAACATACGGGGGCACAGTCCCTCCACACAGTGGTCCATCCCCACATGCTGGCCGACGCCTTGTCCATCCCCACATCACTGCCATTGCCCTTACTGCTTTCATTGCCGGACATGCCCTTCTTCCATTGCACTCAAACCGTGGTCCACACTGCGGTGTGGGTGGAGGTTGGTGGGGAGTGTGGGGGGGGGGGGGGGGGGGGGGGGGAGGAGATTGTTTGGCATCAACAAGTACGAACAACACATCTCAGCCATTGCGAGATCTTTAACCTAACAGCCTGTGCCATCTTGCTTATTTAGTTCACTGTATGACATGCTGTAATGTGGACATTTGTCCTTACCAATATGAAATATATCAAGTCTTACAGTATCAAGTGTGTTTTTTGTGGGCTAAAACCCAACAGAATTACCACATACTGTTTTCTTCCTACTTTCTTTCTACATTGAGTTGTATTACTCCTATTAGATGCCTCGTTCTACCTCATCTCCATCTGCTAAGGACCCATCTAGACCACTTTAGCCAGCAGTCCTTGTAAATAATTTTCTTGCATATTATTTTAGCTAGCACTCCTTGCCATTAAGTAATTCATTATAAAATCATAGTAGACTGCCATACTATTAATTTAAAAGGTACTAAGGCACATAACTGTTGTTAACTTCAATACTGATGTTAACATGTCATAAATTATGCTGCCAGCCCACTATGCTGCCTATACTTCTCTTGTCAATGAGATATTGATAACTTCTGAAATACAAATCTTATGACAGTGCATATTAGAACAATTACAGCTGTGCTCACCAATACTTTTACAATACTGGTTATAAATTTCTAGTACAGTTATAACATTATTCTTCGAAAGCTGATACAGAGGGTGGCATATGAAACATTCCTTTTCAATCTGAGGTACTTGCACCAAATGACATAAATCCATATGTGAAACAACTGGAAAACCTAAATACTCCTTTATTGATAATCTATCTCTCTTAGTGCTGTTTTTTAATCATATTTTACATGATTTTCACTTAATTTAGGTTCAGTCTTGATGTGGCTTAATAATGTTTAACGATTATTGAATTGAATTGAATTGTATTTATTTGATCCTGTAAGATTACATTGTGTACAGTAAATGTACGTGTAATATAGGACATGTTAAAGTATTAACATTCTTTATCACTTATTTTTCTACACCTTTAGCTTACATTTTTACATCACTGATAATGAGTAACAATGTATACAAATTTAATGGCATAAGTATTCTGCAATACTGTAAAACTCTTTTTCAATGAGATAGTCTTTAAGTTTCTTTGGAAAGTCATTGTGAAGTACACTATCTTGCAGGTTTTTGGGCAGACTTCTTAGTAGTCTGATACCAGAGTACTGGGGTCCTTTTTCTAGCATTGCCAGTTGGTGGGGCATGCTCCATACTTCATTCTTCCTTCTTGTATTGTGGGTGTGCACAGTAGCATTTGTAATCCAGTCCTCACTACCTTTTGTGATGCACATTATTCTTTTGTATATATACAACGATGAAAAAGTTAAGATACCTAAATTATTGAAACAGTTTCTGCACATTTCAGAGGTCTTTCTTCTTAAAATGGTCCTAATTGCTTTTTTTTGTAATGTGAACACTCGTTTTGTCTCTTGTTTGTTTGAGTTTCCCCAAACAGTCACTCCATACTGTAAGTATGGTTCGAAAAGTCCATGATACACTGTACACAGAAGGTTCTTGTCTGAATACTGTGATAGCTGCATCATTAAGAATATGACAGAGCTGAGTTTCTTAGTGACATTATTAATATGTTTTTTTCCATTTCAGTTCATTATCCACAAGAATACCTACGAATCTAGCAGATTCTACTTCTTCCAGCCTTGTTCCATCAACCTCTAAATCCATGTCTACAGCCTTTTCCTTGTTTTTAAACACTGCATACATAGTCTTTTTTAGATTTATAACCAGTCCATTTTCCAACAGCCATTGAGCTGAGACATTTGCAGATATGTATGCTCTTCTCTCAAGCTGTTCCATATTTTGGTCACTATTTAGTATTGTCATGTCATCAGCATACAATATTTTCTTTTCTTCCTCCTCAACGCCCAAATCATTGACAAATACATTAAATAACAATGGCCCCATTACTGAACCCTGCAGCACTCCATATTTGATGAATTTGGTTTCCGATTGGTACAAGTTTCCTAATGATACATACTGCTAGCGGTTGCACAAGTAAGATTTTATCCATTCACCTGGTTGCCCCCGAATGCCATAGTTGCTTAATTTTTGTATCAGCATTTCATGGTCAATGGTGTCAAATGCCTTTGAAAGATCCAGAAACATTGCAGAGACAACCTTTTTCTCATCTAAGGATTGTAAAATGTATTCTGTTAGACAGACAACTGCTGATTCTGTAGATTTACCCTTTCTGAAACCATGTTGTGAGGGTATGAGAATGTTACGTTTGTCCAAATAGTTAACTAATCTGGTATACATAAGCATTTCTAGGATTTTTGAGAAACCTGATATCAGTGAAACTGGTCTGTAGTTGTTGGGATCATCCTTACATCCTTTCTTGTACACTGGCACTACCTTCGTTGTCTTCAGTTTTTCTGGAAAAATTGCATCTCTGAAAGAACAGTTTGCTATGCTCAGCAGTGGTGTTATTATCTCCTCACATACCAGCTTTATTACATGATTTGATATTTCATCATCACCAGCTGATTTCTTGGACTTCAGTTTCTGTATAGTTTTCCACAATTCATCTTCCGTGACTGGTCTTAAGAACATAGCACTGCATGATCTTTTTGGTACCTTAATACCCTTCTGTTTTTGACTATTTCTTTCCAATTTTAAATTTTCTACTACTCTGATATAATTATTAATCAGTATGTTTGTTATTTCCATTTCCATCTGTGACCACTGTGTTGTCTATTTTAATTGACCTAATACTTTCTTCTTTGTTTGACCCATCTTTTTCCTTTCTTTCAGCATTGATTGCATTCCAAGCTGCCTTTGCCTTGTTATTTGAGTTCGCTATAGTGGTGTCAATTGCTCTTGCTTTGGCTTCTCTTACTGTTTTTCTATACTTCGCCCATCCATCTCACATCCTGAAGCTTCCTTCACTGTTCTAGTATTTCACTGGTAATCCACTGTGTTTGATCTTGCTGCCTTTCTTGTCTCTTTACTTTAGGAAATGCTACATTAAAATGGTACTTAATTGTTGAAATAAATGCATCATACACTCCTGGAAATTGAAATAAGAACACCGTGAATTCATTGTCCCAGGAAGGGGAAACTTTATTGACACATTCCTGGGGTCAGATACATCACATGATCACACTGACAGAACCACAGGCACATAGACACAGGCAACAGAGCATGCACAATGTCGGCACTAGTACAGTGTATATCCACCTTTCGCAGCAATGCAGGCTGCTATTCTCCCATGGAGACGATCGTAGAGATGCTGGATGTAGTCCTGTGGAACGGCTTGCCATGCCATTTCCACCTGGCGCCTCAGTTGGACCAGTGTTCGTGCTGGACGTGCAGACCGCGTGAGACGACGCTTCATCCAGTCCCAAACATGCTCAATGGGGGACAGATCCGGAGATCTTGCTGGCCAGGGTAGTTGACTTACACCTTCTAGAGCACGTTGGGTGGCACAGGATACATGCGGACGTGCATGGTCCTGTTGGAACAGCAAGTTCCCTTGCCGGTCTAGGAATGGTAGAACGATGGGTTCGATGACGGTTTGGATGTACCGTGCACTATTCAGAGTCCCCTCGACGATCACCAGTGGTGTACGGCCAGTGCAGGAGATCGCTCCCCACACCATGATGCCGGGTGTTGGCCCTGTGTGCCTCGGTCGTATACAGTCCTGATTGTGGCGCTCACCTGCACGGCGCCAAACACGCATACGACCATCATTGGCACCAAGGCAGAAGCGACTCTCATCACTGAAGACGACACGTCTCCATTCATCCCTCCATTCACGCCTGTCGCGACACCACTGGAGGCGGGCTGCACGATGTTGGGGGCGTGAGCGGAAGACGGCCTAACGGTGTGCGGGACCATAGCCCAGCTTCATGGAGACGGTTGCGAATGGTCCTCGTCGATACCCCAGGAGCAACAGTGTCCCTAATTTGCTGGGAAGTGGCGGTGCAGTCTCCTACAGCACTGCGGAGGATCCTACGGTCTTGGCGTGCATCCGTGCATCGCTGCGGTCCGGTCCCAGGTCGACGGGCACGTGCACCTTCCGCCGACCACTGGCGACAACATTGATGTACTGTGGAGACCTCACCCCCCACGTGTTGAGCAATTCGGCGGTACGTCCACCCGGCCTCCCGCATGCCCACTATACGCCCTCGCTCAAAGTCCGTCAACTGCACATACGGTTCACGTCCACGCTGTCGCGGCATGCTACCAGTGTTAAAGACTGCGATGGAGCTCCGTATGCCACGGCAAACTGGCTGACACTGACGGCGGCGGTGCACAAATGCTGCGCAGCTAGCGCCATTCAACGGCCAACACCGCGGTTCCTGGTGTGTCCGCTGTGCCGTGCGTGTGATCATTGCTTGTACAGCCCTCTCGCAGTGCCCGGAGCAAGTATGGTGGGTCTGACACACCGGTGTCAATGTGTTCTTTTTTCCATTTCCAGGAGTGTATTTTTCATTTACACTCTGGGCTTTTTTGTTCACTGATGATCCTAATTTCTTTGGTTGTTTGTTTTGGTTCTGATACTGTGTCATTACTTCTGCAAAAGCTGATTAGTTATCCATGATGATCAGATATTTCTGTCTGAACTACATGTGACTCATAGTTACACATATTAGTAATTATGTTGTCAATAACTGTCTCACTTTGTGAAGTCACTCTTGTTGGTGCAGTTATTGTCACTTTCATGTTATGCTGTATTAACAATTCTTCAAAATCCTGTCTTATTTTTGTGTCTTTTCCCATGTCAATGTTGAAGTCTCCACATATAATAAGATTTCTCTTCATATTCATTCTCAGTAAGCTAGCAATTTTTATTAGAAAGATGCTAATATTGCCATATGGTGACCTGTACACACAAAACACTCTAAAATCCTCTGCCACTATACCAGTAACTTCAAAGTCTATTTCTCTAGCTATGGGTAATGTAGCAGCTTCACTGTTTACATTCTTTGATAGAGTACCTGTTTTAATATATATACAAACGCCACCACCCTTATATTTAGATCTGCAGAAGTAATTAGCTAGTTTGTAGTCCTTTATTGCAACATTATGCATTTTACTTTCAGTTAGTCCATGTTAACTTATGCATAATATGTCTGGTCTTACTTCACTCAGGAGTACTTCTGCTTCTAATTTTTTGTTACCAAAGTATTGAATATTTTGATGAAGTACTTTTATGTAATTTTTCTTTTGTTGGTTTACATGTTGTGAGCTGTATTCTGGGGCAAATTCTTTGGTATCGTCTTTTTTTATATGGTGCTTATATTTTTCTTTTCCAACTGGAGCGTATGATTTTTCACCCCCTTCAGGCCATATTAGTTTCCCTTGCATCTAATGATTTTGCAGACATCTGCAAACATTCTGCTGAACGTTACAGACCCCAGTCTATTTAAATGCAAGCCATCCTTTGCTAGTGAGTTTTCACATAGGAATTTGTTTGGGTCTATAAAAATTGCCCCAAGACAATCACATTGTTCTTTAAGAGCACAGTTTATTTTGGCAATATATTTTTCACTCACCGACCTTCTGTTTATGATTCCGCTAAGTATCAGACGAGATCCTGCATACATATTTCTTGCAGAACGAATCATGTTTCTTGTTTCGCTTGCCATTTCTTCCTCACTGCTGCTCCTTAATGAATTCGTTCCAACATGTATAAACACCCCATTATAGTTATGTCTGGTTTCAGAATCTGGTTCTGTAGTATCTTGTCATGCATTTACCATATTTTTAAAATGTTTACCGAGTTGATGCGTTCTAATTCCAGGTCGTACGTCGATCTTGCAATTGGGGACAGCGATATTCTTCAGCAGCGAATCGCCAATTGTTAAAAGGTCATTTTCCTTTTGTTGCGTATCTGTTGACTTGTTTTTCCTTTTGCTGTATGTCACCACCTTCCATTTATATTTATCTTCTGGTTTATGGCTTACTGAGTTTACCGAGACATCAACGGGAACACTTGAAATGTTGTTTTTAAAGTTTTGTAATAGGCAGTAGTCAAAACTGGATCTGCCACTTTTCATGCATGGTCATTTTTACTAATTAGGCCATGTGAGCAACTTGTCGTACTGTAATGTAGCAGACAAGGAAACAATATAATAAAGTTACAATGCCTTGACTGATGCACATTCTGATATGCTCATGGTGTATTGAACACATATTTTGTGGGTGACTGCTAATATGACCATTCTTGATGCCACTTGAGTATATTATTGCAATTGCCTTTACAGTCAAACAGGCTTGTTTCTGGCTTTCAGGTTACTATTATTTTACTAAATCTACATTCACAACATTCACTAAATTTTTCACAATATCAGTTTCACATCAGTTCCTGAAATCACATTCCAAAATACCTGATATTTATAATGTTCACTACTAAATCAGGATTCACAGAATATACTAGCAATAAAAGTAATCTCATAATTAAGAATCAAATTACCATTTTTTGAAATTGCGAACCACACGAACTGGATAGGATTTAATACAGAAAACACATTTAACAACAAATCTCAGTTTATGTAAGAGGCTCACCAGTTCTTGTAGAGCTTATTTCTGTATCTTAAGTAATGCAAAAACACAGTCTTCAATTATTACTTTAATTACACACATTTTATAAGAACAGTGTATAACATATTGATTGCTAAATTTTATTTATAATCTGATGGTTGAACCTGCCAAAGGGCAGTTCCATTTCCTCGCAATACACTTTTGATTTAAATTGTATTAATGTTGTGTTTCACGTTCAGCCTGCTTTGCAACATTTCTAACAAGATCAGTGTACTTAAAGAAGTGTATTGATACAGTGAAGATGGAATCACTGTAACTGAAAGTGTAATAATTGATTATCACAACCAAAACTTGAAATAGATAATGGGATGGACAGCAGAACTGATAAAAAATCTCTAATGTCAATGCTATAAAGATTGAATTAAAATCCAAAGCCTTGAATAATAGTATTCAGATCAAAGAAATCACTGTCTGCATTGGCAAATTAAATTCCACTGTACAATTAGAGCAGAAAAAGCTTAATGTTCAACCAGATTGTAACCCTAAAGATGTACAAAACAATGTTATTAATGATAAAAATGTCAATGTTGTGGTTATCTTCACAATTTCATATAATGAGAAAAAAAATTGTTCTTTTTTTAGATACTGCCAACAAATTTTTGTTTTATAACAACTACTACATCCTAGCAGAGCTCCTCACTGTGGCTCTACGAAACAAAAAGTATATTTAATCACACAATGGAAAATCCAGGATGGAATGTAAAGTGTATTTAATCTAATTATATTTGTTTTGAGCGTTAGGTTTGATACTGGTATATGATTTTCTGGAAACAATCAGCTCATTTTGATACTTATTGTTCACACACATGTGAAGAAGTTCTGATAAAACAAGAGGGACTCCACAGTATAATATTCAGCAACATAAATCAACTATTGTCATAATTTTTATTAAATTTACCTTCTCAAACTCATTCTCAAGTGTGTTGTGCTGTCGCAGAAGACTGGTCTTTTCTTCTGAATATTTTGCCAGACATATACTGGTGTTCTGTAAAAGAGAAGCTTTTTACTTAATGCTGTAATTGGCAGCATATTCTGTGTAAAATTTAAAGCAATTATAAAACTCTGGTAATGTATTTTGACATGACAATTCAAATAGTAAACTACTTTAAAGTTATTCCAGTAATAGACCACGTGTTGATTCTGGTAAAATTCCGTGTAAAGTATCTAATCCATCTCTTATTCTGAATCAAACTGTGATTTTAGATGCCATGTATTCAAAAGAAGTCCTTCCTACATCAACATATCTGTATATCTACGTACATAATCCACGAACCACTGTATAATGGCTGGCAGATGGAGCTTTTTACCATTGTTACTAATAATTCTTCACACGTCTCTCAGCTTAGCTTTCTGTCACTTGCTCAGTCTATGCATTTTTCTAGCTATGTTATGTAATATGCTGAAATCTCCTACCCTGCCTCCCTCACCCCCACCACCCTTCTGTGTTACTATCAGAAATGAAATTGACATAAATAATGAAAGGTGTTCAATACATCCATGTGAATATGACTATACTCGATGTTAACAAATTTCTCTTCTTCAGAAACGCTTTCCTTGGCATTACCATTCTACATTGTATATCCTCTCTACTTAGACCATCATCAGTTATTTTGCTCCCCAAATAGCAAAACTCCTTTACTATTTTAAGTGTCTCATTTCCTAATCGAATTCCCTCAGCATCACCCGACTTAATTCGACTACATTCCATTATCCTTGTTTTGCTTTTGTTGATGTTCATCTTATATCCTCCTTTCAAGACACTGTCCATTCCATTCAACTGCTCTTCCAAGTCCTTTGCTGTCTCTGACAGAATTACAATGTCATTGGCGAACCTCAACGTTTTTATTTCTTCTCCATGGATTTTAATACCTACTCCAAATTTTTCTTTTGTTTCCTTTACTGCTTGCTCAACATGCAGATTGAATAACATCAGGGAGACGCTACAATCCTGTCTCACTCCCTTCCCAACCACTGTTTCCCTTTCATGCACCTCGACTCTTATGACTGCCATCTGGTTTCTGTACAAATTGTAAATAGCCTTTCGCTCCCTGTATTTTACCCCTGCCACCTTCAGAATTTGAAAGAGAGTATTCCATTCAACATTGTCAAAAGCTTTCGCTAAGTCTACAAATGTTAGAAACGTAGGTTTGCCTTCCCTTAATCTTTCCTCTAAGATAAGTCGTAGGGTCAGTATTGCCCCATGTGTTCCAACATTTCTATGGAATCCAAACTGATCTTCCCCAAGGTCGGCTTCTACCAGTTTTTCCATTCATCTGTAAAGAATTCACGTTAGTATTTTGCAGCCATGACTTATTAAACTGACAGTTCAGTAACTTTCAGATCTGTCAACACCTGCTTTCTTTGGGATTGGAATTATTACATTCTTCTTGAAGTCTGAGAGTAATTCTCCTGTCTCATACATCTTGCTCACCATATGGTAGAGTTTTGTCAGGACTGGCTCTCCCAAGGCCGTCATTAGTTCTAATTGGATGTTGTCTGCTCCAGGGGCCTTGTTTCGACTCAGGTTTTTCAGTGGTCTGTCAAAATCTTCGCGCAGTATCGTATCTCCCATTTCATATTCATCTACATCCTCTTCCATTTCCATAATATTGTCCTCAAGTATATCACCCCTGTATAGACCCTCTACATACTCCTTCCACCTTTCTGCTTTCCCTTCTTTGCTTAGAACTGGGTTTCCATCTGAGCTCTTGATATTCATACAGGTGGCTCTCTTTTCTCCAAAGATCTCTTTAATTTTCCTATAGGCAGTATCTATCTTACCCCTTACATTTGTCCTCTAGCCATCCCTGCTTAGCCATTTTGCACTTACTGTCCATCTCATTTTTGAGATGTTTGTGTTCCTTTTTGCCTGCTTCATTTACTGCATTTATATATTTCCTCCTTTCATCAATTAAATTCAATATTTCTTCTGTTACCCAAGGATTTCTACTAGCCCTTGTCTTTTTACCTACCTGATCCTCTGCTGCCTTCACTACTTCATCCCTCAGAGCTACCCATTCTTCTACTACTGTATTTCTTTCCCCCATTCCTGTCAATTGTTCCCTTATGCTCTCCCTGAAACTCTGTACAACCTCTGGTTCTTTCAGTTTATCCAGGCCTCATCTCCTTAAATTCTCACCTTTTTACAGTTTCTTCAGTTTTAATCTTCAGTTCATAACCAATAGATTGTGGTCAGAGTCCACATCTGCCCCTGCAAATGTCTTACAACTTAAAACCTGGATGACACATGGATGGTTCAAATATATTTTGGCTTTCTATGATCTCTTTTCAAAATATGTGAAATTATATCCTTTGAAAAATCTCCACGTTCGACCCATTATGCAAATTTATCAACAACTATATGACTGAGCTTGGCAAACCTATAGTGATTTTGACAGACAATGTTGCTTATTATACAAGCAAAGTATGGAGAGACACTATGAAAGAACAAGGAATCCAGCACATTTACATCTCAAGATTTTACCCATGTAGAAATCCAATTGTAAGAATCTACTGAGAGTTGAACCAATTTTTATGGACGTACATACCCAAACAACATTATAAATGGATCGAATGGATTTATGAATTTGAGAAAGTGTATAATGGCTTACCTTATTTATCGACAGGTTATTCACCTAACCAAACAGTATTTGGTGAAAGTATTGTGCCAGAATGGATGAAGAAATTACCTGTGATAGAACAAAAGATTATGAAGAAAGAAGATATGGTGAAAAAGGTCTATGAAAACCTGAAGCATCAAGCACAATTGAGAAAAACCCAGTTTGATAAAAACGTGAAGAAAGTAGTCACATATGATGTTGGGGAAGAAATTATATTGAGAAATCGCCCAAAAGCATCAACCAGGAAAAGACTGAATAAGAAATGGCAATATTTATATACAGGTCCATACAAAATAATGAAAATACCCCATGAAGGGAGCTACCTCCTGGCAGATTGTGATATTGATGTAATTAAAGGCTTGTTCCCTCACATAGACCTGAAGAAGTATTATCACTAATGAACCAAATATAGATTCAAGAAACACTGAATGATACCAAGACTACACTCAGCATGGACTCGTGGATAAATACATAGTTATACTAACTTACTAAGAAAATTAAAGAAAGTACCGAAGATTTCCATGAGATACCTTCTTGGTATCAGCGACAATGACGATGCTGAAATACGATTTATCCTCTCATCGAACAGCAAGGATGGATGATTTAAAAGTGGAATTAAGAGGAAAAGAAGAGGACCAAATCCTCTCTGGTTAAACAAGTGGCCTGATAAGGGTCGTGACCTAGGATGCCAATCGTCGAACCCAGCTGTGATCCCTGCCTTGCACAGTCGATTGAAGAACTGAGGGCTTCATCCAAGAAAAAATATGATGTGAATATGAAGTGATCAGTATGAAGTGTTTGTAAGATGACCTATAAACAAATGTGGAATTTAGTTAAGGGCATTTTGTCTGTGCCCATTAACTCAACTTAAATACTGTAGAATGTATGTACTGACTTGTTGAGTGAATCCGAGAGTGAGTGGATTCACCAAAACAAATACCCTCTCCTGTCACAGTACACAACAAATAAGCCTGTTCTGTCTGGAACCCTCTTCAAGACATCACAGTCTTGGAGACTATGTAACAATATGAGTCAAGATAGATGTAACGGAACTTGAATAGCATATTTGCCTCTATTGGTTACAGTAGAGAGATTGATCTTTTGGTCCTGTCTGTATATTTATATATAATATTGATATGAATATAATAGCAGGAAACATTCCACATGGGAAATATATATCTAAAAACAAAGATGATGTAACTTACCAAATGAAAGCGTTGGTATGTTGATAGACACACAAACAAAAACAAACACACACACAAAATTCAAGCTTTCGCAACCCACAGTTGCTTCTGAGGAAAGAGGGAAGGAGAGGGAAAGACAAAAGGATGTGGGTTTTAAGGGAGAGGGTAAGGAGTCATTCCAATCCCGGGAACAGAAAGACTTACCTTAGGGGGAGAAAAGGACAGGTATACACTCACACACACACACACACATATCCATCCGCACATATACAGACACAAGCAAACATATGTAAAGGCAAGGAGTTTGGGCAGAGATGTCAGTTGAGGCAGAAGTACAGAGGCAAAGATGTTGTTGAGTGACAGGTGATGTATGACCAGTGGCAACTTGAAATTAGCGGAGGTTGAGGCCTGATGGGTAACGGGAAGAGAGGATATATTGAAGGGCAAGTTCCCATCTCCGGAGTTCTGATAGGTTGATGTTAGTGGGAAGTATCCAGACAACCCGGACGGTGTAACACTGTGCCAAGATGTACTGGCCATGCACCAAGGCGTATTAAGCCACAGGGTGATCCTCATTACCAACAAACACTGTCTGCCTGTGTCCATTCATGCGAATGGACAGTTTGTTGCTGGTCATTCCCACATAGAAAGCTTCACTGAGTAGGGAGGTCAGTTGGTAAATCACGTGGGTGCTTTCACACGTGGCTCTGTCTTTGATTGTGTACACCTTCCGGGTTACAGGACTGGAGTAGGTGGTGGTGGGAGGGTGCATGGGACAGGTTTTACACCAGGGGCAGTTATAAGGGTAGGAGCCAGAGGGTAGGGAAGGTGGTTTGGGGATTTCATAGGGATGAACCAAGAGGTTACGAAGGTTAGGTGGATGGCAGAAAGACACTCTTGGTGGAGTGGGAAGGATTTCATGAAGGATGGATCTCATTTCAGGGTAGGATTTGAGGAAGTTGTATCCCTGCTGGAGAGCCACATTCAGAGTCTGATCCAGTCCCGGATAGTATCCTGTCGCAAGTGGGGCACTTTTGGGATTCTTCTGTGGGAGGTTCTGGGTTTGAGGGGATGAGAAAGTGGCTCTGGTTATTTGCTTCTGTACCAGGTCGGGAGAGTAGTTGCAGGATGCAAAAGCTGTTTTCAAGTTGTTGGTGTAATGTTTCAGGGATTCAGGACTGGAGCAGATTCGTTTGCCACAAAGACCTAGGCTGTAGGGAAGGGACCGTTTGATATGGATTGGGTGGCAGCTGTCATAATGGAGGTACTGTTGCTTGTTGGTGGGTTTGATGTGGACAGATGTGTGAAGCTGGCCATTGGACAGATGGAGGTCAATGTCGAGGAAAGTGGCACGGGATTTGGAGTAGGACCAGGTGAATCTGATGGAACCAAAGGAGTTGAGGTTAGAGAGGAAATTCTGGAGTTCTTCTTCACTGTGGGTCCAGATCATGAAGATGTCATCAATAAATCTGTACCAAACTTTGGGTTGGCAGGCCTGGGTAACCAAGAAGGCTTCCTCTAAGTGACCCATAAATAGGTTGGCGTACAAGGGGGCCATCCTGGTACCCATGGTTGTTCCCTTTAATTGTTGGTATGTCTGGCCTTCGAAAGTGAGGAAGTTGTGGTTCAGGATCAAGCTGGCTAAGGTAATGAGGAAAAAGGTTTTAGGTAGGGTGGCAGGTGATCGGCGTGAAAGGAAGTGCTCCATCGCAGCAAGGCTCCTTACCCTCTCCCTTAAAACCCATATCATTTCGTCTTTCCTTCTCCTTCCCTCTTTCCTGATGAAGCAACTGTGGGTTGCGAAAGCTTGAATTTTGTGTGTGTGTTTGTGTTTGTTTGTGTGTCTATCAACATACCAACACTTTCATTTGGTAAGTTACATCATCTTTGTTTTTAGATGCATATAATATTGCATGAATAAAGGCTGGGCAAGTGTAAAGCTATCGTTAAAAATGCATACTGCATGATTTGTTATGATTTCGTCGGTCATATTAATAATAACATGCTTTTGAAAACAATTAAAATATAATGGCGATACCTGTTTAGTGTTATTGGAAATAATATGTAGTAAATTAATGAGTATGGTAGCCGATCCTATAAGAACAGGTAAGATTGGGCATATTGAGGTGTTATGCTTTATATCGACGAAGCCGATGATAAGGCGTCATTTTGTTCATTTACTCTTAGAAATAAACAACTATAGAAGTATAAGTATTTTACACAATTCTTACAGAGTACTAACATCAATCAAGCAAATCAATTTGACAAATGAATATTTCAAATAGTAAAAATTAACACCAAGACATGTGAGTTACAGCACAAAAACAAAAAATTCTAAGATAACAAATAATTACAATAAACTTATAGAATACTCTGCTGACTAACCTTGCTAGATCCTTAACTATAGTATATACTGATTATCATCACACACTTTGGAGTGTCTTCGGAAGAATTTCTGGCTCTACAATACTGAGAACCAGTTCTTGCAGCCACACATACTTATATGTACTCAATTAATAGCTTTCTTTATTATTTGTCACTACATGTAATTTTTTTCCTTTTGTCTTATATCCTTAAGAAGTTAAGACAGTCTATTATAACAACTCACATCCTATTGCTTAAAGCTGGTAACTACTCGACTCACCACATCATCGAACATGTTGTATTTCCAGTCAGCTTACTCTTCCATTACAAAATAACTATGTGGTTTCAAACAAAATTTTATATACTAGTATACAAATTTATTCTTCAAACACTTCTCATTTACAGTTCATAATCAAATCTTTACACCATTTACACTGCAATTTATTCCCTCTGGGAACAGCAAGGGTGCAAATGTATGTATTAGTGGGTAATTTAACAACTCTGATAGATTTAAGTATATTATCTGTTACCCATTTGGAATTTGTTATTGCTGTGTAAAGTTATCACGTTTCCCATTAACTCAATTCCTTCAAGGTTTTATGATGTGCCATACCATACTGACCAACACTTTCCACATTGCTTTCTAATTCCTCAACACCTTCACTCGTAGTGCTCCCCTTTCAACCTTTACTGAACTCTAATTAATCCTTCTGATTACAAAATGGTAAGGTCTCTAACATCTTCCATATATAATATCCTCTAACTTTCTTTTTAACTTTTTTTTCCCCATTTTACTTTGTATTATAATCCTCTCCGAACTACTGCTCATCTTATTTTATCTCTTTCCTCATTAACAAACATCATCTATCCCTTCTGCACTTCATGATTTCTCTCCATCTCATAACATTCCTATAAGTATCACTCATTATAAATATTTCTTCACTATTATTCTGACCTATTCCTTCTACACTTCAGTAGTTACCTATTACATTATCTTAACATTTCCCATCAAATGTTATGAGTTCATCCAGCAGTCACTTCTAATCCTTTCCTCCACACACATCCACAACCAAATCCTATCCACAGCTTCTCTACTTTACATGCACATTACACATCATCAATTTTTTTATTTTTTTATTTTTAATGACTATCAATGTACAGTAACTGAATCTCAGCTACCTTGTTATTATTGTTCAAGCTACTTATAAACCAGATTCATTGCCACACTATCATACTATTCTTTGCTTTTGTTAGTACTTTCAACCTTACTACACAAAACTGTTCCCAAAAAATTATCTTAATATTGTTGATCTTTCAACAAATCTTCCACCACTAATTCGTTATCTGATCATCCTCAGGAAAAATGAACAAACAAGAATACAGTCACATTAGGTAGCATATACTTAGTCCTTGCTCTGGATAGTTTGATAGTTGAAGCATTGCTTTAACAGATATAAAGAATAGTAGAAGAGTGGGAAGCAGTGCAGAAAACTTAAAAATGAAACAGCACTGTCACAGCTTGGGGCCCTATGCACACCACTGCACTAAAGAGTAGTGAAACACACGAGGTTCACTCTTCACACCCAGTCATCCCTCTGTATTTCCTCCTCGGTCCCAAATCTCACAAAGAACCTTTCCTTCATTACAGCCACAGTTTTTGCCAATGTTGTTCTTGCCTTATACGGTTTTAAATTGACCACATTCTTAAGAGCAAATTTCTTCTTTGACTTGGGATAAGTCAGATAGAATGCATTTGAATGTGGAATATTAGCCACTAAAACAGATTCTTTGTACACATCAAAAAATTTTGATATCTCACTATTTATCTCCTTGGATTTCTGATAGGTCTTAACCAACACCAGGTCTCCTGCTTTGATATCTACCCTATTTATCCTCTCATCCCATCTTTTCTTCCTCTCCTCTAACCATTTTTCCACTAATCCCCTCATTACTTTCTTTTTCCATCCCAACTTAATTCTTCCATAAGTGGAAAAGACACTAATTTTCAAGCCAAAGGGAACCACAGTATATTGGTAACACTTCCCATTCACCTAGAATGCAGCATACTTCCTATACTCCTTTGCAAGTGGAATTTTCCGGTAGCCCAGTATCAGATCCAGACTGGTCATGCAATTCATATTGTAATATTTATGCAATATTCCACTGATAATCTCTGGGTGATCAGTTTCTCTATTCATTATAGTATTCAACATTCTAGCATCTAGGACCATCCTCACACTACCATCCTTTTTACCCACTACTCTTACTCCTCTCTATGACACCACACTCTACCATCCTCTTAGTTTCCTTATACACTGCTTTCCTCAATGCAAACAGTATAGAAAAAGGTTTTCTTGCAAAAGACTCATGCGGTTTCACATCTAATTTACACTCGAAACTCTTAGCTTTACCTGGCTTATCTGAAAATACTTAATCCACAAAACTTCCCTTAACTCCTGTTTCTGTTGCTCACTTAACACTTCTAGTTTGTCCATTTGGACCGTCAATTCTTCAAGTATTCATTTTTCTTCTTCACTATTACCATAATCTAAGTTCAGTTCTAAATCCCAACAACTCCTATTGGTATCACTCTCATCTTCTACTGCCTAGATTATTTTCATCTACTACTAGATTACCATATCATCAAGATTCACTTTTGTTTCTGATCCTTCACTCTCAAAATTGGTGAAACTTCATGACAAGTAACCTCTGCTTTACAATCTGTTAACTACTCCTTGTCCAGGATAATACTAACACTCAAGGCAGGTACCACAAAAAAAACTGTGTTCCAAACTTATGCCCCAAATTCGAATTCTAAAATAATCTGATGTTTAACAACTATACTCAGTTTACCTGTAGCACCAATTATTTTCAATCCTAATACTATCACATCCAATACATCATTATCATCCTTTATACAATTATAAAATTCTTTAGCCACTTCACTAATTTCACTGCCAGGGTCTTTCTCTTTCCTACTACAGATCATTATTTTTACAAAAGTTTGCCCAGCTTTAATATTATCAACATCCTCTTCCTCATGCAATAATTCTTCCTCAATATTGCTATGTTCCCAATCTCCACAACCTACTTCTAGATTTTCCACCTTTCCCAACTCCTTCCGAATCACACTGAAACCTCTTTCTTCAATATTGCAAGTTGTCACCCCTTTATCCTTACCAATGATGAACAGACTAACTTTCTCCTCTGTATTTTCATTGACATTATGATTCAACGAATTTGTAGAAGTTCCTCCCCCCAGTAACATATGAAATTTGCCCTCCTTCATTACCATTTTCCTGCAAACTACTGTGTAAAAGAAATGTATCCCTTTGCACCTCCTCTCCTTCTTCATCACTACAAGTATTCTCACAATTCTTCTTCACTCCCAACACTTCAATTCATATTATATTATATTCTCTTTTACCTCCCTGCATCTCTTCATATTCTCTTATACTATCATACACATGGGAAAACATCTCCATACAAAAACCTACTGACTCTTTGTTCTCCTATAACCAACTTCTGGCACTATCTCGTCAATCACCAAGTTCTGACTTTTACATATTCTATCACCTCCACTAACATTACTAGTATCATTACAAACTATCATTACAAACAACTAACCACCTTGTCTAATTGTGGCAACTTGTCATACTAGTGGGCCCCGATGCATGACTCAACCCAACATGAGCCCACACTGTTTCAAGATACCAATTCCCTGATGAAATTCTCCTCTTCTTTCCTGACCTCTACTGTTACCCCTAAAACTTCCTGTATCTCTTTCTTCTCTACCTCACACATTTATTTGATTCACTCTGTTAGCCTGTTCTCCATTTTCCTGGTACCACTCATAATCTCTGTTTTCATGAAATGAACAATTTGTCTGCCATCTATCTACATCCCTCACTCGATTCAGAAAATCTTTCACATTACAGAGTGTCCCAGTCAAACCCTGATTTTAAGGACCCAGGAGAGAAAAACCACAGTAGATATGACAGTGAAAAATGCACCACACTGTAGAGCATCTCAAAGATTTTATATTCCCATGTCAGAAGTGCCAAGTATCGCTAGAGTGCAACATGGTCACATGAAGTGAAAATGGTGATGCCAGCTTCCTGGAAAGATTTTTATTCTCAGATGAGGCAACCCTTCATCTATTAGGAAGTGTTAATTTGTGTAATGTTTGGATTTGGAGTTCACAAAATCCGCACATTGTCATTGAACATGTCATGATAGCCCTAAACTAAATTTCTGGTGTGGGCTAATGCATGACAGGATCATTCTTCTTTGTGGAACAAACAGTGAATGGGTCAGTGTATCTGGACATGTTGGAGCAGTTTGTGTACCCTCAGATACAAGACCTGCAACCCAGCATTATTTTTCAACAAGATGGAGCTCTGGCACATTGGTCAATGGCTGCTTGCAAGTTCCTGGATAGGAACTTTCCCAATCATTGGATCAGACGCAGAGGACCCATTGCATGGCCACCATGTTCACTCAACATTACATTGCTTGATTTCTTGATGTGGGGATTCATGAAAGACCACGTGTATGCGACCCAAGTGGACAATATTCCTACGTTGCAACATTGTATCACTAATGCGATTGCAACATTAACAGAGGAAATGTTACAATGTTACAAAGAACTGGGCAAGAAATTGAATATAGACTCGATATTCTTCATGCTACAAATGGTTCACATGTGTGGTATATTGATGATAAATAAATAAATTCTTTGAGATGCTCTACAATGTTGTGCATTTTTCATTGTCATACCTACTGTGGGTTTTTTTTCCCTGGGTCTTTGAAATCAGGGAGGTTTGAGTGGGACACCCTGTGTTATTATGCCCTATCAATCCACACTTTTTGTTGGGGGTAGCTTCCCCATTAAAATCTATAGAGATCAGCCCAAGTAGCCTACCATCGAAATGTTTCAATTTATTGATTACCCTCTCACAGTACTTTCGCATACTTTCTCTATTTCTCCTATCATACCATCAAGCCTTCTTAAAGGCTTCAATAACATCACTTTGTTTCTCTTTGAACAAGTACTCTCCCAGAAAAACTTACTCAAATTTCTCAGAAGTTTCATATTTATCAGGTGCATCAGCTCCCCAATCCAAACTTTCAACTTTTAGACAAGCACTAGCCCTCCTCAATTTATTTTTCTCTATCCACTCTACAGTAAACTGACCTTTTAGACTGTTTATAAAAGACGTAAGATGTGCATCACTCCTAGTGTCAAGCATTATATAATTAAAACTACTACCACATCCCACATGCACTACTACAGATGAAGCTGTATAATTCCTATCTTGGACTGTCCTTTCTAGAGTCCCCACTCCATTTTCAATCACAGTAGTGGTCTCTTTAATTTGTTCCACTTCTGCTCAGTCTTTTGGCTATATTCTTTCAAATTTTTGTCACAATACCCTTTCACTTTAGTTCTCCATTGTTTACATTCATTATCTTGGGATTCAACATGTTTATCCAAGCATTTTACCTTTACCTTTACCTCCTCCCCATATTTTTTTGTTTCTCCTGTAAGTCAAATTCAGTCTCTTTAAACATCTCTTTAACATCATCGTTGAACTTTGCAGAATCTTTACCCAGATCTAACTTGACCTCAGACACCTTACATTCTGACCCCTCTTCAAAGTCTTTTAATCTTTGAGTGAATTTTTCATCCAACTGTTTCAGTCCCTCTTTCATTTCCTCCTGCACTTTTTTTATTTTCTTTATTTCTTTCTGCACTTTTTTCCACCCATTCTTTGATTTCTTTCTGTAAACCTTCTTTCATTTCTTTCACCTCTTGTTGCTGCTTTTCCATCCCTTCTTTTATTTCTTTCACCTCATCACTCATTTCTTTCTGCCCTTTATTTACTCTTTCTTTCACTCCTTTCACCTCTGCTAGCAGTAATGACAGCATACTTTCTACTTACTCCTCCTTCCTCCTCTACTTTTCTTTTGACACCTGGTTTCACTTTAATGTATAATCCTTTATCTACCTTTTCCATAACAAACTCTTCCTCTTTATTATCTCCTTACTCACTTTCATACACCTTGAAACTAGCTACACACCCATCCTCTTTGACTGTCATTTTGTCTATAAAAGGAAACCCACATGAAACAAAACAATACAGTTTTCACCCTTCCACATTTCAAACTCGCATCCTAAGGTTGACAGGTTCAAAAAGACCGTGTTACTAAAACACTGCCCTATCACAGACGCCATATGTGATGACCTCGCCCCATGGGAAAAATAATTATCAAAGTTTGAACAGTGAAGTCAACCAAAATTCTAGTTGAAAAACCAAACTATTTGTTATACTTCTTGATTTGTCACAAACCCACATTATTTATGAACTGAAAAACTGAATGTTTACGAGAATCTACTCAGAAAATAATGTGAGTCAATAAAATTGTATATATACCCTCTGAAACTTCGAAAACATCAAAGAAAATATCTGACAGAATTTAGAAAATGTGACATAATTATGTGAATCACATACAACACTGTTAATAATTAGATGAAAACTGGAGGGATTCACAATTTATCTACCCACTTTTGAGTATAACCTGCATCTCTCAATATTAAAACTCATGGCAATACAAAATCAAAGCTTTTAGTACTGTGTAAACACTCCCCATGTGTTTTGACAACTGACATATATGACTTGTGCTCATGGCAGGAAATGCACCAATGCTGAAACAGAAGCTTTTATGTCATTGGTTGGCTCTCAGGAAATTATGGCAGACACTGTAATTTACACAAGCAGCCATACTTCACAACAAGAAATTCTTATTAGTCATTATCACATTGCTGTACTCATAACAATACATGTTGTTGCTGTTGTGGTCTTTAGTCCTGAGACTGGTTTGATGCAGCTCTCCATGCTACTCTATCCTGTGCAAGCTTCTTCATCTCCCAGTACCTACTGCAGCCTACATCCTTCTGAATCTGCTTAGTGTATTCATCTCTTGGTCTCCCTCTACGATTTTTACCCTCCACGCTGCCCTCCAGTACTAAGTTGGTGATTCCTTGATGCCTCAGAATATGTCCTACCAACCAATCCCTTCTTCTAGTCAAGTTGTGCCACAAACTCCTCTTCTCACCAATTCTATTCAATACCTCCTCATTAGTTATGTGATCTACCCATTTAATCTTCAGCATTCTTCTGTAGCACCACATTTCGAAAGCTTCTATTCTCTACTATTACTCTACTATTACTATTATACAATACATAAAGTCACCTAAAATAATGTTGCTGCAATAATTTTGACATGCAAGAAAGTTGTAATGAGAGGAAGTAGTTTATATTTACTAGTTTTTCAAAAATGATGACCATGCAACTATTAGTTCACTAATGGTACTTTTATTTTCAACAGCAGACAGTAAAAATAAACAAGCAAAGAACTGATTTGAATAGAGTCTATAATGCTACTACTTTTAATAGAGAAATACAGTTTTTAGATCAGGGGATAGCATTCGGCAAAATATCTTAACTTGTCATTGCATACAACACATTGCACTGGGCAACACAATGTCAGCAGGTTACAATGTTGTGAGCAGGATACAGGCAGTTGCACTTGATAATCTTCTGCAGAGAAATGTGAAAAAATTTTCTGAACAACTGTATCAGTAACCCAGTGATGATTAACAAACCACAAGACACTGCTATGTGACCATTGTTGACATGTCCCCTCTTGCACAGCACATGACAAAGACAGCTTTCAATTATACACTTTGTGCATTGTCTGTGATACTTTCATCCATAACTTCATAGTTCATCACATTCATATAGCAGTAGCCACAAATACACAGTTCATAGAACTGTTCTTTTATGTGATGCACACTGTAAATAACATTTACTCTGTTCTCACAGATCAAACTTCTGTAATGTCATAGAAAGTCAGATATACTGCACAGTTCATTAAAGTCTCCATTTTCACGGCTTGATAGAACATGAAAGACAACAGTTCCACCAACCGAATATTGATGCCAGCAAAGTTCAATTGCATAAAATCACTGTTTGTGTCAGTCATAATGAAGTCCTGCAGGCGGCAATTTCACAGTCTGGATTTTTGCTCCTAAAGTTCGCTGGGGATGGCATTACGTACCATGGTGGTAAAGCGAACTGACATTCTCGTAGTTTGGTATCACTGTCCATACAACGTCAGGTCTTTTTCATAAAATCATAGTATCATTTGCCCGTGCATGCTTCACAGATGCATCATCCACCATACCCTCTACTACACTTCCTTCATTCCACTATTGAAATCGCTATCACTGTCCCTTGCCTACAGATGTTATATCATTACTGTAAATTACATAAACCTTTATAAATGTTCTTGGCTACATTTTTCAAAATTAATAGTATACGAAAAAAGAAATTTACAAACTTTTCCACAGTTGCAAAGCAAGAAACATATTTATCCATTGGCAAATGAAATAATCACAATTACATCTTTCCATTTAAAAACTGCAGTAGTATGTTACATCATCATAATTACATATGCTGGTAGGAACAAAAGAAAAAAATAGAAAACGAAAGAAAATCATGGCAAAAATTTTAAATGCATAATTAGGAATGTGTTCACAAGATCTGTGAAACATTTTGTCCCAAGACAAGTGATATAAAGTCAAAGGTACATCATTACAACACTAAATTATAGAAATAAGTACAGAGGGAATGTAAAGTACTAGAATTATAAATTGCAAGTTTACACCTATAAAGTTGCAACTTCAAAATAAAAGAGAAGAAAAAAAATTTGGAGCCTAAGTGTGTGACAAGGGAGCTGACTTGATAAACTTACAATGACAGGCACTGACCAGAAGAGTATACTCAATCAAAGGAAGAGTATAGCCCAAAATCAATCAGCCACATAAACCAGATTATGTAAGGGTATGTTGACTCATGAAAAGAGAAAATAATGAGAAAAATATTAGGGGCTATGCTTATGATGTGGGGACCAACACATGAGTTCAAACCACACTGGGTACACACCAGCAGAAATATTTTGACACAACAAAATGAATAAAGTTCATAATCATATATCAATAAGTTCAATCATATGTGAAGAATAATTAGAGGAAGCATCTAGCCTCAGTCAACAGTTGCACACTGTCCTTGAGTACACACACACACACACACACACACACACACACACACACACACAGAGTCTCAATGACCTGGGGTTCCCAGAAAGATTTACGCATGAATTTCCACAAAAATCAAGCTCCAATGAGATACAATAATGCAGTTCCCATGATAAATATGGGTAAACAGAGTCAGTAATAGCTTGGAATAATGACAATCGACTAGCAGTAGGACCAAAATCAGTGTGTGAAATCAGAAATGTATACATCTTGTTATACAGTCTATATGCAATTTTTGATCAAAAATGTAAATATCTTCCACACCATTTGCTGATTGTTCATAAAAACTAACCTAGTACATAGAAACCTAGAAGATTCATTTACAATTGAAGAAAATACGTACTGATTGTTGAGATCAGAAAATTCATTGAAATTTATGACTACTATACTAACAGTGCCTAATTTTGTCAGATTCTGCTAATTATTTACAACATGGTGCATAGAACAACTCCTGAACATTTTAAGTTTTCACATTTCTGTGTTGAACAGAACAGATCATCAGTCATAGAACATCAACCTTTCACAGCATTATTTACAGTTGCATAATGTATTGGAAAGTTAATCCCCTACATGAAAAAACATACATTTATATTGAACAAACCTGTCAATAGCACTGACTTCTTTTCTAAACAAATAGTTCCCTGAAATTTCTATAAATACAAGTATTTTGCATATAGGATAATTTCTTGGCTAACAAGTTACAAACTTCAGTCACAACACTGATGTAGTTGACAGATTCTTGAGTGCATTACCCAGCACCTATGATCTCTTGAAAATTGAGTGGACTATCAACAATACAGCCATACAAGAATGTGGGAGTGGATTCACCCACATCTTTCAGTTTCCTCCCTAGATTTCTCATCAAACACTCCAATGGATAGATAACTTCCTGTCTAACTTTCACATGAAATCCTGAAACATTATTTTGTGTACTAAGTATGCTGTTCAATACATCCCTCACATCACATAGCATATGATTTGCCTACCTCTATTGAAAAAAATAATTATTCACAGTACATGTCAGAATGGATTAAAAAATGTTCACACTTATGGAGAAGAAGAGCTAAATGCAAAGAAAAAAATATTCAAACTTGTAAGGTAATATACACATATATACTAAAGATATCTCAAAGTAACATTCACTTAGCAATTATCAGTTTAAAACAAATTATGTACACAAGCAAGAAAAGTTGGACTGCACTGGCAGAGCATCTGACAAATGCCTACAAAATGAGGTTAGGACCATGGTCCACAATGTACTGAAATAAGAATTCTGTGCTTAGCATACACATGTGTTTGGTTTGCACATATAAACTTTCAAGATGCTATTCCTAATACTAAAATACATACGAATAACACATGTCTTCATTCAGCTTACCACAGCACCCATGACTTTACCCAAAAGTTTTCCTGGCAGTTAAATTAAATCACTTTCTGCGAAGTACATAATAATAATAATAATAATAATATTTAACACTAATAGCATCCTAAAATATGAAATTTATCACCAGATATTCAATGGGATTGTCACATTTCAAAGAATCTACCCATTTAGTCACTTGGCATATATGATCAAAATCTAAAGCACAAATCTATTACATATCAGAATTATATAATTGTATGAACTTGCAAAAATAGTGTGGCACAGACTTAAACTTAGTCAATAGATAAGGCAGAACTTTAGAAATCACATCATCTTACATACTACATTCTTGACAAAGGAGAAAGAAAAAAAAAGATTAGATATTTACGGATCATGTCTATAAGCTTTCAGTTCAGTGATTTTGCATAATCCAGACAACTTCTAAGATTTATAGTACACAAGTCTGTACATATTAGGATGTGGATTTTCAAGAATATTGAATGATCCTATACAAATATTGAAGAATTTCTGTATCTCACATGTCAAAACTTTAGATTTCTCTTTGGCTTTCACCAACACAAGATCTCCTACATCAAACTTAGCATATCTGTCTTTAGCATCATGTCTCTGCTTTCTCTTATCATCCTGCTTTTTTGTCTTCTCCCTGTCACACTCTTCTGCCTCTTGCAATGACAGATATTTACATGGGTGAAACTCAATGTCCTCAGAAATAAAGTTAGCTGGTCTGCGATTAAACATGACTTCAAATGCTGAAAAATATGTTGAAGAATGTTGTCACCTGTTCATAATATCATCAAAATCACTGACATAATCTATCCACATGGTACGATTCTTACTGTGATATGTTCTAAACAGTCTTCCAGTTTCTCTCATATATTATTCTGTAGGATTACTTGACAGATGTTACACAGAGGTTATAATATGATTACTTTGTGCATGACCAACAAAATCTTTCCAAGCTTGTGATGTAAGCTGAGAACCATTGTCAGATAAAATTGTTTTAGGAAAGCCCACCTGATGAAAATATGTGCTTTCAAACTTAGAAATGATTTACTTACTGGTAGCTTTCTATTGAGGGATCATCCTTATAAACTTTAAAAAAACATAAACCATCTCAAAAATGTAACAAAATCCATTCTTAGATTTTGGCAAAGGTCCATAGATGTCCACAGACGTGAGGTCTAGGAAACTATTAAGCAGCATGTTTTGCATTTGACCTCTACTTATTTGGTTACTTACCTTCACACTTTGACATCTGTCACACCTGGCATTCTTCTTCTTGACTCTCCTTCCTGTGTTTTTTTCTGAATCTTTTGTGTACATTTGGTTGATACATTATTCCAGCCAACTCCAACCATCTGGTTCAGTGTTATGTCGCCTGAATAAAATGCCCTTGTGTACCTTATAATACTGTTGAGTCTTTTCTCCACCTTTCTTACTGAACATGCTCTTAACCAATTTCAAATTTTGATCATCATTTTGATACCTGTAGATGTCTCTGAAAATTTTCAAGATGTCTTTTGCTCTTTCATACCTCTCAAGTGCATAATTCTAAAGTCTAACAAGGAGATAGAGGGGCTGGCCAGTACTTACCTCAGCTCAGTACAGCCGATAGATACACAAAATACAACAGAAAATTTATGTTCCTAGCTTTCGGAACTTAGTTCCTTCATCAGGGAGGAGAGAGGGAAAAGAAAGGGAAGAAGGGAAAGTGGATTTAGTTACTCACAACCCAGCTTACGAAGCAACAGGGAAAGGAAAAGGAAAACAGGGAGGGTAGCAAGGATGGAGGCATGGTTGTCAGAGGGAAGCAAAAGATATTCTACTGTAAGTACTGTGCCAGCTTCAAACCAAAGAGGATGCATACAGAAGTAAAGAGGTATAAGATATAAAGATAAGCACAACTATGTAGGATGAAAAGATGCGTGAATGGCTAAAGAGGAAAGGGAAAGAGGAGAAGACTGAAGAGTAAATGGGAGTGAGGTTGTTTAATGTAGGTTCAGTCCAGGGGGACAGCGGGATGAAAGGATGTGTTGGAGTGCAAGTTCCCATCTCCGCAGTTCCGAGGGACTGGTGTTGGGTGGAAGAAGCCAAATGGCACATACGGTGTAAAAGGTTCCTAGGTCCCTAGAATTATGCTGGGGGGCATGCTCTGCTACTGGGTATTGGACATCTCCTAGGCGGACAGTTCGTCTGTGTCCGTTCATGCGCCCAGTCAGTTTAGTTGTTGTCATACCGATGTAAAAGGCTGTGCAGTGCAGGCATGTGAGCTGATAAATGACATGTGATGTTTCACATGTGACCCTGCCTTGAATTGTATATGTTTTACCAGTTGCGGGACTGGAGTAGGTGGTTGTGGGGGGATGCATGGGGCAGGTTTTGCAGCGGGGTCGGTTACAGGGGTAGGAACCACTGGGTAGAGAAGGTAGTCTGGGAATATTGTAGGGTTTGACAAGGATGTTACGGAGGTTAGGGGAGCAACGAAAAGCAACTCTGGGTGGTGTGGGGAGAATTTTGTCAAGGGATGATCTCATTTCAGGGGTTGACTTGAGAAAGTCATATCTCTGGCGGAGTAATTTGTTGATGTATTCGAGGCCAGGATAATATTGGGTGACAAGGGGGATGCTTCTGTGTGGTCTGGGGGTAGGAACATTGTTGTTGGACGGGGAGGAATGTATTTCTCATGAGATCTGTTTGTGGACAAGGTCTGCAGGATAGTTGCGGGAGAGGAAAGCACTGGTCAGGTTATTGGTGTAATTGTTGAGGGATTCGTCACTGGAGCACTTACATTTGCCACAAATACCTAGCCTGTAGGGAAGGGAGTGTTTGATGTGGAATGGATGGCAGCTATCAAAGTGAAGGTACTGCTGTTTGTTTGTGGGTTTGATATGAATAGATGTGTGGATGTGAGCTTCAAGAAGATGAAGGTCAACATCCAGGAAGGTGGCTTGGGTTTTGGAGAAGGACCAGGTGGAATTCAGATTCGAAAAGGAGTTGAGGTTATGGAGAAAATTAAGAAGTGTTTCTTCACCATGAGTCCAGACCACAAAGATGTTATCCATAAACCTATACCAGGCCAGGGGAAGCAGCTGTTGGGTCTTCAGGAAAGCCTCCTCCATGCGGCCCATAAAGAGGTTGGCATAGGACAGAGCCATCCTGGTTCCCATGGCTGTTCCCCTGATTTGTTTGTAGGTCTGGCCTTCAAAAGTGAAGTAATTATGGGTGAGGATGAAGTTGGTAAGTGTGATAAGGAATGAGGTTTTTGGAAGATCTTCGGCTGGGCATTGGGAGAGGTAGTGCTTAAGGGCAGAGAGACCATGGATATGTGAGATGTTTGTGTAAAGGGATGTAGCCTCTATTGTGACAAGAAAGGTTTCAGGTGGGAGAGGAGTGGGAATGGATTTGAGGCATTCTAGGAAGTGGTTTGTGTCTTTGATGTAGGATGGGAGTCTCGGGTGATAGGTTGGAGGTGTTGGTCTACCAGAGCTGAGATACGTTCTGTTGGGGCTTTGAAGCCTGCTACAATAGGACGGCCAGGATGGTTATCTTTGTATATCTTGGGTAATAGGTAGAAGGTAGGGGTACGTGACTCAGGTGGAGTGAGTAGGCCTATGGAAGCCGTTGTGAGGCCTTGTGAGGGACCTTGGATTTTTAGGATTTTCTGTAGCTCAGCCTGGATGGAGGGAATGAGATCCTGGATAACAGCTTTGTAGGTTAAGGTATCGGAGAGTTGACGCAGTCCTTCTGCCACATACTCCACATGGTCAAGTACCACAGTTGTGGAGCCTTTATCCACCGAGAGGATGACAATAGAGCAGTCTGTTTTCAGCTTCTTAATGGCACGAGATTCAGCTGGGGTGATGCTGGGGGTTGTCGGGATATTCCCAGATTACCTTCTCTACCCAGCGGTTCCTACCCCTGTAACTGACCCTGCTGCAAAACCTGCCCCATGCATCCCCCCACAACCACCTACTCCAGCCCCGCTACTGGTAAAACATATACAATTCAAGGCAGGGGCACATGTGAAACATCACATGCCATTTATCAGCTCACATGCCTGCACTGCACAGCCTTTTACATCAGTATGACAACAACTAAACTGGCTGAGCGCATGAACGGACACAGACGAACTGTCCGCCTAGGAGATGTCCAATACCCAGTAGCAGAGCATGCCCTCCAGCATAATTCTAGGGACCTAGGAACCTGTTACACCGTATGTGCCATTTGGCTTCTCCCACCCAACACCAGTTCCTCAGAACTGCGGAGATGAGAACTTGCACTCCAACACATCCTTTCATCCCGCTGTCCCCCTGGACTGAACCTACATTAAACAACCTCACTCCCATTTATCTTCAGTCTTCTCCTCTTTCCCTTTCCTCTTTAGCCATTCACGCATCTTTTCATCCTACATAGTTGTGTTTATCTTTATACCTTATACCTCTTTACTTCTGTATGCATCCTCTTTGGTTTGAAGCTGGCACAGTACTTACAGTAGAATATCTTTTGCTTCCCTCTGACAACCATGCCTCCATCCTTGCTACCCTCCCTGTTTTCCTTCTCCTTTCCCTGTTGCTTCATAAGCTGGGTTGTGAGTAACTAAATCCACTTTCCCTTCTTCCCTTTCTTTTCCCTCTCTCCTCCCTGATGAAGGAACTATTTCCGAAAGCTAGGAACGTAAATTTTCTGTTGTATTTTGTGTATCTATTGGCTGTACTGAGCTGAGGTAAGTACTGGCCAGCCCCTCTATCTCTTTGTTAGTATTTGTTTCAAATCTTTATATGAGATTTTCCATTAATATGATATAAACTGTTTCTTACCATAAGGAGCAGAAAAACTATAAATAGCACCAAGTATCTCTCTATCAGATGCAATTCCTTTCTCGGTCATAACATGCCCTAAAAATTTTACTTCTTCCACACCAAATATACCCTTACCTGCTTTCAGTGTCATATCTGATGAGTCCAATTTTGAAAAAACATCTCTTAACAGATCCAAATGTTTTTCCCAAGTCTTTTCAGTGACCTTTAATGTCATTGACATACACAATTAATTTTGAACTCACTTTACTTCCCAAGACAGAATCCAGAGCTCTTATGAATTCAGTTACAGATACATTTAGCCCAAATGGCACCACACAGTATTGAAAACGCCTCCATACAAAAATGCAGTATACTTTCAAGAATTAATTTCAAGTGGGATTTTGTGAAATCCAGAGGTCAAGTCCAAACTACTCATGGATTTTACACAATCAAATTTTTGTAACAGCTCGTCCATGTTCTCAGGATGATCATTCTCTCTGATAAGAAACTTCTTAAGATGTCTAGAGTCCAAAACAATTCTCACATGACCACATCTCTTACTTAACACAACGAAAGGATTATTGTAAGCACTCCTGCTTCTCTCAATTACTCCCCATATTTCCATTTTCTGAATTTCTTTCTCTAAATCTTTCCTTTTTGAAAATGGTACACTATATGGCCTGAGAAAGAAAGGTTGATGATCCATATGGTGAAGCATGCTCTGATAGCCTTTTACTTCCCTGTTCTTTCACTGAACACATTTCTTAACTCAAATAACAAATTCCTAAGTTGTTCCTTTTGTTGGTCATTAAGAGTTTTAGCTTCCATCAGTTTAGAATCTTCTACACTTTCAAAATCCTGAACCTCAGTCTCATCAAAATTTATATCATCATTAAATGTCTGGTACTCATCTTGGTTCACAATGGTTTGCAAATAGTTACAACTTTTCCCACAGTTTAAAATATAGAAATTAGATTTCACATAAATATTACCTCTAGGTTCCAAAGCAAACAATTCTTTAGCACCCCATCCAAAACAAGCCTCAACTTTCACTGTCCAATCCATACTGAGAATTATATTTTCTTCCAGACTAGGAATCACTAAGCATCCATGTCTAAAGGTCTTGTCTTCTATACTAAAAGTAAAAAGTACCTGAGGTTTTACCAATTTGCTTTGCTTACCTTTAGTTCCTCTTATCCTTACACCTGCAATAGATATTTCCGCAAAATTTTTACTATACTTGATCTTGTCTCTGAACTGTTCAGATATACCACAAATTGACCTATCTGTATCAATCAAACAGTTTCCTTCCCACTGATAAATCTTAATTTTAATGTAAGGACACCCAAAATCTGAATCAGCCTCTCTGTTGTCAGACATTTCATGCAAAAGATCACTTTCAGTTTCATGAAATGCTCCATCCAAACTGTCTTCACAAGGTTTTATCAATTTCACAGGTATCGTAACATTACTTTGATTACTTGTGTTGTCAGGTAAGGATTGTACACAACGAATAGATTCCATGGCACAACTAACATCACTTATTACAAAAGGGATACAAAACACATTACTGTCAAAATTACACTTCCTGCTTAGATCCTCTTTCACTTCAGTCCACCATTTGGGATACAAATTCTGACTAACCACAGCTAACTTATTCCAGAATGCACCTTTATGTATGTTATCATCAATCTGGTCCCAAACAAACTCCAAAAAGTTTTTACCTTTATTCTCTAAGCTCACTGATACCTTAAGTTTACTCTTTGGATCATTATTCTGTAGGACATTTGAAAAACTGTTTTGACTGGACTCATATTTCATGACCCTCACTTTCAGTATCACATACATCACTTACCTTACCTGTATTGTCACCATCATTCACAGATAACTTGGAAACTTCATTATTCTTAAACTCCACAAATACCTGATATTCATCATCATCATGGGCCTGCAAAATTACTTCCTCAACAACATCACTAACAATACAAGTCTCATCTCCATAAAAGTCAGTTACCTCACCTACATTCATTTGCAATAAGCAACCAGTCTCAGACTAGTTCTGATCCAATGCATTCATCACCTGATTTACATACATCAACAACACTGTTTTCCAACAAAGAGAAGAAACCATTAATACATACTACATCAAAATTCCCACTACTCTCACATTCAGGTTTGAAATTAGCACCTGCATCACCATAATTAAACATAGTATCCCAAAACTTTTGATAAAAATGTAAACAAAAAATCTGATATTCCTTCTGTTCAGTTTCAGATACATGTGCCATATCATTAACAGTGTTATTATTGTTTAATTGTAAGTGTAACTTAGGGGTCATGTTCCTATTGTATTTCCTCTCCCCAAAAATGTGGACCTCCATTAAGGAGAACTGTTGTTTCCTGAGTAGTTACTTCCATGACTGCATCTTCTATTACAATGCCTATAGCCATCCCCATTATTCTTGTCCTGCTGATGTTCAAAATTTCTCTGTTTATTGACACTTTGATCCTGATAGAAGTTACTGTTATCTCTGTTTCTGTGATTACTCCCATTGTGATTTTTATCATGCTGATTATTATAGTATATATTTATTTCTACTGCCCTGTCCAGACATTCAACATATCGTAAAAATTGTTCAAGACAATCATTTGGTCCATGTACCAAATCCCCCTGCAATCTTTCTGGTACTCTCCTTTTAAGTGCATCAGTCAAGGTCATTTTGTCAAATGTTTTGCCAAGATGTGCTAATTTTTTAAGTTGGTTCTAACAAAACTCTTTAAAAGTGCCATCCCTATCCCAATAATTAGGACCATTCAAATATTCATTTTTGATTCTCCCCTGTTCTGCTTCTGACCAAAATTTATTTAAAAAACTTTTCTTGAAACTCTGATGTGTTTCCCACTGACTTAAATTTAAGTTTACCCTTAACAGAGCTTCACCTTCAAAAAATGTTTTAAGAAATTTAATTTTTTGATTTATATTCATGCATGACACAAAACTATCTCTGCAGTGGTGCAGAAAATCCACTGGATGTAAATTATCTGATGGAAAACTTTTGATAGGAGTGTTGGACCATGCAATACCATTGTTTACATACAGATTTTTGTTAATACAACTTTCCTGAACTGCTGAAATTTTTTGATCTAAAACAGTTACATTAGTTTGCATATTGTTTTATATATTTTAAATTTTTTGCTTTAAACTGGTGACAGTTTGTTGGGTGGTAGCTCCCAACTAACATAGTTTTTCTGCTATGGTCTTCTGTTCAACTCTGAAGTCATCAACATTCTTTGATTGTTTTGCTGACTAAATTACAAACTCATTTTTTAAAACAATAAATTTATTTTCTAAATCATCAACTTTTTCTTCTTAACCTCTCTGACAACTCATTTTTTAACTCTGAAACTTTATTACTAAGTTGACTTATCTGATCTTGTACCCTGTCCATTTGAGTATTGTTTCCAGATTTCGAGTCATTTAATTATGTTTGTAGTGAAACAAATTTGCTATCATTATCTGTTTATATTTCTGTTAACTGATTATTAATTGCCACACAAATCCACACACAAATTAACTTCACAAATAATCTGTACTTAACTTTGCTTTTTGATGTCCCTAGTTGTAGTTGTGAAGCTCTCTTCACTTTCATTCAATCCGGTTCATCATTATTGGTAGGGCATTGTTACTGTTGGTATAAAGATCTTTTGTTGGGCAGCTTTCAGTATTGCTCCATGTGATGGAAAATTTATTCATTCATAAATTTACAAAATCAACAAAATAAAACAATTTCTGCAACAGACAAAACTTAATTATTAGTCAATTAAATACAGACAATGTCCACACTTGTAATCCAACCCCTCCTTCCTTCTTCCATCTATAGTCCACATTACACAATGTCTTTTATGAAGATTTGAGAGCAGCAAAAATTACAATTAAATTTCTAGTTTACTTAAGCTGGTCATGCTGAGTTGGCTCCAGTTCTTCTTCTCTAGGGGTCTGATTCTTGAAGCTGAAAAGTGTCACATCAGTTCCTCATTGTTGGTTTGAACTAAATAAATCTGAAGATTGCTGCTGCAGCTTTTTTTTTTTTTTTTTTTTTTTTACATAAATATACTTTCTTACGTTTTATTATACATACTGTATTTTGATTTTTCACATTAACGAAGCCAAAATTACAATGTTTACACAAAAATACAAAAATATGTCCGATCACGCCAGAGGCATGCTTACAACTCCCACATTCTGTGAAAATAACAATGTTCCAAAGGGTTTACAACTTTTCTTAACAAGTGAAATTCTACTCGTTTCTGTTACATTATTAATTTCAATTATTATTTCATAAATGAATCCAGAAATAAACATAGTAAACAATACAGGATTGTTTAATTAATAATAGAGATTTTAAGCGTTCAAATATTTTGTAATTTCAAATGTTTCTAAAAAAAATAATTTTAACTGTACATTCAGAACTAGTACTTATCAATTTGAACATCAAAACTAAAATATTTTGTAAAGTAATTCCTTTTCATAAATTTTAGCTTGGAATATATCATACTGTGTATAAAATTATATGAAAGTTTTCAGAAAAGTAACTGAGATAATACTGACCTGTCCAAAATTCAAAAAATAATGCTGCTATCAACAACTGCTGTTGAGGAAAGGTAATGCTAGAGGAATAAGTCCCATCAAAAAGTGTAGATATTGAATACACAAAGAAGAAGAAAGTGGGGCATGCATCAAAGCCACTTCATCAGGACAAAGTTAGGCACTGGTCAATTGTATCGGGAAGAGAGGTGAAAGAAAGATAGCAAACTGCAAAGGAAATCCATCAGTAACCTGCCAGAACTGTCATGTTAATTTGCTTATCACAAATAAAAGGAAATGTTTTCTTCATTTTTAAAGAGAACAAAAACTATGAGGGTCAAAATTTCAAATTTGTAAATATTTCCATGTGTCAGAGAAGTGTATATGGAATTATTCACAAGCCAAAATTTAAATTATTTGTATTCTTAAATGCTTAATCTAACAAATATGTAATGCTGTAAAATATATAACCATGACTTAATTTATTTTTTATCATTAACTTACATATTATTTCTTGTGTTGCACTTTAATTTTGCTGTGTATGGAAATTCATTGATACAATATACAGGGGTTTGCTACTAGCCTGTTTCTGGTATACCACTGATACACTTCTTTCATGATATCTTTTGCAGTTACAGGGACATCATCACTCTCCTATTTGATCAATAGACATGTCATCCACAAATAGCACTGGATCTCAATACCTGACATGAGGAAAAGTCATTTGTTGTTATTGTGGTCTTCAGTCTGTAGACTGGTTTGATGCAGCTCTCCATGCTACTCTGTCTTGTGCAAGCCTCTTCATCTCCAAATAACTGCTGCAACTTACATCCTTCTGAATCTGTTTACTGTATTCATCTCTTGGTCTCCCTCTATAATTTTTACCTCCCATTCCTTTGTGCAACACTAAATTGGTGATCCCTTGATGTCTCAGACTGTGCCCTGTCAACTGATCCCTCCTTCTAGTCAGGTTGTGTCATAAATATCTTTTCTCCCCAATTCTGTCCAATACCTTCTCATTTGTTTCGTGATCTACCCATCTAATCTTCTGGAGTCTAAAATGATCTTCCCCAAGGTCAACTTCTGCCACTTTTCCCATTCTTCTAAAAAGAATTTGTGTTAGTATTTTGCAGCCATGACTAATTAAACTGACAGTTCAGCAGTATTCACACCTGGCAGCACCTGTTTTCTCTGGAATTGTTTTCATTCTTCTTGAAATCTGATGGTATTTTGCCGGTAACATACATCTTGCGCACCAGACAGGTGAGTTTTGACATGGCTCACTCACCTGAGGCTGTCAGTATCTCTGACAGAATGTCATCTACTCCTAGAGCCTTGTTTTGATTTAGATCCTTCAGTGATCTGTCAGCTTGTTCTTGCAGAATTGTATCTACCATCCTATCTTCATCTACATCCTCCTCCATTTCTGTAATATTGCCTCCAAGTTAATCTCTCTTGTACAGACACTACAGCTTTCCTTTTCAGACCTCCCTTCTTAGCTTAGGACTGGTTTTTACCACTAAAGACCTCTTTAATTTTCCTGTAAGCAGTATTTGTCTTTACCCTAGTGAAATATGTTTGTAAATACTTCCATTTATCCTCTGTCCATTCCTGCTTAACCATTTTGCACTTTCAGTCAAATTCATTTTTTAGGCATTTGTATTCCCTTTCCCCTGCTTCATTTGCTGCATTTTTATATTTTTGCCTTTCATCACTTAAATTTGGTATCTCCTGTGTTATTTCTATTAGGCCTTGGCTTTTTACCTTTTGATCCTTTGCTGCCTTCACTATTCCATCTCTCCAAGCTACCCATTCATCTTCTGTTGTATTCCTTTCACCTGTTCTAGTCAGTCACTGCCTAAAGCTCCCTCTGAAACTCTCAACAATCTCCCTCTGGTTCTTTCAAACAATCCAGGTACCACCTCCTTAATTTCCTACCTTTTTGCAATTTCTGTAGTTTTAATATACAGTTCATAACCAATAAATTGTGGCTAGAGTCCATATCTGCCCTGGGATTATTTTACAATTTGAAATCTGCTCTTGGAATCTCTGTCTTACGTTTATATAATCAGTCTGAAAACTTCCAGTGTCTCCAAGTCTCTTCTGCAAATACAGCCTTCCTTCATGATACTTAAACCAAATGTTAGTTACAATTGAATAATGCTCTGTGGAGCTTCTACCAGGCAGCTTCCTCTTTCATTCCCTTCTTCCAGTTCATATTCAGGTACAGTTTTTCCTTCTTCCTTTTTCCCACTATTGAATTCCAGTCCACAGAATGCCAGTTTTGTTTCTCCTGAAGACAACATCCTCCTGAGTAGACCCCACCCAGAGACCCAAATGGGGGACTATTTTATTTCTGAAATATTTTACCCAAATGGATGCAATCATCATTTAACAATACAGTAGACCTGCATGGCCTCAGGAAAAATTATGGCTGTAGCTTCTCCTTCGTTTCAGCCCTTCACAGTACTAGCACAGCAAAGCCATTTTGAGTGATGTTACAAGGTCAGATCAGTCAGTCATCCACACTGTTGTCCCTGCAACTACTGAAAAGTCTTTTCCCCCTCTTCAGGAACAATATGTTTGTCTGGCCTCTCACCAGATAATCCTCTGTTGTGGTTGCACTTGTGGTGTGGCTATCTGCATCAATGAGGCACGCAAGGCACCCCACCAAAGGCAAGGTCTGTGATTTGTGGAGAGTGGAAAAAGTAATTTATGTATTTTTCTTTTAAAAAATCATTTTTGTATTAAAAAAAACTGGAATTCATTTCCTTCCATGTACTTTATTTGTAATGTCTCAAATATGATATAATCTAGTCATTTTGCAGGCTTCTTGTATCACACCATTCACGTTTTCTCAGAACAGTATGATCAATTACATCCAGTGCTTTTGTTAGATCCATAGATTTCTGTGTGGCTGTCTGAAACATCTAAGACGTGGTTTATTGGGTTGAAAGTAGTTTTTTCATGTGAGTACTGGCCTATAAAGTCATAATAAAATCTAGAAATATTTTTGGAAAAGAATGTTGTCAGTTGCAACATAAAAATTTTTCAATAATTTCTTAGAGAGATCATTCAGATGATATTTATGAAGAGGCCTCTATGAGTGTCTAATTACTCAGGATTCCTACTGCTAAGTTTTGTCAAAATAATACTTTATTTATATTGCACAGGATGTTCTGGTTGAGATTAATGAATCATTTAGGAATAAAGAGTTGACGCACAGAAAGGCAGAAGCGCTGTGTTATCAACAGACACTCAAACGAAAGGTACAGAGTTTCATTTTGCTAGTTTTTGGAATAAAATTCCTTTTCTAAGCTGTAGGAGAAACATGCAGACAAACACACACACACACACACACACACACACACACACACACACTGTTGGGTGGGGGGGACTGCGAGTTACCTTAGGTTTAGATCAGGGAGGTTACGGAAGCAAAGGATGTACTGTAAGGATAGCTTCCATCCGTGCAGCAGAGAAAAGCTGGTAGGGGGGGGGGGGGGGGGGGGGGGTCCAGATGGCATGGACTGTGAAGCGGCCACTGGAATATTGCATGTTGTGCTCTGCTGCTTGCTATGCCACTGTGTGGTCCACCTTCTTTTTGGCAACAATTTCATAGTGGCCATTCATTCTGGTTGATAATTGGTTAGTTGTCATACAGACGTAAAACACTGTGCAGTGGTTGCATCAGAGCTGGTATTTAACATGGCTGCTTTGACAGGTGGCCAAGATTCTGATGGGGTAGGATAAGCCTGTGATGATACTCTAGTATCAGGTGTTGGGTGGATGGATAGGGCAGGTCTTGCATCTGGGTCTTCCACAATAGTATGATTTCTGCAGCAGGGAACTCGAGTGTGAGTGAAATAGGGATGGATAGGATGTTGTGGAAGTTGGATGGGCAGTGGAACACCACTCTGGGAGGGGGTGGAAGCATCTTGGGTAGGATGTACCTCATTTCAGGGCATGATCATAGATGATCAAAGCCCTGACAAAGGACATGGTTCAGTCGTTCCAGTCTCAGGTGATACTGAATGTTGGCAGGGGGGGGGGAGGGCACTTCTTTGTAGTTGGTTCTTGGGGTGAATGTGAGGATCAGGTGTGTGTGGGGATATGGCACATGGGAGATCTGTTTGTGTAGTGGGTCTGGGGGGAACTGCCTGTCTGTGAAGGCCTTTGTGAGGCTTTCAACATATTGGCTGAGGGAGTTCTCATCACTGCAGATGCTTCCACCACAGGTGGTGAGGATGTATGGGAGGGATTTTTTGGTGTGAAGGGGCTGACAGTTGTTAAAGTGCAGGTACTATTGGTGATTAGGGGGCTCAATGTGGATTGAGATGTGCCATCTGAGAGGAGGAGATTGATATCTAGGAGGGTGGCATGACTGGTAGAGGAGGACAAGGAGAAGTGGTTAAGAGAGAAATGAGGATAAAGTGTCTCACCCTTGGGTCCAGATTATAAAGATGTCATCAATAAATCTGAAACAGACCAGGGGTTTGGGGTTTAGGGAAGCTAGGAATGTTCCCTCTAGGTGGCTCATGGAAAGGTTGGCATAGAAGGGTGCCCCACCCGATACATGTCAGCTAGTTGTGTGCTGCTATCTCATGCCCTAGTCTGTGAAATCGAGTGCTCAGCTGTTTGCCACCTGCCCCCTCTACCTGTACACCTAGGTAGCCCACAGACAAATCCCCATTCTCCCATGAGCCACTCGATTCTTCTCCCCAACATCCTCCCTGCCTCCTGCCTCTCTCCATCCCTCACCCCATCCCACACTGCACCATGCCTCACCTCAGTACACTCACTGTGGGCCAGTCGAATGAGCACTATTTAGGGAGACAGGTATGTGCATGTGAGTGAGCGAGTGAGTGTGTGTGTGTGTGTGTGTGTGTGTGTGTGTGTGTGTGTGTGTCTGTGTCTGTGTGTGTGTGCATCTCTTACAGCTCAAGAAAAGAATTTCATTCTGAAAGCTAGCAAAGTGAAGCTCTTTAGCTTTTGTTTGTATGTCCACTGATGATGCAGCACTTCTGCAGTTATCTCTGTAACCCTAAATAATTCATAACATATTATTTAAATTAACCTGTCACATGAGACAATTCTGTAAAATAGGATGAACTGAAAGTATGCAAAGTGAATTAGCATCCTGGAATCCCTTTCAGTACAGTGAAAACACAATGAAAGATCCATTGGTTATCCTTCTATTGTATATTAATTTACTTTTATGATTCAAACTCTTGGCATGTTATGTAGCCAACATTTCACCATTATTGTCACATAAACTTAACATCAAAACTAAGAAAAATAGGGTGAAGAACAAGTTGTCAGTAGCTAATGTAGGGTGACCAATTCTCAGTGGAATCTTTACTAAAGAAATTAACCAAAGCTAGGCAACATCTCTACACGTGTATGCCTTGACTTATTTCAAATTCTCATTGTTATTTATTATCTTTCCTATGGAATATGGTACATGAATTAATGTAGGAAGAAACAGAATACAGAAATCTAAGGACTGAACAAGTAAAGATAAAATGATTTTTACTTAAAAGAATTACATAAAATGTTACAAAGATGATTTTCCTCAATCCGTTGTTTTGTATCTCACAAGTCCTACATATCATTCCATCTTAACTCCTCCCCTTCCCCTGTACTGCCAGTTGCTGTCACATCTGTTTCGAATAGCTAGAATACTTGTCATCTTTCACTATCATTAAGTAATGGAAAACTAGTTGTATTTTTATTTGATTGTAGGTACATTTGTAGAGATCAGTTTGCCGTCACTGTTATGTTCTGTAAGAACATTAAAAATTCCTTCAGCAAATTTATTGGAGAATTTACAGACAGCTTACCTTTAATGACAACTTTTCTTTTTCATAATGATTCATTCGGCGAATGCGATCAGCTGCAGTTGTTTCTGCTTCACGGAGTGGCAGAAGTAGTTTTTTATTACTTTTCCGTACTTCTGCAATTTCTTTTTTAATTGGAATTTCTTTATCTTTGATTTCTTTTGTCTGCTCCTGAAATATAATTTTCCACAATTCCAGTGAGTATTCTACACTATAAAGTTGCTTATTGAGTCATAAAGTATCAATAAGGACAGATTGCTACTCACTGTAAAGATGACACATTGACCAGACAGGCACAACAAAAAAGGCTGTTACACATTATAGCTTTCATCCAAAGCCTTCTGCAGCAAAGAAAACACACACATGCAGTCACACAAAAAATCACACCTCACACACACATGACTCTAACCACCAGCATCTCCAACCAGTGTGTTTGGAATGCATTGAAACGCGATAGACAGCTGTTAACATGTTCAATCAATAGCTCTCATGAATGAGAATTTCAGTCTGCAGAGGAGTATGTGCTGATATGAAACTTCCTTGCAGATTAAAACTGTGTACCGGACCGAGACTCGAACTCGGGAGGTAGGAGACAAGGTACTGGCAGAAGTAAAGCTGTGAGGATGGAGCGTGAGTCGTGCTTGGGTAGCTCAGTTGGTAGAGCACTTGCCCACAAAAGGCAAAGGTCCCAAGTTCGAGCCTCGGTCCAGCACACAGTTTTAATCTGCCAGGAAGTTTCAATAGCTCTCATGTTTGTATTCTCTGTACATCACTGACATTTCATACAACAGATTATTATACTACATTGGCAAAAAATATACCTACAATGTACCTAATCTATACATTATTAACATGAATCTAGAGGGCATAAAGGATGACCCATTCCTTCAGAATTGATATTATCCAATTGGTAGAAAATTTCCGTACTATATCTTTTGAGATAAGGAATCAATGGTTGGAAATTAATATTTTGGTCAGCATGAGTACTTGACTGAACAATGCATGTGAGGCTTGTGTTCATAAACTGCTTATTGTTCTGAATCAGTGTTGATGCCTCTATTTAAAAACCAGTGTATATTTCTGTTAGACAGCCACAGTGGATTTCTTTTCTGATTGGCTTACATGAATTTATTGGTGTTTGTAGCAATAGTAGAAACTGAAGAGGATCTGGCAAGTGGACCTATTACTGCCTGAGAATCATCTTCTAGTGATTCAAAAATAGGTGCTTATATATTCAACAATGAAAGTTATATATTTTGAGATAAGAAACCAGTGGTTGGAAGTTAACACTTCAGAGACCAGCCACTTAGAAGAATATCAATCCCATGAAACTGGTATTTATGCCATTACTTAAAGCAGTATAGAAAAATCTGATGTAGACATGACAGTTCATCAGTACAATATGATTTTCAGGCATAGAGATAACATAAAAAACATTTCTTTTAAAAAATTCAGAAAAATCACTAAGAGGGATGTGGAAAATACAATATTATCATCAAAAAACAAAAATTCAGCTGGATGGGATGGAATACCTTCCATGGTAATCAAGGGAGTATGCCACATTATTTCATATCCACTGACTATTATTGCAAACCAGTCTTTTGAACATTGGTCTTTCCCAGATGTCCTAAAATATGTAGAGATTAAGCCATTATTTAAAAAGGGATCACCAGAAGATATGAAAAGCTACTGGCCTATCTCTCTCCTTCCTGTTTTTTCTAAAATATTTGAAAAACTTGTGGCAAAACAGCTAGAAAATTCCCTTACAGTAAATGACATTATTTGTAAAAATCAGTTTGATTTCAAAGAGGGAAAAGCACCATGAATGACATCAGAGAATATACAGAAAAAATAAGCTCATCACTAGACCACTCAGGAATATTCTGTGATCTAATGAAAGCCTTTGGCTCAGTGAACCACTCATTATAACTTTACAAACTGAAGAGCTATGGGATCGAAGGTACTGCTTTACAGTGGTTCATCTCTTACCTGACAGAAAGGAAACAAAGAGTTATTTTAACATCAAATTCAGTTAACCACCACTCTGAATGGAAAACTATTTCGAAAGGACTTCCACAGGGTTCAGTACTGGGTCCTTAGCTGTTCTTGTTGTATATAAATGATTTACCATTAAATATTGATGCTTGATAAAAGCTTAATCTGGAAGACACAAATAGACTCCTGATAAATAAATTAAATTCCATAGCATTTTCAATATTTATTTTATCTGGTGCCATTCTAATGGACACAAAAAAGACAGTCTACCCTAGTTATTTTGAATCTGTTATTCAGTATGGCATAATTTTTTGGGGAAACTCTAGAAGCAGCACAAGAAGAAAATCATTAGAAATGTGTGCTGCCCACAAAAATGAGTCATGTTGCTCATTGTTCAAGAAATTAAAAATACTAACAATTACTTCATTGTACATTTTTAAAATTTTGATTTTAGTATATAATAATCAACATAATCTTGAAAAGTTCTATTTTTAAGTACAGCAATGGTACTCATCACAAGAAAAACTTCAAATTTCCTTCACGTTACTTAAAGATTTATGCTCAGACACCACTGTACACGGGGCTAGAAATATATAACAAATTAAAAGTAAGAAAGTTATTAACAATGGATATTGGTTCGCTGAAAACTTTACTCCAAAATATTTTAATAGAGACATATTACTACACCACTGAAGAATTCATGGAAGATAGTCTGACACTTTGAACAATAAAAATCTATAGCTAATATTGCAGTGTTGTCTGTGTACAACAAAAGAAATTGGTAAACTGCTAATTTATAGTAAACATTCTAGTGTTGTATTTATTGGCATTATTCTTAAAAATAGTGTAAAACGAATTTCTGTAAATCATTATTCATTATATTTTTGCTAAACTTGACATGTCTCCTGTACAACAGATCATATGATCTATACAATGTACATAATGAGACTAATAAATCACATTTCACATTACTGTCACATACGTAACTGACCTATCTTCAAGAGTAATGCATACTAAAAAACGAAAATCTTCAAGATTTATTTCTGATATTTACTTTAATTCTTTGATAGTACACAAATTTTAAAATAATAATGAGAGAAAGTATAATTATCATTCGAAATAAAAAGAGCAAGGTGCATTATTGTGCTGTTCCTTCCTCTTAAACATCTAAAATTTAAGTCTCACTTAGCAAACATGACATATTTGCCACAGAATTATATCAGTGCAGTCATATTAGCTTGGCCGTTCATTGCAGCAGGTGCTACATTCATTAATGTTGACAACAGAAAGCAGCAGCAATGAAGGAACACACAGTGAGATCTCTATATACTTCTCTCATATGCAATTAGCCCAGTTTTTGAGTGACAGAAGGCTCATGCATTGAGAAAATCATGGCCCAATCTATACTCAGACATGATCTTTTTAACAAAAACTTGTGGCCTGAGCTATGCTCAGGCTTGATCCACAAAGTATTAACATTTAGAGAGACATGAGACTTTGCCTCAACAATGAATGTGAAGTGTGCATTTGTAAACTGCTTATTTTTCTACATCAATGTTGTTGCCACTATCTTATAAAACAATATATAGCTTCTCACAACACTATTAAAAGGATAGATTGCCACTCACCGTATAGTGGAGAAGTTGAGTTGCAGACAGACTTAGCAAAAAGACTGCTAAACAAGTAAGCTTTTGGCCAAAGGCTTTCTTCTGAATTGGATAACATATGTGCACACATTCATGCAAACAAAACTCACAGGCACATGACCACCATCTGTGGTTGCCAAGGTCAGACAGCAAGCACCACTGCATGAAAGAAGAAGTAATTTGGGTGGTGGGGGTAAGGGGGAGGGTGGGCTGCACTAGGGAATGAGACTAAGGTGATTGGCAGAGGTGGGGGAGGGGGGGGGGGCAGAAGTGGGAAAGTAAAGAAGTAAAAAAGACTGAGGGTGCATTGATGGAATAAAAGGATGTGTAGTGCTGGAGTGGGAACAGGAAAGCTTAAGGCCAGTAGGGTCATGGAAATGTGGGATATACTGCAGGGGAAGTTCCCATCTGCACAGTTCAGAAAAGCTGGTGTTGGTAGAAAGGATCTAGTTGTCACAGGCTACAAACAGTCACTTAAATGAAGAACATTGTGCTGGACAGAATGCTGAGCAGCTGGGTGATCCAGCTGTTTCTTGGCCACTGTTTGGCAGTGGCCATTCATGCAGACAGACAGCTTGTTGGTTGTCATGCCCACATAGAATGTAAAATGCAGCACAGTGGTCAAAGCTTAGCTTATAGAAAACATGACTGGTTTCACAGATAGCCCTGCCTTCACTGGTATAAGTGACACATGTGACTAGGTTGGAGTAGGTGGTGGTGGGAGGATGTATGAGACAGGTCTTGCATCTAGATCTATTACAGGGATATGAGTCGTGAGGTAAGGGATTAGGAGCAATGAGTGCGTGGGTATGGGTGAGCATACTGTGTAGTAACTAGAATAGCATGTGCAACACCACCTCATAAAACTCCTCCAACTTATTCACCTTGTACACCCACCTTGGCCTATCACTACCCATCACATATACAACAGCCTCCAAAACTACCCCACATCCACTCATGGCTGACAACCTCACCCCCCCCCCCCCCCCTACTACATTCACCCTACCCCTCTAAAACTTCCTCCCACCACTGCACACAGTCTGGAACCTAAAAAGACCTCAAAAATAGACCTGAACCTTTCTTCCAAAAGCCTCAGTCCCACATCAGTGTCAGTCCTTTCCAAAGGCCTTACATTTTGCAACACTCCCAAATTCAATCATGCTGGACTTGTAAGGATCTTCTCTTTTTCTTCCAGTCCCAGCAGTGGAAAAAACTTTCTCGTCACCAACCCTACCAAACAGACTCAACCAAAGACCAGTGTTGAACCCTGCTTGACACAGTTCACTCCTCAATCCAACCATAATCCTTATGTTTCATTTTTATGCTCCAGATCAACCCCCTGATAACTTTTCAGAATTTCTTAAACCCAATCCCAGTTTCACCATCATTCCCCTAGTCCCTTATTATGCAAACTAATGCTACAACTGCGGAAAGAACCACAATCCACTACTTAATAACTGATCCCAACATAAAAATCCTATCTGCTAACAAAGGTTCCACCTCTGTGGTTTTGAACCACAAGGATTGCCTTGCGGAAGAACTCTACCAGCAGTCAGACTTGTTTGCCTACGAACCCTGCAACAGTGGCCCCATTCCAGAAATCCAGCAGGATCTCCAGTCAAGTACTTAGGCCCATCACAGAAAGATACTCTCCCTGAAGTCTTCTCTCTCCTGACCCATACCTCACCCTGCACTCCCTATCATCTACATGCTTCCTGAAGCCCATAAACCCAACCAGCTATGATGTCCCATTGTGGCTAGTTACTGTGCCCCCATTGAGAGAATCTCTACTCACATAGACCAACACTGTCAGCCAATTACGCTGACTCTCTTGAGTTCCTGTTCCAGTACCAAGCAGTGTCCTGTTCATCATAATTGATGCCACCTCCATTTAAGCTGACATCCCTAAAGTCCATGGCCTTGCCATTATAGAAAACTATGTTTCTGAGCCTCCAATGAATTCCAAACCTACAACCTCCTTCCTCGTCACCATGACCAACTATATCCTCACCCACAATTACTTCTCCTTTCAAGACATCACCTACAAACAAATTTGGGTATGTCAATGGGCACCCTCATTGTGCCATCCTATGCCAACCTGTTCACACAACATCTAGTTGAATCCTTCCTAACCACCCAGAATCGCAAAAGTTCTCACTTGGTTCAGTTTCACTGATGACACCTTCATGATATGGACTGAGGGTGATGACACTGTATTCGTATTTCTCAAGAAACACAACACCTTCTTTCCCATTCACTTCCACCTAGTCCTCCTCAACAAAGCACCTTCCTTGATGTTGAAACCCACCACAAAGATGGATAATCAGAACTCCATCCTTATCAAACTTACCAGCCACCAGCAATACCGCCCAAATCAACAGATACCACCCAGTCCATACCAAGAACACTCTTCCATACAGCCTAGCCACCCGTTGACGTCACATCTGTAGTGATGAGCAGTCCCTCTTCAAATATACTACAGTTCTGTTCTCACAGAGACCTCCACAGATCATAATTACCCTTCCAACATTGTACAGAAACAGATCTCCCATGCCTTATCTCTCCAATCACCCACCACTTCCATAAGTCAGACTGGCCACAGAGGAACATTCCTCTTCTGACTCAGTAACACTCAGTACTGGAGCAATTCAGTCACATTCTCTCCCAGGGTTTCAACTACCTCTTGCTGTGCCCTGAAACGAGTAATGTTCTACTCTCTAAACTTCCCACTGCTCCCATAGTGGTGTTCTGCCACACACCAAACAATCACAATATCCTCGTCCATCCCTACTCAAACCCTCTCCCAAGACCTTCCCACATGGCTCATGCCCTGTAATAGAACTAGATGCAAGACCTGTCCCACACATCCTCCCATCACCACCTATTCCAGTCTTGTCACAAGCATCACCTATCCCATCAGAGGTGGCATTACCTGTGAAACCAGTCACGTTATCTACAAGTTAAGGTGCATCCATTGTGCTGTGTTTTATGTGAATATGACAACCAAGCTGTCTTTCCACATGGATGGTCACTGGTAAACAGTTGGGTCATTCATTTGCTGAGCATGCTGTCCAACACAATGTCTGCATTTCAATGACGGCTTCACAACTTCCACCATTTGGATCCTCCCACCAACACCAGCTTTTCTGAATTATGCGGGTAGGAACTCTCCCCACAATGTATCCTATGTTCCCAGAAACCTCCTGACCTCAACCTTCATTAGTCACTGTCCCTTCACCCACCCACCCCTTCCCTATTCCCTCTCCAGCATATAATGAGTCACCCTCCTCTAACACAGAAATAACTGATATCGTATATACTATCAATTCGTGCATAGGTTAAAATTATCTCAGCTGTTTCACTAAAAGAATTCATATGATTTTGTATATGGTGTATTACATTTCAGGCTAAAATGTATAAAAAAAAGAAATTAATTTGTTACAATTGATATGTATGAACAGTTAAAATTACTCTTCTTTTAAAAATAATTGAAATTATGAAATTTCTGGTATACTTAAAATTCATATTATTAATTGTACAATCCAACTCTAATTATTAAATTTATTTCTGTATTAACTTATAAAATGATGATATAATTTGGTGAAGATTCTTCTTTTGTAAAGAAAGTTTCTGAACTCTATTGCTTTGTAAACTCTTTGGAATAATGTGAGTACCACAGAATGTAAGTAGTAATGGACCTGCCTCAGACAGAAGTAGATGTTTTTATAAGTTTATCGCCAACAATGTAATCACTGGTTCTTTGAATATGGAAATTATAAAGTCAGTGTAATCTAGAAGAATGGGATAAAATAAAAAGATATTTATAGCAATAGGCAATTCTTCATCAGTTATTTAGTGCAACAAGAACCCCAATGTTAAATCAAAATTTTCAGCAGCAAGAATGTACCCCCAGACAAGAATTTGATCCAGCAATAACATCAACAATAAGATAATCAATATAAGTAAAAAAAAGTTCTTCTTTTGTTATCTTACTCCTCTTCAAGTTTCCAAAATTTGTGCAAAGAATGAGGACTTCAATGGTGGCATGTGGGAAGGTAAGACTCCAATTGGGGGTCTGTCCAGGATCTGTTGACTGATAGCAAAGTTTGTCCTATTGCAGAAGAGGAAGAAGGCCAGAGGACTGCCCAACAAAGTCATATCAACAGTGATGAGAATTTCATATAATATCAACAATGATGGACCAGATGAATTGAAAGAGGACTTGACAACTACGACAAAGAAAATCAGAAAAGATAAGTAAAAATCATTTGAGAAACTAATTATTTTTTTTTTAGTGGAATAGAGACAAGGGTAGTGGTGATGAAGTTAAAGTTATGGGACGTACCCTAGACATGTTTGAACTAAGTGAAAGTGTAGAAAGCAAAGAAACAGTGAAAACTGATATTATGCAGTTGATTTTGGCAAAAGTGAATGCAATTAATGATCAGTTAATAGAAATAAAAACAGACAACAATAGCAAATTTAGTGCAGTTAATGATCAGTTAACTGAAAAATTTACTTCCCGACAAGGACAATTAAATGAACTGAAAATTGAAAACAGTGACAAAATGGACAGGGTACAATACCAAATAGACCAACTTAGCAATCAGGTTTCGGGGCTAAAAAATGGGTTGTCATATTGGATTAAAAGTGTGAATGAATAACTCAATGTATTAGAAGATAAATTGATTGTTTCGGAAAATAAGTTAGTTGCACAATCTTCACAACAGAAGAAGAATGTTAATGATGTCAGAGTTCAACAGAAGGCCATAGAGGAAATAATGGAATAGAACTTCAGTAGTCTAGATAAAAAATATTTAAATGTTGAAAATAGCATGCTAATTAATGTAAATGTTCTAGATCAAAAAATTTCAGGAAAATTGTATTCACAACAATCAGTATTCAAATAATGGTATTGTGTGGCGCAATGACCAATCAAAAGATTTCCATCAGACAATCTCCATCAAGTGGATTTTATACACCACTGTAGAGACAGTTTTGTGTCAGGCATGAGCCATGACCAAAAGATTAAAATTGTTAAAACATGTCTTGAAATTAAAAGCTCTGTCCTGGATAAATCTAAATTTAAGTCAGTGGAAGACATATCAAAGTTTTGAAAAAAGTTTTTAAATTTATTTTGGTCAGAAGCTGAACAGGGTAGAATTAAAAGTGAATTTTTGAATAGTCCAAATTACTGATATAGGAATACAGACGGTATACAGCAAGAGTTTTGCAAGAATCAGCATAAAAAATTAACACATACTGACAAACGATTTGACAAAATGACTTTGACTGATGCACTCAAAAGAAGATTACCAGAAAGGTTGCAGTGGGACATAGTACATGGACCTGATGATTGCATTGAACAGTTTTTAGATATGTTGGTAGCCTCGATAGGGCAGTGGAAAGAAGCATGTACAATGAAAATTGCAATGATAGGGATCACAATGGTGACAACTATAGAGATAGAGATAGTGGTAACTACAGTCAGGCTCAAAATGGTAATAGAGAAAGAAATTTTGAACATAAGCAGAATAGGAACAATGGAGATAACTATGGGCAATATAATAGGAAAAACAATCATAGAGGCAACTATTCAGGGAACAGTGGTCTGCCTCAATTAAGGTCAACAGTTTTGGGGCGAGGTAACACAAGTACAGGACCCCCAATTTACACTTACAATTAGACAGTAATAACAGTATTAATAATGTGGCACAGGTATCTAAAGTTGAACAGAAGGAACATATATGAGCAAGTTAGTGTCCACTTGGGTAAACTAAATATAATTAGTGATAAACAGTTTAGATTTAGGAAAGGTAAATCCACAACAGATGCAATGGACTCTCTCGTAAAATCAATACTAGATGTATTCGATGCTAGGGACTATGTCCAGGCTACATTTTTTGACTTGAGCAGAGCCTTTGACTGTGTAGAGCATGACACTGTGCTGAATAAGCTAGTTTACTATGGTTTTGATGACAACAGTATAAATATGTTCAGGTCTTTTCTAGAGAACAGTCAACAAGTTGTGTGCATTGGTTAATTTTAGGTACGGAGTGTCTCAAGGGTCGGTGCTTGGACCTTTACTGTTTATACTTATGATTAATGACCTGCCCTTGTACATAAATTCTCACACAATATTGTATACTGATGACATAACTTTTATACATAAAAACTCTGATCTAGGTACACTGAAAACACTGACCGAAAATACCCTTGCTCAGTCCTAATTATGGTTCAAAGCTACTGGCTTCTTACTAAATGAAAAAAACAAAACCCAGACACTTTACTTTAGCCTCAAAGAGATTCCTAATAACCAAGAACTAGAAACTGTCATATTTTTAGGTGTTACTATTGACAATAAATTGACATGGGAACCACACATTAAAAATATATTGACTAGGCTTTCAAGAGTTATTTATCTAATTAGAAATTTAAAGACATGTTCCCAGTGACCATGTGAGATCAGCATATTTTGCTTTCTTCCAAAGCACCATTTCTTATGGAATCTTACTGTGGGGTAGTAGCTGTCATGTAAATGACATTTTACTTTTACAGAAGAAAGTAATAAGAATAATGACAGATTCTGATAAAACAGTACAATGTAAACCGCTGTTTATTAAATTGCAGTGTCTTACAGTAGTAAACTTATTCATCTACAATGTTTTGTTTTTCATTAGAAACAATGTCTCTAATTTTGCATTGAGAAGTGATATTCATAGCCACAATACTAGAAACAGAGCATCTGTAGACGTGCCATATCATAGATTATCAAAATTGCAGAACTCCTACCTAGTTCTTGGACTAAGGATGTTTAATGACTTTAAAGAACTGCCTGTAAATATTTTTAAAGCTAAATTATACAAGCTACTAGTGAACAATCCGTTTAACACCACTGATGAATTTTTTGAAGATGAAAATATTGCATTGTAATGTGTACCTATTTTATCGTAAACCAATTTACATCAATATTGTAGTTTATGTAGAAATATATGTTCTTGACTTTGTCTATTGCTGTAATCAGTCGAATGACAGCAAAATTTTATTATTATTATTATCACCAGATTTCTAATTTATGTTTTGATCAAAAGTTTTGGAATACTATTTTGATTACAGTGATGTAGCTACTAATTACAAACCAGAATGTAAGAGCAATGAGAATTTTGATGTAGTGTGTACTAATGATTTCTTCTCTTGGTCAGAAAACAGTGTTATTGACATATGTAAAACAAGTGATGACTGTACTGGATCTGAATTAGATGGTATTTTTTTATGTAGATGTAAATAAGAGCTGTTAAATGAATGAGGTTGGCAAGAATGAGACTGGTAGGTTAATGCAAATGAACATAGGTGAAGTGGTGACTTTGATGGTAATGAGACTTGTGTTGTTAATGATGTTGTTGTTGAAGTAATTTTGGAAGAGTATGATGATGATGAGGATGATGGTGATGATGAGTATCAGGTATTTGTGGAGTACAAGATTAATGAAGTTTCAGAGTTATTTGCGGATATAGGAAAGGTAAGTGATGTATGTGATGATGTAAGTGAGAGTCGGATATAGGAAAGGTAAGTGATGTATGTGACAATGTAAGTGAGAGTCATGGAATACCAGTCCAGTCAAAGCAGTTTTTCATTAATGTCATGCACAGTAATAATCCAAACAGTAAAGGTGAGCCTAGAGAATAAAGATGAAATTTTTTTGAAATTTGTTTGGGCCCAAATTGTTGATAATGTAGACAAATGTATATTCTGGAATAAGTTAGCTGTGGCTAGTCAAAATCTCTATCTAAATTTGTGGAATGGAGTGAAAGAAGATCTAAGTAGGATGTGTAGTTTTGACAGTCATGTATTTTGTGTTTCTTCTGTAGTAAGTGATGTTAATTGTGCTATGGAACCATTCCAGTGTGTTCAATCTTTACCTGACAACATGAGTAACCAAAGTAATGCTATGATACCGGCAAGAACACTCCAAAAATATTGGAGATGTAGCATTTGATTTATTTATTTATTTATTCTTTGCCCATGGACTCCAGCTGGAAATCCAGCTAAGAGTATTGGGTGTGTCATACAATAGGCTATTAACATCAAAGTTTATTTCATTATATATAAATGAAACAAATAATTAAACAGAAATGGTCAATAAGCATGCAAAGGTATTACATCTTTCACATTATATATACACACAAATCTAAACAACATACAGAAATGATAATTTTTAAAGGTACATCTCAGTAATGATATAACATAATTAAACACCATCTTAGTATTCACTCAAACTGTATATACGTTTCTCTGTGAGATATAGTTTCAAATGACTTTTAAAGCATTTTAGGTCTGTTTCTTTTTTAATGATTTTGGGGAGTTTATTAAAAAACCTTTTGCCTGCTTCTTCAGGGACAGTTAGACATTTGTAGATTTCTGTTTATCGTGTAGTAATTTTCATGTGTTTGTGTACATCTTTATTTAGGAGGTGTTAATTGCTTGACCTTACCACCATTATGCTTTGGTATATGTACAGTGAACATATTGTCATAATATTATAGTGTGTCTTGGTGGTATTTTTGCAATGCATCTCAGTGCCCTTTTCTGAATTGTGAATATCCTTTTTAAGTTGCCAGCTTCTGCACTTCCCCATATATGAACTGAATAAGACAAATGTGGGAAGACAAGTCCATAATACATTGATCTGAGGACTTCATCATGCACAGTCTTAGCTGTTTTATGCATGATGAAGATCTGTTTGTTTATCTTTTTACACAGTGCATCTATGTGTTCGTCCCATGCCAAATGTTTGTCTATTATAGTTCCTAGAAAGTTTGTGATGGTTACTTCTTTGTCTTTCCATTTATATTAACACTTATATTGTAATTTTCGCTATGCTTGGTCTGAAATACTACATTTATTGTTTTAGACTGATTCATAAACAGGTTGTTTATGTAAAATATTTATTTGCATTTTTGATATTCAGGAGTGTTTCCTCCTCAAGCTCCTCCTTTGTGTCAGCTTTGCAAATGATTGTTGTGTCATCAGCATACATTATAAATTGCTGATTCATATAGCTAGGGAAGTCATTTATGTAGAGTATAAATAGTATTGGTCCAAGCACTGACCCTTGCGGCATTCTGTGTTTAACTGTTTGCAATTCTGATCTGTAGTTTGTCATATTTCCCCCACTAATATGTCTGATTTCCATGCATTGTTTACTATTTGTAATGTATGATTTAAGTATGTCATAGCATTTTCCTCTAATTCCATACTGATATACTTTCATAATTAATTTTGAGTGGTTCATACAATCAAATGCCTTAGATAGGTCCATAAAAATCCCACAAGTCTTTTGTTGTTTGTCAAGTAAATTAAGAATGTGCTAAATTATAACTGTTGATGCTGTTTTTGTTGACCTCCCTTCTCTGAAAACATGCTGTGATGAATGCAGTATACTGTACTTTGTTATAAAACTTACAATTCTATTCTTTATTATCATTTCATAGATTTTAGCAAATGTTGAGATCAATGATATTGGCCTGTAATTTTCTAATTCATCCATGTTCCCTTTCTTAAATACTGGCTTCACTTTACTTACTTTTAGTGAATCTGGAAATATACCTTCTTCTATCACAGCATTCAGCATATGCGTCAATGGTTTTAATATACATTCTCTGCATTCCTTTATGAGATGTGATGTGACACCATCCAAGCCAGATGAATGTTTAATTTTAAGTTGTTTTATTAGGTTTGTCACTTCTGTATCTGTTGTAGGTATGAAAACCATAGTATGATTTGTATGTGGGGGGGTTTAACAATTTACTTACTGCATTTGTTTTATTTTGTATTATTAATTTATCTGCTACAGTAATATAATATCTGTTAAAAGTATGGACTCACTCTAAAGGGTTCGCATTGATTTTCCCACTCATTAGTGAAGAGATGTTTCCCAAAACTCTTTATCAAATTAAAACTACAAAGAGAAATTAATGGGTGACTACAGGTATCAAAAAATCTTCAGAAACTCTTAGATATCTCAACTCCATAAAAAATAATCAATCTAACCCAGAAGTTCTGCAATTCTACAAAAAGTACAGGAAAATATACAGAAAGGTGCTGCCAGCCACAAAAAACTTTCAAACAACAAAATATTACTTCAAGCTGAAAAAAAGACCAAAGCAGCCTGGAACATTGTAAAACAGGAAACATCTAACTCTGCTAAAAAGGACCTCAATTCACATGTTAAAAACAAAGATGTACCAGTAGGTAACCCTAAAAAATTTGCTGATTTTGTAAACTCATATTTCAGTAGTATTGCAAAAAAATTACAGCATAAATTCCCGATACATATGATTTACCTACTCAGAACCAGCCATCAAACTCAAAGGTGCTCTTGCCAACTACAGAAAGGGAAGTGGCACTAGTAGTACACCAACTAAAAAATAAAACTTCACTAGGACTTGATGAAATCCCAGTCTGCATAATTAAAGAATGTATAGACTCCATAAAGGGCCCATTAACAGACATAATTAATTATTCTTTCGAATCTGGATACTTTCCAGAATACCTAAAACAAGCAAAAGTTATATCTATCTTTAAAAATGGAGATGTGGAAAATGTAGAGAACTACAGGCCGATTTCTATACTGTCTATCATTTCTAAAATAATAGAAATACTAGTCTTAAAGAGTTAAAGGTGAAAATGTAAGTGGAATCTTTTTAGACTTGTCAAAGGTCTTTGATACAGTTGACCACAAAATCATACTTCATAAATTAGGGCAAATAGGAATAAGAAGTGGTTCAAATCATACTTGGAAAACAGAGTTCAACAAGTTGAGATATCACAAGTTTCAAACAATTCCCTTGTAAAACACCTGTCTGACCCAGAACATGTGAATAAAGTCGTCCCACAGGGAAGGGTATTAGGCCCAATATTGTTTCTTATATACATTAATGACTTCTCACAAAGTATCAGACATGGAGAAAAAATACTTTTTGCTGATGACAGCAACATAGTAATAACAGGTGAAAATCCAACACAACTGTCAGAAAGAGCAAACGAGGCTCTCAATGATGTCCACAACTGGTCATTAAAAAATAAAGTAACCCTAAATGTAAAGAAAACTAACTATATTAACTTCCAAGGAACAAAAAACACAATGCCACTCGAATAAAAGTTAATAATAATGAATTAGAATGTGTAACAAGTACCAAATTCTTAGGGATGAATGTAGACAGCCAACTGAAATGGACAAACCATGTCAACATTTTGGCAAAGAAATTATCCACAGCATGCTATGCTCTTAGAATACTTGCACCAGTATGCAATAATACCTGTCTTAAAATAACATATTACGGATATCTACACTCAGTCCTCAGCTATGGGATCACGTTTTGGGGAACAAGTGCCAGTAACATACAAACTGTGTTCAAAGTACAAAAAAGAGCCATAAGGATAATAACAAACAGCAACAACAGGGCCCACTGTCTAGAATTATTTAGAAAGCTAGGCATTCTAACTGTTTCTTGTGAGTATATCTTTCAGAACATAATGTTCATTAAGAAAAATCTCAACCTTTATAAGACAAACAGCCTAATACATGACCATGAAACAAGATCTTGTCACCACCTCCATCTAGATAGGAAGAACAAGGCAAAGATGCAAAAAAGTATATTTTATAATGGGATAAAACTGTATAACTAATTACCACAGGAAATTAAAGATATAACTGCGCCCCTCACTTTCAAACAAAAGCTCAAAACCTTCTTAGTAAGTTTAACTGCTCAAGGTAGTTTTCAGATAAAAGACTTAAAAAAATTTCCCTGGATTCTTTGTCCCTGCCACCCGTTATAAACGTTTGAGTCTCCCAGTCTATATCTGGTAAATTAAAATCTCCACCCAAAACTATAACATGGTCAGGAAATCTATTGAAAATATTTTCCAAATTTTCCTTCAGGTGTTCTGCCACAACAGCTGCTGACCCAGAGGGCCTATAGAGACATCCAATTACCATGTTTGAGCCTGCTTTAACTGTGACCTTCACCCAAATTATTTCGCATTTCGCAGCTCCGTCAATTTCCTTCAGATCTATTGCACTTTTTATCACTGTAAACATGCCTCCCCCTTCACTGCCCAGCCTGTCTCTGAGGTATACATTCCAGTCTGAGACTAGAATTTCATTACTGTTTGCATCTGGTTTCAGCCAACTTTCTGTCCCTAGTACAAAGTGGGCATTGTGACCATTTACTAATGAGAGCAGTTCTGGGACCTTTTCATAGAAGCTCATGCAGTTTACTATTACCACATTAATATTGTCATTCCCTGTTGTGTTTTGCCTACTGCTACCTTGTTGCATCTCAGGAGATGTCTTGTCGGGCCTAGGGAGGGAATTCTCTAACCTAAAAAACCCACATGTGCACTCCACACTTGCTCTGCTACGCTTGTATCCATTTCCTGCACGTAGTGCACGCCTGACCTATTCAGGGGAACCCTAAATTTCTCCACCTGATAGCAGAGATTGAGAAATTTGCACCCCAGATCTCCACAGAATTGTCTGAGCCTCTGGTTTAAGACTTCCACTCGGCTCCAAACCAGAGGACCGCGATCGGTTCTGGGAACGACACTACAAATAGTTATCTCAGATTCCACACCACGAGCAAGGCTTTCCATCTTCACCAACTCTGCCAACCACCTGTATGAACTGAGGATGACCTCTGAACCCAGATGGCAGGAGTCATTGTTGCCGATATGAACAACAAAATGCAGTCGGGTACACCCAGTGCACTCGATCCCCGCTGGCAGGGCCTCCTCCAGATCTCGGATGAGACCCCCCCGACAAGCAGACAGAGAGAACACTGGCCTTCTTCGCTGACCTTTCCACTATTTCCCTAAGGGGCTCCATCATCCGCCTAACATTGGAGCTCCCAATCATTAATAAACCCCTCCCCCCCATGTGCCTGCTCCAACCTTGCTGAAGGAGCGGCCAGATGTCCACTCACAGACAGAGCGGGCGATGCCACGCAGGCAGCCTCCACATTGACCCTCCGCCTCATGCGACATGAATGCCATTGAAACCGCCACTCCCCTTGGGGAGAGGGTGGCCCAACTGCACCCGGTACTTGCGAAGATGTCTTGACAGCAGGGACTGTGGGCGAAGCATGTAGCACCTGGGGTGTACCATGCGACGCATCAGATTTCGCACTGCCGCTACAGTCTGAGGCAGCAGCCTGAAGATGGCTGACCGTGGCCATCAGCATGTTCAGCTGTTCATGAACAGTGGCCAGCTCCTCCTGTGTCTGTACACAGCAGTCACACATCCTATCCATTCTAAGAAATCAACAATTTACTGTAGAGAGTTAAGTAATGATCTTTTAACTAGACTGCTAACTCACTAAAGGTGGCTGATAGCTGACTAAACTGTGGCTACTAGACACTTCTTGTTGGAAACAATGAAAATAAGTACTAACAGTCTCTGGACTGTATTCAAAACAAACACAAAATCTATGAAACACTATTACTAGTACTCAAAAATTAAAGCTTCCTAAAAGCTAAAGCACATGAAAAAGAAGTGACAAGTAAAAAGAACACAGTTAATACTTAAATTTATGTAGCTTGCTGCACAGGAGATGTGAAGCAGATGGCAGTTATGACAACACTGTAATTTTTAAAGATTTGTCTTATCTCTTGACTGAGTTAAAATCTATGATACGGTAAATAGTTGTGTTCGTAATGTAATGTATTATTATTATTATTATTAATTTTTTCCCTTATCTCCCTCATTCTGCTGAGTTAATATTGTTAAAAAAATGTGTATTCTAACTGTACATTAAAAGGTGTAATAGAAACTGATCAAGATAGAAAAGTTTATTCGTACATTCATGATGAACATACCCAACTGTTCATCAGTCTGCAATGTGCTGAGAACCCTGCATGAAGAGGATTGAAGCAGACAAGAATAATTTATGTGAACAGAAGAGGGGCAACTCCAAGCTCTATGCACAATGGCAACAATAAGAAAAAGAAGTACGTAAATTTAAATGCTGAATATATGTATTGAATATTGAGGGTCTGTTGATATTAATGCCAATTAACGTTCACTCAGCATATGTGCACCTTCCAATTTCTTCCAATTATTGTTTCAAAATTTCCCTTTTAATTATTTAAGCAGCAATTTTTAATCAGTTTCCATTATATATATAAAATTTTAGTCCCCCCACCACTATTCAGTAGTGACTGTTCAAAGGACGGCGCCAAGCAGAATATGAACACACCTTTCAATTGACGAGATTTTTTTTTTTTTTTTTTGGAGATAAACGAGCCACTTTATCATTACAAGTAACCAATGAGGCCTTTGTTGCATTTGTTACATGGCCATGAGATTGGAACTATTAACAACTTGAACAAGCATATTAAAAATTAAATGAGACCTGGTAGGAATGTGGATTTCAGCAGTTAAGGTAGGAAGCTGCTATGGTGTGTGCTGAACGTTTCTATCAAGTGAACATTGGGGTGCAAAATAATTCATTCAAATCCTGTAAGGCTGTATCAGATAATAATCAGGATCATTAATGAATATGCATATAAATCTGCTTTAATTGAAAAGTACCGATACAAGCAATATTTTTTTTTTTTTTTTTTTTTTTTCTCCCCCCCATAATTCTGTTAAACACTGTTCACAATGGAATCAAAGGAAATGACCATTGTTGAAATGCAATATGCCAAGATGTCAGAAATTCGAGCTTGGGAACAGTTGAAAGTAATGTGACAACTCATGAACTGGCTGACAGCTACTAAAGCAACCACGTTGGCATCCCACTATTAAAAATTGATGAAACTGGTAACATAACCAATCATGATGTAACTTTTACAATGCTTCATGAGACAGTTTCTCAGTTCTCACTGGGAAGCATTTTTCCAAATAATGAAACTGAAGTGTGCAACAGCGAAACTTCCTCTGACTATTTGCTCCCTATGTTGCGAATGCCAGAGCAGAAAAAGTTCGAAAAAGGAATGTAAATACTAATGACACCCACCATTTGACACAACTCATGCAACTAACAACACAACAGCTTACACGACAACAGGAATTTCAAGAAAGTGTTAACACAACAGCTTAAGAGTGTAAGACAGCAGTTCACAAGATATCACAAAAATATAGGACAACAGTTTCAACAGCAGTTTACAAAACATCAGGAAAATATAGGGCAACAGCTTACACAGTAAATTCAGGCATTTAATGATTTCAAAAATAGGATTAGTCAACAGTTCAGTGAGGTGAGCGAAACTATATGCACTGAGTTATCTGATGTACTACCTGAGAAGCTGACAGAGCTTGGTAAACAACTAAAACAAGAAATAATTACCAACATGTCTCACAATATAAATATGTTAACAGAAAAGGTAACATCTGTAGACTGTAAACAGGAACAACTTGCAGGAGAGTTGCAAAACCTCAGTGAAGCATATTCTCAAATTAAGGAGATGCATCCCAAGTGGATATGTCATTAAAAATGTGATGAACGCAGTCAGCGAGCTACAAGACGTACGCAAAAACCTACCTACAGAAACACACAAATTATGTCTAAGAGTAGATCAGTTAAGTTTAGAGACAGAATTTGCCAAAAAACAGAGAGATAACTTATGTGCAGATGTGAAGGAAATAACTGAAAAAGCTGAGCAAGGATCCTGGATAAGGGCAGCACCCTTGTTGAAAAGGTAGTGTCAGAATGCAAAATTTATGTAGATATTGTAGCAGAAGCTCTAAAAGAGAAAAAAAGTCAATTCCTAGCTAAAATATACTCGGATTTAAAGGACGCAGAGGAAAGGATATGTGGCAGTGTTGCTAAAACTACTGACATTCCAAAACAACATATGACAAAAAACAAACCTATGCTTTCAGAGAAGTTAGATACCTTCACTGGTTGGGTCACAAACAAAACAAGTAGAGATATGCTCTTCAGTTTTTTTATCTCTATATATTCATCTATCAGTCTCTATAAGTGATAGCGGACTGACGTATTACAAGTTCCGCCGAGTTAATATTGTTAAAAAAATCTGTCTGTCTCTATAAGTGATAGTGGGTGGATGTATAATGAGTTTCACTGAGTTAATATTGTCAAAAAAATGTGTATTCCAATTGTACATTAAAAGGTGTAACAGAAACTGATGGAGATAGAATGAGCATTACCGACTGTTCATCATTCTGTGACATGCAAAGAATCATGCATCAAGAGGATTAAAGGAGACAAGATTAATTTACATAAGAAGAAGAGGAGCAAACTGGAACCAGTATTGTGATACCAAGCTCTACACACAACGGCGGTAACAAGAAAAAAAAGTACGTAAATTTAAGTGCTGAATATATGTATTGAATACTGATGGTCTGTTGATATTAATGCCAGTTAAAGTTCACTCATGATATGATGTAACTTACCAAATGAAACCATTGGTATGTTGATAGAGACACTAACAAACACAAACACACACACAAAATTCAAGCTTTCACAACCCATGGTTGCTTCATCAGGAAAGAGGAAAGGAGAGGGAAAGATGAAAGGATATGGGTTTTAAGGGAGAGGGTAAGGAGTCATTCCAATCCCCGGAGCGGAAAGACTTACCTTAGGGGGAAGAAGGGACTGTCTGCTTGTGTCTGCCGGCCGAAGTGGCCGCGCGGTTCTGGCGCTGCAGTCTGTAACCGCGAGACCGCTACGGTCGCAGGTTCGAATCCTGCCTTGGGCATGGATGTGTGTGATGTCCTTAGTTTAGTTAGGTTTAACTAGTTCTAAGTTCTAGGGGACTAATGACCTCAGCAGTTGAGTCCCATAGTGCTCAGAGCCATTTGAACAATTTTTTTGCTTGTGTCTGTACATGTGCGAATGGATATGTGTGTGTGTGCGAGAGTGTATATGTGACCCTTTTTCCCCCTAAGGTAAGTCTTTCCGCTCCAGGGATTGGAATGACTCCTTACCCTCTTCCTTAAAACCCATATCCTTTCGTCTTTCCCTCTCCTCTTTCGTTTGGTAAGTTTTATACATATATATCCTGAGACTGGTTTGATGAAGCTCTACATGCTACTCTGTCCTCTGCAAGCTTCTTCATCTCCCAGAACCTACTGCAGCCTACATCCTTCTGAATCTGCTTAGTGTATTCATCTCTTGGTCTCCCTCTATGATTTTTTACCCTCCATGCTGTCCTACAATACTAAATTGGTGATCCCTTGATGCCTCAGAACATGTCCTACCAACCAATCACTTCTTCTAGGCAAGTTGTGCCACAAACACCTCTTCTCCCCAATGTATTCAGCACCTCCTCATTAGTTATGTGATCTACCCATCTAATCTTCAGCATTCTTCTGTAGCACCACATTTTGAAAGCTTTTATTCTCTTCTTGTCCAAACCATTTACCGTCCATGTTTCACTTCCATATATGGCTACACTCCATACAAATATTTTCAGAAACGACTTCCAGTCACTTAAATCTATACTCAGTGTTAACAAATTTGTCCTCTTCAGAAACGTTTTCCTTGCCATTGCCAGTCAACATTTTATATCCTCTCTACTTCAATCAAAATCAGTTATTTTGCTCCCCAGATAGCAAAACTCCTTTACTGCTTTAAGAGTCTCATTTACTAATCTAATTCCCTCTGCATCACCTGACTTAATTCAACTACATTCCATTATCCTCATTTTGCTTTTGTTGATGTTCATCTTATATCCTCCTTTAAAGAGACTGTCCATTCCATTCGACTGCTCTTCCAAGTCCTGTGCTGTCTCTGACAGAATTACAATGTCATTGGCGAACCTCAAAGTTTTTATTTCTTCTCCATGGATTTTAATACCTACTCCAAATTTTTCTTTTGTTTCCTTTACTGCTTGCTCAATATACAGATTGAATAACATCGGGGAGAGGCTACAACCCTGTCTCACTCCCTTCCCAACCACAGCTTCCCCTTCATGCCTTCGACTCTTATAACTACCATCTGGTTTCTGTACATTGCAAATAGCCTTTCGATCCCTGTATTTTACCCCTGCCACCTTTAGAATTTGAAAGAGAGTATTCCAGTCAACATTGTCAAAAGCTTTCTCCAAGTCTACAAATGCTAGAAATGTTGGTTTGCCTTTCCTTAAACTATTTTCTAAGATAAGTTGTATGGTCAGCATTGCCCCATGTGTCCCAATATTTCTATGGAATCCAAACTGATCTTCGCCAGTGTCAGCTTCTACCAGTTTTTCCATTTCTCTGTAAAGAATTCACATTAGTATTTTGCAGCTGTGACTTATTAAACTGATGGTTTGGTAATTTTCACATCTCTCAACACCTGCTTTCTTTGGGATTGGAATTATTATACTTGTCTTGAAGTCTGAGGGTATTTCGCCTGTCTCATACATCTTGCTCACCAGATGGAAGAGTTTTGTCAGGACTGGCTCTCCCAAGGCTGTCAGTAGTTCTAATGGGATGTTGTCTGCTCCCGGGGCCTTGTTTCAACTCAGGTCTTTCAGTGCTCTGTCAAACTCTTCACGCAGTATCGTATTTCCCATTTCATATTCATCTACATCCTCTTCCATTTCCATAATATTGTCCTCAGGTACATCGCCCTTGTATAGACCCTCTATATACTCCTTCCACCGTCCTGCTTTCCCTTCTTTGCTTGGAGCTGGGTTTCCATCTGAGCTCTTGATATTCATACAAGTGGTTCTCTTCTCTCGAAAGATCTCTTAAATTTTTCTGTAGGCAGTATCTATCTTACCCCTAGTGAGATAAGCCTCTACATCCTTACATTTGTCCTCTAGCCATCCCTGCTTAGCCATTTTGCACTTCCTGTCGATCTCTTTCTTGAGACGCCTGTATTACTTTTTGCCTGCTTCATTTACTACATTTTTATATTTTCTTCTTTCATCAATTAAATTCAATATTTCTTCTGTTGCACAAGGATTTCTACTAGCCCTCGTCTTTTTAGCTACTTGATCCTCTGCTGCCTTCACTACTTCATCCCTCAAAGCTATCCATTCTTCTTCTACTGTATTTCTTTCCCCCATTCCTGTCAATTGTTCCATTATGCTCTCCCTGAAACTCTGTACAACCTCTGGTTTAGTCAGTTTATCCAGGTCCCACCTCCTTAAATTCCCACCTTTTTGCAGTTTCTTCAGTTTTAATCTACAGTTCATAAGCAATTGATTGTGTTCAGAGTCCACATCTGCCCCTGAAATGTCTTACTATTTAAAACCTGGTTCCTAAATCTCTGTCTTACCATTATATAATCTATCTGATACCTTCTAGTATCTCCAGGCTTCTTCCATGTATACAACCTTCTTTCATGATTCTTGAACCAAGTGTTAGCTATGATTAAGTTATGCTCTGTGCAAAATTCTACCAGGTGGCTTCCTCTTTCATTTCTTATTCCCAATCCATATTCACCTACTACATTTCCTTCTCTGTCTTTTCCTACTATCGAATTCTAGTCACCCAAGACTATTAAATTCACTATGCTGTTTGTAGTAGCAATCCTATTTTTTTATTCATTATTAAACCTACTCCTGCATTACCCCTATTTGATTTTGTATTTATAACCCGGTATTCACCTGATCACAAGTCTTAATCCTCCTGCCACTGAACTTCACTAATTCCCACTATATCTAACTTTAACCTATCCATTTCCCTTTTTAAATTTTCTAACCTACCTGCCCGATTAAGGGATCTGACATTCCACACTACGATCCGTAGAACATCAATTTTCTTTCTCCTGATAATGACATTCTTTTGAGTAGTCCCCACCCAGAGATCCAAATGGAGGGCTATTTTACCTCCGGAATATTTTACCCAATAGGACGCCATCATCGTTTAACCATACAGTAATGCTGCATGCCCCCAGGAAAAATTGCGGCTGTAGTTTCCCCTTGCTTTCAGCCGTTCACAGTACTAGCACAGCAAGGCTGTTTTGGTTGGTGTTACAAGGCCAGATCAGTCAATCATCCAGACTGTTGCCCCTGCAACTACTGAAAAGGCTGCTACCCCTCTTCAGGAACTGCACGTTTGTCTGGCCTCTCAACAGATACCCCTCCATTGTGGTTGCACTTACGGTACGGCTATCTGTGTCGCTGAGGCACACAAGCCTCCCCACCAACGGCAAGGTCCGTGGTTCATGGGGGGAGACTAAATGAGTAGATCTTTTTGTAGTTTTGAAATGGGACAATAATCATAATTTGTTCTGCAAAAATTAGGAATCATATCTTAGTATATCTGTGTGTATTACCTAGTGAGTTCATTTCTTTTTTATTGCTTTTAACTCTGAATTGCTTTAACTCTGAATATGTGAACATTTTTTGATTTCACCTGACATAAATCCCATATAATTGACTTAAGAAAGTTACTAAAGAGAACATATCTCGTGTGATGTGAAGGAGGTATTGAACAGAATATTTGGTACACATAACAATGTTTAATTATCTTATGTGAATGCTAGACAGGACATTACCTATTCTTTGGAGCATGAGATGATAACTCTAAGGAGGAAGCTGAAAGATGTGGGCAGATCCACTCCCCCACTGCTGTATGGCTATAACCTGCTGAAACAGCCATCTTGCAAGAGATTGTGGGTGCTGGGTAACGTACTCAAGCATCTGTCCACTGGAATGTAAATTGTTGTGTCTGATATTTGTGAATTGTTAACCAATACTGCTAAAGACAGTGTTATTCAGCATAAATACATGTTTTTTTTTTATTGGGGGATTGACTTTCCAATCATTATGTAACTTTAAATCAGTATATATTATTACTTTTTATCATTTGTAAATGAATCTTCTAGGTCTTTATGTGCATAGATCAGTTGCATGGACAATTAGAAAATAGTGTGGAAAACATTTGTTAGTGTAGACAGTACAAGAAGATATGTACATGTTTGCTTTCATACTCTGATGCGGTTTTCAAGCTACTGGAATGTGTCATCATTCTAATCTAATTATAACTGTTTACCTGAATTTATCCTGAATATTGCAATATTGTATCTGACTGGATCTTGAGTTGTGGACGGATTCATGCTTAGCTCTGGTTTGGCTACCCCTAGTCATCATGACTGTGTGTGTGTGTGTGTGTGTGTGTGTGTGTGTGTGTGTGTGTGTGTGTGTGTGTGTGTATGTACCCAAGGAAAATGTACAACCATTGATTGAAGCTAAATGCTTCTCACAATTACTCTTTGCATATGATTGAACTTACTGATATGATTATGAACTTTTCTTTTTGTTGTGTTGGAACACATTTGCTGGTTTGTACCCAGGATGATTTGGATTCATGGGTCGATCCCTACATCATAAAATTAGGCTCTAATATTTTTCCATTATTTTGTTCTTTTGTGAGTCAACATATCCATAAATACTCTGGTTTATGTCGTTGATTGATTTTGTACAATGTGGCTACTCGTGATGGAGTATATTCTTCTGGTCTATACCAGTCAATGTGAGTTTTTTGAGTGGCTCACTCATCGTACGCTAAGGCTCTGAATTTTTTTTATATTGTCTTTAGAAGATTCTGAAGGTTTGATTGAGTAGATCTTAACTTAAAATTTATAAATTCTAGTAATTTACATTATCTCTGTAATTATTTCAATAGTTTGGTGGTGTAATGTTGTAGTTTTGACCTTGTATTATTTGTCTTGTGACAGTATGTTCCACAGATTTAAAAATCTGAATGCCATATTCTGGTATATGTATAGATTATGATTTTTATAGTAAATATTTTTCTTGTGTCCTCTGTAATATGTTATAGATAGATACTTCTATACATCTATCTGCTATCCTAGGCATCATTTTGTACACCATTTGGCAAATCTAATAGTCTGTCACAAAATATTGTAAACATTGTTATCAAAATTCTATATAGTGACATTCGCACTTTAAAAGATGAACTATCAGTGAAGAAGCAAACAAACTGTGATCTGAAAAGCAGAAGAAAATGTTTCTGTGAAATAGCCAAGGTGGTTGACGAAAATAACATCAAAAACATGCGGATTGATATATCTGTTCAAAACAATGCACCTGCAACACCTACAGAAGAAACTAGTGCAGAAATCACTAAAACTCCAAATAAATATAAGTGGCAAGTGTAATGTACAGAAAAAAGAACTCAAAGTGCCTCAATAACATAAAACAGTACAAAAGCAGTGAATTCCTTGTTATAGGTGATTCTCTGCTCAAAAATTTGGCAGTGGCAAATTCCACATTAGACATTTGCCTAGGTATCGAGACCCATCAATAGAAGAAACATTTTAACAACATATATAACTCACAGGATGGTTCAGCATAGGCATCTTGGAAGAATTACAAGGGGATCTTCATCCACATAAGTACAAATTTCCTTAGAAGCAACACTGAAGAAGAAATCGTAAATGAAACAAAAAATCTAATTTTATCTGCCAGAAATGTCTACAAGATGTTTAGAACTGTAGTGAGTGGTATTGTCTACAGAAGATCCATGAGTGATAGTTACATAGTGAGAATAAAAAATGATATAAACAAAAGCGGTAATGATTTACCAAGTAGGTAAATCCAAATAAGTTCTTAAGCAATAAATGCTTGGGTAGAGATGGTCTTCATTAAAACAGATTAGGATCAAAAATTTTTAGTAAAATGTTCACTGATACTTGTAAAATTATTAATAATGGGGGAAACTTATAAGGAATTATGGGGATGAGAAACGGTGTTTGGTAGCAAAAATGGCAAGACCAAAATGGTACCCAAGAAATAAAATATTGCTTGAAACCATACATAAGAAAGAATGTTCCTACATAATGCACTGGAATATAAACAGTCTAACTGCTGACTTTCAAAACAAAAGTCAAAATGGACAAAACAAATTATTCTTTCAAAGTGTAAAAATATCAGTTATTTGCCAAATGAACATTGGCTTACATGCGATAATATTAAAATTCTTAACAAAATCGAAAATTTTGAAGTAGCAAACAGCTTTTGTAGACATGAGAAATCACGTGGAGGCTCTTCTGTACTTTCTCATTCTGCTATAAAATATGTAATAAGAAATGATTTTAATCATTTGAATGAAGATAGCATATTTGAGAGCTGCTGTATCAAGTTAAGGGACCTAAATATCATAGTAGTTTCTATTTACAGAGTACCAGAGAAAGCTGCAATTGAAGTTTTTCTGGCCAAATTTCAGCACTTCCTTGAAAATCTGAATAAAGAAAAAGGAAAAAATGTTGTAATAGCTGCTGACTTCAACATTAATATCCTAGGTGAAATCAATGATGTGTCCAAATTCACTGACATAGAAAAAAGTTTTGGCTTCAAAGTAAACTTTAAGCAAGCCACTTGGGTAAATGCACAGTCAGCCCCCTGCATTGATAATATCCTAATCAACTATGTATTTGAAAATGTCCATAAATTTTGCTTAGATCTACGAATCTCTGAGTACTCTGCATTATTCGTTGAACTACCAAAAATTAATAAAGAAATTCCACGTAATAGGAGCTCTATGAAAAGGAACTTTAATGAAAAAAATTTAACTGTATTTAGAAATAAGTTAAGAGAGGTTGAATGGCTTTATGACAGCTGTATTTCAAGTAGTAGTAACTTTGGCAAATTTTAAGCAGTTTTCTTGGAGTATCTAATGAAACTTTTCCACTTAGAACCACATGTAACAAAATCACTGGTAAAATGAAATGGATAAGTCTGGGTATAAAAATTTCTGGTGCTAGGAAGAGGCAACTACACAATGAACTGAAATATAATAAAAACACATATATTACTGAATATGTCAAATGTTATAATTCTACCTCCAAAAAAGTTGTGAAAGCAACCAAACAAATGGCAAATAATATGTTCATTTCACAACATAAAAGTAAAACAAAGGCTGTGTGGTCTGTTGTCAAATCAGATTTAGGTGTTAGAATTAATAGAAATGAAATATCTAGGATTAAAGTAAATGAGAGCCTTATTGTAAACCTAGCTCAAATATCTGAGTGTTTAAATGAATTCTTCATTAGTGTGCCAAAGTCAGATGTTGATATAGTAGAGTATCAGAGAAAAGTAAACCTCTTTGGACTTCAGCAGGTAGCTGAATATCTCACAGATTTTAAAAAAGTCTCAGTAAAGTATGTGGAAACTATTATATTATCATTAAAAAATAAAAATTCAGCTGGGTGGGGTGGGATACTGACTAAAGTGATTAAAGCAGTGTATCACATAATAGCACCACAACTAACTAAAATAATTAATCAATCTTTTGAACAGGAAAGCTTTCCTGATGTGTTGAAGTATGCCAAAGTCAGACCTCTGTTCAAGAAAAGTTTGAGGGAAGACATGAGAAACTATCATCCTATTTCTATTCTTCCAATCTCGTCGAAAGTGTTTGAGAAAGTAGCTGCAAACCAGATACAAAATTTTATGTAAAAAATGATATTATTATAAATAATCAATTTGGATTCCAACCAGGAAAAAACACCCTGCATGCAGTAAATAACTTAATTGAAAAGATATGCAAAGCACTGGACCATAGGAGTAAAGTTTCTGGTATTTTCTGTGATCGTACTAAAGCTTTTGACTCTGTAAACCATGCCTTGCTTATCCACAAATTAGATAAATATGGGATTAAGGGCAATACTCTCAAATGGCTTTCATCATACCTGCAGAACAGAAAACAAAGTGTAACTATCACTTCAAATATGGTGGTGGAGTACTGTATCAAAAGGTGTGCCTTAAGGCTACATTTTGGGGCCAATCTTGTTCCTATTCTATATAAACAACTTATCCACAAACATCAATTCCCCATCAGTCCTGTTTGCAGATGATACTTCTGTTTTAATTAAAGGTGGTGATGCAGAAAAAATTCAGAGCTTCATTGTGAGCACACTGGATACCCTAAAAAATTGGTTCCAGTTAAATGGTTTGAAACTGAACATTGCAAAAAAATCGTGTGGTACATTTCCAAACCAAACACACAAAATGTGCAGAGCTTTAAATACAACACAATAATCAAGAAGAAGAATTTGACTCTGTCAGATTCCTATGACTAAATGTGGACAGGAACTTGAACTGAAACACACATATTGACTCCTTATCAAATACACTAAGCAGTTTTACATTTGCAATGCAAATACTTGCAAATTCTACTGATATGTACACATAAAAATAGCATACCATAGTTATTTTTAATCTGTCATTAGGTATGGTATAATTTTCTGGGGAAGTTCAAGTAGAGTATCTGGTATACAGAAACTTCAGAAAAAAAATTATCAGATACATGTACAGCACACAGAAAACAGAATCTTGTTGCCCATTATTCGACAACTGCAAATCCTAACTATACCCTTCACATACATTTACGAAATTATTATCTTCCTATACAGCAGACAAAAATTATTAGAGGAAAATCATTTTAACCCCACATAAAACACAAGAAATAAAAATAATTTTATGCTTGTCACACACAAATTGAATTATATGACCGAGCTCCACAGTATATTGGGAAGACAATATATAACAAATTAATGGGCAAAAACATATTTAATGTTAAGCCACAGATCCTAAAAATAAGATTCTGGAGGAGAAATGCTACTATTCAATAGAAGAATTTATAGATATATCTAAAACCACAGATGATGTGACTTACCGAACGAAAGTGCTGGCAGGTCGATAGACACACAAACAAACACAAACATACACACAAAATTCAAGCTTTCGCAACAAACTGTTGCCTCATCAAGAAAGAGGGAAGGAGAGCGAAAGACGAAAGGATGTGGGTTTTAAGGGAGAGGGTAAGGAGTCATTCCAATCCCGGGAGCGGAAAGACGTACCTCAGGGGGAAAAAAGGACAGGTGTGCACTCGCACACACACACACACATATCCATCCGCACATACACAGACACAAGCAGACATTTGTAAAGGCAAAGAGTTTGGGCAGAGATGTCAGTCGGGCGGAAGTAAAGAGGCAAATATGTTGAAAGACAGGTGAGGTATGAGCAGCGGCAAATTGAAATTAGCGGAGATTGAGGCCTGGCAGATAACGAGAAGAGAGGATATACTGAAGGGCCAGTTCCCATCTCCGGAGTTCTGACAGGTTGGTGTTAGTGGGAAGTATCCAGATAACCCGGACGGTGTAACACTGTGCCAAGATGTGCTGGCCGTGCACCAAGGCATGTTTAGCCACAGGGTGATCCTCATTTCCAACAAACACTGTCTGCCTGTGTCCATTCATGCATATGGACAGTTTGTTGCTGGTCATTCCCACATAGAAAGCTTCACAGTGTAGGCAGGTCAGTTGGTAAATCACGTGGGTGCTTTCACACGTGGCTCTGCCTTTGATCGTGTACACCTTCCGGGTTACAGGACTGGAGTAGGTGGTGGTGGGAGGGTGCATGGGACAGGTTTTAATCGGGGGCGGTTACGAGGGTAGGAGCCAGAGGGTAGGGAAGGTGGTTTGGGGATTTCACAGGGATGAACTAAGAGGTCACGCAGGTTAGGTGGATGGCGGAAAGACAGTCTTGGTGGAGTGGGGAGGATTTCATGAAGGATGGATCTCATTTCAGGGCAGGATTTGAGGAAGTTGTATCCCTGCTGGAGACCCACATTCAGAGTCTGATCCAGTCCCAGAAAGTATCCTGTCACAAGTGGGGCACTTTTGGGGTTCTTCTGTGCGAGGTTCTGGGTTTGGGGAGATGAGGAAGTGGCTCTGGTTATTTGCTTCTGTACCAGGTCGGGAGGGTAGTTGCAGGATGCGAAAGCTGTTTTCAGGTTGTTGGTGTAATGGTTCAGGGATTCCGGACTGGAGCAGATTCATTTGTCATGAAGACCTAGGCTGTAGGGAAGGGACCGTTAGATGTGGATTGGGTGGCAGTTGTCATAATGGAGGTACTGTTGCTTGTTGGTGGGTTTGATGTGGACGGACGTGTGAAGCTGGCCATTGGACAGGTGGGGGTCAGTGTCAAGGAAAGTGGCATGGGATTTTGAGTAGGACCAGGTGAATCTGATGGAACCAAAGGAGTTGAGGTTGGAGAGGAAATTCTGGAGTTCTTCTTCACTGTGAGTCCAGATCATGAAGACGTCATCAATAAATCTGTACCAAACTTTGGGTTGGCAGGCCTGGGTAACCAAGAAGGCTTCCTCTAAGCGACCCATGAATAGGTTGGCGTACGAGGGGGCCATCCTGGTGCCCATGGCTGTTCCCTTTAATTGTTGGTATGTCTGGCCTTACCCCCGGAAACCATCCTTGTAACCATTGATGCCACTTCCTTATACACAAATATTCCGCACGTCCAGGGCCTCGCTGCAATGGAGCATTTCCTTTCATGCCGATCACCTGCCACCCTACCTAAAACCTCTTTCCTCATCACCTTAGCCAGCTTCATCCTGACCCACAACTTCTTCACTTTCGAAGGCCAGACATACCAACAATTAAAGGGAACAGCCATGGGCACCAGGATGGCCCCCTCGTACGCCAACCTATTCATGGGTCACTTAGAGGAAGCCCTCTTGGTTACCCAGCCTGCCAACCCAAAGTTTGGTACAGATTTATTGATGACATCTTCATGATCTGGACTCACAGTGAAGAAGAACTCCAGAATTTCCTCTCCAACCTCAACTCCTTTGGTTCCATCAGATTCACCTGGTCCTACTCAAAATCTCATGCCACTTTCCTTGACGTTGACCCCCACCTGTCCAATGGCCAGCTTCACACGTCTGTCCACATCAAACCCACCAACAAGCAACAGTACCTCCATTATGACAGCTGCCACCCATTCCACATCAAACGGTCCCTTCCCTACTGCCTAGGTCTTCGTGGCAAACGAATCTGCTCCGGTCCGGAATCCCTGAACCATTACACCAACAACCTGAAAACAGCTTTCGCATCCCGCAACTACCCTCCCGACCTGGTACAGAAGCAAATAACCAGAGCCACTTCCTCATCTCCCCAAACCCAGAACCTCGCACAGAAGAACCCCAAAAGTGCCCCACTTGTGACAGGATACTTTCCGGGACTGGATCAGACTCTGAATGTGGCTCTCCAGCAGGGATACAACTTCCTCAAATCCTGCCCTGAAATGAGATCCATCCTTCATGAAATCCTCCCCATTCCACCAAGAGTGTCTTTCCGCCGTCCACCTAACCTGAGTAACCTCTTAGTTCATCCCTGTGAAATCCCCAAACCACCTTCCCTACCCTCTGGCTCCTACCCTTGTAACCGCCCCCGATGTAAAACCTGTCCCACGCACCCTCCCACCACCACCTACTCCAGTCCTGTAACCCGGAAGGTGTACACGATCAAAGGCAGAGCCACGTGTGAAAGCACCCACGTGATTTACCAACTGACCTGCCTACACTGTGAAGCTTTCTATGTGGGAATGACCAGCAACAAACTGTCCATTCGCATGAATGGACACAGGCAGACAGTGTTTGTTGGTAATGAGGATCACCCTGTGGCTAAACATGCCTTGGTACACGGTCAGCACATTTTGGCACAGTGTTACACCGTCCGGGTTATCTGGATACTTCCCACTAACACCAACCTGTCAGAACTCCGGAGATGGGAACTGGCCCTTCAGTATATCCTCTCTTCTCGTTATCTGCCAGGCCTCAATCTCCGCTAATTTCAATTTGCCGCTGCTCATACCTCACCTGTCTTTCAACATCTTTGCCTCTTTACTTCCGCCCGACTGACATCTCTGCCCAAACTCTTTGCCTTTACAAATGTCTGCTTGTGTCTGTGTATGTGCGGATGGATATGTGTGTGTGTGCGAGTGTATACCTGTCTTTTTTCCCCCTAAGGTACGTCTTTCCGCTCCCGGGATTGGAATGACTCCTTACCCTCTCCCTTAAAACCCACATCCTTTCGTCTTTCCCTCTCCTTCCCTCTTTCCTGATGAGGCAACAGTTTGTTGTGAAAGCTTGAATTTCGTGTGTATGTTTTGTGTTTGTTTGTGTGTCTATCGACCTGCCAGCACTTTCGTTCGGTAAGTCACATCATCTGTGTTTTTAGATATATTTTTCCCACGTGGAATGTTTCCCTCTATTATATTCAATCATGAAGAATTTATAGAGGATGACATGATAATTTGAGCTAGGATAATTTAGTGTTAGGTTTTTAGATACTATTTTAATTATTTTTATTATTATTATCTCTGCCTTTTGTGCATATAAAACAAAATTGTATTATTATTATTATTATTATGTGATATCTAAAGATCGGATATAAAATGTAGACTGGCAATGGCAAGGAAAGCGTTTCTAAAGAAGAGAAATTTGTTAACATAGAGTATAGATTTAAGTGTCAGGACGTCATTTCTGAAAGTATTTGTATGGAGTGTAGCCATGTATGGAAGTGAAACATGGACGAGAAATAGTTTGGACAAGAAGAGAATAGAAGCTTTCGAAATGTGGTGCTACAGAAGAATGCTGAAGATTAGATGGGTAGATCACATAACTAATGATGAGGTATTGAATAGAATTGGGGAGAAGAGGAGTTTGTGGCACTTAACAAGAAGAAGGGACCAGTTGGTAGGACATGTTCTGAGGCATCAAGGGATCACAAATTTAGCATTGGAGGGCAGAGTGGAGGGTAAAAATCATAGAGGGAGACCAAGAGATGAATACACTAAGCAGATTCAGAAGGATGTAGGTTGCAGTAAGTACTGGGAGATGACGAAGCTTGCACAGGTTAGAGTAGCATGGAGAGCTGCATCAAACCAGTCTCAGGACTGAAGACCACAACAACAACAACAACATCTAATGATCAGCTTTCTATGTTTACAATAAATTTTACCAAACTTTTGATATGTCTCCTGTACCTGAATCAAATGCTTTTGATTATGTATGTTATGAGACTAGTGAGACTATCAGACTGAACTGGCAGATCTAGACTTCGATGGTACGGGCATGTGATGAGAATGGAGTCAACTAGAACAGCCAAAATAAATTTGGAAAGACAGGTGGATGAGAAAAGACCTCAAGAGAGACCTTGAACCTGATGGATGGACTTGATCAAGACTGATCTAGTGACTGGAGGATGGACAGTGGATGATGTTCTCCATGAACAGGTGTATCTGGACAGGACAAGTGGAAGAGGCTCATTACCAGTACCCGGAAAACTGAAACTGTTGAATGATGATGGACGATGGATGGATGAGACTAATAAACCACAATTCACTCTGTTTCCAATATTATAATGAGTCACCCTCCTCTAACATTAACTTTTTGTATGGAAATAACCAATATCATATATACTATCAATTCTTACGTAGGTTAAAATTATCTCAGCTGTTTCACTAAAAGAATTCATATGATTTTGTATATGAATTATTATATTTCAGGCTAAAACGTATAAAAAAGAAAATAATGAGTTACAATTGATAAGTACTAACAAATAAAATTACTCCCCTTCCAAAAATAATTGCAATTTCAAAGTTTCTGGTATAAATAAATAAATACAAATACAAAATACAAATACTTATGATTCATATTATTCATTTCACAATCTAAGTCTATTTATTAAATTTATTCTGGCATTTATTTATAAAATAATGATATAATGTGGTGAAGATTCTTCTTTCATAAAGAATGTTTCTGAACTCTTTTGCTTTGTAGACTCTTTGGAATAATTTGAGTACTGCAGAATGTAAGTAGTAGTGGGCATGCCTCAGATGGAAGTATACGTTTTCATAAGTTTATCAACTACAATGTAATTATTGGTTTTTTGAATGTGGAAATTATAAAGTCAGTGTGATTTAGAAGAATGGGACAAAATAAAAATATATTTATAGCAAAAGCAATTCTTCATCAGTTATTTAGTGCAACAAGAACCCACAATGTTAAATCAAAATTTTCAGCAGTAAAAATGTACCCCTAGACAATATTTTGAGCCAGCAACAACAAGTTAATCTAGATAAGTAAAGAAGTTCTTCTTTTGTAATCTTACTCTGCTTGAAGTTTTCAAAATTTTTGCAAAGAATGAGGACTTAAATGGTGATGTGTGGGAGGGTAAGATTACAAGCACTATACAGCTTCTGTTCCACCAGTGCCCCCGCACTGTTTTTACTTCTCTCCTTATGCCCTCTGTAGTGTCCCTTTTGCAATATTCACCATTATCGAGGTGAAACGTACCCATGACCTAATACATGGTAAAGTGAACTGAAAGTGACCAACGTACGAAAGAAAAGTGACACTCGTGGTCTACAAGGACCAAACATTAAGTAGTGTGTTCCTTGTAGCCCAGGGGGCCGTGTAGTGTCCCTTTTGCAATATTCACCATTATCGAGGTGAAACGTACACATGACCTAATACGCGGTAAAGTGAACTGAAAGTGACCAACGAACGAAAGAAAAGTGACACTCGTGGTCTACAAGGACCAAACATTAAGTAGTGTGTTCCTTGTAGCCCAGGGGGCCGTGTAGTGTCCCTTTTGCAATATTCACCATTATCGAGGTGAAACGTACCCATGACCTAATACACAGTAAAGTGAACTGAAAGTGACCAACGAACGAAAGAAAAGTGACACTCGTGGTCTACAAGGATCAAACATTAAGTAGTTTGTTCCTTGTAGCCCAGGGGGCCGTGTAGTATCCCTTTTGCAATATTCACCATTATCGAGGTGAAACATAAATAAAAATGACTGTATGTGACTCAAAATGAATTACAAACATCGATTTATCTGCGATAGGTAATAACACTAACCGTAAAAATATACAATATAGATCGATAAATGCAGAAAAGACATTATTTTTATTGTATGAGATTATAATGTGATTATCTTTGTAAGAGTATAAAATACAATGCAATGCTCATTCTTCTGTCTAGTCTGTTTTGTTCTGTTCGTTCTGGTGTTAGCTGGAATAAGGTACGCAAGCTATTGTGCTGCGCTAGCATTTGTTTCTGTCGTAACGTAATTGCAAATATTTAATGGTGTAAACTGTGTCCTAGTAAGAATATATTAGTATAAAGTGATCTCTGTGTGTCATTTCAAGAACCTATGTCACATTTATCTTATGAAAAGAATATTTAATGAAAATTATTTAGCATGTTTCCAGCTGCTGTGGAGCGAGTAACAGTGATCTCTGACTGTTAACAATTAGCTGCCATTACACAGTACATTTAAAAATATTTTTTCACAGCACAATGTCTGATAGCTGGAGCGGAAGAAATTATGTTCTGTGATCACCAAGCCTTAAGCTTCCTATTAACCTGCAAACTATTACATGTCAGACTAACCCGTTGGGCATTAGTACTACAGGAATACAATTTAAAAATTATGTACATAAAAGGGAACAAAACGAAGAAAGAGAGAGATTGAGGGAAGAGAGGAATCAACAGCTAGTCAATCAGATAAGGAACAAAACGAAGAAAGAGAGAGATTGAGGGAAGAGAGGAATCACCAGCTAGTCAATCAGATAAGGGAATGAAATGAAGAAAGAGAAAAGGTCTTAATATAAAGTATAGGTACAATGTTCGAAAAGATACATTCAGAAATGACAGAAATAAAGAAAGCCCAAGTCGAACTGCCGAACATTGTAAGCAACATAGGACAAGATGTGCAAACGCTTCAGACGGCACACACAGTCATCCGGGACGAAGTAGAACAGCTTGCGAACCAAATGGATAATTTAGAAATGACACAAAAAGAAACCATAGAAACACATTTAAATGATCAAGCCCAGAAAGTAGAAAAAGAGTTCCATGACTGGCTCACTGAAAAAGAAAGCCAGATCACAGAACGTGTAGAAAGCAAAATACAGTCTGCTCTGCAAAAAGTAACTAACGGAGCAGCTGTATGTAAACAACCCACAGTAGACACGCTACCACTCGCAGGTGAAAAAAGGGAAGCGAGATACAACTTGCCAGTACTGCTGTGGAAGGAAGAAATGTCACACAGAATTGCTGAACTCGAGCCTGCACATTTGCAAATGCTTAACAACAACTGTGGTATGCCTGTTAGGAATGTGTACGATAATGAGAACATTACGTACAGTTCATACCAACAAAAAAGCAATTCGGAAAGAGAAAACACACAATTTACAGGAAGCATTCCTATTCTTAACCCCATGGGGGCAGCTTCTACTTCCACAAGCAATAACATTGATGAAAGCTTAATAAAACACAGACAATTCCAAGTATTTAATGCGGAAAAGAAGACAGTGCATCCAGTAATCTTCATAAAAGGATTCCGAAATGTATTACCGAGTGCCTGGAATGAACGCCAAAAAAATCAATTCATAATCGCACATATACAAGGCGACGCTGCCTTATGGGCAAATGAAGTATAGAAAATTGCCATAGCCTGGCACAATTTGAAAAATCTTTTCTAGACAGATACTAGTCTAAGGCTATTCAAGAACGCCTGAGGACTGCCCGCAAATGTACAATCACAAACAGGGTACACTCCGTAAATATTTTGAAAAATATATCAACAAAACTAGATATTGGGATGACCCTATATCAGCCTGTGATGTGATCAGAATCTTAAAATTACGATTGCCCGGTTATATACGAGACAAATTAATAAATGTACCCGAAAATGACCTGGAATGGAACTTGTCTGTGCTGGACGAAATCGATCTCTCCCAGGAAGAAAATAGGATAAATAAAGACCGGGAGAACAGTAATGGTTCACCACGCAAGTGTAAAAATGGCAACAACAATTCCAATTTTGGAAGCCACGAAAATGGAAAGGAAGATCAATCCGCAGAACAAAACAGGAAGAACGGAAACGGTCAACCATCTTACAATCAAAAACGTAGGTGGGAAGATAGAGGACATCCCGGCTACAGTAACACTAATAATAATTACAATAACAAACATCAAAATGAAGGTCAATGGCCGCAACAAAGCTGTAGTACCAACAACCACACTTACCCGGTGCAGTGGATGCAAACTTCTATGCCACCACCACCGCCTCCTAGCGGTAACCAGTACCAGTGTGACAATAGGAATTCTATGCAGAATACTAATGCAGTACCACAAACATGGACAGACTCAAATAGCAGTGTAAGGATAGTAGAAATGCCCACTGATGGAAACCACCATAGTTCAAGACCGTCAAACAAACAACGGCCACAATAAGCTCCCAACTGATGGTCGACGAAAAAACAGGGGGCACACCTATAAACAATACGCAAGATAATATATTATTACTGAGGTACCAAGATGGAAACAGCACACAACATGATTTACTTATGGAATCAAACCAATGTAACAAAAAAGAAATAACTGAAGTACAAACCATCATAAAAGCTAGGAGTAATGAATTGCCAGTAGAAATATACATAGATACAGGTGCCACTACTAATGTTATGAGCTATGATCTATTCAAAACCTTGAGCCTAAACCGCAACTTACCGACATTTCCTGTACAAAACTGCTGTGCCATTGGAACCATGGGAGCACAAGCACAAAACGTTCAGTATCAGGTGCTGGTAGATTTTTGCCTAGGGGAAGATAACGTAAAATGTATCTTTCTCGTAGTCAAAGGATTGAGAGTAACCTGCATCCTGTGGGGAGGTTTCCTGAGCAAGAAGAAAGCAAAAATTGATTTCTGCAGCGGGAAGATCTCCCTACTGAATGAAAATAAGCAGATTGTACTGGATTTAACACGACCAGTAAGTACAGCCGGTAAAGATTACCCGAGCGTACGAGTAAAAAGTGAAGAGATGCCCATATTTCAATTAAGCAGCGATTTAAGGGGCCAGGGAGAATATTATTCTGATGTAGCTCACAACAAAACGCTTTGCTGGACTGAAACCCTTAACAATAAAGGACAAGAATCAAGTTATCTAACTGAATCCCAACGAAAGCAGCTCGCACAGTTATTGAATAACTACAATGATGTTTTCTCTGAAAAACCTGGAATCATCAAAGGGTATATGTATAATATAGATGTGTTTCCCCACGTGATATTCTGCCAAGCATCATATTCAGTACCGTGGACGAAAAGGGAGGCAGTTAACAAAGAAATACAAAAAATGCTGCAATGGGGTATAATAGAACCATCGCTTTCACCGTACAGCAGTCCGCTGGTAGTTGTAGCCAAGCCAGATGGAAAAATCAGGCTTGTCCTAGACGCCAGGGACATTAATAAAATTATAGTACCTGTTAGGATGAGACCGGTGAATTTAGAAGAACAAATACATGCAAAATTTGATCTGGTACACGCATTACGCGTGGCGACATGTAGGAATACAGAAGTGTGTAGCAATAATACAAAGATATTGTCACATCCCGAATAGTAAACGTGTGGTCCAAAAGATATTACAAACGTGTGATGTTTGTCAGGAAGCTAAAGCCAACAATAGAAGCAACAAAACAGAACTGCATCCAATTATTCTGATACAACCACTTCAAATTGTGTCAATGGACATCACAGGACCATTACCTACGGCTTGCAGTGGAATGAAATATATATTAGCTGTTTACAATACCTTTACTAAGTATGTGAAATTGTTTCCAATGAAAACCACTACTGCCAAACAGATGATACAACACATATCAAAAGAATTCATACCGAAAACAGGAAAACCACTAAACGTTCTAACAGACAATGCTAGATATTTCACTGGTCAACTGTGGAAGGAGTTTCTACGTGACCAAAACATAAAGCATATATTAGTTGCACATTTCCACCCAGAAGCAAGTCCCGTAGAGAGAATTTTTCGGGAACTCAACAGATTTATCCGAACATATACTCATCAGCAACATACAAAGTGGCCGGAATTGTTACCCGTCTTTGAAAATATACACAACAATCTACCTCATCCAGCTACCGGATACACTCCCAGTGAGTTATTATTTAGTACTGCAGAACTAAATGAATGGATCACGCCGCTACCAAAATTGCTGCGCACAGATAAAAGGCAAGAGGATAAAATAAAGGACGCCATCAGCAACATGACGAGCTGCGCTAGTCAACGAAAGAGCTGATATGACAAGTCAATAAAACGGACAGTCCCATATCAGATAAACGACTTAGTTTTGATAAGAAACCATCCTAAGTCGTCACTCATAACAAAGAAGAACAAGAAATGGCAAATGCTGTATAATGGACCTTTTAAAATTATACAAATACCACATGGTTGTAGCTACCTTATAGCTGATGTGATGAGCGGGAAGATCAAAGGATTATATCCCTATAAGGACTTAAAGAAATTTGTGGTACCTGACAATAGGATATGAATGGTTTACCGTATTTTTGTGTAATATGTAGGTTTTGCACAGACTTCAATATATAATTTTGTGTAGTTGTAAGAATTTGATGTTTTGTTTGTGCATAGTATGTAAGATGTTTGGTCTTTATGTCAAGGAATGATTTATACATCAGCCTTCAAAAATGAGTAAAAAGAAGCTAAAGGACCATCAGTCCAATGATAGTATTTGTTTAGAAACATAATCAGTAAGTGTAAGATGTTTTTCAGTGGTTATTAGAGTTAGTAACTATAAATTTTATCATGCTGTGTGATAAATGTTTATTTAAAGAATGCACTAAATATTCTAATCTGTCACATGTAAAATGAACAGAAAGGTGTATGCAAAAGACTGTGCACATACACTGTGACATCTGTGATGCTGTGCTTTGACCTTAAAAGAGAAAGTATAAGCATCTAGCCACAATATTTGAGATTAAATGAGAGCTCCACTTTAGAGCCTGTTTTTGACAGTTGCAAACCTTTTATAGGATACGCGATTACGCTAACAGCTTATGGAGCAAGCACATGCGCAGCGGTCCTAATCCCCAAATGAATATACTCTATGACAAATTTATTAATGCTCAAATATAAAAGTATTGCAAGTCAGGCCAGAATCCGTTGCATGTATGATGTAACACTTAATTGTATGCAATAACAGAACAAAAGTGCTTTTGATCTGTGAAATTTCATTGTAACATATTGTGTAAATGAACAGACATCTGTGTCACTATGTGTTATATAAAAAAAACAGTAATCATGTAATACAATTGTATCAAAGTCATGCTGTAAGCAATACTAACAGGAACTATAAGAGTGTGTTGGTATTCGCGGAGGAAGGGTGAACTTTGAGAACTGTATTAGTGATCAACTTGGACAGTGAACACTTATGTGCTGTACAACTGAAAAAATGCGAGGTACAAACATTAACAAAACATATCTGTGTGCAGTGATCGAAAACACAAAACTGTGATCAGTGTGTGTTCGAAACTGTACAGACAACATTTTTAGTTTGAACGCTACCTCCTGTGCACCAACAATTAATATAACATCATGGACCACGTAGTAAGATGTTACTGCAACAGCAACTACGGTGGAACGCTGTCAAACAAAAACTGTGAAACATAAATATTCCATACGAAGTGATGACAACAGAGATGTGCAGTGCTTACTTCAGCATCAAATCTCCTGCATCATTCAGCACCAGTATGTGCAAACAAACACGAAAATACCAAGTAACTGAGCTTGTGCGTTGATGATGCAATAATGTTCACTAATCAGTTCTTACCCACAGCCATAACATCTTACAATATCCGTTCTATAACATATGTGCATTTGTTTCATGATTTGCACGAGTCAACATCCTCTCCCGTCCTGAAAACTTTAATGAGCGGTGCGCAACAATGCAGACGCACCACGCAGACAAAATAACGTCGATCCGTACTCCACATCCTGACTGCTGGCTACGGACAAGATAGAAGACAACAGTTTCCAGCAGACGCTCCATGGCAACGGGCACGAGGCATCGCGGTAGCGACATACAGCGCCAACCACACCACACGACGAGAAAAGTGCCGACCAAAATACAAAAAAAAAAAAAAACCCTCACAATATTACCAACACAATATAAAAAATTTGATGAACACTTTCATATAAAAACTATATGTTTGTTTCTTTTTCAGAAAATTTTATATTTGATGTAAATTCTTGTAATACCAAAACATGTAGAACCAACTTAAGTAAGTAACACAAAGCGTTAAATCTATCAGCTCTGCCGAGGTTTTTCTGGGGTTTCCCTGCGGCCCTCGTCCAAATGGAAGAGCTTGTTATAATACAACTGTCCCCAGCCATGTTATGTAAAAAGACTCAAAATGAATATGTACCCATGACCTAATACACGGTAAAGTGAACTGAAAGTGACCAACGAACGAAAGAAAAGTGACACTCGTGGTCTACAAGGACCAAACATTAAGTAGTGTGTTCCTTGTAGCCCAGGGGGCCGTGTAGTGTCCCTTTTGCAATATTCACCATTATCGAGGTGAAACGTACCCATGACCTAATACACGGTAAAGTGAACTGAAAGTGACCAAGGAACGAAAGAAAAGTGACACTCGTGGTCTACAAGGACCAAACATTAAGTAGTTTGTTCCTTGTAGCCCAGGGGGCCGTGTAGTGTCCCTTTTGCAATATTCACCATTATCGAGGTGAAACATAAATAAAAATGACTGTATGTGACTCAAAATGAATTACAAACATCGATTTATCTGCGAAAGGTAATAACACTAACCGTAAAAATATACAATATAGATCGATAAATGCAGAAAGGACATTATTTTTATTGTATGAGATTATAATGTGATTATCTTTGTAAGAGTATAAAATACAATGCAATGCTCATTCTTCTGTCTAGTCTGTTTTGTTCTGTTCACTCTGGTGTTAGCTGGAATAAGGTACGCAAGCTATTGTGCTGCACTAGCATTTGTTTCTGTCGTAACGTAATTGCAAATATTTAATGGTGTAAACTGTGTCCTAGTAAGAATATATTAGTATAAAGTGATCTCCGTGTGTTATTTCAAGAACCTACGTCACATTTATCTTATGAAAAGAATATTTAATGAAAATTATTTAGCATATTTCCAGCTGCTACGAAGCGAGTAACAGTGATCTCTGATTGTTAACAATTAGCCACCATTACGCGGTACATTTAAAAATATTTTTTCACAGCACAATGTCTGATTGCCGGAGCAGAAGAAATTATGTAAAAATATTCAGTGAGATTAATGGAAGTAATCCAGTGAAATAATTTTATTAAAACTTGTCTATTTTCTATGATAGTGAACTGGAGCTGAGTAATACTACGCTATTGCATTTACAGTAATTTGTAGGGAGCCTGGCGCTCAATAAAACCAGATATAATACGTAATTGGCAACCTACGAAATTCATTATTTTGCTTATTATATCTCTTTTGTATTTTTTTGAAAGCTAAAAGTAAAAACTAGCTCCACCTAAAATCAGTAACAGATCACGATAAATCAAAGGACAAACAAATTTACTAGGAGAGTGTTTCCTCTAAATAAATAGTTACATTATTTTTTTTAAGAGATATAATACCTCCCACTCACCCCTCCCCTCTGTCCCCTCTGTCTAACCTCCTGACTCCACGTAGCTGCCCTACCATCTCCCCACCTTACTTGTCCTAGTAAGTTCCCACCCATATCCTACTATCGCCCCCCCCCCCCCTTCACCTATCCCATCCTGTGTGTGTGTGTGTGTGTGTGTGTGTGTGTGTGTGTGTGTGTGTTCTCTAATTCAGAAGAAGGCCTTTTGATCAAAAGCTTACTTGTCTAGCAGTCTTTTTGTTGTTCCTGTTGCAACTCAGCACCTTCACTATAAGGTAAGTAGCATCTATCCTTTTCATAATATCGTCATCATTTCATCCTGGATTTTCCATTGTTCAATTTTGGCTAACATCTTTTCTTCCATCCTGACCGAGTTTTGTTTTCACTTGTATCAGTTTCCTAATGCATTATTTTACTCTGTTTCCATCTTTTTTCTTTGTTTTATTTCCTGTGTTTTACCTTTCGCCTTCCAAACTGCACCATATGCTGTGACTTGCAAAGCACACTGTTCCAGCTGTCTCGTCCATGCACAACACATGGCTACATGAGCATGCTAATTGCTGGTGCAGCATCTCAAATGCCCATTACTCCTGCCAACATCATTCATCCTTGAAATTTATCACTCTTCCTGGATCACTCCTGCAAATTTTTGTGTTATTTTCCATACTTTCCTGTGCCACATGACCTTCTACCTCATCTTACTAAACCCACCTCAACCCACAGTCTTGCTCCTCTCACACATACTAACCTGATATATTCTAATCACAACTGCTATTCCACTACTTCAGACATCTGCCCCTTGACCTGCAACCCACATTTCAGCCTACTCCCTCAACGGGTTTGTCAGCTGGGAGGGGATGTGGGGTAGGTTTGGACGCTATTGTAGAGGTGGTGGATAGTGGTAGGTACCAAGGTGGAAATAGGAGGTGAACAGGTTGGGAAGTTTTATGAGGTGACATTGTGCATGGTTCTCTAGTTCCTGGAGAACAACAGTTCCAATGGATACAGGAATTTGGGACTGCACAACTGGAGAATTTTACAGTTGGAGAGGAGAGATTGCAAGGATGTTTGGGATTGATGTACATGATTTTTTCAGGACTATGTTGATGAGAGCTAAGGTCTGGCACAATCAGAAGAGATGAAGGATTATCTGGCAGAAAGACTCTACCAGCTGCCAGATTGGTCCACCTCTACAAATCCTGCAACAGTGTCCCCATTCTAGAAGTCCAGCAGGATCTCCAGTCTCTCCACAAGTCCTTAGTCACATCACAGAACTGCTATCTGGAGTACATCTCTTTCCTCAGCACTACAACTCTGTGCGCTCCCAGCTTGTACATGCTTCCTAATGTTTTAAACCCAACTACCTAGGACAATCCATTGTGGCCAGTTACTGTGGCCCCACTGACAGAATCTCTGCTTTCAGGGAATTTCACAGACCATAATTACCATCCCAACTTTTCACAGCAACTGATCTACCATGCCTTATCTCTCCAGTCACCCACCACCTCTCAAAGTCTCACCTTCTGGCCACAGAGGAGCATTCCCCTCATTAATCAGTACCACTCAGGACTGAAGCAACTGAATCACATTCTCCACCAGGCATCAACTACCTCTCACTGCACTCTGAAGAGTGGAATGTCCTATGCATTACCTTCCCTCTACAGTGGTATTTCACCAACCACCAAACCGACACAATATCGTTGTCTGTCCCTACTCAATGTCTCTCCCAACCCCTTCCCTCATGGCTCATATGCCTGTAATAGCTCGAGCTGCTAGACCTGTCCCTTACATCCTCCCACCAGCACTTACTCCAGTATCGTCAGAAGCATCACCTATCCCTTCAAAGATAGGGCTACCTGTGAAACCAGCCATGTTATCTGCAAGTTAAGCTGCAACCACTGTGGTGTGTTCTAAATGAGCATTACAACCAACAATATGTCTGTCCACATGAATGGCCACTGAAAAACTGTGGCCAAGAAACAGTTGTACCACGCAGTTGCTGAGCACACTTGCCAACATACTGTTCTTTGTTTCATTGATTGTTTCACAGCTTGTGCCATGTGAATCCTTCCTACCAAAACCAGTGTTTCTGTATTATACTGTTGGGAATTCTCTCTCTCATCCATCCATCATCCATCATCATTCAACAGTTTCAGTTTTCCGGGTAATGGTAATGAGCCTTTTCCACTTCATCCTGTCCAGATACCCCTGTCCATGGAGAACATCATCCATTGTCCATCCTCTGGTCACTAGATCAGTCTTGATCAAGTCCATCCATCAGGTTCAAGGTCTCTCTTGAGGTCTTTTCTCATCCACCTGTCTTTCCAAATTTATTTTGGCTGTTCTAGTTGACTCCATTCTCATCACATGCCCATACCATCAAAGTCTAGGTGTGCCAATTCAGTCTGATAGTCTCACTAGCCTCATAACATACTGAATCAAAAGCATTTGATTCAGGTACAGGAGACACATCAAAAGTTTGGTAAAATTTACTGTAAACATAGAAAGCTGATCTTTAGATACCGCATCATAACACTAATATAATTTTGTTTTATATGCACAAATGTATCCTAAATTCTCATAACCTTCCTGGCCTCAATCTTTAATAGTCACTGTCCTTCACTCACCTACCTCCTTCTCCATTCCCTCTCCAGCATTACACAGCCTACTATTCCACCAACATACCAACAATCTTTCTACTTCTTTCCTTTTCCACTCCCTCCCACCTGCTAAAATCTCAACTGCACCTAGCTGCCCTACCCTCTCCCTACTTCATGCTTTTATGTTCCTACAAGCAGCACTTTCTGTCCCCAGTCCTTCCCAGCTAGCCCTTCTCCACCCCAGCCTCCCCTTACCACCTCCATCCTGACAGCTTCTCCCATCATGCACTACTGCTCGCAGTCTGGCCTTGGCAGCCAGAGACAATGATCATGAGTGGGTGAGTTGTGTTTGTGTGAATATGTGTGTATTAGACAACTGTATTAGGGGCCAAATACTTTTCTTACACAAAGCTACGTGCCTAGGTATAGCCTAATTGGTGTAGCTGGGAAGTGACTTGATTGCTACCTTTCTAATAGAAAGCAGAAAGTTGTATTGGACCATCAAAAAAGTATCACACCTTCTTGAGAATGGACTATCATTACATGTGGGGTGCCTCAGAGCTCACTTCTGAGTCTCCCACTTTTGTTAATTTTATTAATGATCTGCCTCTTTGTGCACAATATTGTAAATTCACCACTTTCGCTGATGACGCTATGGGACTTATTGATAATTTATTTGAAAGCAGCTGGAAATCACCCTGGGACTTATTGATAACTTGGTGTAGCAGGGAAGTGGCTTGGTTAGTAGCTTTCTAATAAAAAGCAGAAAGTTCTACTGGACAGTCAAAAAGATATCTCACCTTCTTGACCGAGTGAGGTGGCGCAGTGGTTAGCACACTGGACTCACATTCGGGAGGACGATGGTTCAATCCCATCTCCCGCCATCCTGATTTAGGTTTTCCGTGATTTCCCTAAATTGTTTCAGGCAAATTCCGGGATGGTTCCTTTGAAAGGGCACGGCCGATTTCCTTCCCAATCCTTACCTAACCCGAGCTTGCGCTCCGTCTCTAATGACCTCGTTGTCGACGGGACGTTAAACACTAACCACCACCACCATCACCTTCTTGAGAATGGAGAAGCATTACATGTGGGGTGCCTCAGGGCTCACTTCTGAGTCTCCCACTTTTGTTATTTTTATTAATGATCTACCTCTTTGTGCACAATATTGTGAATTCACCACTTTTGTTGATGACACTATGGGACTTATTGATAACTTATTTGAAAGCAGCTGGAAATCACCCAGGGACTTACTGATAACTTATTTGAAAGCAGATGGAAATCACCCAGAATACTGTGAAACAAATGGTGGCAGCTGTAAATCAGTGTATTGGAAGAGCTCCAGAAAGTCATGTACCTGTGGTACTAGTACCAAAAGTAAATCAAGTACTACCCTCCCCTGTGGATATTGTCTTCTCTGCAGAAAGTACAGGATCTGTCATTATTCATCCACTTGATTGCAAGTAGCATTTCAGTGCTAGATCTAGGCATCCTGTACAGAGTGGATGGGATCCAGGGTAGGACTCAGGTTGTTATACTGGTCCCCCAAAGTAACAAGTCTGAGATGCTGTCTTCCACTGAAACTAAAACTGAATCAGTGGGACTCACTTCACCTGTTTTGGGGAAACCTGTTGCGTCCAGTGTCAAAAGCTGGCAAATGCTAAATTCTAGGGATCTATTAAACTTCAGCAGTTCAAATATACAGCAAATGATTGTACACCTCAGAGAAATGGCATTGAGGGACAGGTAAGGACACCACATGTAGGCCTGGAGGCCTCATTCAACATGTTGAAGAGTCTATTCCAGCAGCCGTTGAGGGAACAGGGTGCAACCAACTGCAGATGTGGTGCATATTGGAACAAACAGTGCTTGTTGTCTGGGCATCATTCCAGTGACTGGCAGAGAAGATTGAGAAGACCAGCTTCATGACTGGAGTTTCAACGAAGCTCATAACTGGCTGCATTGTCCCCAGAACGGATCACGTCCCCTTAGTTCTGGGTTGAGTGGAAGGACTAAACCAGAGACTTTGAAAGTTCTGTGACAAGCTAGGTGGTGAATTCCTGAACTTGTGCCATATGTTTATATGTTTATTTATTAGCCGTTCAGCATGTTTGACATACAGTTGGCTTCATCAAAATACATTTTAAGTATAGTTGTTACTAATTTTTACATTATACATTATGCATACATATACATACATCTTTTTAGTAGTTAGCAATTTTTACATTTTACTCACATCATCATTTTACATATACATAAATACATATAAGTACATAAACTTCTTACTAATCAGACAGTTTCAGCAATAATCATTAAACAGTTTACATTCAAGAATTAACTATATGGTTTTCCACATTTAGTTGATGATAGTTACATTATTTGATTGTTTATACATTCTTTTCAAATTAGTTCTAAGATATTCCTCAATTGAGTAATATGCTTCATTTTTGAGCCATGTTTCTAATACCTCCTTAAATTTAAATTGGGCGAGGGTTTTGATGGATTGTGGCAGTTTATTATATAACTTTAGACTTAGGTGTTTGTGACTGTTGTGTGTCAGTGACAGCCTAGAATACGGTATATCAAGCATGCAGTTGTTTCGAGTGCTGTGCAAATGTAAATTCTTTCTGTGTTTAAATTTTTGTATATTTTCTTTTACATATATTAAGCAGTTATACATATAGAAACTTGGGAGTGTCATTATGTTTAATACACTGAAGTGCTCCTTACAGCTTTCTCTTGGACCCAATCCTTGTATATATGTAACTGGTTCTTTTTTTTTTTAAAAATACACAGTTTGTGCCTGGTGAATTACCCAATAACAGAATCCCATTTTGTAGCTGTGACTGTAAGAATGCATAGTAGCCAAGCATCAATAAAATTTTGCTGACAGAATTTCTTAGTTAATACAGCAGGAATATTATGTGTGCAAGTTTGCCTGTCAGATAGCTTATATGGTCATCCCATGAGAGCCTTTGGTCGATTTTTAGTCCCAGTAGTTTGACACTGTAATTCCCTGCTTTCCATACCTTCAGATTAAAATAAATTTTGTGATGTTTATACATAACTTGTTAGAAGTACACTACAACCTACATTTTTCAAAAATTTCATTATTTTTGTTTACCATCTCTTGCATACTCTCACCTGTGGAGATCACAGTCATATCATCAGCATATAAAACATTTTTGCAGGCTGTATAGTTTGAGAAGTCATTAACATAGATAATAAAGAGGAAGGATCCAAGAACAGAGCCCTGTGGAATACCTCTCTTAATTTTCATTAATTCTGACCTTTCATTGTTCACATACACTGACTGTTGCCTGTTATTTAGGTATGGCTTAATCAAAGTAACTGGTTTGTCTGCAAAACCGTAATATTCTAATTTTTAACAATTATCTCATCTGATACTGAATCAAATGCTTTGCTATGAGTGTTGCACAGGTGGCCAGTTTCCTTTCAAAAGTTTTGTGGATTTCAGTTATCAGGCTTTCAATAGCTTTTATGGTTGACTGATTAGTTCTAAATCCAAACTGTCTGTCATTAAGTAATTTATTGCTCTCAAAATACATGTAAATCTGTTTTTGTGAGCAGCTCTCTATGATTTAAGTGATTATAGGTACAATTGATATTGGTCTATAGTTATCTGGCATTTCTCTGTCACCCTTTTTGTATATGGGGAGTGTAACTGCAATTTTAAGGCAATCCGACAAAATGCCATCACCAAGGATTTTATTTGCAAGGTAGAGTAGAGGAGTTCTAATTTCCTTAATTATAATGGATCTGAGCACTATGGGACTTAACATCTGAAATTTCCTTAATTATAATGGCTCTGAGCACTATGGGACTTAACATCTGAGGTCATCAGCCCCATAGAACTTAGAATTACTTAAACCTAACTAACCTAAGGACATCACACTCATCCATGCCTGAGGCAGGATTCGAACCTGTAACTGTAGCAGTCACACAGTTCCAGACTGAAGCGCCTAGAACCACTTGCCCACACTGACCGGCTCCTTAATTACAGCCTTTATTGATATCATTACTGAATCCATAGTAGTCTTCTTTTCTAGAGCAGTTCAACTTGTTTACAGAGTTATTTATATCTGTAGCAGTTATTCTACTCCAGTTAAATCTTTTATGTGTTTTATCCTGTGATTGCAAAAGAAAAGCTTCCGCATCAATTGAATCATCACTTTTTGGTACCTGGGCACTTACTGAATTTATGAAGTGTTTGTTGAGAGTGTTGCAATTAATTGGGTTACTGATTTCTTCTTTCCCCTTGTTTATCTCACTTTTAATTATGTTCCAGGCAGCTTTACATTTGTTTTTAGAATTTAAAATATACTCGTCATTTATTTTCAATTTTGCTGCTTTAATTTCAGATTTGTATATTTTTCTTAAGTTTATATATCTATTCTTGTTTTCTTGATTTCCTTCAGTTTTGTCTTTCAGCATGAGTAGAAGGATTCTAATTTTATTGAGGTTCAGAGTGTATCACTTTTTTGTGTGTTGTAGTTTATGCATGCTGCTACAGAAAAAAAATGCATGGATAAGACCTAATCATTGTCAAGCAGACTTCAACAAATTAAAGGAAGCCTTACTATGTGCAAACATACTACACAACTCAGACACATCAGAGGATTTTTGCTTGAATGTAGATGCTTCAAAGGGACTTGGAGTACGCTTATTTCAGATCACTGTAGGCGATAGGGAACTGACACCTAAGATAATCAGTTGTGCTAGATGAACACTTGTTGAATCTGAGTTGTCATAATCCATGACACAGCTCGAAGCTCTCGCGGTAATACAGACATTCAAGAAATTTGAGTATTACTCATGGGGCAAGTACACTAAAGTCTACGGTGACCATCAAATTATTATGTCAAAGGTTGGGCATCTGGTGCATGTACTTGCAGGAGTTAAGTTTTGAAATTGTGAACATCATAGGTAAACAAAACATAATTGCAGACACCTTGTCAAGGATACCTCAAGGGCTTAACAAATTCTTAGAATTCACAGAACAGAATTCTGAAATTAGGGTTCTGTTATGCAGGACAGGACACAAAAACCATATTATGTAAAGATATGTATGAGTTTGGAGCAATTACAAAATGGTGACATGTGATGGAGAAAGGTAAGGTTGAAACTGTCTGAAAATAATGACGAGAATGTGAATAAATTCTATACTATATACAAGGGAGCCGTGCTTCATTGGCGTACTCTGAATCAAGAGCAGTGGTGTGTGTGTTTCCTGGAAAGTTACATAGATGATTTCATTTTGTACACTTGCATCATATGGGATCACTATGGGGTTTCCAAATGCATCTACAAGATAAATATGTAGTGCTATTTTCCCAAGTTGTGGAGAAGAGTTCTCCAAGTAATTCAGAATTGCATTATTTGTCAAAAGATGAAACATTCAGACAAGTCCAGGTTGGCTGAGCCACATCCTATAGTGCCTACAAACCTTTAGAATTAGTGTCCTTAGATGCTGGCAGATCATATCTGCAAGGGAAGGGATGTGTTGTCTTGTATGATGTTTTCAAAAAAATATATTAAGCCATATGCAGTGCAGTCTGTAACCACAGGTCACAGGTTCTGTTATTAGGAGAATTGCAGATGATTAGCTCCCAAGAGCTGGGAAGTCACAGACATTGTTAACAGACAATGCATTATACTACATAGGCAATAGATGGAAGGAATTTACTAATACAACATAAAATATATGTAGTATCCAGATTTTGCCCTGAGGCAAGCCCTATAGGAATGATATTCAAAGAATTTAACAGGTTTATATGCATCTATACACCCCAGAAGCACACGAAATGGGTTGAGTTTGTCTCACCACCTCAATAAATCATTAACAACTTACCACATACTTCAACCAGTTTTGCACCTACTGAATTGATCTTTAGAAGGAGAGAAATCATTGAGTGGGAAAAATCATTGCCCACAATACACAGGGGAGAGATGCCACTTGAAGAAATAGTACATCAAGTTTTGATTAATCTGGAGGAACAGGCTGAACTGAGAAAAAAGGCATATGACAAAAGATTAGGGTGCACTATACAGTTTCATGTACGACACGAGATATTACTACAAACAACAAAATTACAATAAGATCTACAAAATATGGGGAGCTCAATCCTAAATGGCAGATTTTGTACACTGGGTCATTTGTAGTACCAAAATCCCACAACCAGGTGCATATAGGTTAGCCTACACTAATAGTGGAAAGGAGAAGGGACTTTATCCACACAAGGATCTATGAGAATTTGTACACTAAATGGGTTGGACAAAGGTTAAACTTCACTTCAGCTACTGCACATGAACAAATAAAATATCTCAATATAATAGCTCTATAACAATTGTGTTCTTAGCTTTAGGAGAACATTTTTGTTTTATTTATTTTCATATTTGCAGTTAAATGGAAGTGATGTAAGTTATGGTAATTTACAATTCTTTTTAATGTCAAAAGGCTACATGAAACCTGAAAATCAAACAAGATTGCAACAGTGATGATTCATTCCACAATATGTACATTTCCCAAATACAATGTGATAACGCACTTGAGATGTAAACAAGTGAAGGAGGATTATAAGAGGAAGAGTACACACAGGCACAGTAGGAGTTAAAACATAAGTCAGCAACCTCAGCACATGCACAGAAACAGTTCAGTTCAACATGCCGCTTAGCACACTCAATGTAACACAAACCTGGTATCTAGCCACCAAATAAGCTACATTCTGCAGATTTTAATATAATTTAATTACTATTAAAATGAAGGATTCTACACTATAAGGATAAAACTAATGCAGTAAAGAGGTTTAAAATAAAATTTAAAGAGGAAGAAAGAATTAGTAACTACATAAATCTAGCTACTCACTACAATACTATTTACAGTATGTACAAATTTACATGGTAGTTATATGTACAATGAATAAAACACTATAACAGAAGTAACTATAAACAACAAAAGAAAGAATAATTGTAGGAGTATGGTCACATTCTGAACAAATCATGAAAAATAATGAGGTTGGCTAAGCCATGTCTCCGCAATATCCTTTCTTCTAGGAGTGCTAGTTCTGCAAAGTTCACAGGAGAGCTTCTGTGAAGTTTAGAAGGTAGGAGATGAGGTACTGGCAGAACCGAAGCTGTGAGGAAGGGGCGTGAGTCGTGCTTGGGTAGCTCAGATGGAAGAGCACTTGCCCATGAAAGGCAAAGGTCCTGAGTTTAAGTCTCGGTCCAGCATACAGTTTTAATCTGCCAGGAAGTTTCACATCAGTGCACACTCTGCTGCAGAGTGAAAATCTCATTCTGGAAACATCCCCCAGGCTGTGGCTAAGCCATGTCTCCCCAATATCCTTTCTTCCAGGAGTGCTAGTTCTGCAAGGTTCACAGGAGAGCTTCTGTGAAGTTTGGAAAGTAGGAGACGAGGTACTGGCAGAATTCAAGCTGTGAGGAGGGGGAATGAGTCATGCTTGGGTAGTTCAGATGCTAGAGCACTTGCCTGCGAAAGGCAAAGGTCTCGAGTTCAAATCTTGGTCCGGCACACAGTTTTAATCTGTCAGAAAGTTTCATAATGAGGTTGTGTCCACCTACAACAACAATTATCAATTGCATGTGTAATCATAATATGAATATGGAAGGATTGGAAAATGTAAGTCAAAATGACAGACATGTTCTGAATATTTGTGCTCTTATAAAAGAAGGATTGGTTTTGAGAGTTAAAAGGAGTTGACGAATTTACACATCCATGTACTTAAAGTAAAAAGATATGTGTGTGAGGAGCAAAGTGATACATCAGTTAGCCATAGACTGACTACATTTTAGTTTATATGTTGTATGAGCAATAGAAAACAGTTTGTTCTGCTTAAAATGGAAAGTGGTGTCTACAAATTAGAGCTCACTTACATAAAATATAGCGTGCCATAGGGCTCGGTGTTGGGCCCCCTTCTGTTCTTGATCTATGTAAATGATATTAAATACTGTACTATAAATTCCAAAATTGTTCTGTATGCTGATAACACGTCCATTGTGTGTAAAAAGGAATCATGTAAGGAACTAGAGGCTGAGTGTAATAATGTGACAAAAGAAACTGTTCAGATCTTTAATGAACGCTACTTAAATGTAAGCACCAGTAACACATGTTTGATGGAGTATAACAAAAGTAGTTTGAATAATGAAATTAAATTATACATTGGCAACGAACTGGTAAAGAAAGTCTAGTGTAAAATTCCTTGGCCTAACAATCCAAAGCACCCTGAAATGGGACACACATATTGACTCCCTAGCAACTAAGTTGTAAAAAAATATATTTGTAATCAGTACTATTAGCAAGTTCTGTAAAGACATTGTAGTCCTAAAGACTGCATATCATGCTCTTTTCTAATTAAGCTTGAACTACAGTACAGAAATTTGGGGGGCAACAACCAAAGCTAATCTAGATAAACTACTCATTCTTCAAAAAGGGGGTGTGAGAATAATCTGTGGAGCAAAATATAGGGAATATTGTCGCAACTTGTTTCCAAATCAGGGGTGTTAACTGTTATAAACACATACATTCTAAAAGCCATATTGTTTGTGAAAAGACTGCACCCAAACACATATTCGGATATCCAACAGAATAATACTATAAACAAAGAAAGATTTTCCATCAGCAGCCACAGAAAGGCACTTTATGAAAAGGGGCCTCAGTACACAGGTATAAAATTAGCTAATGCACTGCCTAGTGCAGCCATGGCTTTTCCTACAGTTAAACTGAAACATCAGCTTAAAATTTTTTTAGTAAAACACCCTTTCTACACAGTAGAAGAGAACCATACTTATATGAAGAACAACAGATGCTTGTGAAATTATGTAAATAGAAATCAGTAAACATCTTATTATAATTTTGTTGTAAATTAATGACATATTCAGAAGAATGTGTCTTATGTATCGTACAAATAACTGTAATCATTACTGTTTCTGTGTACATGTGCAGTGTACCATTCAATGTTGAATAAAGCTATTATTATTATTTCTTTCTTTCCTTTCTCAGGCGTTATGTCTGGTTAAAAATGGAAAGTGACGCGGACCTTGATCAAGTGTGACTTCCTTTTAACTGTACGGTATATGTTACATTGAATTTAGGAACTTTTGGGTAATTTAACGTGTATCTATAATTACAGATTTCTGAAGTTGTATATATACGTTTGGATGTAGCTGTATTGTGTTGATATACTGGTGGATATTGTGTGGTATGACTCCTGTAGTTGACAGTATAATTGGTATAATGTCAACTTTATCCTGACGTCACATGTCCTTGACTTCCTCAGCCAGTTGGATGTATTTTTCAATATTTTCTCCTGTTTTCTTCTGTATAGTTGTTGTATTGGGTATGGATATTCCGATTGGTTGTGTTAATTTCTTCTGTTTATTGGTGAGCATGATGTCAGGTTTGTTATGTGGTGTTGTTTTATCTGTTATAATGGTTCTGTTCCAATATAATTTGTATTCATCATTCTCCAGTACATTTTGTGGTGCATACTTGTATGTGGGAACGTGTTGTTTTATTAGTTTATGTTGTATGGCAAGTTGTTGATGTATTATTTTTGCTACATTGTCATGTCTTCTGGTGTATTCTGTATTTGCTAGTATTGTACATCCACTTGTGATGTGATCTACTGTTTCTATTTGTTGTTTACGAAGTCTGCATTTATCTGTTGTGGTATTGGGATCTTTAATAATATACTTGCTGTAATATCTGGTGTTTATTGTTTGATCCTGTATTGCAATCATGAATCCTTCTGTATCACTGTATAGATTGCCTATTCTTAGCCATGTGTTGGATGCGTCTTGATTGATGTGTGGCTGTGTTAGATGATACGGGTGCTTGCCATGTAGTGTTTTCTTTTTCCAATTTACTTTCTTTGTATCTGCTGATGTTATGTGATCTAAAGGCTTGTAGAAGTGGTTATGAAATTGCAATGGTGTAGCCGATGTATTTATATGAGTGATTGCTTTGTGTATTTTGCTAGTTTCTGCTCGTTCTAGAAAGAATTTTCTTAAATTGTCTACCTGTCGATAATGTAGGTTTTTTATGTCGATAAATCCCCTTCCTCTTTCTTTTCTGCTTAATGTGAATCTTTCTGTTGCTGAATGCGTGTGACGTATTCTACACTCCTGGAAATTGAAATAAGAACACCGTGAATTCATTGTCCCAGGAAGGGGAAACTTTATTGACACATTCCTGGGGTCAGATACATCACATGATCACACTGACAGAACCACAGGCACATAGACACAGGCAACAGAGCATGCACAAAGTTGGCACTAGTACAGTGTATATCCACCTTTCGCAACAATGCAGGCTGCTATTCTCCCATGGAGACGATCGTAGAGATGCTGGATGTAGTCCTGTGGAACGGCTTGCCATGCCATTTCCACCTGGCGCCTCAGTTGGACCAGCGTTCGTGCTGGACGTGCAGACTGCGTGAGACGACGCTTCATCCAGTCCCAAACATGCTCAATGGGGGACAGATCCGGAGATCTTGCTGGCCAGGGTAGTTGACTTACACCTTCTAGAGCACGTTGGGTGGCACGGGATACATGCGGACGTGCATTGTCCTGTTGGAACAGCAAGTTCCCTTGCCGGTCTAGGAATGGTAGAACGATGGGTTCGATGACGGTTTGGATGTACCGTGCACTATTCAGTGTCCCCTCAACGATCACCAGTGGTGTACGGCCAGTGTAGGAGATTGCTCCCCACACCATGATGCCGGGTGTTGGCCCTGTGTGCCTCAGTCGTATGCAGTCCTGATTGTGGCGCTCACCTGCACGGCGCCAAACACGCATACGACCATCATTGGCACCAAGGCAGAAGCGACTCTCATCGCTGAAGACGACACATCTCCATTCGTCCCTCCATTCACGCCTGTCGCGACACCACTGGAGGCGGGCTGCACGATGTTGGGGCGTGAGCGGAAGACGGCCTAATGGTGTGCGGGACCGTAGCCCAGCTTCATGGAGACGGTTGCGAATGGTCCTCGCCGATACCCCAGGAGCAACAGTGTCCCTAATTTGCTGGGAAGTGGCGGTGCGGTCCCCTACGGCACTGCGTAGGATCCTACGGTCTTGGCGTGCATCCGTGCATCGCTGCGGTCCGGTCCCAGGTCGACGGACACGTGCACCTTCCGCCGACCACTGGCGACAACATCGATGTACTGTGGAGACCTCACGCCCCACGTGTTGAGCAATTCGGCGGTACGTCCACCCGGCCTCCCGCATGCCCACTATACGCCCTCGCTCAAAGTCCGTCAACTGCACATACGGTTCACGTCCACACTGTCGCGGCATGCTACCAGTGTTAAAGACTGCGATGGAGCTCCGTATGCCACGGCAAACTGGCTGACACTGACGGCGGCGGTGCACAAATGCTGCGCAGCTAGCGCCATTCGACGGCCAACACCTCGGTTCCTGGTGTGTCCGCTGTGCCGTGCGTGTGATCATTGCTTGTACAGCCCTCTCGCAGTGTCCGGAGCAAGTATGGTGGGTCGGACACACCGGTGTCAATGTGTTCTTTTTTCCATTTCCAGGAGTGTATATTTATGGCATTGTGATCGTGTAAGTGTATTTAGTGCTTCTAGTTCTGTGTTACTTCATTTCACTACTCCAAATGAATAGGTCAATATTGGTATAGCATAAGTATTTATAGCTTTTGTCTTGTTTCTTGCTGTCAATTCTGTTTTCAGTATTTTTGTTAGTCTTTGTCTATATTTTTCTTTTAGTTCTTCTTTAATATTTGTATTATCTATTCCTAGTTTTTGCCTGTATCCTAGATATTTATAGGCATCTGTTTTTTCCATCACTTCTATGCAGTCTCTGTGGTTATCCAATAAGTAATCTTCTTGTTTAGTGTGTTTTCCCTTGACTATGCTATTTTTCTCACATTTGTCTGTTCCGAAAGCCATATTTATATCACTGCTGAATACTTCTGTTATCTTCAGTAACTTGTTGAGTTGTTGATTTGTTGCTGCCAGTAGTTTTAGATCATCTATGTATAGCAAATGTGTGATTTTGTGTTGGTATGTTCTAGTAATATTATATCCATAATTTGTATTATTTAGCATGTGGGTTAAGAGCAAGGCAGAACCAGAAAGGAGTTAATGAGTCTCCTTGGTATATTCCACACTTAATCTGTATTGTCTGTGACATTATATTATTTGAATTTGTTTGGATATTAAGTGTGGTTTTCCAATTTTTCATTACTATGTTTAGGAACTGTATCAATTTAGGATCTACTTTGAGTATTTCCAATATCTATAGTAACCATGAGTGGCGTACACTATCAAAAGCTTTTTGGTAATCAATGTACGCGTAGTGTAGGGACCTTTGTTTGGTTTTAGCTTGATATGTCACCTAGGCTCTTCATTTATAATTTTGCTCTGTGTTGTATGTGTCATTAATTTCTGTGTAATGACTGAAGTTAATATTTTGTATATTGATGGTAGGCATGTTATGGGGCGATATTTTTCTGGGTTTGCTGTGTCTGCTTGATCTTTAGGTTTCAGATAAGTTATTCCTTGTGTAAGTGTATCTGGGACAGTGTATGGGTCTGCAATGTAACTGTTAAATAATTTGTATCTAAAAACAAAGATGATGTGACTTACCAAACGAAAGCACTGGCAGGTCGATAAACAAACAAACAAATACAAACATGCACACAAAATTCAAGCTTTCGCAACCAACGGTTGCTTCATCAGGAAAGAGGGAAGGAGAGGGAAATACGAAAGCATGTGGGTTTTAAGGGAGAGGGTAAGGAGTCATTCCAATCCCGGGAGCGGAAAGACTTACCTTAGGGGGAAAAAAGGACAAGTAAACACTCGCACACACACTCATAACCAACCGCACATACACAGACACAAGCAGACATTTGTAAAGGCCTGCTTATGTCTGTGTATGTGCGGTTGGATATGGGTGTGTGTGCGAGTGTATACCTGCCCTTTTTCCCCCCCTAAGGTAAGTCTTTCCGCTCCCGGGATTGGAATGACTCCTTACCCACTCCCTTAAAACCCACATCCTTTCGTCTTTCCCTCTCCTTCCCTCTTTCCTGATGAAGCAACCGTTGGTTGCGAAAGCTTGCATTTTGTGCTTATGTTTGTGTTTGTTTGTGTGTCTATCGACCTGCCAGCGCTTTCGTTTGGTAAGTCACATCATCTTTGTTTTTAGATATGTTAAATAATTTAGTTAAATGTTAATGTGTTGAGGTGAGCTTCTTTAGCCAGAAATTTGCTATTTTATCCTTCCCAGGGGCTTTCCAATTGTGCGAAGAATTAATTGCTCGGGTGACTTCATGTTGCAAAATTATCACTTCAGGCGTTTGTGGTATCATCATGTATGTGTCTGTTTCTGCTTGTATCCACCGTGCATGTCTGTTATGTTGTACCGGGTTTGACCATATGTTGCTTCAGAAGTGTTCCATGTCTGTTATGTTTGGTGGATTGTCTATTTTAATGTGTGTGTTATCTATTGTCTAATAAAATTTCTTTTGGTTTGTGTTGAATGTTTAGTTTTGTTTCCTTCTATTTTCACTTTTTTTGTATCTTCTAAGTCGTTTGGCCAATGCTTGTAATTTCTGCTTCTTTTCATCTAATTGCTCTATCGATTCATGTTGTGAGATTTTACCTAACCTTTTTCGTTTTTTGTCTGATATTTCATTTCTTATAAATTGTGTTAGCTATCCGATGTCTTTTCTCAATTTTTCTGTTCTGATCTGTAGTCTGTGTTGCCATGCTGGTTTTGTGGGTTTCTTCTGTGTGTTGGTTGGTTCTGATCTCTGCCTAGTGTGTATATTTAGTGTAGTGAGTGCTCCTATATAAACCAGTAGTTGTAACTCTTCCATAGTTGTATTTTCATTTATTTTGTTGTGTATGATTGTGTTGATAGTTGTTATTGTTGTTTTGACTTGTGGGTTATTTGGGGGTCTATGCAAGAATGGTCTAATGTCTGTATTTGTGTCTTTGTATTCTATATATGTCAGCTGAAATTTTTCTTCTATATCTAACATGCGTGTCACTTCGTGTTATTTGTGCTTGTTCTTGTGACTGTCTTAAGAGTTTGCTTTCCTCTGATTGTTGAATTGATGCATGTTGTTCTTTGTTTGTTTGCTCTGGGACATTTGAGACCATTACTGTATTTTCTTATTCTTCTAATTGCACATTATTTTGTTCCAATATTTGTTGTACTTGTTGTTTGATGTTCTCTAATTCTGACTGGGTATCCTGCTATTTTTGATTATTACATAGATCTGATCAGCTAGTTATTGTTCTGTTAAGAATTTTAATTCTGGGTATCTGGTAATAAATTTTGTGTATACTTGTGATCTGTATCCAGTTGTGTTGGTTCCTAAGTTTGTTGCTTGGTAATAACAGAACATGAGGTGTCAGTTAACTTCATCTGACCATCTCATCCTCTGTCTTTGTTTTCCTTCTAGGGTGGTTGCAGGAAGCATATCCCGCAAAACATCTCTATTTGGATTTAAATCATTTTCCATGTGGCTAGCAGTGTCGTTACCATTGTGGACGGGCATAGGGTCCAACGTCATCCCCGACCAGGATAGCGCTTGTCCGAGGCTTCATTAGTTCTGTCCTGAACCATTATTATTATTATTTTCATTATTATTCAGTTTCTTTCCCAGGTAAGAATGCGGACACGCTTAGGTTGCTTGTACCAACAAAATAGTCCACACTGCAATATAAGTAGTTACATGTATGTGTACGTGTGAATGAGTGTGTGTATATGAAGAGATTACATTACATAGAATGTTGTTAAATGACGTTTAGGTCTAGTACTCCCAAGGCAAAAAGGGGTTAGGCCACACATTAGAAAGTGCAAGCTAGAGCACCAAATATGAGTATTAATGATGCATTTACATGGGATCATGGGCTTAAGTGAATGTTCTTCTACAACATTTTCTTGGCACAACCTCTACAGTGACATATTTAAGTATATTATATACACAAGAATGGTATCCTGAAGATACAGATTTAAGTTAGGTACACTAAATTACACTCACTATAGGTATTTTCAGACAAGCAATATGGGTAACTTGTATGACACTGCACTGCCAGAATTCTGCAATTAGTTCAGCAAACGCTAAATAAGTAGTTTCACAAAGACACAAAGAAGTGTGCACAAAGAGTTTACTCAATTATTATATGGTGTGTAGACGATGGATTTCAGCAGCAGATAAAAAAATATTTCTTTCCATTCCCTATCATCATTCATTGTAGATCAGTACATTCATTCCAAGTAGACTTGAGACAGGTGGGGCTGAACATAGCTATGTTTGCTTGTGTTGGTTAGCACATAATGAAAGTTTCTTCTATTTTGTTAGCAATCTGGGATTACAGGAGTGTTGAGATTGATGAAATGTGAGGACAGTGGTTTATGCATATCATCAAACTGCATATATGTATATTGTGCTTTCAACACTGAAACTGAAAAATAATAATTTTAATTGTTATTCTATGCAAGGTAAAACTATTGCATGAATTCAAAGATGGAGTGAGTTACCTGGTCATGACACATCTGTATGAGACAAGCAGCCTTTGAATGGTCAGAGAAAATGTCAAGAATTGTGTATTTAAAATGTCATAAGATGTTGTTATGTGACTCCTAAGGGCGAAAATGAAATCTTAAAGGACATACAGTGGTACTGAAATGTGGTTTTCTCCACAAGTTATAAATGTTGTGACAAATCTAGATGTGAATATGTATAAACTGTACCATACATGTACCCAAAGTGTCAGTAACACATATATATATAGGCTTATGTATGCTTAGGTTAAATCAAACAATATGGAACTGTAATGCTTATTTTTGTATATGTTTTGTGAAACCATGTACGTATTGACAAGAAAGATGTCAAGAGGAACTATTCAAGTATCAAATGCTTGGCATGTGCTGTAAAAAGTTTACATTTATGTGTGTTATAGTTTTTGGTTCATTTGTACTGGCAAAGGACACTAGACTTTGCTAGAAGGGACCAAAATGTGAAAACATTTATAGACTTACCTGAAATTTGGTGGGATCTTGGCATGACACTGAAATATATTATGCATGATGTGGTTCCAGTACCAAAGCCATTGGAAACTGTCAGTCACACACTCACCTATATGCATTATCCTACAGAACAGCTCTGTGGACATGCTGATGACATGAAATTCATTATTATCTAAAAACTGTGAAAACAAGCTATACCGCCTAGCCATGTTGCACAAATGGACTTATGGATGCTTGCACAACAAAAACAAGGTGTTTCAAAAAGAATACACATATTTTGAATGCATATATTTAGTAAACTTTAAGACATACAAACCTCTCTAATTCAGATTACAGATGTTCAATATGTCCTCCACAGCAACACGAACAATATCACATCAATACTCAAATTCCTCCCATACTTGGGCAAGCATGTCCTTCATCACTGATGTTATTGCAGTACAGATCCGGTTCTTCAACTCTTCCAGGTCTGTGGGAGTGATGGTACCTAAACATTGTCTTTAACGAAACCCCACAGGAAGAAGTCAGAGGGTGTCAGACCTGGTGACCTTGGAGCCCAGCTGAGACATGCTAAGTCACCAGCTCCTTGATAACCAAACCATTAGTTCAGTAGAGTTTCAATCAGATATCCAAGCACTTGGTGAATCCAGTGAGAGGGTGCCCCGTTTTGTTCGACCCATTCAGAGGATCAATTTGGTACCTCAACCTGAAATACCTTTGCACTGTAATCATGGAATTGCACTTCACGAACTCAAGAACACAAAATGATTTTTGCTGTGGAGTAGCCACTTTAAACATACGATGGTTACCAAGCAAAACAGAAGACAATTGACATCTAGCGGATATTAATACAAACTAGACTATGTATTTGTTTCTCCAATAGATGAGCTGAGGCACAGTGATTGATAGTTTGGACAAAATAATACTTTGTAATACGTATATTCTTATTGAAACACCCTGTAATGTTTACCATGTTTGAGTGTAGCACTGCAAGAGGTGTGTAGCGATTACTCCACAATAATGGAGATGCAGATTCTAACTCTGAACATGCCCTCTGTCACAGCATGGATTTAGAAAATTAAACTTTCAGAATATCTAAATAAAGCTGTAAAATAAGAGAGAGCTGCCATGTCTAGGGTATACATTAACATAAGGTTAGCCATCAATAAAGGCATTTTAAATCCAGACAGGCATAAGACACAATATAAATTATAACTGAAAATAAATTTTAAGATGTTGTGATATTATGTAGGATATGCACAGCTACTGTATATTGTCATCCTGTAATCATGGACCACATCAGTATACAGTAGGGGGGCAGTTGATTTGGAACTTATGCTGGTTTACCTATAAGGGTATATGTTTTATTTTGTCTATCTATTTTTATCCATTCATTCCTCTAACTAGGTTATGGCAAAGATTAAAGTCTGATGTGCCCACAGCAACCATGCCTGTGGAGGTAGTGAGAAAAGATGAAGAACATTAATTTTCTTGTATTTGTAAAAACTCCTGTCGGATGGTTCATCGATCTCGTGCAGTCTGTGTTTTCCCACCCATGATAGAGAGAGGACATGGATTTCTGTATAGTTCACAAATAATGTGGAAACATTAATTCTTATAGTATGAAGTCAACTTCATTTACAAGTTTCTTATTTGACCTAACCTACCTATCTGTGTTACCAGTATCAGTAATACTTGGAGAAGCAAGAAATTTAAGCAGACCAAGCTGGACACCATAACACTGTCTTCAAAGAAGAAGAGCAGGTAAATAACTTCAAGGCCCAAAGAACTGTCATCCAATAATCCAGTGCTATGTGTTATAGATTTTTTGTGTGTAGGAAAAATCATAAACCTGACAGTATGGAGTGTGCGTCGCTGTGCGTAAATTAGCTGAGACACATGCTCCTGAGTGAACTTACAATTGTTGTGCCTCTTGTGTGGTGCCAGCAAATTTCCATCATAATTATTATTCTTAAAATTATTAATTAATCAGGAGAATTAACAGACTTTTGTGTAGCTGACACAACTGGAGGTCAGGAAGGGGAATTTTTGTTAGGCTTAGGAGCACACAAGTATTAGCTGTTAGTCATGGGTTCTTCAGGTCTGGCAGTATGACTTACATCTCACTGTATATTTAAAGGAGAAAGCAGAATGTTGTAAGCTCACTAAAATCAGCAAGGGATACTTTTACTTTACCTTGGGTCATTTGGATGGAAGTACTCCCTCGAGTAGGCAGCAACTACAATGCAGTTCTTGTGTTATATTTCCTTTCTCTACATCATGAGCTACTTTACCTACATAAGTACATTGTGGAGTTTTGTGGGATTTCATCCCCCATGGACACAGGGACTGAGGATACCAAATTGACATGAGACAGTTTCAAAGGCCTTAAAGTTATTGCTTAACTGTGGCCATGATCACTCAAGCTCCTTCCTGTCACTATGGATAATGTCTGGGAAGTAGGAGCTAAATTATCTCATGGGACGCTGCAGGTATGTAGGCTTGCAGGTCCAAGACAGGAGGAAGAGCAGCATAGGCCATAAATTTTTAATGTGTTTATTGCAGATCAATTTCAGCTACTGTGTAGATACCTTCAGTGCTACATGAATGTTGTTGTTGTTGTTGGGGTCTTCAGTCCTGAGACTGGTTTGATGCAGCTCTCCATGCTACCCTATCCTGTGCAAGCTTCTTCATCTCCCAGTACTAACTACAACCTACATCCTTCTGAATCTGCTTAGTGTATTCATCTCCTGGTCTCCCTCTATGATTTTTACCATCCACATTGCCCTCCAATACTAAATTGGTGATCCCTTGATGCCTCAGAACATGTCCTACTAACCGGTCCCTTCTTTTTGTCAAGTTGTGCCACATACTCCTCTTCTCTCCAATTCTATTCGATACCTCATCATTAGTTATGTGATCTACCCATCTAATCTTCAGCATTCTTCTGTAGCACCACATTTCGAAAGCTTCTATTCTCTTCTTGTCCAAACTATTTATCGTCCATGTTTCACTTCCATACATGGCTACACTCCATAGAAATACTTTCAGAAATGACTTCCTGACACTTAAATCTATATTCGATGTTAACAAATTTCTCTTCTTCAGAAACGCTTTCCTTGTCATTGCCAGTCTACATTTTATATTTTCTCTACTTCGACCATTATCAGTTATTTTGCTCCCCAAATAGCAAGACTCGTTTACTACTTCAAGTGCCTCATTTCCTAATCTAATTTCCTCAGCATCACCCGACTTAATTCGACTACATTCCATTATCCTCGTTTTGCTTTTGTTGATGTTCATCTTATATCCTCCTTTCAAGACACTGTCCATTCCATTCAACTGCTCTTCAAAGTCCTGTGCTGTCCGTGACAGAATTACAATGTCATTGGCGAACCTCAAAGTTTTTATTTCTTCTCCATGGATTTTAATACCTACTCTGAATTTTTCTTTTGTTTCCTTCACTGCTTGCTCAATATACAGATTGAATAACATCGGGGAGAGGCTACAACCCTGTCTCACTCCCTTCCCAACCACTGTTTCCCTTTAATGCCCCTCGACTCTTATGACTGCCATTTGGTTTCTGTACAAATTGTAAATAGCCTTTCGATCCCCGTATTTTACCCCTGCCACCTTTAGAATTTGAAAGAGAGTATTCCAGTCAACATTGTCAAAAGTTTTCTCTAAGTCTACAAATGCTAGAAATGTAGGTTTGCTTTTCCTTAATCTATTTTCTAAGATAAGTCGTATGGTCAGTATTGCCCCATATGTCCCAATATTTCTATTGAATCCAAACTGATCTTCACCGGCGTCGGCTTCTACCAGTTTTTCCATTTCTCTGTAAAGAATTCACTTTAGTATTTTGCAGCTGTGACTTATTATACTGATGGTTTGGTAATTTTCACGTATCTCAACACCTGCTTTCTTTGGGATTGGAATTATTATACTCTTCTTGAAGTCTGAGGGTATTTCGCCTGTCTCATACATCTTGCTCACCAGAGGGAAGAGTTTTGTCAGGACTGGCTCTTCCAAGGCTGTCAGTAGTTCTAATGGGATGTTGTCTGCTCCCGGGGCCTTGTTTTGACTCAGGTCTTTCAGTGCTCTGTCAAACTCTTCACGCAGTATTGTATCTCCCATTTAATCTTCATCTACATCCTCTTCCATTTCCATAATATTGTCCTCAAGTACATCGCCCTTGTATAGACCCTCTATATACTCCTTCCACCTTTCTGCTTTCCCTTCTTTGCTTAGAGCTGGGTTTCCATCTGAGCTCTTGATATTCATACAAGTTGTTCTCTTTTCTCCAAAGGTCTCTTTAATTTTCCTGTAGGCAGTATCTACCTTACCCCTAGTGAGATAAGCCTCTACATCCTTACGTTTGTCCTCTAGCCATCCCTGATTAGCCATTTTGCACTTCCTGTCGATCTCTTTTTTTGAGACGTCTGTATTCCTTTTTGCCTGCTTCATTTACTGCATTTTTATATTTTCTCCTTTCGTCAATTAAGTTCAATATTTCTTCTGTTACCCAAGGAGTTCTACTAGCCCTCATCTTTTTACCTACTTGATCCTCTGCTGCCTTCACTACTTCATCCCTCAGAGCTACCCATTCTTCTTCTACTGTACTTCTTTCCCCCATTCCTGTCAATTGTTCTCTTATCCTCTCCCTGAAACTCTGTACAACCTCTGGTTTAGTCAGTTTATCCAGGTCCCATCTCCTTAAATTCCCACCTTTTTGCAATTTCTTCAGTTTTAATCTACAGTTCATAACCAATAGATTGTGGTCAGAGTCCACATCTGCCCCTGGAAATGTCTTACAATTTAAAACCTGGTTCCTAAATCTTTGTCTTACCATTATATAATCTATCTGACACCTTCTAGTTTCTCCAGGATTCTTCCATGTATAGAACCTTCTTTCATGATTCTTGAACCAAGTGTTAGCTATGATTAAGTTATGCTCTGTGCAAAACTCTGCCAGGTGGCTTCCTCTTTCATTTCTTAGCCTCAATCCATATTCACCTACTATGTTTCCTTCTCTCCCTTTTCCTACTCTCGAATTCCAGTCACTCATGACTATTAAATTTTCGCCTCCCTTCACTACCTGAATAATTTCTTTTATCTCATCATAGATTTCTTCAATTTCTTCATCATCTGCAGAGCTAGTTGGCATATAAACTTTTACTAATGTAGTAGGCGTGGGCTTCATGTCTATCTTGGCCACAATAATGCGTTCACTATGCTGTTTGTAGTAGCTTACCCGCACTCCTATTTTTTTATTCTCTATTAAACCTACTCCTGCATTACCCTTATTTGATTTTGTGTTTATAGCCCTGTATTCACCTGACCAAAAGTCTTGTTCCTCCTGCCACCGAACGTCACTAATTCCCACTATATCTAACTTTAACCTATCCATTTCCCTTTTTAAATTTTCTAATCTACCTGCCTGGTTAAGGGATCTGACATTCTACGCTCCGATCCGTAGAACGCCAGTTTTCTTTTTCCTGATAATGACGTCCTCTTGAGTAGTCCCCGCCTGGAGATCCGAATGGGGGACTATTTTACCTCCGGAATATTTTACCCAAGAGGACACCATCATCATTTATCCATACAGTAACTGCATGCCCTCAGGAAAAATTACGGCCATTGTTTCCCCTTGCTTTCAGCCGTTAGCAGTACCAGCACAGCAAGGCCATTTTGGTTAATGTTGCAAGGCCAGTTCAATCAATCATCCAGACTGTTGCTCCTGCAACTACTGAAAAGGCTGCTGCCCCTCTTCAGGAACCACACGTTTGTCTGGCCTCTCAACAGATACCCCTCCGTTGTGGTTGCACCTACAGTACGGCCATCTGTATCGCTGAGGCATGCAAGCCTCCCCACCAACGGCAAGGTTCATGGTTCATGGGGAAGGGCTACATGAATACAAGAACATAATGAGAATCAGGCATTAAAATATAACTGACAACCATATCACAAACACATCAGCTTGTAAATTGTAAATTTACATACCATTATATCCAATTCATGATGACTATTGTAAATATAAGAGCATATGGTACCACTTGACACTACAGGTAACAAACATCATTTGTGCTCTACTTTTTTAAAAAAATATTTAACAAGTAAAATGTAATAACCTTATATAAAGTTACAGTGGCATCCTCAAACACTAAAATACATTCAGAAATTATGTGAAAACCAGAAGGAAGCAAGTGTGAGTTAAAATAATAATAACACTTTTTTGTATAAAACTAAAATAAATTATAAGATTAAAAACCAACTTACACATTATGAATACATATCACATGTTGAGTGCATAATTATCTCTTCAAACTGGCTTACATTATGAAAATGAACTTATATGGTTGTCAAGTACTAACCATCTCAAGGAAAATGCAATGTCCAAATTTACTTATGAAATCTTTATCACTGTTTTTTTTTTTTTTTTTTTTTTTATATAGAAGTGTACAAAACTTGGTTTGGTGTTAATAATACTAAAGATACTTGCACTGTCAGTGGCTACTGGTAAAATGGCTTGGTTCATGAGTTATGAATTTTGTTCTCACCTAATGGGCTGTCACACAGTACTACATAAAGCCAAACTTACAAAGTGTCGAGAAGGCTGGCGTCCCCCAGGGTTCTGTCCTCTCCCCTCTCCTTTATCTCTTGTATACAGCTGATATGCCCAAGCCACCCCCCCCCCCCCCCCAGTTCACCTTCTCCAATATGCTGATGACACCGCCTTCCTGGCTCTCTATCCTACCCTTCAACGGTCTCACCGTACCCTCCAAACCCACCTTAACCAGTTCACCACTTGGTGTAACCAGTGGCTCCTCCGTCTCAACCCCTCCAAAACCCAGGCAATCATCATAGGCCGTACCACTCGATCCTTTCGCCTCCAAGATTTCTACCTCACCCTTTATGGTCGTCCTATCCAACTCACCCCCACCCTGAAATACCTTGGCCTCACCCTTGACCGACACCTCACCTGGACCCCTCATCTCCTTACCATCCAGCAGAAAGCCCATTCCCACCTCCGCCTGCTGAAACTCCTGTCCGGCCAGACATGGCGATTGCATCCTTCTACCATCCTCCACACCTACAAATCCCTCATCCGTCCTATCCTCTGTTATGCCAGCGTCGCCTGGATCTCCGCCCCCACCCGCTTTTACAAGGCTCTCCAAATCCTTGAACGCCATGCGCTCCGCCTTGCCTTCCGTATCCGCCTTCCTTCCCCCACACGGCTCCTGTATGAACTGATCCCCTTCCCCCACCTCCTCTTGTTCCTCCAACATCTCCGCATCCTTTACATTGCTCGCAGGGTTGATCCCCCCCACCCTCTGGTTTCCTCCTTCCTCTCCACCCCCCGCCCGTTGCCGCACCTCTATCGCTGTATCCCTCCCTCTCTCCACCTCCACACCCTCCATCTCCTTCATCAGGGCAATTTCCAATGCCTCCCCCTCCCGGATGACGAACTTCGCCGTGACATATACCCTTCCTTCCAACTATAACCCGGCCTTGTTCCCCCCCCCCCCTCCCCAGGGCCCCCTTCTCCTCTTTCCTCCTTCTCCCAGAGCGGATTTTCCTCCATCCCCCCCTCCCCTGAGACCCTGCACCCCATACTTGCCTCTCTCCTTCCCACATCCCTCCCTACCTGGCCCTCTTCCGAGCGCCCCCCATTCCCCTCCCCCATCTCTTCCCCTCCCTCCCTTCTTCAGATCTCCCTCATCTCCTTGAACCTGGCAGATCCTCTGTATTGATCATCATCAGTGTGCCACGTCAGTGTTATGTTTCGTGCTGTTTCTCGTGTGCGTCAAGAGGTGTGATTTTAATTGTGTACTGCCTTGAGGTTCGCCGTCAGTGTTACGTTGTGTGCTATGCCATCCGTCAACACCTTTATGCTCCAGTCATACTGTGCCTTGTGTTCTTTTAATCATCGCAGTGTGTGGCTTTTTGTGTGTGCTACTTTTAAACAGTTTTTTATCTCCATTCTACAGTCACCCCGTTTTTTGTATATTGCCTTCCATGATGTTCTCCCTTTTTTATATCTATGTTCGCCTTCTTCTCTCCTTTGCTGTTTTTAAATGTCTTCTATTGTTTTGTTCTATGTCTTTCGGCTGAAGAGCAGCGCATATGCTGCTGCCAGCCCGCCCCGATGGGGAATTGAAATACAATAAAGAAAAAAAAAAAAAAAAAAGTGTCGAGAAGCAGAATTGTCGTGAAGAGTCCCAGACTCACAGCTACCCTACAACCTTGGTAACCAACTCCCCCAGTGAGGCTATCGCGTTCTTTGTCAGGGTTGATCAGTGCCAGGGGCCCCACCACCTTTAGGTGCCACACCACTGCACTAACGGCGCACACTAGGCCATAGGGCACCCCCCACTTCCATAGGGCCAATTAGTTAGATCTTTTCTTTTCAGAAAAAGCAAATTGTCATACCCTTCCACTCCAAATAAAACTCCCTATAATACCAAGATGGCAGATTCCACCAATATTTCCCCCACCCTCACCCACAGCATGGCTGCAGCGAAAGGGGCGCGTGAGTCGGCTGTTCCCGTCGATGTCAGCATCCCACTTGCTACTGTAGAGGAGGTGTTGGCGGGCAAGGATCGACAGATCGCTGCACAAGCACAGAAACTGCTCGACCAGCATCAGATAATCAGCGACCGCTGTGGCACAGGCAAATCCCCCACGCGAACAAGCACACTTCACATCACCTTACACTGACCTGCAACTAGTGATTCCTGCACTCCTATCCCGCTGCAGCCGCTGACTCCAGTGGCGGAATCAGCGGTCGCAGATGCGGACCCAGAACACCATTACACTAGCCCCTGGCAGGTGGAGGGCCCATGACGCAGACATAAGAACACAACACAAACAAGCGAGCAACCACACTCACTAGGCAGCCGAAAGGTGCTGCTGCCTACACCAAAATCTGCACTTCCGCCTAGAAACACAGACACACCAACCAACATGAAATGACCTGAGGTCAGCAACAACACAAAAACACCAACTGCAGCTACAGCCACATGGCAAAAGACTGGTTATCCCCCAGTCATAATACAGAACTATGGGGAACTTAGCGTCTTCAACACAACATTCGTAGATAGGCACACACCTTGCATGCTTCACACCAAGTACTCTGGGGATAGGGCCTCATTGCATGTGTCTACGAACACTGAATACAAAGATCTCCTTAACTTCCTCAAAGAAAAGGGGATCAAGCACTGTGAGTACAGGACAGTTGAAGAACGAACACAGCAGTACGTGGTCAAGGAAGTGGACCCCAGTACCCCAAACACAACAGTACAAGCGGTGCTCAACTTACTGGGTTTCAACTGCAAAAGTGCTTCCCGGATGACGGGCTTCCACTCACAGGCCCATATGTCACACTAGAGCCTTCTGGCGATAGATGTCAGGGTAGAAGTATACGAACCACCACATGTCCCCCAGCAGTGCAATAACTGCCAGCGATTCAGTTATTCAGTCCTTCACTGTGGCCTGGCACCCTTTTGCCACGGATGCGCTGCCAAGCACGCATCCAATGCATGCACACTCACACACCTAAACAAACGATGTTGCACCAACTGTGGTCAAGGCTACTAGGCCAACTGCAGGGGCTGCAACATAAACAAAGAGGAGTAGAGGCACAAAACACAAAAACTGAGGGCACCCAACGCCATACCACGTCCTAGGCGTGCACCAAACCCAGTCAGGAAAGGTGTATTGTGTGTCATAGTTATGTGCCCTGGAGGAGCGGGGCGGGCCGCGGAACCTCCGCGCCCGTCACATACACTCAACACAGCCACTGCGACAACAACACAACCATCTCAGCCAACACAAAACACCATGACCACACTGGTACCAACACCAGCACTTCAAAATGACACGACCCCACTCCCTGAGGCCACAGCCTGCGAAACCACGCACACCTCACAGGAAGACACACCCACACAAGGAGCCCCAGAACCCAGAGAAAGCATAGGTGACCACAAGGGAGCAGGAACAGGAACACACGCACACCACAACAAGCCACTCAGCAAGAACAGAACACCAAAATCCAGGCACACAGTCAGCAAGCCAGTGAGACCAGCACACAGACACCAGCACACACATTACTCCACCCCTCACCACAATGGTAACACAGGCACCACAGACTGCACCACACAGCAGCAACACAAACGCCAGCCCACACATAAAGCCAACACCCGCACCAGCAGCCACTAACACTACAGTCGAGCCACAGGCCAACATGCACAACACCAACACAACACTAGGGGGAATATTGGCAACACTATTCCCCCAGCATATGACTGCTCAGATCTGTAGCAAGATAATGGCGATCGTCACCACAATTTTTACACATCTCTTGACTGCTCAACCCAGGCAGTACTGAGCTGCCATACAAACATTGCTCACCACACTGTTCACACTCCTTCATGGATAACACGCCACACCCGGCCCCCATCGCAAGCAACCAGACACTAGCACAGATCCTGTTCTGGAATGCAGATGGGATCAACAACAAAAGGGCGGAACATGCCGCGCTCATGGAGCGTAAGGCTATCTTTATTGCACTACTGAGCAAAACTAAGCTCAAACCACACAACCACCTAAACTTCAGCGGCTATTGTACTGACCGACCAGATGGCTCCGGTTATGGTGGAATGGCCATCATCATACACAAAGACACTGAACACACAAACATAGTGCTCCCTGAACTTTAAAAATTAGAGGCAACCGCCATCAGGGTCAAGTTCAACAGAGCCTACACTACACTGGTGTCAGTATACAACAGCCCTAAGAACATCAAGACATGCGACATCAGCACTATACTCAACATATCACCATGTGTAATCGCCGCTGGAGATCTTAATGCAAAACACCCTGACCGGAACTCAGGTATACAAAACTCCAATGGCAAGAAACTATACAAACACACACTAGGACAAAACTACATTACACTAGCGCCAACTGAACTGACACACATTCTCTACCGGAGGGGTCACAGGCCAGATGTGATAGGCATGGCCCTCATCAAGGGCATAACAATGACACTCAACATTGCTGTTGAAAATGATCTGCCCTCAAATCACCAACCCATTATACGGTACATTGAAGAAACACTGCAGCACATGGACCGACCAACGCAGGATGTTAGACTACAGGCACATGAATTGGATGTTGTTCAAGGAAATGCTTGACAGTCGCATCCCACCCATCCATGCGATTAACAAGACAGCTCAAATTGATGAGGCCATTGAAACCCTCGCTAGTGTTGTCCAAGATGCAATAGCTGACACCATACCAATCCGCACACCACAACAACACAGTGCTGTCCTGCCCCAGGAGACCCTGGGCCTTATCTCAATGAGGAACCGCCTCAGGAGACATTGGCAGCATACCACGCACCAGCACTTCAAACAGCACATGAACAGGCTCCAGGGAATAATCCGGGACAAAATCCAAACATTCAAAACACAACAGTGGAACCAGAAACTCAAAGGGCTGGACACCATGCAACCTGGTGTGTGGCAGATGGCCCATCACTTCACCAGGGAGAAACCGTACACACCCAAGCTACAAGGGCCCCACGTACCAGCATAATCTGTGGAAGAAAAAGTGGATCTGATGGCCCTCACACTTGCAGCGTCATTCACACTGAACCTGGATCCCTCAGACCCAGTGTTCACACTTGCGACCGACCAGTAGGTTACACGCATCTTGGCCCCACCATTGTGCAACGACATCCAACAGGTTAGAACTGCTGAAGGTCAAATGGGGCATCATGCATACCATAGCTAGGAAGGCCCCTGGTCACAATGGCATTCGAAACTGTGTACTCCAGGAGTTCACGGATAAAACAGTAAAATACCTCACACACACGAATGCCGTACTTAAACTCCAACACTTCCCTGCCATTTGGAAGATGGCCAAGGTCCTGATGTTCAGGAAGCCAGGGAAAGCCCACTCCCTCCCACAAAATTACCGACCCATCAGTCTGCTGAGCACACTCAGAAAGATCATTGAGAAGGTAATACTAAAACGACTCACTTGAAACTGCATTACAAATGACACCCTGAGGCCGGAGCAATTCGGCTTCAGGAATCATCACTCAACAACACAACAACTCCTCCACGTCGTTGAATACATAACACATGGATACAACACAAACAAAGCAATTGGGGCAGTGTTCCTGGACATCAAAAAGGCCTTCAATCGTCTGTGGTACAACGGCCTCATATGCAAACTCAGCGATGTAGGGTACCCCAACAAGCTCATACGTCTCTCATACACTCATATTTCATGGACAGGAGATTCAACACCGATGTGCCCTGCAAACAATCAACATGACATGGTATCCAGGCTGGAGTACCCCAAGGAAGCATCCTACAGCCCATACTGTTTACCACTACATTAATGACCTTCCAGCTACACACAACATGACGGTGGCAATCTACGCAGATGACACTGCCATCCTCCCACAAGATTGGAAACTGTCTAACATTAACTCACAACTACAAACTGCACTCAGAGTGGCAGAACCTTGGTTGGTTAAATGGCATGTTAGAGTAAATGTTGACAAGCACAAAGCCATTCTGTTCACTAGAAGACCGAAACTACTGCACAAACATCAACACTGCAACCCAATAACGCTACATGAACACCCAATACATTTCTGTGAGAAGGTCAAATACCTCGGTGTCTGGCTGGACCGGAAACTACTCTGGGGGAACCACATTCAACATGTGACCAACAAAGCAAATGCAAGGCTCAAACAACTCTACCCTATGCTTAACAGGCATATGACACTGAATAGGAGGGTGTCCAGGTCCATGTACACCACACTTATCAGACCTCTGATGACGTATGCTGCTCCCATCTGGGGATACGCTGCGCCAGCACACCTGCGGCATCTGCAACTCATACAGAACAAAGTACTCAGAATCATAAGCAATGCTCCACACTACACAAGCACCGCGGATCTTCACTGTGAATATCGGCAAGATACCTTCTTGCAGGTATTCCAAAAACTCTCCAACGACTGTACAAAAACACGAGACACTCGCGAAACCTGTTTATCCTTTCTCTGGGGAACTACGACCACAACCATAGATGGAAACATAATAGACTAAAGACACTGTTAGCAAGAAACTAAACATCTAAGGTCCATAGCACGCTAACACGACAGTACTGGTGAGCCCCTGCAACACAGCTACTACTGGCAACCCCAGATGCTCGACCCGCCAAAAAACAGGCAATCGCAGGGAAGCCGTATTGTACACAATATGCAAACCAGCCACACACACCCTACACTGTGAGCTGATTTATGGCCGATGGCCCACTAATGTATGATGACCTTGAACTGTTACAGGGACGCAGCAGCTGCAGCAGGACCTACAACGAGCACCCGCAACATTAAAGGTAATGATGCATGATACCTCGCACTAACATAACCACACTTTGCACACACTGTTGCAGCTAGCAAGCCGCTACTGCCCTTACTACCCATCCTAATGTTGAAGAGGTTTTTTTCCCTTGGTGCTTGCCTTGGCACTTTTTCCCTCTGCCCTTACAAACCGCTACCCTCTGATCACTTTCGTCCTCTTTCTGTCTCCTGATGGACCATGTCAATGAGTAATCCTACCTAGATGCATGGACAACATCACAGCCCACATCCTGTGACTCCTGATTTGGAATCTAACACGTTATACAGAGGTGACAGTAGAACTTTTGGTTTAGTCACCATGTCAGTGTGGGCATGGAGGAGCCCCATCCTAGCAAAGCCAGTGTTATGATGTTCTTCTCTGGACAGAGCAAGGAGGTGTGGGGAGATCTCTGATAAAAAAAAGTCTTCATTTCTTCAAGAAGACACAAAAATCTGCCCTTACATTACAGGTAACAAACATTAGTTAAACTGAGCTTGCTGCGTACATGCCTGTATTTAAAAAATTACAGATATGACTGACAATTTCCAGTTAAAAACAGTTATGGACTAGCTAGAAGGATTTGTGATATACCAACAACTTACGATATAAATTATATTTCCTTGGATATGACGAACAAAGCTGTAGAGTTAACAGTCAGAATTATTGCCAGAAATCTAACAGAAAAGAGTATTTTGTCGAAAGAGGAGATCATAGAATTTATTGACTTACTGTCTCTCTCTGTTAGAAATATGTTTGTTTGGTTAGGAACTGTAGATTAAAACTGAAGAAACTGCAAAAAGGTGGGAATTTAAGGAGATGGGACCTGGATAAACTGTCTAAACCAGAGGTTGTACAGAGTTTCAGGGAGAGCATAAGGGAACAATTGACAGGAATGGGGGAAAGAAATACAGTAGAAGAAGAATGGGTAGCCTTGAGGGATGAAGTAGTGAAGGCAGCAGAGGATCAAGTAGGTAAAAAGACAAGGGCTAGTAGAATTCCTTGGGTAACAGAAGAAATATTGAATTTAATTGATGAAAGGAGAAAATATAAAAATGCAGTAAATGAAGCAGGCAAAAAGGAATACAAATGTCTCAAAAATGAGATCGACAGGAAGTGCAAAATGGCTAAGCAGGGATGGCTAGAGGACAAATGTAAGGATGTAGAGGCTTATCTCACTAGGGGTAAGGTAGATACTGCCTACAGGAAAATTAAAGAGACCTTTGGAGAAAAGAGAACAACTTGTATGAATATCAAGAGCTCAGATGGAAACCCAGTTCTAAGCAAAGAAGGGAAAGCAGAAAGGTGGAAGGAGTATATAGAGGGTCTATACAAGGGCGATGTACTTGAGGACAATATTATGGAAATGAAAGAGGATGTAGATGAAGATGAAATGGGAGATATGATTCTGCGTGAAGAATTAGACATAGCACTCAAAGACCTGAGTCGAAACAAGGCCCCGAGAGTAGACAGCATTCCCTTAGAACTACTGACAGCCGTGGGAGAGCCAGTCCTGACAAAACTCTACCATCTGGTGAGCAAGATGTATGAGACAGGTTAAATACCCTCAGACTTCAAGAACAATATAATAATTCCAATCCCAAAAAAAACAGGTGTTGACAGATGTGAAAATTACCGAACTATCAGTTTAATAAGTCACTACTGCAAAATACTAACGCGAATTCTTTACAGACGAATGGAAAAACTAGTAGAAGCCAACCTCGGGGAAGATCAGTTTGGATTCCGTAAAAATATTGGAACACGTGAGGCAATATTGACCCTACAACTTATCTTAGAAGCTAGATTAAGGAAAGACAAACCTACATTTCTAGCATTTGTAGACTTAGAGAAAGCTTTTGACAATATTGACTGGAATACTCTCTTTCAAATTCTGAAGGTGGCAGGGGTAAAATACAGGGATCGAAAGGCTATTTACAATTTGTACAGAAACCAGATGGCAGTTATAAGAGTCAAGGGGCATGAAAGGGAAGCAGTGGTTGGGAAGGGAGTGAGACAGGGCTGTAGCCTCTCCCTGATGTTATTCAATCTGTATATAGAGCAAGCAGTGAAGGAACAAAAGAAAAATTCAGAGTAGGAATTAAAATCCACGGAGAAAAAATAAAAACTTTGAGGTTCGCCAATGACATTGTAATTCTCTCAGAGACAGCAAAGGACTTGGAAGAGCAGTTGAACGGAATGGATAGTGTCTTGAAGGGAGAATATACACTCCTGGAAATTGAAATAAGAACACCGTGAATTCATGTCCCAGGAAGGGGAAACTTTATTGACACATTCCTGGGGTCAGATACATCACATGATCACGCTGACAGAACCACAGGCACATAGACACAGGCAACAGAGCATGCACAATGTCGGCACTAGTACAGTGTATATCCACCTTTCGCAACAATGCAGGCTGCTATTCTCCCATGGAGACGATCGTAGAGATGCTGGATGTAGTCCTGTGGAACGGCTTGCCATGCCATTTCCACCTGGCGCCTCAGTTGGACCAGCGTTCGTGCTGGACGTGCAGACCGCGTGAGACGACGCTTCATCCAGTCCCAAACATGCTCAATGGGGGACAGATCCGGAGATCTTGCTGGCCAGGGTAGTTGACTTACACCTTCTAGAGCAATTTGGGTGGCACGGGATACATGCGGATGTGCATTGTCCTGTTGGAACAGCAAGTTCCCTTGCCGGTCTAGGAATGGTAGAACGATGGGTTCGATGACGGTTTGGATGTACCGTGCACTATTCAGTGTCCCCTCGACGATCACCAGTGGTGTACGGCCAGTGTAGGAGATCGCTCCCCACACCATGATGCCGGGTGTTGGCCCTATGTGCCTCGGTCGTATGCAGTCCTGATTGTGGCGCTCACCTGCACGGCGCCAAACACGCATACGACCATCATTGGCACCAAGGGAGAAGCAACTCTCATCGGTGAAGACGACACGTCTCCATTCGTCCCTCCATTCACGCCTGTCGCGACACCACTGGAGGCGGGCTGCACGATGTTGGGGCGTGAGCGGAAGACGGCCTAACGGAGTGCGGGACCGTAGACCAGCTTCATGGAGACGGTTGCGAATGGTCCTCGCCGATACCCCAGGAGCAACAGTGTCCCTAATTTGCTGGGAAGTGGCGGTGCGGTCCCCTACGGCACTGCGTAGGATCCTACGGTCTTGGCGTGCATCCGTGCGTCGCAGCGGTCTTTAAATATGTCTGCTTGTGTCTGTATGTGTGGATGGATATGTGCGTGTGTGCGAGTGTATACCTGTCCTTTTTTCCCCCTAAGGTAAGTCTTTCCGCTCCCGGGATTGGAATGACTCCTTACCCTCTCCCTTAATACCCACTTCCTTTCGTCTTCCCCTCTCCTTCCCTCTTTCCTGATGAGGCAACAGTTTGTTGCGAAAGCTTGAATTTTGTGTGTATGTTTGTGTTTGTTTGTGTGTCTATCGACCTGCCAGCGCTTTTGTTCGGTAAGTCACCTCATCTTTGTTTTTATATATAATTTTTCCCACGTGGAATGTTTCCTTCCATTATATTCAAACCAATGAACAGTTAGCTCAGTTTAATAAGATCTTATTGTGCCACACACGAACTATGGACCTTGCCAAGGTGGGATGTCTTGCATGCTTCAATGATGCAGACAGCCATGTCATACAAGTAGGTGCAACCACATCACAGGAGTATCTGTAGAGAGATAGGATTAACAAGGAGCAACAGCTTTTTTCATAACTGCATGGGACAACAATCTGGCTGATTGATCTGAAAATGTAATATTATTCAGCATGGTCTCACTATGTTGGTACTGTGAACTGCTGAAAGAAAAGTTAAATTGCAGTCACCACTTTTCACAATGAAATGCAGCTCTATTATATGGCTTCCATAGATAAACTACTGCCCCTTTTGTATCTCCAATTAGGGGCTATTCAGGAGGATGTTGTCACCAGGAAGAACCAAACTAGCATTCTACATGTCAGAGCATGGAATGTTAGATCCCTTAAGTGGTAGGCAGATTACAAAATTTAAAAAGGGAAATGGGCAGGTTGAATTACATATAGTGGGAATTAGTGAAGTGTGGTAGCAGGGATAACAGGATGTCTAGTAAAGTGAGTATAGTGTTATCAATACAAAATAAAATATGGGTAATACAGTAACATGTTCAATAATGAGTAAAAAAAATAGGACAGCAGGTAAGCCACTAAGAACAGCATAGTGAACACATTGTCAACACCAAGACACACGAGAAAGCAATAGCCACCACAGTAGAACAAGTTTATATGCCTGCTACCTCAGCAGATGATGATGAAGTTGAAAGAGTGTCTCATGAGACAAAAGAAATGATTCAGATAATAGAGACAAAAATTTAATTGTGATGGAGAACTGAAATTCAATAGTAGGAAAAGGAAGAGAAGGAATTATAGTACGAGGACAATGACTAGAGGAAAGGAACAAAAGGGTAAGCCACCAGTTAATTTTTTGCACATGGACTAATTTAATCATCATTATCTCTTGGTTTAAGATTCATGAAAGAAGACTGTACACATCAAAGATATCTGAAGGCACTGTAAGATTTTATATACTTTACATAATGGTAAAAGAAAGATATGGAGATGAGACCTGGATTAATTTTAAGTACAAAAAGTTACTGAAACTATCTGGGAGAGTAAGGAACAATTAAATGAAACAGATGAAAAGAATACAATGTAAGACAAATGAGCAGCTTTGAGAGATGAAATAGTGAAAGCAGCAGAAGAGTATACCAATTTTTAAAAAAGAAAAAAATCTCCTCCAAAATTACTGACCTGTCTCAACAGTTTCTATGACTTCCAAAATATTTGAAACTCTAATTGATTATTTTGAAGAAAATAACTTCCTTTTGGACAGTTAGCTTGCTTACAGACATGTAAAAAGAAGTTACACCTTCAGCAATTCTTTACACTGTAAACCACGGAGCGAGGTGGCACAGTGGTTAGCAGACTGGCCCAGATTTGAAAGGATGACAGTCCAAACCCACGTCCAGGCATCCTGATTACGTTTTCTGTGATTTCCCTAAATAGCTTCAGGCAAATGTTGGGATGGTTCCTGTTCAAAGGCATGGCCAACTTCCTTCTCCATCCTTCCCTAACCCAGAGGGACCAATGACCTCGCTGTTTGGTCTCCTCCCTTAGATCAGCTAACCATCCAGCTTTGTAAACCAGATGATCACTTCATTTGAAAATAAGAATAAGGCATCACTTGCTCTATGCTACCTAAGTACAGCCTTTGACTGTATTCCTTATGAGACATTGCTTGAGAAGCTTGAATTTCATGGGGTACATAAAACCAGATGTTTCAAAATGAATATCAGAGTTTTAAGAATTTGTAGCATTTATTACATTCAACTTACAATCATAAATAACACATCAAATGAAAGAAAAACTCAAAAAGTTTTTTCTGTATACCTGTTACAAGCAGGTCTAATGCCTATAGACTTTGGTTTACATGTCAACTTTGCAAATGAAGGATTGCTGCATGACAACAAACATTTTCTGTGTCATATCATCTTCAGTGGTGAATTGACATTTCATCCAAGTGGAAATGTGAACACACATAACGTGCACATTTGGGGGGGGGGGGGGGGGGGGGGGAGGGGGGGGGGGTCAATAAATCCCCACAAGGTGCTACAGTTGTGATGATGCTCCCCTAAGCTGAATGTTTTTTGGGCCATATCGCGGCAGAAAGTGGACGGGCCTTTCTTTTTTTAGTAAAGCAACTGTAAGTGGTGTTTTTTATCTTGTTGCACTAGAACTATGACTCTTTCTTCAACTGGAAGAATATGAACTACAGAACTTTATTTGGCAGCAATATGGTGTGCTGTCTCACTAGCCTAACTCAGCAGATAAAGGGTTCAAATGGCTCTAAACACTATGGGACTTAATATCTGAGGTCATCAGTCCCCTAGACTTAGAACTACTTAAACCTAATTACCTAAGGACATCACACACATCAATGCCCAAGGCAGGATTCAAACCCTTGGACCGTAGCAGCAGCGCAGTTCCGGACTGAAGCACCTAGAACTGCTCAGTCACAGCAGCCGGCTAACTCAGCAGACAACTGGTTAAACAACATTGGATTGGTCACAATGAGCCAGAGGACAGCTTGTTTTGCATGGCCTCCATGTTCACCTGATCTGATTCCATGTGATTTTTGCCTTTGGGGGTTCATAAAAGACAATTTGTATGTGTCTCCATTACGAGCCAATCTACCTGACTTGTGAAAGAGGACTGAAGCAGACACACTGATCAATGTTTGGAAAGAATTCATTTTTTGACTCAATGTGTGCCATGTGACAAATAGCGCTCACATTGAACACTTGTAAGAAGAACTTTTTGTGTTGCTCTATTATTTGCTATATTATTTATAGGTTGGATGTAATAAATGCTACAAAACCTCAAAATCCTGATATTCATTTTGAAGCTCCTTGTGCATATATAAAAGTAACAGTTTTATACATAAGTAACAGAAAACAATATGTCTCCCTCATAATCAGACATTCTTTGACGAAATTTGTTGAGACAGGGGTACCACAGGGATCAGTTCCTGGATCATTCTTTTTTATGATTGCAGTCTTTGCTTTGCCACATCACATTCCCCAGTCTACGACATGTTATGCTGATGACACAATAATAGTTGCAACTCATCAAGACACATCAGTATTACAGAAGAAGTCAATGGAGTCACTAGATGCTCCAGTGAAACAGATCACCTCCAACAAACTTCTGTGTAACCCTGACAAGACTAATCATCTTCTGTTAGGACTGAAAACTTTTAGGATTTCATACTGATTCCAAGTTGATGTAGGGAGAACACATCAGTTGTATCTACATAAGAATATCAACAATAACATATCTAATGTGAAAACTGAGAGATTTAATTACTTCAGAATATTTACAGTTGATGTATTTTGGACTATTCTAGCTTCACATTTCTTATGGACCGCTGGTATTGGGGCACTCTACACATATAAGTGATATAAAGAAGGCACAAAAAAGTCATAAGAGAAAGGTATACAGCTGGACCAAGAGATCACTACCAACTTCTGTTTAGAAAAGTTGATATACTACGATAAAATCTTCTCAGGTTGGCAGCCGAGTCAATGCGCTGTTCTCCGACAACATTTCAGCAAGTTTCTTACTTGCCACCTTCAGGTGAAGTGTTGGGTTTATGTCTCATCCAGATATTTATAGCCGTTGGACCACGGGCTTCTCTGCATCCTTGGTGCCAGTTGGGCCAATCAGGCACAAGCGAAATCAGTGTGGCAGCATGTGGTGCGGGTGGAGGGGGAGGGGGGAGGGGGGGGGGGATGCAGAACTACGATTCAAGGCTGAACACAATGCAATGTGATTTATCAGTAGTTCATGCTTCCTGCTCATGCAGCTGCTTGTGTTGTGGTGTCAACAGCAGCCTATACATACGACGGTGGTTTCTTATCCCAGCTGCTGTTGGTCTCCAACCAATGATATGGTATGACATGGAATGTTGCATGGAGTCCATTATTTATTTTTGGTGGAAAGGTGCAGATTTGAAGGGGTTATGATGTGCCTGGTGTACAATATGGCTACCATCTTTTCTGGTCACAAGAAATCATTGCCTAGAACCTTGATGAGAAATATGGCTGCCTTAGAACCCCATGCAGTCCAACTTCAGGCCACTGTCACATCAAAATGCTTCACAAATCTGGATTTTGCCCTGTTCAATCAACTGGCCAAATGAAGATCCACTATGAACCCCTTTAAAGCTCTGTAAGGAACTGGTAATGCTGTCTCACTTGAGTACATGGCATGTTGATATCCTTCACAGTGATCACTCAACAACTGATGCTGTTCACACCCCTTTTGTACCCTAGTATATCTGGTAACAACAGTAAATGAAAACAAACTAACTGATTCTGGTAGTCATTCTACCTGTCACAGAGAAATACTACTCTAACCATTTACATACCTGCCAAAGGTGTGTGTATATGTATGAAGTTACAGTGACATTTGGTCATATATTCTGCATGCTTCCCTTTTTTCACCAGGCAGTGTAAGTCAAAGTGGCATAATACTGATATGAATTATTTAGAAGAATGGAAAAAATAGTAGAAGCCAAACCTGAGGAAGATAAGTTTTGGTTTCAGTGTGTGATGCAGTACTGATCCTGCAACATGTAGACAGGCTGAAAAATGCAAATCCAAATTCACAGCATTGGTAGGTTTAGGGAAACTTTTGATGATCTTGACTACAATAGGCTCTCTGAAATTCTGAAGGAAGCAGGGATCAAATACAGGGATCAAAAGATTATCTAATATTTGTACCAATCAGTGGTTGTGAAAGACTTGGAAGAGTGGTTGAGGCTACAAGATGAACATCAACAAAAGTAAAACACTGGTAATATAGTGAAATTAAATCAGGTAGTGCTGAGGAAATTAGGTTGCAAGATGAGACACTAAAAGCAGTATATTAGTTTTGCTATTTGGCTAGAAAAATAACTGATGATGACAAAAATAGAAAGGATACAAAATGCAAACTAGCAATAGCAAAAGAAAAAAAAGTATTTCTGAAAATGAAAAATTTTTTGCCATCGAATATAAATTTAAGTTTTAGGAGGAAGTCTTTCATGAAGGTACTTTCTGGAGGGTAGCCTTGTATGGACATGAAACATGAATGATAAAACAGATCAGAAACGAAGAAACTAAAAGCTCTTGAAATATGGCGCAACTGAAGGATGTTGAAGATTGGATGGGTAGATTGAATTGCTAATGAAAAGGGTCTTAATAATACAGGGGTAAAAAGAAATTTACATCACAGCTTGACTAGAAGAAGGGACCAAGGAAATAACTATATGGTAATGGAGGGTATTGTAGTTGGGGGGGCAGTGCGGGGCGGGGGGATGTAAAACTTGTAGAGCAAGACCAAGACTTGCCTACAGTATGCAGGTTCAAACAGATATAAGTTGCAGTCATTATGCAGAGATTAAAATGCTTTCACGGGATAGAATAGCACAAAGAATTGCACCAAACCAATCTTTGGAATGACAACCACAACAACACTGAGTGTTCACATATGCCAAGTACTAAAAACATCAAAATCATTTTAATACATTCTGTTATTCACACATAAGTCCCAGCATTTAGTGTTCTGTTGATGGGTACTTGATAAGTTTAAATCCAGTGGATCAAAAATATTTCTTCTACATTGTAGTGTGACAAAACAAGACTACTAATTTAATGTAGAAAGGAATTTACACTCCCATATTTGATCACCACCTATTACAGTCATCAAATATAAGTGGAAGAACAGGAATGTAGTCAACACAAGGGTCACATTTTCTTTAACATTGAGCCACACTCACACCTGAAGGAGATAGAATTGTAATCATAAGATGGGTATGGCAGAATGTGCCTTCCACAGCTTTCTAACAGACTCTAAAATATTCCACTGGGCAGAAAAGGCTGAAGTAGAAAAAATAAGCTGTCACATTTTAGTATTGATGACAGAGGAGATTGTTATTACAGGGAATTGAGTCGTGGCAGCTTCTGTGAGAGTACGCATATGATCCTACTGGCCCCACTTGTGCATGGGTTCCATTGACTCTGGCACTCATCCTATCATCTTTGCTTGGTTATGAGTTCCCTCTGGGGCTGTGAGGTAGTGAGTAGGGTGTGGCACATGGAGTTGGAGGGTGCACCTGAGTACTTGGTGTCCGGAGATTGCAGCAAGTTGAAACCACAGACCATTGGGCTATGGGGGCTCATGTTTTCCTGCAGCATTGACCATAACTACTGGCGAGTTTAGCAGGCAAGGAGCAACTCTCATTGTATGCAACCAGGTTATGAAGTGCATCTGTCAATTGTGGTGTGTTAAATATGTCCAGATGTATTGGACAACTTGTTAGCTTGACCGTATCTTGTCTATATGAGAGCAGAATAACCAGTGGAGATGTATGCATTTCAATGTCTTTATTTAAAGTTTGTTGATCTTATATTCAAGTCCTGTTGCGGGATTAGCCCACAGTTGTGATACTAGTCACATGGACAGAGTGATGCCACAGGTTTATTTAATCAATTACCTGTTTGTAATTGGACCACCATTGTACTGGCACAGATGACATGTTCTTTGAGTACCATTTGTAATTTTATGTATAATACAAATGTCCGTATGCATTGTGATTTTGATTTAAAAACATTAACTATTTGTGTGTATTTTAGTTGCCTTATGAGGTGGTGCAAGACTGGAAAGATAAGGTACAGGAGATTTGCATTTGTAGAACATTGGGAGGATAATTGCAATCTGAGAAGGCCTCAGTGAGACCCTCAGTATATTTCAAGAGGGACTGGTCATCAATGCAGATGCAACAATCATGGATGGCTAGGCTGTAAGGAAGGACTTCTTGGTATGGAATGGGTGGCAGCCGTTGAAGTGGGGTATTGCTGGTGGTTAGTAGGTTTGATATGGACAGAGGTATTGATATAGCTATCTTTGAGGTGGAGGTCAACATCTAGGAAGGTGGTTTGTTGGATTGATTAGGACCAGGTGAAGCAAATGGGGGAGAAACTGTTGAGGTTCTGGAGGAATGCGGATAGGGTCTCCTCACCCTCAAACAAGATCACAAGGATATTATCAACGAATCTGAATCAGGTGAGGGGTTTAGGATTCTGGGTGTTTAGGAAGGATTCTTCTAGATGACCCATGAATGGGTTGGCCTAGCATGGTACCTTGAGGGTGCCCATAGTCATACCCGGATTTGTTTGTAGGTGATGCCTTCAAAGGGGAAGTAATTGTGGGTGAGGATATAGTTGGTCATGGCAACTAGGAAGGAGGTTGTTGGTTTGGAATCTGTTGGGCATTGGGAGAGGTAGTGTTCATGGCCATTAGGAACGTTGGTGTAAAGGTAGGTGGCATCAACAGTGATGAGCAGGGCAATGTGTGGTAAAGGGACAGGAATTGTACAGAGTCAGTGGAGGAAATAGTTTGTATCTTTTATATAGGAGGTTATGGTCTGGGTAATAGGGTGAAGGTGTTGCTCTATGAGAACAGAGAGTCTCTCAGTGGAGGCTTAGTAACAGCCCACAACGCGGTGTCCGAGGTGGTCCACCCAGGACACCCCATTGTGGCAGGATTCCAAAGCAACAACCTCCTACCTATATCCTTGCCCACAATTACACTACTGGCCATTAAAATTGACACACCATGAAGATGATGTGCTACAGACACAAAATTTAACTGGCAGGAAGAAGATGCTGTGATATGCAAATGATTAGCTTTTCAGAGCATTCACACAAGGTTGGCACCAGTGGCGACACTTACAACGTGCTGACATGAGGAAAGTTTCCAACCGATTTCTCATACACAAACAGCAGTTCAGTTGACCAGCATTGCCTTGTGAAATGTTGTTGTGATGCCTCGTGTAAGGAGGAGAAATGCGTACCATCACGCTTCCGACTTTGATAAAGGTCGGATTGTAGCCTATCGCGAGTGCGGTTTATCGTATTGTGACACTGCTACTCGCGTTGGTCAAGATCCAATGACTGTTAGCAGAATATGGAATCGGTGGGTTCAGGAGGGTAATACAAAACACCGTACTGGATTCCAACATCCTCGTATCACTAGCAATCGAGATGACAGGCTCTCTTATCCGCATGGCTGTAACGGATCATGCAGCCTCGTCTTGATCCCTGAGTCAACAGATGGGGACGCTTGCAAGACAACAACCATCTGCACGAACAGTTTGATGACATTTGCAGCAGCATGGACTATCAGCTCAGAGACCATGGCTGCGGTTATCCTTGATGCTGCATCACAGACAGGAGCACCTGCGATGGTGAACTCAATGATGACCTTGGTGCACGAATGGCAAAACGTCATTTTTTCAGATGATTCCAGGTTCTGTTTACAGCATCATGATGGCCGCATCAGTGTTTGGCGACATCACGGTGAACGCACATTGGAAGCATGTATTCATCATCGCCATACTGGCGTATCACCCGGCATCATGGTATGGGGTGCCATTGGTTACACACCTCGGTCACCTCTTGTTCGCATTGACGGCACTTTGAACAGTGGACGTTACATTTCAGATGTGTTACGACCTGTGGCTCTAACCTTCATTTGACCCGTGCGAAACCCTACATTTCAGCAGGATAATGCACCACCGCATGTTGCAGGTCCTGTATGGGCCTTTCTGGACACAGAAAATGTTCGACTGCTGCCCTGGCCAGCACATTCTCCAGATCTCTCACCAACTGAAAATGTCTGGTCAATGGTGACCAAGCAACTGGCTTGTCACAATACGCCAGTCACTACTCTTGATGAACCGTGGTATCATGTTGACGCTGCATAGGCAGCTGTACCTGTACACGCCATCCAAGCTCCATTTGACTCAATGCCCAGGCGTATTAAGCCCGTTATGACAGCCTGAGGTGGTTGTTCTGGGTACTGATTTCTCAGGATCTATGCACCCAACTGCATGAAAATGTAATCACATGTCAGTTCTAGTATAATATATTTGACCAATGAATACCTGTTTATCATCTGCATTTCTTCTTGGTGTAGCAATTTTAATGGCCAGTAGTGTACTGCTCCTTTGAAGGCATCACCTACAAACAAATCTGGGGTTCGGCTATGGGCACCCTCATGGCACCATCCTATGCCAACCCATTCATGGGCCATCTAGAGGAATCCTTCCTAAACACCCAGAATCCTAAACCCCTTACCTGGTTCAGATTCATTTATGACATCTTTGCTATCTGGATCGAAGGTGAGGGTATACTATCCACATTCCACTAGAAACTTGACAACTTCTCCCCCATTTGGTTCACCTGGTCCTATTCAACCCAACAAGCCACCTTCCGAGATGTTGACCTCCACCTCAAAGATGGCTACATCTGTATCTCTGTCCACATCAAACCTACTAACCACCAGAAATATCCCCATTTTGACAGCTGCCATCCATTCCATAACAGGAATTCCCTTCCATACAGCCTAGCGACCCATGGTTGTCGCTTCTGCTGTGACGAGTGGTCCCTCTTGAAATATACCGAGGGTCTCACTGAGACTTTCACAGTACATAATTATCCTCACAACAATGTGCAAAAACAAATCTCCCATGCCTTATCATTTCAGTCTCCCTCCACTTCCCAAAGTTTCACCGTCCAGCCACAGAAGAGCATTCCCTTCGTAACTCAATACCACCCAGGACTGGAGCAACTGAAGTACATTCTCCACCAGGGTTTCAACTACCTCTCGTCATACCCTGAAATCAGAAACATCCTGCCCACTATGCTTCCCACCTTTCCCACAGTGGTATTCCGTTGTCCACCAAACCTACACAGTATACTCGTCCATCCTTACACAACTGTTGCTCCCATATGGCTGTAACAAACCTAGAAGCAAGACCTGTCCCATACATCCTCCCACCACTACCTACTCCACTCCGGTTACTACATCACCTATCCCATCAAAGGCAGGGCTACCTGTGAAACCTACTCAGGTAATCTACATGCTAAGCTGCAACCACTGTGCTGCATTCTATGTGGGCATGACAACCAACAAGCTGTCTGTCTGCATGAATAGCCACTGACAAACTGTAGCCATGAAATAAGTGGACCACCCTGTTGCTGAGCACACTGTCCAACATAACATCCTTCATCTCAATGACTCCTTCACAGCCTGTGTCATGTGGGTCCTTCCCACCAACACCAACCTTTCTGAACTGCACAGGTGGAAACCCTCCCTCTAATATATACCACATTCTCGTAACCCCCCTAGCCTCAACCTTCATTACTCACTTTTCTCACCCATCCAGCCCCTTCCCAGCTCCCATTACAGCACTACTCAGGCCTCATTCCATCAATGCACCCAGTCTTCTTACTTCTCTCCATCATGCACTGCGAGCAATTCGCAGTGTAGCTTCAGTTGCCTGAGGCTGCAGTCGTGTAGTCGTGTGTGTGTGTGTGTGTGTGTGTGTGTGTGTGTGTGAGAGAGAGAGAGAGAGAGAGAGAGAGAGAGAGAGAGAGAGAGAGAGACACCTATTTTCGACAAAGGCCTTGTTGGCCGAAAGCTTATATTGTGACAGTCTTTTTGTTCTGCCTATCTGGGACTCAGCATCTTCCCTCTGTGGTGAGTGGTGGATCACTAAAACAGCTTCATTCTTACAGGGAAAATATGCAATGCCTTTGGTCCCCTTTCTCCTTTGGTACCTCTTTAACAGTTAATCAAATGTTTTTAATTTTCTTCTTAAAGACCTTTATTCTCTTGACATAATGCATAGTTTCAGTCCGTCAGGTGGTGTTTGTCAGTCTTATATAGTTGTCTCTGTATTGAAATTCTGCTATTGAGCTGTGTTTGTTTTTCATATTATGGTACAACCTTTTCTACAGAATATTCTAATGCAATTGATTCTTAATACTGCAGCACCCTGATAGGCAGTATTTTATTGGGAAAGAATACCACAAATGTGTTAGTTTCTAGAAACATATTATATTTTTAATTTGGTTTGTCTATATTGTAGACTTCTTGCAATGTGTCCCTTTTGAAAATGCCTGCATTGCAAGTAAGTCCTTGTAAATTATTTGTTTAACACCATTGGATATAACTCAGTTTGATGTGTTTCTGTATTAATATATGTATCTCATAACCTGATAGGTCATCGGTCTTTTCCTCACAGCAAGTTTTTCAACTAAAAAAGCTATGAATAATGTACAGAATAAACATAACCACATACCATATAGTTGAGGCATTGAGTAGTCAAAACATGTATAAACAATATTATTGTAAGTGTTGCTGAATTATCAAACAATATTCTCCACCTGAAGTAATTAATACACTGCATGCATCAAAACATGGTTACATTGTCCTGATGCTGCAGCCTGATTGGGGTGTGTGATTGGACCAGTCAAGTGGATTAGAGAAGAAAGGATAGGAGGGTGAAGAGGACAGGAGAAAAGGGGGGGATGTCTAACTGTTGGCTGGGAGGGAGAGAGGCAGCAAGGAAATGGGATAGGAATGTGGCATCAGTGAGCTCACCCCAGAACAGGCAGGAGAATTCATGTTGCCCACAATGGAGTGGAGGAGTATGTTGGGGTGGGAGTCATTGGGGTGAGATGATAAAAGAGAGAGTGGGAATGGGGGAAGGGAGCTAAAAGGTGGAAGAGAGTGACTGTATAAAAGTGCATATTAGTGGGTGGAATGGGAGGCATGGGGGGAGAGGTAAATATTGGTGTCAGATACGCCTTGTGGCATATAAGGGGAAAAATGTAAAGTACAATTTGTATGTTTTACACAGAAGCTAGTATTAGGGTACAGCATACAGATGATACTGATTGTCAAACAGTCATTGAAGTTGAGTAGCCTGCACTCAGTACTATTTCTGCCTACAGTGATCAACTTACCTTCTAGTCAGAGTTACTCACATAGTTTCACATTCTATGGATTATTTTTCATGATAAATTTTAATGATGTGGAGCAAGTCTTCTTCATTTACATGACAAATTAATTTACCACCTTTTACACATCACTACAACAGAAATTTTTCTGTCGAATGGTAACTGTCAAGGAGAAAATTTTTCAGTTTGTTTTCAAATTTTACTCTGCTGTCTGCCAGACATTTTATATCATATACAACTACATCTCTACTCTGAAAACCACCATGAGGTGTGCAGCAGAGAGTACGTCCCATTATACCAGTTACTATGGTTTCTTCCTGTTACATTCACGTATGGAAAGCACAAAGAATGATTGTTTAAGTACCTCTGTGACTGCAGTAATTATTATCTTATTCTCAAGATCCCTGTGTGAACTATATTTTGGGGATGTAGTATATTCCTAAACTCACCATTTAAAGTTGGTTCTTGAAACTTTCTTAATAGACTTTCTCGGGATAGTTTACATGTATCTTCAAAAGTCTTCCAGTTCAGTTCCTTCAGTATCTCTCTGACACTCTGCCAAGGATTAAACAAACTTGCAATCATTCGTGCTCCCCTTCACTGTATACATTGAATATCCGTGTTAGTCTTATTTGGTATGTGTCCAACACACTTCAGCATTATTCTGGGATGGGTTACATGAGTGATTTTTAAGCAGTCTCCTTTATAGATTGATTGCACTTACCCAGTATTCTACCTATAAACGGATGTCTATCACCTGCTTTACCCACAAGTGAGCCTATGTGGTCATTCCATTTCATATCCCTACAGAGTATTACACCCAAGTATTTGTATGAGTTGGCTGATTCCAACAGTGACTCATTGAAATTATAATCATAGGATACTATGTTTCTTTTTTCATTTTGTAAAGTGCACAATTTTACATTTCTGAACGTTTAAAGCAAGTTGTCAGTCTTTGCACCACTCTGAAATCTTATCAATATCTGACTGAATATTTATGCACCTTCTTTCGGACAGCACTTCATTATAGATAGCTGCATCATCTGCAAAAAGCCTGATGTTACAGTTAATATTGTCTGAAAAGGTTATTAACATACAACACAAACAGCAAGGATCCAAACCTCCTTCCATGGAGGATCTACAATAGATTATTGTTAGAAGAGGGGCTAGCTCAGCCGCAAATTCAGTATAGAATCTGATAAGTATTCCATCGGGCACTGGAGCTTTGTTCAGTTTTAACAATTTTGGCTGTTTCTCAACACTACTGACACTAATACTTATTTCATTCATCTTTTCAGGATTAAGTTGGGGCAATTCTTCAGGGTTTTCCTTTGTAAAGTAATATTTGAAAATGGAGTTAAGTATTTCAGCTTCTGCTCTGTTACCCTCAATTTCAGTTCCCATCTTGTTCGCTAAGGACTAAACACTGACTTCGGTGCCACTGCCAGCCTTTACACATGACCAGAATTTCTTTGGGTTCTGTGAAAGATCATTTGACAATATTCTGCTACAGTAAGTGATCAAAAATTGTTGTTGTAGCATTGTACACCCCTTTTTGTGCTAAAGACAATCTTAATGTGGAGTAATGAGTGTCATTTTTTCTTCTGGTATTGTAATTATGTTCATCATTTTTCCTCTTGAACTGTAGTGAATTTCTTTACAACAAACTACAAGAAGGAAGAAATATACTGTGAAGCAGAAGTCAGAATGCTCAACTCCTTAAACAGATGTCTACAAGATGATTGTGAATGAGTGTCACATATTATTCTAACAGCATGTTTTTGAGAAATGAAGACTTTCTTTCTTATAGATTAAGTGTCCCAGAACATTATTCCACACGACATTATTGAGTGAAAATATGCAAAATATGACAACTTACTGATTTGTCTCTCCCCAAGATTTGCAATTATTCTAAGAGCAAATGAGGTTGAACTAAGTTGTTTAAGAGTTCCAAAATGTGTTTTCTTAATTTTAAATTCTCCTCCAAAAATTTTTATGTTTACACCCCATTTATTATTTCCTCACCATATGTTAACTTATCATTGGTATAGTACCCCTTGACGTGCAGAAATGAATGTATACCTGGATTGATTACAATACTAGTGTCATCTACAAAAAGATCTAATTCTGCTTGTTGTATATCAGATGGAAGACCATTGACATAAATAAGGAACAATAGCAGATCTAAGACTGATCCTTGGGGAACACCATATGTGATTTCTCCCCAGACAGAAATATGTCGCCAGATTATGTTGGCTGGATTACTAAATACAAGTTTCTGCATTCTTTTGGTTAAATACGACGTTACCCATTGATTGGGTGTACCATCAATACAATAAAACTTCAGTTCATCTAGGAGAATACGGTGATTTGCGTTAGATGCCTTAGATAGGCTGCAGAAAATACTAACCAGTGCTATTTTATTATTTAATGCTTATAAAATTTGGTGAGTGAACATATAAATAGCATTCTCAGTACAGCAACTCTTCTGAAACACAAATTGTGATTTGCTGTGGGTATTATTATTGTTAAAATGAGATTAACTAAACTAAACTCCATCCGAACAGGCCTCAGAAGGCTCAACGGTATTATTATTTTTTAAATGAGATTAACTAAACTAAACTCTGTCTGAACAGGCCTCAGAAGGCCCAACGGTACTGACCGACTGCCCTGTCATCCTCAGTTCATAGGCATTACTGTATGCGGATATGAAGAGGCAGAAAGGCACGTGGTCAGCATACCACTCTCGCAGCCATTGCATTTTCATGACCAGAGCTGCTACTTCTCCATCAAGGAGCTCCTCAATTTGCCTCACAAGGGTTGAGTCCAATCCGCTTGTCAACAGTGGTCGGCATACTGGACTTTCACCTACCCAAGTGTTTGCCAAGCCCAACAGCATTTACCTTCGATGATCTGATGGGAACCAACAATATCACTGCAGCGTGGCCACTGGCTGTTAAGATGGGATACTATTTAGAATAGATCACCTTCTCAAAAACATTGGAAAATTATGTGAGAAGTGGAACAAGTCAGTAGTTTTTGACATCACTCTTATCATCTTTCTTACTGAGGTGGTAACAATGGCATATACCAGTCTCTCTGGAAAACTGCCTTGAGTTTGTGATGCATTACATATTTCAGATAAGACAGGGCTTATTACATGGGAACAAATCTTTATTGGAAACACCATCAAAACCAGATGAGGTTTTATTTTTAGCAGACTGCATCATTTTCTCAATTTCAGAAGGTAGAGATGGTGACACACCCATATGACTGAATTTTATGAGAGTTATTTTTTTAACACACTGTTGTAACTTTTCTTTACACAGTTTCTCTCTGTGATTTCTATTATATTTAAGAAATGATTATTAAGTATATTTGCTATCTGTGACTTATCATTTATAGTCCTTCTATTCAGTTCAATGGTGAGGTTATCCTGTTCTGTAGCTGGTTGTCCTGTCTCTCATCTCATCATGTTCCCTATAGCCTTAAGTCTATTGTTGGAATTACTGATTTCTGACATTATGTGCACGTTCTTGATTTCTTAATAAAGTCGTTTTTTTTCCAGATCATTTTTTCAATCACAATCACTTAGAAAATCTACATTTAAGTCACCACAGACTACTAACTGCGTGCTGCTGTCTGACAGGTAGCACAGTAAGGAACCCAGATTCCCCATAAACAGTTCAAAATCTGCCAGTGGGGATTTATACACAGTCACAATTAAAACTGAACTATTTTTCAGTATTAATTCACAAGCACACAATTCTATGTGCTGATCACTAGAAAATCTACTTGTCTCATCGGTTTTGAACTTGGGTTCTGTCCTAGCATATGTAACAACCCCACCTTTTCCCATATTGGTTCTGTATGAGTACACTGGTAAAGCATAATGTTTTATGTTAAGTTATCTAACCATGTGGTTATGTGGTGCTTAGATGGGCACAGGATGTCTAACTTTTCAGAACTCTCTAAATTTGCCATACAGAGAAGAAGCTCTTCTACCTTATTACACAGTCCTATAATATTTTGATGAAATAAGCTAACCTTAATTTTCAGTACATTCATCAGCATTTTGTTTGGCTCTTATGTCATTTTGATTTCTTTCAAACAAAACAGGGTGCTTGAATCCTGATCCTCACCTAATCAGGTGTAGGCCATGTCTAGAATAATTCTGGCTCCCAAATGTAGCAACAGGCACTGTACTCCTATGAAATTTCATTTCCATCTGCAGCAGTCTAATCAACTAAATGTTCACATGCCTCACAGCAGTGTAAACCCAGGGCTGGCCATGATGCTGCAGGATGCCCACAAAACTAAGATTTGTGTGTATAGTTGCTATTCCTATTTCATCCAGGTCAGCCTTAAAGCTGTAACTGACGGCCTTAGCCAGGCTGTTCCCTGCTCCACCCATTACAATAACATGATCCTCTTTACGGAAACCTTTGCACAAATTCCCTATGTCCTCTTGTCACCAGCACTTGGCTTCATAATACTTGTGTCTTGGTACTCTACTCCTAATTTGTCCAGTACCATCTGGTCTAAATCCCTCCCATAGCTAATTCCCAGCAGCAAGACTCTTTTCTTCCTACTCTCTTTTGGTGTCAACCTTCATTGAGTTCCTTTCCTAGAAGTCTGCTGCTCCTTACTGTGACCTACAGCTGGATGAGGCATTTCCCCTCCTACTTCAGGTAACTAGTCAAATTTACTCGACACTGTAAGCTCAAATGTATATAAAGTTGAAGGGCTGTTCCCCTTTTCCCCAGCACTTGGTACCTTTATGCAGTTCCCATGAGCTTTTTTCCCCTTCAACCTATATCTTGCTCAAATTTGGCATCTTCTAATTCAGCCTGACAGGCACAAATCTTTGCCTCCTGCTCAGTGACTCTCTCTCTCTCTCTCTCTTTTTCCAAAGCCTACAGTTCCATGGGAGAGCCCCATTGATTTCCAAATTTAGTTCCCCGCTATAATCACCCCAGTGACATTCCAACCCACAGTCTACACAAACCACTCCCTCTTGACTATCCTGTAGCAACATCCATACGTATCACACATTGCAACACAGATTAGTAGAGGCCATTCATTTGAGTAGACGGCAGATGGCAGTCATACCCATTGTGCAAAAGTTACAGTAGACAGGGTATAACTGCTCTCATAAATTGTCTTGCCTCTGATGAAGTAAGATATGTCAGCAACAACACTGGAATAAGACGTGCTGGATGGTTGGAAGCAGGTGTGGATGGGCCAAGATATTTCGTATGCTGGGTGGGCAGCAGAATAGTGTTTTGGAGAGGTGGGAAGGTTGTTTCTCATTTCTGGGAACTATGACAGTCGACGTCCTATCACTGTATGTGATTAAATTGTTCCAGACTGTGGTGATATTGAGTAATGAGGTGGCACTCCTTCACAGTTGGTTCATAGAGTTGGTTGGAGGATTAGGGGAATATGTAGATGTGGCACAGGAGATGAATATATTCCCTTTCAAGCTCATTACCATCAACAATATCTCCATTTTGATAGCTGCCATCCCTTTGGCGTTGAAAAGTCTCACACTAAGTCTACCCACCTTTGTGCAGCATATTTGCAGTGTCAAGCAATCCTTTTCACAGTATTCTTAAGATCTTCCTAAAGCCTTCCAAAACCAGGTCCACAAACAGATATCTCAGCCACATGCTCCAATTCTATACCCATTTTCACTAAGCAAAGGAGTACCCCTCCTGTAATTACCCATTATCATATATAAGATTGAATAGGTTAACCACACATTCCACCAGGGGCAAAAGTGTATCTTCATGCTGTGAAGTAAGAAACATCCTCTCTAAAATCCTAATCCCTCTTCCAAAGTGGAATTCTGTTGCCCACCCAATCAAAAATGTTTTGGTCCATGCTTATGCTACACTTTCTGTATCCTTGATAAAGATCCAGGTACAAGACTTGTCCTATGGATCCTCCCAGTACACCCTATTCCAGTCCCTTCAGTCACATCCTACTCTATCAGAAAAACTGTCACCTGTAAAAGTCATCTACATCTACATCCGTATTCTGCAAACCATTGTGAAGTACATGGCAGACTGTACTTCCCACTGTACCATGTATTAGTTTTACCTCTGACCGTTTGTGCTGCACTTTTTTGTACAAATTCAATAGCCCATGTTAGGCCAACCTGGTGCAGGTTCCACAGACTCGAGCAATATTCCAAGATCGTACACACAACTGTTTTGCAAGCAGTCCCCTTTGTAGACTGACTAGAATTTCCCAGCATCCTACAACTGAATCAAAGCATTTGCTTTACCTACAATTCATCATATCTGGTAATTTAATAAAATTTCATTACATATCCCCACAGACTGTCACACCAAGGTATTTGAATGTGTAGACTGAATTCAATTGTGGCGCACTGATATTTTATTCACAGAGTCCCAGTTTTCCACATTTTATGAAGTGCACAGTTTTACACTTACATCCAATCATAATGGATATCTTCTCCACACAAACTTCTGCACACGTTTTTATGTGGGCAGGGCCACCAGCAATTTACCTACACGAGTGAATGGCCACCACTAAACTTTGACCAATAGTGAGGTAGACCATGCTGATGAGCACAATGTGCTCAGCTTGACTGGTTGCTTCATAAACCATGCTCCATGGATCCTTCCCCAGCAGTACCAGTATCTATGATCTGCATCTAAGGGAATTGTGTCCCAAATTTTTCACTATTTCCTTAACCACCCTCAATGTATATACCACATGCCAATTCAACATTCCTATCCCGTTCCCTTGTTGCCTCTCCATTCCCTTCACTCTCCCCTTCTACAATTACATGCATACTCTGCAAGCCACTTTACAATGTGTAGCGGGGGGTTCTTTGTGTACCACTGTCACCCCCCCCCCCCCCCCCTTCTCCCATTCTGGTCACAAATGGTTTGTGAGAAGAACAATTGCTGGTAGCATCCTGAATTTTACCTTTATGTTCTTTTCACGCACAGGAGGAAGCAATATATTGGTTGACTCTTCTAGAAATGTACATTCTCAGAACTTTAACAGTAAACCATGCTGTGATGCAGTAAACCTCTCTTGCTGCATCTGCCACTGGAGTTGACTGAGCATTTCCACAAAATTTTCATGGTTATTACATAAAGCTGCAATGGAACATACTGCTCCTTTAGACTGTCTCTACTTCTGGTACGTATCCCAACCTGGTGAGCTATACTGACATACAGGTTGAACAAGGGTTTTGGAAGCTACCTCCTTCGCGTGTAGACTATACTTTCTAAGGAAACTTTCAATGAACCTACTTTACTTGCAATTAGCTTTATGTAGCTGTTCCGCTTTAAATCACTCCACACAAATACTTCTAAATATTTTATGGATGTGACTGCTTCCAGTGATTGTTTTGCAATAAAGTAATCATACAATAATTTATCTTTATGCCTATTTACATGCAATAGGTTACATTTGTTATTGTTGAGAGTCAATTGCCAATTCTTGTACCATGCATCAATCCTCTGCAGGTCTTCCTGCATTTTGTTATGATTTTCTAGGACTGCAACTTCTCTGTATACAGTAGCATCATCTACAAAAAGCATCATGGACCTTCCATTGTTATCCAGTAGGTCATTTATCCAAGCTTTCCATGACGATGTTACAGACTTTCAAGAATCATGGAGAAGGGTAAGAGTGTCAATTTGAGATTAGGAACCCTGGTCCAGAAATGACAAAAGTCGAAAGTTATAAGCAAAATCATTTCAGTACCATAGAAAGCGTGTAGTTTATCCACTGACATAACTTACAGACATGGTTTTCATGTATGGGCAAGCAAATGGAAGCATCAGAGAAGCGGTAAGGTTTTACTGGACCAAATATCCACGCAGAAGACATCTGACTCACACCATGTGTCCAAGACTGTTCCAAAGATTACAGTAAGAGGATGGTTGGTTCTACAGTACAATGACTAAGAAGGGTGATAAACTACAACATGGACTCCTGACTTCGAAAATGCAGTGCTTGCTCGGGTGGATGAAGACCCTGCAATCAGCACTGGATCAGCTGCACATGAAGTGAATGTTTAGCAGAGTACTGTGTGGTGAGTTTTAAAGGAAATACAACTACACCCCTACCATCCACTGAGTGTGCATGCTGTCATTCATCCTGAATTTGGACCTCATGCTGAGTCCAGCCAGTTGTTCTTGCAGCACCTTAAAGTCGATCCTCATTTCCCTGCGTATGTACTTTTCGTGGGTGAAGCCTGTTTCACCAGAGATGGAATGCCAAAGAGTCGCAGTAATCATGTTTGGGCTGAAAAGAGTCCCCCACTACAGTTGTGAAGAGCCATCAACGCAGATCATCATCCAATGTATAGGCAGGGATAGGCAGAATGTGGTTCTGTTTCACGGCTAAGTGAAAAGTCTTGTGTACGAGAGGCCTGTTGAGGGTGAGGAAAATATTGTGGCAAGAATTCTTGCTGACTGCAACACTGTTTAAACAACTCAGGGATATTAGGATAGGTACAACACAACTTTGGGTGATAATGCCATGCCTGTATTGACACTGGGTGATGCCACTTTGAACAAATGTGGTAAATGTGGCAGCTTGTGTAGGTAAATGGAATTCATTATTAGTGTTACATACACCATTACTGTTCCACAAACACAGAAAATTATTTGAGGGTATTGGGGCAAATATCGTCCCTGAAGTCCATAACGCCATCACAGTATCACCTTTTATACATTATGAAAAGTAATGGTGCTATAATACTGTCTTGGGGTACTTGAAGATACTTTTATATCACAAGATTTCACTACACTGAGAATGAAATGCTGTGTTCTGTTCACTAGAAACCCTTCAGTGCTATCACTTAGCTCATCTAATATTCTTTATGCTCACATTTTGTTCATTAGAAGGTCAGTGGGGAACGGTATTGCAGGCCTTCTGGAAGGCTAGGAAAACAGCATCAACCTGGGCGCCAGTATCTACTGCTTTCTGGGTCTCATGGACGAACAGAGTGAGCTGGGTTTCACCCAATAATTGTTTACATGAGCATAAAACACACTCTACAATTCTACAACAGACTGACATCAAGAGACAGAGGCCTGCAGTTTTGTCCATCTGTTTGACTATCCTTTTTGAAAATGGGAATGGCCTATGCTTTCTTCCAATCACTAGAAAAACTTCACTTCTCCAGTGATCTATGGTACACTGCTGCTATAAACCGAGAAAGTTCATTCACATATTCTGCATAGGATCGTACTGGTTTAACTGTCTTTTCTCCATTGAACAATTCCAGTTGCTTCTCTATCCCACAGTCACTTATTTCGATATCTGTCATATTGCTGTTCATGTAAAGATTTAAAGCAGGAGTTACACAAGAACCTTGTTAATGTGGCTCTCATCCAACTAACCCAGATTCATTTTCTGTTTCCTTTTCTTTTTTTTAAAGCAAAAACGTATGGTATACAGTCATATAGTATGGTATATGTACAGTTCTTATACTGTTACTGCATGCAGCATACAGACCTTCAGTCCAATGTTTCCAGCTACCATTACTACGCTCAGTGTGGATCTGTTTCTTACAGAGTTAAGAAGCTGTAGGCCTATTGGTACTGTTCGTCTGTTGCTGGGTTTTGAGTGTGCAAGACTGAAATGGCTCTGAACTGAAAGAAAGCTGGAGGAAGAACCAAAACGAAGTTGAAGACTTCTGCTTCAAAATTATGACTAAAGATAATTTGTAGAACTGTGGTACAATACAGAAAGGAAGAAATGAAACATTGGATGAAGCATTATTCATTTGGTTCAGTGAGAAAACAGAGCAGGGTGTTCCAACATCCAGCCCAAGCCTGCAGGGAGAGGTGCTAAATTTAAACAGCAAGTTACAATAATACCAGCCGAACTGACATTACAGTTACATCTATGCGACCATGCTCGCATCAAATGCCACACAACACTGAAACACAGAAGTTACAGTTTATTTCAGGAAATAAACATGAATGAAATACAGTAACAATAGAGTTCAAGTGTCAAAAAAGTTTACCTTGTTATAGCAAAAATAAACAGTTGTATATTTTAGAACATATTAAGAATATTTCCATTTAGTAGAATATTACCAAATTATCTGGATTTTTGGTAATCCATATGTTACATACAATACCACCAAGTCCGGATAAATGTTGTTCCTGCATACATTTTGGAAAAAAAAAAAAAAAACCTTAACGTTCATTGACAGCAAAGTGGAAGTGGAGTGTGATGGAAGTAGACTGCTATCTACCACAATGTCTGGACAGACAACTTTGAGCATTTGCTGATTTCACATGACTAAAACTTCTTAGGCATTTTGGTCAAATTGGAAGAGACAATTTTACTGTTGAATATGTTGAACACTTCACATATGACTCTCCTTGTGCTAATTTTGGATTTGTGCAGTTTTTGTTTGTCAGTGAGACATTGGCTATGCTTACATTGACACTGACACTCTTTCGGCGTTCGTAGCAGCTTGATAACATGGCTGTCTTCACAAGATGTGTCTTCCCCATCCTTCCCAACTTTACTTGGCACGTACCTGTCTAAAGCATATTGTACAATACTCTTGCAATTTTTCCGTTCGCAATCAACACATTGGTACTGGGCATGACATTTTTACTTTGACTGCTCAGGTAATTTTGAATACAGAATGAAATTTCCACTCTGCAGTGGAGTCTGCGCTCATATGAAACTTCTAAGCAGATTAAAACTTTATTCCGGACTGTGAGACTCGAACTCAGGATCTTTTCCTTTAATGGGCAAGTACTATACTGACCGAGCTACCCAAGCACGACTCATGACGAGTCTTCACAGCCTTACTTCTGCAAGTATCTTACTGCCTTCTTTGAAAACTTCACAGAACTCTCCTGCGAAACTTGCAGATCTAGCTCTCCTTGAAGAAAGGATATTGCAGAGACATGGCTTGGCAACAGACAGTTTTAATCTGTCAGGACGTTTCATATCAGCACAAACTCCACTGTAGAGTGAAAATTTCATTCTGAAAACATCTCCCAGACTGTGGTCAAGCCACATGTTCGCAATACCTTTCTTCTGGGGGTGCTAGTATCACAAGAGAGTTCCATGAAGTTTTGAAGGTCATTGATGGGGTACTGATGGAAGTAAAACTGTGAGGACAGGTCATGAGTCGTGCTCAGGTAGCTCAGTCAATAGAGCACTTGCCCGTGTAAGGCAAAGGTCCCAAGTTCGAGCCACAGTCCTGCACACAGTTTTATCTAACCGGATAGTTTCAATCTGAAATCTGTTTCTTGTCACTCTTGCTAAAGAGAAATATCTTCCTACCTTTCTTTAGAGTGCTATTTACAACCATTTTCAGTGATACTTTAACAGCCTTATTGCCACTGATTCCCTGTACTACGTTGAGTCGAAGTGTTCATGCCTGTTGGTGAAAAAGAGCTCCAATATGTTACTTTCATACGGTCAATCCATGTCAACTAAATAAGGTTCACAACCTCACCTTATTTGATTTCAATAATATTTTACGAACAGCTTGCCTGCAGTTAGATATGAAATTTTGAAAAGTTTCAGATATCTGGATTGTTATAAGACCTACCATTAAATGAAATATTTAAATTAGCCAAAATTCACATTACAGTCATTCATATACTGTGATATAAATCTAGTTCTACTTAAACACAGATTTAATCTTTGGCTCATTTTATGGAGAAAATGAAGTATTTTAATTAAAGGATTGTTTCAAATTTCACAAAAAAATGTTTTGACCAAAATTTTCATAATTAGATTTTCACTCTGCAGCAGAGTGTGCACTGATATGAAACTTCCTGGCAGATTAAAACTGTGTGCCGGACCGAGACTCAAACTCAGGACTTATGCCTTTCGCAGGAAAGTGCTCTACCATCTGAGCTACCCAAGCACGGCATACGCCCTGTCCTCACAGCTTCACTTCCGAGTTCAAGTCTCGGTCCGGTACACAGTTTTAATCTGCCAAAAATTTCATTTTCAAACTTTTAAACTACTTTTTGTGAAAAACCCACAAATTTAAAATTTTGATAAATTAATGGAATATTAGTCCATAAGTTTTTAATACAACAAAAAAGTTTCAAGCTGGAACTCAAAAGAGTTTTCAAGCTGTTGTTAATTTTGTCCAACTATATGCTCATTTCCCTAAGTTATACAGACACTATGTTGAAAGATAGGCAGTATGTGAAACCAAAACTAATTCACAATTTTGTCCACAGGTGGCAGCCTAACTGTGATAGGCAGGTCATGTTTTACAATGAGTATAAGCAGCTGTTCTGTTGCAATCCTTTCAAAGAAGAGAATCACAGTCGTGTAGTGAAAACCTTAAGACCTATTCAAGAATGGATGATGAATTTGATGAGTGATGTGAACTTAAACTGTAAAGTCCGTAGTAAATGTAGAATGAAACTTAATAAATTGAGAAAAAGGGAAATTGATGATAGTCCAGAAGAAGGAACAAGTGGGGAACCAAATTTGATGGCAAAGCATTCTGACGACATTGTTGATAATGCTGCTTCTTAAGTTACTCTAGAATTGCTTAATAGTAGCTTACAGGCTGTGAGGGAATGCCCTATTATGAATAAGTGATTGCAAGAGAGACATTAACCTAAGACAAATGCAAAGGAGGTGATTCATGTTTTGGAAAATAAAATTTTTACAATTCCCTCCAATGAATGTGAAGAAGTTACAACAAAATATGACTCTGAAATAATTTCACAGCTTAAAAATAAATTTAAATATACTACAAGGAGGAGTGAGCAAATCCACATACTTACAATTACTAACACGTAGTTGGGCTACTAGAATAAAAATAAGAATTTCACATTTCTAAGTATATGGCTAGAAAGGCAAAAGATCTAGTAAAAACATAGGAATTATCTATTCTGAATCCAAAACCTGGCAGAACACTGAGTTCAAGTACTGTAAAAGTGGCTGGGACATTTTATATTAGTGTTGACATTAGCAGATGCATGCCTCAAAAGGATTTTCTCTCTGTAGAGGAGGATGGTATGAGAGTACAGAAAACAAAAGCGATTGCTTTTATCTAATTTAAATGAAGCATATGTGCATTTTAAACAGTGCATCCAAAAACTGACATAGGATTGACTAAGTTTTGCTTGTTACAGCCAAAACATGTAGTCCTAGCTGGTGCAACAGGTATGCATTCTGTATGTGTATGTACCCAACATAAGAATGTAGAATGGATGGTAATACGTGCTAATTTAAAAGAAATTATTTCAAATTCTGAAACTGAATTAAATTCATCTAAGGACAGCCTGTCACGTTTAATATGTAACCCTCCTCTGCCAAAGCGTTACCGTATTTACTCGAATCTACGCCGCACTCGAATCTAAGCCGCACCTTAAAAATGAGACTCGAAATCAAGGAAAAAAAATTTCCCGAATCTAAGCCGCACCTTAAGTTTGAGACTCGAAATTCAAGGGGAGAGAAAAGTTTTAGGCCGCACCTCCAAATCGAAACAAAGTTGGTCCATTGTAATATGAGACACAATTTAGATCGAATGAATGACGATACAGCTACAGTAGTTTGGTTCGAGTCGTAACCTTAACAGTTAAGCTACACCAGGTAGCCATTGCTATGCGTCAGGCGCTCCGTCCATATTTATACGGGTACCGGTACCCTTCCTTTTTCATGTGCTTCGTCTGGTTTGGATTGATTGCTTATTTTTGTTTGATATGATAAGTGCCGTTCTCTTTGTTATAAGTGTTTACGTCACTCTAAGCTAAAAATGCATTACTGTACTGTGTCATGCATTGTTTGTCGCATTCTGATGAGTGTTTACGGCCTGTCGCCGCTCGCGGCATGGCTTGCTTTTGTGCGCGCTACCGCCGCTTACAATTTAAAAGAAACAAAAGAGAGGAATCATCTCATTAGCGAAACAATGGCAAGAGACTGCTATTTGTTGTTACTTACACTGCTGCTTTCTTTGATAATGATCAACAAGAACCAAATAATAGAATGCGTATGATAGAAGATGTTCTGAACCGGAGTTTAGCGAAAATTTTTCTCCGTTTGAAAATCTTTGCGGACGCCTCTTTAGTACATTACATACTGCACAGAAATTAGTCATCTTAGATTTTAAAATCTAGTCAATTGCCGTGCTTCATTTCTGACTGTATTACTATTAGGCATAAGAATAATACGAATATAAACAAGACATGATATGTATATTCTTCTGCGTTTGCTGTAGTCTCACTCTAGTTTCGTAGTTTATTAGGCAAACAGGTTTTAAATGAGATAGCAGCAAACACGAAAGAATACATGGCAAAATGTTTGTACTCGTATTATTCTTATGGTGAAGAAAATACTGCATGTGATTCACAATTCATAAAAGTTCCTATTAGCAACCATCTCTTCTCACAGGTAGGGAAAAATTCAGAACGTAGAGTTGGCCATTTTGTCAAACATCCCTAACAGTCTTGCAAGCCGGATTTTCGTAGTACATTGAAATGCTGCTACATTCGAAGATGAACAATACGGAATTTGTATTTACTTCGTTGGATAACGTATGAAAATGCAGTGGTCGAAACTCGGGACGGAGAAAAAAGCTCGTCTTCCACTTTTTTTTTAATTTATTTACTGACGCAGAGGTTTTGGTGCCAGTATTTATCTTTGTGCCTGCAAAGCAAGCCTGTGTAGCGCTACATATATTCAACGGCAGAAGTTAGTTGTGGCGGCACCTACCAACATGTTTTAAGAATTTCCACTTACTTTGCACTCGATTCTAAGCCGCAGGCGGTTTTTTGGATTACAAAAACCAAAGGTGCGGCTTAGATTCGAGTAAATACGGTATTTTGATAACTGTGAAGAACATCATGGTGAACAAAAACCTAAAAATTGTATTTATGAATTGCATGAATTTGATTGACGATTTAAGTCACAAACAATTGATACATACAGGCAGATCAACCTTAGAAACAATAACTCATTCACCAGGATAATTTCCTGGTATTTTAATTGGAAAATTGGAAAGCTCTGCTACACCATTCATTGGCTGCAAGAAACAGCAACTTTTCATACTGAACTGAAATCAAAACTCCACCAAAATGAATGCACTGTATTGTGTGACTTTGTGGAAAATTATTCATTTGTCCTGGAAGATGAAATCCAATCATACAACTGGAATAATTACCAAGCAACAATAAATCCTTTTGTGATTTATTACAAAGATATGAGTGATACTTTGAAACACATGAGCTATGTAATAATTTCTGAACATTTAACACGACATCACTGCTGCACATCTTTTTCAATGACATCTGAAACATATTCATTATTTTACTGGTGGATGTGCAGGACATTATAGGAATAAAAAAGAAATTCATTAATTTTTGTAACCATGAGATGGATTTTGGAGTCACTGCTGAATGGCATTTTATGCAACATGGTGTAGCCGACAGTTAAGCGATTGCTGCAAATACCAGTCTTCAGCAACTCTATGATAATCAAATTATGATTCCTCTTCAGCTTCATTTATAAGCTTCAAAAAGAGACCAGAACTAACTTTCTTGGTTAAACAGGTCATTAGTTATTGCAAAATAACTAATAGCATGCATCAACTATTTTATCAATTTTCCTGATTTTATTACATCAATAATTCAAGAAAAAAATATACAAGTAATATACTGCACATAGAAATCTCTGATAATACCCTACATTTGTGCCAAATTTGATTAAAATCTAAAATGGTGAGGTCGAAACTGATACTTTAGCTTGTCGATTTCACATGGATTTAGCCCATAGCCTACTTCAGAGAGAGAGAGAGAGAGAGAAAGAGAACTCGACCCCTAAGAGGGAGAAGTGGAATTGGGGAATAAATCATGTTGAAAAATTATTAAATTTGCTGCATAATGCACACAGTGTAGCTCTTCAAAAGTACGAGGCCTATAAGCGTGCTTCTGCCCACATTGCATTAGGGTAGTGGGTGGACAGGATGGGGGAGAGGAGAGGGTGCACATCACCAGCTATGCTTACCCGACAGCCACCCACTTGATGATTGCGGACATTGTACAATAGCTTACTTACTCACCATTATTCATCATAAAAAAAACCACTGCAATGCAAACACAGTCATGGGTAACAGCTAGTATTATTATGTTTTACAGCTATAAACATGCCTCCAACACAGGCACCCACCCTGTCTTTGTGACACACATTCCAACCTGAATTTAGAATTTTATTTCTGTTAACAACTGATTTCAGCCAGGTTTCTTTCCCTAGCACAATGTATACATTATTAGCAATTATGCATGAGACTAGTTATGGGACCTTCCCACAGATGCTCCTAAAGTTAACTAATACTATGTTAACCATTACTTTTTCTACGTCCATCCTTTTAACAGGAGGTCTTGGGGATGATGGCCATTTACTATTGTGAGAAAATGAAATGCCTGCAGCTGTCCTTATGATTTTACTTATTTTGTAGCTACCAGTTTGTAGTTTGAGTTGCCAGTTGACGGTTGGAGTGCTGACACCGAAGTTTTCAGATAGTCTGCAAAACCAGTTGTGTTGGCCATGTTGGCCACTGATGCGGTATATATACGGATAGTGTCAACCAATTCAGCATCGACTACAGCCTGAAGATGGCACACTGCAGTGCTAACACTAATAGTTACAAAATAATTAAAATCATTAAGGACAGCTGTAGGTGTTCCATTTTCTCACCATTTCTTTTTTTCTTCAATCTGATATGACAAAAGCTATTCTCTTTCATTAAAGCAGATAGTATTATTCCCTATCTGAAATCAGAATGTATCTTACAAGGGAGGTCTCTATTCTAACAAAACCACAACACGTACAAAGTACATGTACTCTGCTACCCCTGTAGCTGCTTCCTGCATTTAGAGCATGCCTGACCTATTAAGGTGGGCCCAACAATTCTCCAACCAATAGCAGAAGTCAAGAAATTCGCATCCAACATTGTCACAGAATTGTCTGAGCTTTGGGTTTAAACATTCCATTCGGCCCCAAACCAGAGGACCTCGATCACGTCTGAGAATGACGCTGCAAGATGCTAGCTGCTTCCATCAAACAACTGAGGCTAGCTGTCTTTATGAAAGCAGCCATCTGCTTGTAGAAACTAAGGATGGCCTCTGAACCCAAGCAGCAATTGTCATTTGTGCTGGCGTGAGCCATAATTTGCAGTTGGGTGCACCCTGTGCTGTCAATTGCTGCTGGCAGTCTCCAGATCTTGGACGTGACCCCTGGTAGGCAAATAAGATGATAGTTTTCTTTCCTGACCTGCTCACTGGCCCTCTTTCCGAGCTCCCATTATCTCCCTAAAGCAGCTCCATCACTCACCTAATGCTGGAGCTCCCAATGACACTCAAAACCACCCTATATGGTTGTTTTGATCTTTCAGGACATCGGCACCAGCCCAGACAGATGAGGTGCCCAGTGCTGGCTAAGAAGAAATTTCAGCGATGGGCAATACCTCGAACCTGTTTCAAGGAGGACGACAGGTGTGAGGCTAGTACCCATGTTCTTCCACCCAGAGATTTGCGGTCCCACCACTGCTTGCCATTCACATTCAGCTAAGTGTTAAGCGGCCAGGACATGCGAATCACAATGCGCTGTGACATCAGGAATCCCTGGCAACACCACAGGCTCCGGAAGTGCGAAAGCATTTATCTCAGATGTCCAAATGCCACCACACACCACAGCAGCAGCCTGAAGACTGTCAACCATAGCTAACACAGCTTACAGCCGTTTACAAAAGGGTAATTCACCCTGCATCTGTGCATGAAAGGCACAGTCCCTGTTCATCTTTAATCAGTTTTCTTCCATACCATAAGTACCCCGAGTCGCTGAGTACAATCTACATTCTGCTACTACGCTATTTCTGTTACCTGCTGCACTCACATAATGCAAATGCATTAAAATTAATTTAAAAAACATAGAATAAGTTTAGTGCACACTCGTCAACACACTAAAGTACACAAGAACCATTCACTTCTTTGTAGAATCACATGAAACAAAACTAAATCCTGCATACAGGCAGTTAATACTGGTGCTTACGCAGCCACTGGGATCTGCAGGTATGGCTTCCCCTTACTTCATCAATCTTTTCATAGACCACATGGATGCACGTTTGCTAGCCTCATACTTCCTTCGAATGAATGTCCAAAGTTTGAGTTCAATATAAACGGCTCAACACCTCAACTATAAGATGAGTGGTTACTGTAACTGCATCTATAGTTAACGGAGATTAGTTCTGAATGCTTGGATTATAACGATGCTTACTTAAGAGAAAAACAGCTGGAAACACACACAGTAAATGTAGTATAGCTTTTCATCTGCATGTGATCAGTATCTGAATAATACTCTGTTTCACGGAATGTGTTACGCATTGTGGGGCCCTTTTCAGTTAATATAAACCACTTCAAATCGAGTTAATATTTTTCCTACTTATTCAATTGATATAGCACTTTTTTCCAATAATGTGCTTATCTGTGTATTTATCTGCCAAAATGTGGGCTATTTCTACCTTCATTATAACTAGCCTGGCTGTAACGTTCAAATTTCCTTGTCTGAATGCATTAAGACAATGGAATTATCAGTTACTTTCTATACGACTAAGCTGCAGATTTGTTGAAGCTATTTTGATCCCCAGTGGGGAAAGCAAGCTCCATCCAGTACACAGTCACCACACAGTGAGAGATGTGTAGGAAAACCATTTCCCCCTAACTCACACATTGCTGTACTTGATGTGTACTTTGTACTCCATACTGAGCACTTTCAAAAGTAAAAAGAGACATATGAAGGTAAAGAACACTTAAAGACTTTGTGAGTATAATAAGTCAAAGATAGCACCCATGATGCACCCAGAGTGGTATCATAAATTATTTCAAAACAAACAAATCAACAGAACAACATGACGTTCATTACACAAAGGCTACTACAATACTGCACACAGTATTGTTATTGTTGCATCTCTATAGTGCAGTGGCCAAACACAAAACTCTATTAGATCAAAGTCCTACAACATCTACCATTCCAGAATTAGGGAGCCCATAAATCAATAAAGTTCGACAAACAGCAAATCTGTAACACTTACAGAAATGGCTAAGACGTTTTGTGATAGTCTGGCAATTTATACTCACTATTTCACATCTCAACTCCCATATTGCTGAAAACAGTAGCAAATATGATGCACAGGGCAATGTGAATCCAATTTGCTAGAGTAAATTCCAGCACATGGCACATTAACAGTAACAAAAAATTTTATTTTTAGTATTTTTCATGTGTAAGAGATATCTGAAGGTTTATTCCTAAAGCCTAGAATACTTTGTTATCTTTGCTGCTGTGTAAGAACAAAGATTACAGTTTCCACAAAACGACTGATTGTAGGGTGAAAATCATTTTCAATTGCCATATTATAGTTACTAAAGAACATAAGGTGCAAGTTTTAATAACATAACATTAGCATTTTCAGTCAACAGTGTAGACTTACTTCTTTTCACTATACCTTCCATCTTTGGTGACAGAGTTGCAATAGGTAGACACACAGGACAAATGTTTTAGTGTATCAAACATAATTTTATGTTTATTCATGAGAGCATGCTCAGCAATAGCTTTAACTGGAATAGTAGTTATAATATTAGTGGTGTATGAATACCAGATCTCTATGTTGATACACTACAGAGAACTTTTCTACGTTATTTTTAGTCTAATGGAAACAGTAATACCATTAGCATCACAGACATCAACTCAGCATTTGGCAAGATGATTTCTAGAGGACATATGTTAAGGACATATGTTGACCAATCACAGTCTGATTATTTGTTATACGAGATCTTCGTGTGTGGCTCAGTGGTAAAGTGGCAGACTATAAATCCAAAGGTTTCAGGTTTGACGCCAGGTCGATTTCAGGATTTTTATCTGACACTTATCACTTGTTTCACCTCTGGCAATGTTTGTTGACATGAAAAACACTGAGTTGTGCCAATGTTTGGAGTCCACATTAAACTATAGGTACCCCTACAGGTGGCTGGGGCAGCCAGTTCAAAGACCGGAGTAAGGAAATGGCATATGACCTCCAACAGGACCATTCCTAGTAAAGCGTTATGGTATTCAAAAAACTCTTCAGAAGGCTGAGTGCTTTATTTAAGGTCAACACAACAACACCTACCATAGGCAGTTGCTTCTGACAAGTTTAATGTAGGTTACGGCCAAAAGATTGCATCTTTACTCCAATTTGATGCGACAAAAAGATCAAGCCACATCTGAATCCGCTAACCCATTAACTACCACTGCATTACTGAGATATTCACTGTGAACACAGGAGCAAATTACAAATATTCACTAATATTAACTTTAGTAACGATTTGGGTTACAATAAGACAGGATCCAAGCTACAAACAATCTAAAATAGGTGATTTAACAAGGATAGTAACTCACAATGATGCAGATATGAAGCAGCTTGAGGAGCACATAAAAACTACTGTAAACTATGTGTTAGTAAATAAACATGTACATCATGATCTATAAATATCACAGCTATTGTCAATTTACTATGCAATTTCCTAAAATTCTTAAGCTGTATTTTCTGGATATCTCGCATCATAAATGATGTTAACTGGAACATAATTGAGAAATGCTGACACAGCTTAAGTCAATGAAACATATTTTTGAAATGCTATTAAGGAACAAAAAACTAAGATTCATCTGAATGAAAAGAAGCTTGGGTGGAATTATGAGAGCTAAATAAATACCATAGTGGTTGGGCATGATGTTACAAAATGCAAAATAAAATATAAGAAGAAAACCAAATGAGAGGGACAGCTAATATCAATCACAATGCTGAAATGTTAATGACAGGAACAATACATTGGACAGAACTACAGAAGAACATGCAGCACATCACGAGGGACTGGAAACATTTTGACAAAATTTATAACAAAAATTATGTTTGCATATGATATGGTAAAGTAACTTTCTCGTAACACATAAACCACTGTTCACATTTTCAATGCTTGGCATCTGAATCTGCTTTATTGCTGAATCAAAATATTGACCTTACAAGGCAATATTGACAGAACATTATTATGCTGATACCCGTAACAAACATCGTGTTATGTATTAAAACAAACAATGAAACACTTAACCGCTTCACATAATTATTTTATATACCTTTAAAGCTATCTAAATCAATAGGCCAAAATATACAATGGCTTCAATAAACATATCACAGAAATGTTTCATAAAAGCTGAAACAGAGTTTTGATACTTTTTACCTTACACACAGAAAATATAGCATATGGAAAAAAGCAACACATTTTGATAGAGCAGTGGAAACAGCTTCATTGGAAATGCGAAAAAAGACAAGAAACAAATATTTGAAACATTTACACAAAACTGCCTGTCTACAAAGAAAATGAGAAAGAAGAGGAATCAGCAGAAAAAGCATAGCACCTCTCTAGGCAACCAAACAGACAGGATGATGAATCAACATGAAACTTACATCTGACTTCATTTGTAACTAGCACAACAAACATTAATGAGCTTGTTGACTATAAATTGTTAAGCAATAACTACACTGTCTACAGAACAAGTCCATGTACTTGTATAATCTAGTTATTACATGAACAACAGACTGATGAATGTTCCAAATGAAACGGATAAAATGCAGAACTGCAAGACCACAGCTTCAGCAAACAATGGTGCCAAAACCTGTTGGAAGCAAAATTTCTAACACATCAGTGGCAGCAGGTAACAGGGGTGAGTGCTTCTATTTTGAATCCAGCAGTGTTTCAATGGAAAAGAAAATTCAAACAAGGAATTTACATTTTACAACAAAATGTGGACTCTGGGCAAGTACCTACATATTTTCATGTGGATGCTGAAACATAAGTATCCACTCTTGCTAGTTTAGTTATTTAAAATTACTTCGATTTTCTGCTGACAAAGCCCAGATGTTACTGTCTATATCTGAAAACAGTTCCACAAACTGACTAACAATGACGGTGTAGACAGGACATTATAAGAAACACCATCATGCTCAACTCAAAACCACACGACAGCACATCCTATATTCAGAATTCCATTCTTAATGATGTAAGACTTTTATCCATTACACAGAATAAAATAACCACAAGTCATTTCATTCTTAATGTCTAAACAAATAATACATACATAACCTTTGAGTTTTCAATCAAATAATTTCCATGGTGGACAAAGGACATCTGCTACTGGCTCATACATTAACTATGAAGTTTAACAAGTGTATACATCCAAGTGAAAGCAAAATGATCTAATTGCAAGTGCGTACATACCCCCTCCCACTTTCATCCACCACATATGTTTAAGCTGGAGTGTATCAACAGACAATATCTAAAGTATCTCAGGACATATTCTGCTCTCAAGACAATACTGTTTGAGGAAATAAAAATTGTGCATCCTAAAAACTGAACATATTTCTGTAAAACAAAACATGAATTTGCAACACTGACATATAGGTTACTATAAAGAACATATTAATAAACTTACAATCTTCATCAAAATATTCTCTAGTTGTAAAAGAAAAACCTCAATATTATATGCACAAATGGAAGCACGGCTACTGATATGATTCCATCTTGCTCATAATAGATTCATCTACAGTTTCAATTAAAGTTCACACAGATTTTATCAGTTTGTCAGTGTCAACTTCAGACTAAAGCTCACTGTTGTCTGAATAGCCATTTTGCCTATCAGAGTCTATACTAATGCAGCACAATGTAATAGTTGTTTTCAGCGATTGATCTGTAAATAAGAAGTTCTGGTACTCTGATCTTCTGGGAAAGTGTTTTTGAAATCCAGACTTCTTAAAACATTATTTTAGGCTAATGCTTTTTTGTGCATTTTAAAAGTGTGAATACAAAATGTACAGTGGTGAAAAATAAGTTCTATCATATCAAATCTCAAAATCAGTGATTCTGATTTTGTTTACACTGGAGGTACCAGCATGGGGTACTGGTGTGCACCATCACAAATCAAGAACTGGTTGTTTTTAAAAAATTAACAGTGACTATAGCCCTTTTCTAACATTGAAAAATAAGTATTTTAGTTACAGAAGACACATGAATCAGTGTTTAGGTTCTTTCAAAACAATGAGTGGTTCAAGGTGATACAATTCTGCACAGTATTTAATTCCTGTAAAGGCTGATGCCACCATTCAATCAGCAGTATAGGACAAATCTGCAGCATTAATGTCCTATGCTGAATTATACTGTCTTCTAACAATTAGCACCTGGCAGTTATCTCACTAGAGTAACTAGTGAAAAAGAAACAGAAATTTGTACTTCATAGGTAAAGTACAAATATTAATCTAAATTTAGTCATCTGATAGGTAGTGTCAAACACTAAGAATGACAAGAACTTGCAAAGATAAGATTAGAACAGGAGAGAGACAGTGTTGCTTTGGAGCAGCAGGATGAGTAGAACAGTAGATATACATTGTTGTTGGATGAAGTAACACGGGCTGCAACATCCTTCTTTGAAGTAGTGGCTTTTCTGTTAATTTGACTATGTTAAGCTTATATTGAGTAATCACAAATAATTTATAACAGTTTAACAATAGCTAATTACCAATCACCTGCTTTACTATGCTATGTATACCTCGACAGGAACAGCAGAAAGTGGACAACGGAGCTTAAAAATGTAGGCCACTTGATCAAATAACATGAAAGCAAAATGTAGGCCATTTGATTGAACAACATGAAAGCAAAGAGTGGTAGTGAGAGGAGACAAAGAGGCAAAATAACAAGGGAGTAGTTGGGTTTACGTAGTAGAACTGCTGGCAGATAGCACTGCAATTTGTTATTAAACTATGACCTGCATCCCACAGGTCTTACACTAGGAAGAATGATTCACCATGGATCTTGGACCTGGAGGAATCATTCAAATTACTTTGACAGATGTGCTGGCAAATATACTTGCTATGTGGTAAGATAAGAAAATCTGCAATGACACCTCCAACCTGTTGGTGCTACAAAAGAGGTAGTGAGGAAGATACTGAAACAAATTAGTAAATAACATTTATGCATCCTTACAGCACTAGGTAATACTATGTCTTCGATATAATGAAGAACACAGTATTAATGGATGCACGAATATGCTTTTGAACAATATGAATGACATATCAACCACTAGAAGATAAATAAATCTTTTATGGGTCAGGTAGCATTATACAAGGTAATAACTGATAGTGCTACAGTTCAAACCGTACATGTGCATGTTGTATCTCAAAAGTATATAATCACTTATAAAAAAAACCTCAAACCAGTTAGTGTACTTCCTTACACACTCATTTAGATGCTACACTCTCTACAGCATCTCAGATTTCTGCTATAGTACAAATTAATTGTCAGTTTAACAAGCTGCCGTCTTTTCCTCCTAGTCCAGAAACTTTCTTCTTATGCATCAGTGTACACTGCAACACTCTCCTACTCCAACATTTCTGAACTTAGTGTCCCAAAAACCATAATATTTTCATCTGTTGTCACAACTCTTTCTTCTGTGCTCACACTCTACTGTAGAGCAATCAGTTCCTAATTGCTACTTCTTTTTGTTATGTCCATTATGCCTTGATTAGAAAGACAAAGTTATTTACATCGAAGAAAAGAAGAAAGATTAGGCTTTAATGTCCGATTCACAACATGGTCATTAGAGGCAAGGCACAAGTTTGGTTTGAGGAAAGACAATGGGCCCTCCTCTTCAAAGAAACCATCATGACACGCACACGCACACGCACACACACACACACACACACACACACACACACACACACACACACACACGAATAGTCATGGCAAACACACATAATGGCTCTCTTAGTACAGTGTAAGCATCAAAGGGGGCAAAGTAATTGTTTTGTTGCTGCCCATGGGCACAGTAAACCTCGGGCAGCAGCAGGTCAACACTAGATACAATCACATCTTCACAGTTAACACATTTTACTGAGTTGGAAGAGCGACTTCACTTTAGTGTGCACACTGAAACAAAGTAAACAGTAGAAACTAACAATAATGATGAGTTACGTGTCATCCTCTATGCCTGACTAGTATCTGGTATCCGAGACATGTCAACATGACAATGGGGGAAAGAACAGAAAGTGTATGTATGCTCCTTCTCTGGTAATTGCCCAATATGGAGCAAGCTATCAATCATTTTGATATTCTACTCTGAGCATATGCACAGTATTCTCCTTCTAATCTGTGAAATCTAATGAACAAGTATTTTTGCTTCCAAGACTACAAACACTTCATAAATGGCACAACATATCAACTTTTCCCCAGTATGAGTTTATATTCATTTCATCTAGAGCAGTGCAAGGAAAAGCTGATTGTATACCTTTGAACCATTGTCTCTTTTAATAATTGCACCAACAAAACAAATGTATGCATATTCAGAGTTAGTTGTTAATAAAACAATGAAACCGTACATTTGAAACTCTGAGATTTTAATTCACAGTTCTTGCCAGATTGCACTACTACTATGTAACAGCAATGCAATGCAATTAGAAGTCAAAGATCTATTAATAACAAATGTCATCTTTCTGTACTGCAATAATCTGCCAAGATGTTATAACTTAGAATGCTCTGAAAACCCAAAATAATAATTATTTCAGGACCATTAAATGACAGATGAAGTAGTACTGCGCACATTTAGTACATATTATACAAGTAACATTGCACTGTTAAATTTATTTTGAAGTTTCCTTAGGCACATTTTTAAAAATCAGAAGCTTTCCAGTTTATACTGAATTCAGTTTTGCGTGACAAACAGAAACATTCATAATGATTGATCCCACAGTGTAAAGTAAAGTAAAATATGGGGCATAATGTAGAGAGCAATACTTTTATATATTGACTAGATATGAAGACCTCAGCATGCATTAGTATTTTCAACAATTGATTGCTTGTCATCAAATGATGTTCAAGAATGGAACTGTTGTTTTGATGTTACAAATACACAGTATGCACAAATTCCTCAACTGCATTTACCAATTACAGTGTTTGTCCAGATCATAAGAACATGACTACTTAGTTTCTGAAGCCATCATTCATCCTATTTTTATCTGCTGTCATTATTTCCTAGCTCAAATGTCACCAAACAATGTGTTATTTATTACAGTTGTATCCTGGCACTTGCTCTAAGTCAACAATGTTTAATGAAAGTCAGTAAGTAACGCATTTCATATTTCTTCCACTGCAAAAATATATTTCCCTCAAAAGCCAAAATAATCATAAAAATTGTGGCGTAGAAGTATAAAGCTTTCACATTAATCACAGAGATTAAACATATCATTGCACATAACAATTAATTTTCACCTGTAATCTGAAATTGCTTTCTATAAAATAAACGATAAAATTTAGTAAGTGTTGAGTAACTATAAATTAAAATTGCCTTGTTTTACTGAACCACTAAAAACGATCATTATCAAATTAAAAATTATAATAAGGAACTTTCTCTTCAGCATGAGCCATATTTTTGAGCAAGGGAAAAAATCCTACTCTTTGACAAGAGCCTTTACAAAGATGGAGTTGTTTTTCATGCTTCCTTGAGCAGCTGCTCTGCAGCAAACCAATGTCAAGTTCAAATACAGCACATATTTTTTACCCAACTTATCACAATCTTGCATTCATGCTTCCAAGATTTTGAAACACTAACATAACAATTTTGTAACTTTATTCCTGAATATTTTTAAATAAATGTTTTCATAAAATCATGGGAGCCATGGGGATGTGCAACAATGTAGCAAGGACCTGTAGGGGAAAATTATAACCACTAAAAATTTTTAGTGCTCAGTTTCAGTCTTTACAGCAACATCTTGCATTGGGAGAGCAGAGCTAGAATATGATTCAGCCGACGGCAGCACCGCTACAGGAGCAGTTAATGCACTAGCAACACTCGGTCTTGAATCTACACTGAAATATGAACAGCCTATTCTGTCAACAAGTCTGTCTTCATAGGACACCTTTCCACCATTTATAATCACTTGTAATGGGTCAGTTTGACCACTAATACTTTTATTTTCACATTCGTCCTCCGTGAAAGCCTCTTGTTCACTATACGCTACATCAGAAAATGCTGATGCATCGAAGTCACCATCTGAATTTTTCTGCAACAGGGTCACAAACACTGTATCACTGTCACTATCATTCACTGGTCGAGGGAGCCATTCCTCTTCATCGCTACTAACTTCGGAATCAGTCTTAAAATTTAACACAGACAATGGTTTCACCTTATAACTTGAATAATTGTTAGGAAGTAGTCCCACTGAATCGTCATCATGGAGAGATAAAACATCCCCTCGGTCAAATATAATCCTCCCTCCTCTTCCTACTCTGCACCGAATTTTACTAATACCTGCAGCATTCGATACAACTGTCGAATCTTTACTCGTGCTGTTGCGGCTGTTGAAGGTACCACACAATGAAGCATGGTAATAACAGTTTTCCTTCCTACGGAAAGCAAAAGGGCCTTCACAGAGATCTTGTTCTTCGTCTGAAACAGTTGATTCTGTTAAAGCCATAGTCCTTGCTGTTGTACTATCAATTTCATCACCTGAAGTGCCAATATCCTGCAGTTTTGATGAGGAACCATAATGAAGATAATCACCACCAATCGAAAGCCCTGCACCTGATGAGCTTCCCATTTTATGTTTCCTTTTCTTGTAATGTCGCTTGACTTTAAGAGATGCATCACTTCCAATCATCTTTCCTTTACGACTATCATGTGCACTTAAACCAAACTGACTCGAAAAAGGAGATGTAAACTTAGGCTGTGCCTGTTTCATTGCCGAAACTTCTTCCAACAATTGGCCAGAAAAGTCACTAGCTTCGTAGCGCTTTTTAAATATCTCGAAAGTAAGACGAATGCCCTCCTTCTTAGTTTTCTCGCGGCGTTTAACAAGCTCAAGCAAAGAGACAGCTCTGCTAAGATCTCTTTTCAGTTTGAGCATTTTCTTATAAGACGTCTCACCGTTTTTCCTATTTTTCCTTGTCTGTATCTTTTCGGTTCTTCTTCTAAATGCTACATAGGGATTGTTTGGAAGAGAACCTAACCTGTGTTCTGTTTTTACGTTTGGTATTAGCGGCTGCTGCAATTTCAACCGTTTGTTTAACCAATAATCGTAAACAGCAATAGCTAAATCTTCGTCTTCTTTTAGCAATCGTTTGGCCTCAGCAGCCGACAGAACAGTTCGCCCGCAAGCCTTCTCCAATTTATCCATCATTTCTTCAAATTTTACTGGTGTTAGATCCAATTTCGAGGTGCGTTTAAGCCATATCTCGTCATCTGAGTCCATATCATACTCTATGACATCTTGCTCCATTGCAATAGGCTGCATCCTAATAAGCTGCCTTGGCATTTCGAAGTTTGCTGGGTACAGTTCATTGTATACTTCTTCGTCTCCAATGTCATGCACCTCAGGAGTTGGAATAATAAGCCCACTACATATTGCTCTTTGTAGATGATGCTCTCTTTCTTCTTCTTTTTCCATACCGCTAGGCATTTGAGGTACAGCTCTGTTAATTGCAGTATAATCGGGCAAATCAGGCAGTTCTTCTGCCAAATATATTGGCATTGGCTTTGTTGCATCAAGCGCTCGTGCTCGAAATGATAATTTAACCATGTTTGTATAATACTGAATATCTTCGTTACCCAAAAGAAACTGTGTCCCCAACGTGACAGCAACACCAAATCACTAAAAGAATTCTGCTTCATTCAGTGCACCGCAAAATTATACAAACATAAACAAACATCGACAAAACTGTAAACACAGAAACAACTCTGCACAGAAAACGCTTCTGCAAAGATTCTACATACACCGAAAGAAAACTACACATCAAAGATCTTCCTTCACAGTCATGTCACCAAAGCTAAGAGCATAGACCATTCTATGATCTATGGGTAGGAGAATGCGGAGAACGATAAAAGGAGTAGAGACTTTCGTATGTCATCCAAAAATTTTTGTCATCACCGCTCTTTATGCTGTTTATAAGTTATAGTTGACAATATATATTAAATATTGTACGGTTCTGTATAACATGCGTCAGAACAAACGATAGCAAACCAAATATAGCAGAGAGGATCTCAACCGGTCTGTTTTAATAGTAATAACAGTACTAGCGTAATTCATTCTTGGATCACTTTTACAAGGGTGTTAGACATACCTCGGAACTACAGATAAAGCACAAGAAAAGTAACATAAATGAGATATATTCGGTCGTGACCTTAGAATATGAATAATCTCTGCATAAGTCCCTTGAACAAAAAACCATGCCCTGCCGTTAGAAGAAAGCTGTGTCACATTTGTCAAAATCAGGGAAACAAAGAAAAACTTAAATTAGGACTGTCAGGTGGACATTGGAGAATCCATTTGCAACAAAATGAGGTTGCAAACTGGTCTTTTATATGGGAGAATGGACTCTCCCAAATAAAACACAAGTTTGCAACCTCATTTGGTTTATCCCAAGTATACAATAGTATCATTTAATAATGTAAATTTTTTAAAAAGCCAATTTATTCATTTGTTGTACACACTAAACAGACATCATTTCATGATGTAATACTACACAATCTGACATCAGGGCTGCTACGACAATGCTTCACTTCCATTTTGTGAATTGCAATAAACAGACATGCCAGTTTGGAGGATTTCTATATGGAAACTGGCATTAGCCAGTTTTGTAGTAATAATCATTGTAAATACAAAGGGTAACTAAAACATGTAGGAAGATTTACATGCTCAATAACCTAGGTAATGATGCAGTGATGTCAAACCTAATGGTAGAACACAAAGTGTACAGCTCTGGGTGGGAGCATATGATGTGGCTCATATTAAAAATAAAATAAAATTTAAAAAAATTGACCAAGCGCTGGATAGATATATACCTAGTCGAACAGTTGGTAATTGGGCGAATCCTCCATGGTATGTGGCCTCTGTAAAGAAATAGCACAAAAGATGTAAAGCCAAGGATAGGGCTACAGATAAAACTTGACCATGTTTACTTTCTGATTTATTTTTCTGGAATTCTTATTTTTGGTTTCCAATCTGTCATTTATTTAAATAAAATTTTAGTAGTATAAATGGTTTGTCTATTTCAGTTTAGCGATAAGTCACCTGTTCTTAAAAAAAGATTAACTGTTCCAATAAGAGAAACTTGTAAAAATTTTACATTAGTTGGTTTTTATACAACTTTTTAACTCCAAATATTACTTCAAAAGGTAATCAACCTTATCACGATGGAGAAACGATAGAAATTAAGAAAAATTTATTCATTCAAGAAAGCCAAGTATTTGCATTAAAGCTGACGATATTTTAAATAGAGTTACTATTGAGAGTGATCTTAAGTTGTATATGGATATCAAAGAAGGTAATATTGCAAGTGTGATAGGATTTAATAATCAAATTATTGAAACTAATAAAAAGAATGTTTGAAACAATGTTCCTAAAATTATCCTGTTCGAACTAATTAATAAAAATTTAATCTAGCTGATGGAATGTTTGTAAAGCATTAGTATCATGTTCATCAAGAAACTAATATTATTGTTTCACTCAAGCCTAAGGCAGAATTTGGAAGACCAATATCTTATAAACCATATTATCCTGCAACTATTCCTATTTTTTATCCTATTCAAAATTTTAGAAATTACTGTAAACCATGAAAATAAGAACCTAATTGACTTTGGGTGACAGCTGCTTTAAAAATGTCTTCATAAATTTTATCCTTAATAATACATGAACAAAATCGAGAGTTATCGGTTTTACTCATTCCCTGTGAATGAGAAAACAATGTAAATGCAGCCAACAAGGATACAGAGGTTGAAATAAATATTGGTGATGGATGGCTTTATACAAATCATGCACAATTATACATGAACTTTAGAAATGTTATAGCTAATTTTGATGGATCAGAATCAGACTATCCAACATGTGATAAAAAATTCAATAAAAAATTAATCGATAATAATATGGAAATACTGTTTGATTTTGTGACCATAAAGAAAGGAAATAATATGTTATCTAGAATCGAACATGTTTTTACTTCATCAACAGCTATGTTATATTTGACTTCATCTTTTACTGATAAAATCAGCTTGGAAGAATATATTCTTAATAATGGAGAAATAATGAATAAGAAAAACGAGGTACTTTATCCACTTGGTTTCTTTGGTGGATTATTTAAAGATTATAAATAAATTATGTGGGGAGGAGATTTAACAATATTTTTTACAAGGTCTTCTATTTCTGGAGACGCAGTTCTTAGATAGACTGATTATAATGATGCTAAAGTTGAAATTACAGATACACTTCATAAGGAAGGAAAAATTGTAATGGAATCGATGGAAATTCGTGTCCCAATTGTTAAATATGAACCAAATTACATGTTAGAACAACGAGAAAATATTTTGAAAAATCCAAAAATTTCGATATCTTTTTATAAACCTCAAACTGTAATAGCTGCAGGATTGAGTTGTAAGAGAAATTTTGAACTTGTTACATTATAACTCTGCAGAAACTGATACGCCATATTTCGCATTTGTTACATGATAAAGTGTAAAAATAATCAGTTACTTGACTCTTCATTACTCGATCATGTTAATCTAGAGAATATATACATGAAAAACGGAAGAAACGAAATTTTCCCTCAGGAGATGTGGAATATTAATCCTCCACATAATTTTCTCAGAATATACGATGCATTTATCAATTTCAAACGAGTTACACCACTCAAATCAGACACTCCCATAACTCTATAATTTCATAATGTACTATCCTATCTATGTGATTAACACAACTCATAGAAAAAATATTGTTGCAAGTCAGAAGACAACTACGAAACTTTGCGAAACTTTTAATGGAAAAATTCCTTCAGATACCTCAGCATATGTAACAATATAAGGTAAGAAAAATTTAACTTACAATGCACAGCACTGAATACTTACTGAAAATTTTCAATTATACAAATGAATAAAAACTAGAAAAAGTTATGGAACTGTTAACTTCAATTTTACATTTTTAGAAGCATTTTCCGAAAGATAGACGACATAAAAACTGAAAAAATTTAGTATGTCAATGAGAATACGATATTTCAGATAGCTCTTGTTTTGTATATTACATTATCATTTTGAATTTTCAATTTCGGTTAATATTTTGTGTGAGATCGATGCTTTTCCCCATTCATCCAGGCAAATAATATAGCTAGCGGAACTGTTTCGTCAGTGCTAGCATCAGAGGAAATGAGATAATGTCGCCTGCTGGCTTTTTCTCCATTCTATCTACACCATTCATTAAGCAGTCAATAACTTCATTTAGAGAAGTTGCTGAAGCAGTCGCCACTTACAACAGTATGGAATATCCTTCGTTTTTAACATTTCACATTCTTTTTAAATCTTATTTTGAGTGTTGTGAATGAACATTACACGTCACTTACGTTTCACCACTTCAAATAAAATACGAAAATGTGAAGAAAATAATTTAGTTACGCCCAAAATAAAATGGTGAAAACAGCATTTTTAGAAAGGACTCTGTCATTCATATTCCAACTACATATACAAACTGCAGTCGAATTTACTCCCAAAGTGCCCCAGGCCAGGAGTGGGCTGTCCACCCAAGGAATGGGGATCATCAATCATCAAGTCACTGCTGTTCGAGTTCTGCCTCCTCAACTGAAGATGACGAGACCAGATACAAGAAGGATGGCTACCTAGACTTTGAGATGGACTTCGCAAAAACCCAGAGGGTAAAATGAAATAAAGAGAGTTACATCTAGGAAAAGCTCTCTGGGTTTCCTTCATAACGCATCGAAGGTTTTTCGCCTTTTTGAGAACGAATTTTTTATTTAAACTAATTCTACTGCCCAGTTAAATAATCAAATACGCTGAACTGGAGAGCCAGTAAAATTTGAATATGAATTATTCTTTGTGAGAATGAATTAATTATTTTTCTTATGTGCATCATTTACAAAAAGAACATTAAATTTATTTTTCTATGTTCACCTTTAGAACAAAAAAATTGTTTTATAATAAGTAAATCTGAGAAGAAAAAATATTCATTTTTATTAATTTTCTACGTAATTTATTATAAAATATACGTTTCTTAATGAAACTACGCAAGTTTGACCTGAAAAAATGGACTATAGTAGCTAGAAAGAATAGGTTCTGCATAACCTACACTTTCTAGTTACTAATGTAAGTGGAATGTAACCTGGACCAGAAGACTTGCCACAGCCATTGTCAGTTTGCTGTTTACACAGATGTATGGTTATAAGACTGCCCACTAACTGTGCTAGGTAGCCATATCTGAAGGCTGCACTGTTTCAAACTGTAACTGCATTTCAAGAGGTTTTCCGGTTCATACAAGGTCTGTTCAAAAACTTCCGGAGCTTTCTCCACAAAATTTTTCTACGCTTGCCTTTCACTTATTGTGCATGGTCTCCTTCGAAATACTCTCCTCCATAATTGATACACCACTCCCAACATCGTTTCCACTTCCGATAGCAGTCTTGGTACGCCTCTTACTGGGTCGCGTGAAGTGCCGCCTGTGAATTTTCTATTATCTCGTCTATCGTTGCAAATCTTCATCCTTTCAGCGAGGTTTTCAACAAAGGAAATAAAAAGAAGTCCACAGGGGCCAGGTGTGAATAGTATGGAGGCTGAGGCAGCACAATGACTTCGTTTTCTGTGCAATAGAAGCCACGCACCATCAAGAATGAATGTGCGAGTGCGTTATCGTGATGCAAGATCCGTGATTTATCTCGCCACATTTATGTCCGTTTCCTCCTCACATTTTCTTGCAGGCATCAAACATGACTCGATAGTACCATTGGGTAACAGTTTGTCCCTGTGGTACGAATTCATTGTGAGTTAATTCTTCAAAGTCACAGAAAACTATCAGCATAGTTTTGACATTAGACCTGAACTGACGATCTTTTTTTGGTATTGGAGAATCTTTCCCGACCCATGGTGGAGACTGAACATTGGTCTCGACATCATAACTGTAGACACAGGTTTCATCACCAGTTATGATTCTCTTAAGGAACATCTCGTTCTCATTTGCGTGATCTAAAAGCTCTTCACAGATAACGAGGCAAAGGTCTTTCTGCTCTCGACTCATGAGCTGTTGGACAAACTTGGAGGCAACACAATGCATTCCAAGATGCTGTGTCATGATTTCGTGACATGCCATCAGCATCAACCATAGACGTCGAAGGGTGTCCTGAATGGGGGTTATCTTTAACTTCCATCCAACCATTTTTAAACCTGGTGAAACATTCGTAACATTGAGTATGTCTGAAGCACTCATCACCACAGGCTTCCTGCATCATTTGGTGTGTCTGTATAAAGTTTTCTTGAATTTCACGCAAAATTTAATTCAGACGCGTTGTTCCTCTAACTCTGCCATCTCGAAATTCACAAACTGTGCAACACAGCACTGAAAAATAACCAACAGACATAAAACAATGAAACTTCCGGCAGCTACACATTAAATTTAGGCGTGTGCAGGGATACCAAGCGCATTTCACTTTAACACATCATTGGCACGAAATTACGAATTTTACGGATTTTTTTGAACAGACCTCTTATTAATGTCCAACTATATATACAGTTAATGTGGCTCGCTTATCACTAAATTCGAGCGAGAGCACACTGCTTCAAGATGCATGTTGAGCGTGCTTGGTATCTGGCATCTCCCGTGCATGTGATGTGGTGCTGTAAGGGAGGGTCCATGCTTTAAGATGTGGTACTGACACATACATGGATGGCTATTATTCAAGTACTCCGAAACCCCAGGATAAAAATTAACTTACCATTTGACTGCTTAACGGCATTCGTATCTAGTACAGCACTGCTAGATCACACTGCTAGTGGGTATTGCTTTACTGGATGAGGATGTGGAAGATGGGATGTGGTCAATCTTTACAGCGCTTGCAGACATAATTAAATTAACAATATTCCTGTTAATCGGACATTACTGTGTTACTGACATAGTGGTTTACACATTTGGGGATCTGTAGCTGTCTTAGCGGCCCCTTGTTGTTAGAGGGCCCGCACAACCGACAGGCAAGACGGGTGTCGCTCTTTCAGGAGCGCGCAGACAAAAATCGCCAGCGGTTAGAACCAATAATAGAATTTCCAAATAAACTTGGAACTATTTCGCCAGACAACATGTGACTGTGTTCCACCAATCGGAACTCATATGCCTCAGGTAGCACTCCGCTGACCTGGCTTTATAAGCACACCTAGACCATCAGACCAGCAGTGTTTACCAATCGCTAGGAACAACTCCAGCCAGTACCTAAGCTGGCCCTAGCATTGTATTCACTTGCTGTAGCATTGTAGTAGCACTTGTATTTTGTAGTGTAGATTTTTTGTCAGTATTTTCTTCCGTTGTCTTGTTTCTTATCTGGTTTGCCACCAAAAGAGTTGTGAGGTTTTTTTTTGTTTTTTCTTGCATTTAACATTTAGTGTATGCCAAGAAGGCGTTTTTTATTTAAGTGTAATAAAGTGCATTCAAATTGACTGTTAGTTCTTTCCTACCAACTGCAGGACACTACAGTGGCAATAGTTTATTTACTCTACAGTCTCGATTTTGTGAAGGGCTTACATAAAACATGCTCAGTACTAGATATGAAAGCCATTAGTTATAGTAATATTACCAACGATTTTTAAGTAGTATAACTCCCTTGTCAAACAAACAACTCCACTAGAGGAGTGGGTGGTCTAGCACTTAAATTTTATATTCAGGGTTCTGGCACCACTTAACTGAGGTTAGGAGCGCATTGGCGCTGGTTTCACGTGACAAGCTTCTGCAGAAATGCGTCTGTTTAGGGACAGCAAAAAATGTGAGCTATGTAACTGATATGTGTGTTGATCAAATACATGATCACTAACGTACATTCACACAACCTGTAAATGCATTACCTAGTCTTGATATTTGTGGAGTGGATACAGAAAATGCTCATTACTAGTTATTAATTATAGTAATTAAGATATAAAAGCCATTAATTATGCTAATTTTGAGTACCATTTTTTAGACTGGTAACACAGCAATGTCAAAGTATTTTACTTCACCATATGTTTAGCTCTGTTTCCCTCTACAGCACCTGTTTGTTAAGTAATTCATATAGTTTTGAGCTCTAAATTAATTATGGGCCTCTGAAGCATTTTATGATGTTGAAGTGAGGTCAGCAATGTGCCAGTATACCTTATACTATTATTAATACAATGTCATGAGTTACAAACCCATGGTACTGTGAATTTCTACTACCACCAGAAACTAGCAGTTACAGGTAAGTATCATAAACAAACGATTTAACATGAGATCGTCATTTGGTAATAACTACACTCCTGGAAATGGAAAAAAGAACACATTGACACCGGTGTGTCAGACCCACCATACTTGCTCCGGACACTGCGAGAGGGCTGTACAAGCAATGATCACACGCACGGCACAGTGGACACACCAGGAACCGCGGTGTTGGCCGTCGAATGGCGCTAGCTGCGCAGCATTTGTGCACCGCCGCCGTCAGTGTCAGCCAGTTTGCCGTGGCATACGGAGCTCCGTCGCAGTCTTTAGCACTTGTTGCATGCCGCGACAGCGTGGACGTGAACCGTATGTGCAGTTGACAGACTTTGAGCGAGGGCGTATAGTGGGCATGCGGGAGGCCGGGTGGACATACCGCCGAATTGCTCAACACATGGGGCGTGAGGTCTCCACAGTACATCGATGTTGTCGCCAGTGGTCGGCGGAAGGTGCATGTGCCCGTCGACCTGGGACCGGACCGCAGCGACGCACGGATGCACGCCAAGACCGTAGGATCCTATGCAGTGCCGTAGGGGACCGCACCGCCACTTCCCAGCAAATTAGGGACACTGTTGCTCCTGGAGTATCGGCGAGGACCATTCGCAACCGTCTCCATGAAGCTGGGCTACGGTCCCGCACACCGTTAGGCCGTCTTCCGCTCACGCCCCAACATCGTGCAGCCCGCCTCCAGTGGTGTCGCGACAGGCGTGAATGGAGGGACGAATGGAGACGTGTCGTCTTCAGCGATGAGAGTCGCTTCTGCCTTGGTGCCAATGATGGTCGTATGCGTGTTTGGCGCCGTGCAGGTGAGCGCCACAATCAGGACTGCATACGACCGAGGCACACAGGGCCAACACCCGGCATCATGGTGTGGGGAGCGATCTCCTACACTGGCCGTACACCACTGGTGATCGTCGAGGGGACACTGAATAGTGCACGGTACATCCAAACCGTCATCGAACCCATCGTTCTACCATTCCTAGACCGGCAAGGGAACTTGCTGTTCCAACAGGACAATGCACGTCCGCATGTATCCCGTGCCACCCAACGTGCTCTAGAAGGTGTAAGTCAACTACACTGGCCAGCAAGATCTCCGGATCTGTCCCCCATTGAGCATGTTTGGGACTGGGTGAAGCGTCGTCTCACGCGGTCTGCACGTCCAGCACGAACGCTGGTCCAACTGAGGCGCCAGGTGGAAATGGCATGGCAAGCCGTTCCACAGGACTACATCCAGCATCTCTACGATCGTCTCCATGGGAGAATAGCAGCCTGCATTGCTGCGAAAGGTGGATATACACTGTACTAGTGCTGACATTGTGCATGCTCCGTTACCTGTGTCTATGTGCCTGTGGTTCTGTCAGTGTGATCATGTGATGTATCTGACCCCAGGAATGTGTCAATAAAGTTTCCCCTTCCTGGGACAATGAATTCACGGTGTTCTTATTTCAATTTCCAGGAGTGTATCTGTACGGGTAGCATAAAGGTAGTAAAGTGTAGAAACTATCACTAAGTTTCCTGCCTTTGTCATGTTTCCAGAAGATGGTAGGAAGTGTGTGCAATCAGTGCTGGATGCAAAAGCTGTTAGCAAAAAGTGACATTGCCTACCACGATCGGTAGTTGTTTTTAATTCAGTGTAGTACAAGAATGTTGAAACCTGTATATGGCTTCAAATCAACAGAAAGTTAGCAACTGTCTCTGTGTTTGCACCCTAAAGAAAGAAGGTATACTTTAAGTGATGAGACTTCAATACATGCTCTGATGCAAGGTAGCAGAAGGACTGTTCAGAGTGTTTGTCATCTATGTAAAAAATATAAAACATCTCACTTCCCCTGCATAACGAAAAATACACATCATCTTAAACAGTTCATATGTAAAACATTTAGAGAAGAGCAGGAAGCTCTGAAAAAGGGAAATCATATACGCAAGGTAAACGATACTGCTCTATTATTTCCTAGCTGTGGCTTTATTGGCAGTTGTAAATACATACAAATACCATCTTTGGCTTTCCACATAAAAGGTTAACGCAAGAAACTTGGTATATGCAACGCTGTTAACTTGCATAAGAGCAGTGGGTGTATGCTTGAGTGGTAGGACATCATGAAATTCCATTGGTGTTACAGATTTCAAGTTTTGAGTGTTCTAGGTGACTTGTGAGTACTGTAAAGCAAATCTGCTGCGTCTTGTTTCATACCTGGCGGAGTGTGCCACTGTGTGCATGTCAGTGGGAAAACACAGCATGGCTGGTGCATGTACAATACCGGATACCACTCACAGCTGGTTTGCAATGCCTCTGTCGTAAGTGTACCGGCTACTTGACTACAGCACACAGAGACACATTTGTAGTTATGTGCACATACTCTTCAGTAGCACCCACATCACAATACTAGACTGGCCAGAGCAGATACAGTATCCTTACACAAACACACATGGTAGCTGTGTTGCATCACATCGATTCTCTGGTATATAGCAAAAATTTATTATACTTTTTAGTTCCAGTGCTCCTAATAGTGTTAGAGATAGCCGCCACTTTTTAGGGCTTCTCATACATGACAAGGATGACATATGGGCACGCAAATGTCATTTTTTTCAGTGTATCCGCATTGTGGTAATAAAATATTCAAAAAATGCTAATTAACTAATTAATGTCTACTTTGTTCATGTAGAGCAAGCATCATAGTTATAAATCGAAGTTTAACAAACAAAATAGATCAGTCACATGCTTCAAGAAATGATACTACCTCACATACAACAGTGTCTCGATTTTCTCATTAAATAATTAGAGCTATGGACAGGCAGATAACAGTTTACATTTGATATACTGGTTCTTTCCCTTAGAACCTACGAAATAATATTGCTGCTTTAATATAACGCTTGCGTAATAGCACAGGCGCTGGTTTACACATGGCAGCAGATAAAATTTTTGTACTGACGACCTGGAGCCTGTAAAAATACTTAGTCAATGCTTCTAGCAATCTTAACTTAGTAGAAATGCATTTATGTAGAAAAAGCAAAATGTGAGCAGTCTGATTGAGATACACTAAGGCAAAAAGAAACGCTGCATGGTAGAGGAATTATCCAAATGGGGTGGAAATTGGTGGACATTACGCATTTGTACAGACAAACAAATGATTACAATTTAATAAAAATTCGGTTATTTATTCTAGAGAAAGAGCTTCGCAAATTGAGCAAGTCAATAACGCATTGGTCCACCTCCAGTTCTTATGCAAGCACGTATTCTGTTTTGCACTGATTGATAAGAATTGTTGGTTGTCCTCCTGATGGACGTCGTGTCAAATTCTGTCCAACTGGCATGTTAGATCTCGAAATCTCTTGCTGGATGGATGGCCTTTCCTATAATGCTCCAAATGTTTCAAACTGGGGAGAGCTCTGGCAACCTTGCCAGGCAAAGTAGGGGTTGAGAAGCACAAAGAAAAGCAGCATAAACTTAAGTCATGCACAAGCGGTTATTATCTTGCTCAAATGCCTAGAATGGCTCACTGTGAAGGGCAACAAAACAGGACATAAAATATCGCCAGTGTACCTCTGTACCATAAGGATGCAGCGCATGACAACCGAAGGGATAAAAAAATGGCACCTCTGACCATCACTCCTGGTTATGGCGACAGTCAGGTTGGTATCCCACTGCTGTCCAGTAACCTTGAGACATGTTATCACGGTCCTCAGAGCTCAATTCGAAACAGGACTCATCAGTGAAGACATTTCTACTCCGATCAATGAGATTCTAGGCCCAATGTGTGTCTGGAGACACCCCTGGACAGCAGTGATATAGATATAAGTTTGTGCCCCATGTCGTTAATTCTAGCATTGCCTTCGTTGCCTCCCCATACATATATACTACAGATGTCTTAGGACCAAGGAAGTGAAAGTCAGTAGAGTATGAATGAGGTGGGTCATACTTGTCTGTTATCTTTCTCTCTATATATTCCATCATAGCACAAATATAGTCCCACTTGCACCTAGGATACTGAACTTTACCACCAATGTGTTGTGCAATTTCCACCTCTACTATCACATCAAAGTCACAGTCAGGCAATGGACCCACATTAACCTGTTTTGATCCATTTGTTGTCATGTTATAAATGTTAACGAAAAGCAGTGCTTTTGTGGGGATTGCCTGTAGCTCAGTCAGCTATGGTAGTTCTGGCTGCAACTGTGGCTTTAAATAGTTGAACAACACCAGGTGCTCTAATTCAGGAAGACATCCTGCAGAGAATGACTGTTACTGTTGCTTTTGCTGCTGTTGCTGTTTTTCAGGCAGGAACATCTGTGTGTCCTCATTTTTAACAATAATAAAACCTAAGTACAGCGAAACATTCACACTCAGTAACAACTGGAGATGGGTGCACAGTATATTTAATGATAGTCTTCCTCTTCCCAGCTGATCACTGCTGCTGCTGGCGATGCTACCTACTGGATGAAGTAGGGACAGCAAACGATAGTGCACACAATTGAATTGCAAAAATTAAAATTGCTCGAAGGGTCAGGGATTGAGCTTGTATGGCATTGGTGCCAAGGGGCCCATTGGCATCTTTGCAAATGTGTAACACCTTCGGCCACAAGAGAGAGGGGGAGGGGGATACGAGAGGGAATGTGGAATACTGATGTTGATGTCATAAGTACAATTACTGGGTGCTGACATTGGTGTCCCCAGGAATGCTGACCTCACAAATTTGACTCAGAACTCACACTGTCCTCCTACTGCTGATGATTACTAGACATCTCCACTTCTACGTTTTCCTCCCTTGGACATGAGACAAAACACATTTCCGAACATGTGAAGTGAGTCTGACTGGCTCAGTGTTTCGCTGGAAGACAGCACCTCAAACTTGTTGGGTAGGTGGATGGATGTAGCAACCTGAGTTCTCCCTGATTCCTGTATCCCCTGTACAGGGCACCTAGGGCACCTAGACCTACTACTGCCACGCCACTCACAGTCAAGTGGACGAGTAATAATAGATCCTGTACTTCCTGCAAAAAAGGCAATATCCACAGGAAATGATAGTACTTGATGTTCCTTTGGTACAGTGTCACTGGTACATGTCTCTCAGTAGCTCTTTCTGCACACTCATTCGCAGCACCTTCCAACTGCTTGACAGTAGTCAGCGCGATTCCCATCAGTTTATGAACAATAACTGATTCAACCTGTGTGTGCCCACAGCATATTCAGTGGGTCTGCATTGTGCCTGGTGCAGCGCATCATACAACAATAAACAAATAACTTTAAACTAAGCTGGCTGATTATCTTTCAGTTTATGGGTCTGATATGCTGTAGGCATTACCAACAGCCTTTTAGAGTTGAAGCGACTTACAGCGAAAACGATAGATCTGTTCAAACAACAGAAAGATGTGGCACAAATTTTACTATTTCTCTTAAATGTTTTCAGGTTATTCAACAATGACGTTAATTTACGACGAATGCCGAGCAAATACACTCCTGTTGTAGGCCACTGCCCTCTACCATGGCAACGATGCATGTCTGGGCATATGTTCATAGGATCTTTTTCCCTCCATTTGCAGTCAAGCATCCGTTCATGCGGTTTGTCGGTTTTATTAGTGTTCACTCTGCATATATATTTCTGTTAGAGAGCGATGGTTCCTTGACGTTTGTTTCACTATGGATGTATTAATATCGACCGAACTCCTATGGGAACAATAATTTGCGAGTAATGGACGAGGGCCACTGCATCACAGCATGCGATAAATTGGAAATGTGAGTTGGTCAGGGGCAGTGTACGGACGCCGAAGCCCATGAGGAGTAGTAAATCCAGATTCGAGTCAAAAAATTCCAACTTTTGCCATCACCACAGTGCCCTGTGCAGCTGGAAGTTACAGATTCCCACCCATCCCTTCCTTCTCTTTACCCACTCTGTATTTCGTATTAAGGAAGATTCCAGAAAAAGTAAGTTTGCAAGAGGCCAAAAACATCGTAATTACCGAAATTTTTCAAAAATGTATGTTTATTCATTAAAATTCGGTGCGGACGAGTCTTTGAACGTCGATACTAATGCGAAGATTGTATAAAGTTCAAATACTGATTATAACTGATGCTAAACCGCGTTTTTGCAAAGCGTTGCAGGAGAATACGCAATATGTCACTACACAAGCTCGTGGTTTGATACAACCAACAAAAAAGACATGTGTAAGTTTTATGTTAAATTTTTGGACTTACATTCTCGAGGCGTTTTTATCTGAAACACGTGATTTTACTCGGCACACAAAGAAAACATCGTTGGTCGCCTTATATGCATTAATACAGTATAAGACGGGAGGACTGCATGGATTTTCCACATACTGATTATTGCCAACTTTTACAACTGCGTGCCAAAGATGACCAGCAGCATCAGTATATCTAACAAAAATAACTTATAACAAGGAGTACAAGAACACAAGACTTCAGTTTGAAGTGGCTAACAAGATTAAGGAAAGGATGGAATGGTTCATTTCACTCATTTAGAAAATACTGCTAGACGTTTCAGTTGAAAATATGCGTGGTTTTTTACAAACTACATCTATTTGGTGCATTTATAAATAATGGAATAATTCTTATTTATATATCAGTTACAGATATTAAGAAATTTTTTAACTTTACATATTATTTCTATCTTGTCCCAAAACAGGGGATAAAATACAAAGCATGTAAGGTCAAAATGGAAATAATGAAAAATGATAGATTTTTATCAATTACTGAAGATTAACAAGCTTTTTACCTTTAATGTTAATGACGAATATCAGAAATAAACTCTTCTTTCTTGTGAAGTGTGTACAATGAGCATTAGGCCACTTTCTACAAAAATTAACATCTATTTTCTTTCATTTGCATTATTTACAAATAAATCAGCACAGGTAAGACACTGAACATATCCTTCGGGAACAAGATTATCTACACCTGATTTTGGTAATAGGGGTTGTAGATTTTCTAATATATCTGTTTCACAATGTTTCTTATGGTGCCCAGATGAACCATATTTCTTCAGAGCAAAGGCTTACAACCAGAGGTTAAGTATTTCATTGTGCTAGTAATAGTCACTTTGGGATTGATCTGTGTTTATCTACCTTTGTTTTTTAATTTGAGAACATCTTATAGTTTCTGATTTCTGTAAAATATGATGACGTTTGCTTTCAGTATGTCTATGCCTATTAAGTTTTGGAAGATGCAAGACTTCCTCTGGAGAGACAGTGAAAACAACAGATTGCGCTCTTGAAAAAAGGACTAAAACAAGTTCAGCAAGAGAAGACTCAAAAATGACTATAACAATTGTGTTTGTAGTTGGACTGTCTGAAGCATTCTCAAGCGACTCCCCAGCAGAAGTTTCACTCTGCAGGGACCTTAAGTGCTAGCAGATATGCAGTAAATAATGGTCTCACATAGACTGATAGATCGAGAAACGAATGGACTATCTGCATCTGTGGAGCTCACAAATGCAGCAGGCCTAACAGATGAGTTTGGTACCAGAAAATGATTGAAAGCAACGTAATGAACTTAGGAAGAAGCAAAGCCATCACCCGAGAAAATATCCCTATTAAAGGGCGTTTTGCCACATTTTTTAAATTTAGATACTGTAGAACGTAGTGCTAAACTGTTCTCCAAAAGCTTCCTTAAACGAACTATGGACATCGTACAGTGGCTCAGAAAGGAGTTCAGTTTGCAACAAAAAATTTTTTTGATGTACCTACGTTCTGCATTATAATTTAAAAAACCTACCTGTTACCAAATGTTCGTCTAAAATTATGAGCCATATGTTTGTGACTATTAGAGCGCCATCTATCACAAAGCGAAAAAAGTGGTCCAAGTAAAACATTCATATTTCTTTATGTACTACACGAATATGTAATAAAAAATGGAGGTTCCTATTTTTAAAGAAACGCAGTTGATATCCGTTTGACCTATGGCAGCGCCATCTAGCGAGCCAACCATAGCGCCATCTGGTTCCCTCCTTCAAGTTAGAAAAGTTTCCTTCTTTGTAGCTTTTTCGTTTGACGCTTATTTCGTGAGATATTTGGCCTGGTCACGATCAATGGACCACCCTGTATATCCTCTAACTCAGTCGTTCCACATCACTTCGATAAAAGAATCGTTAAAATGATCTATGGAACATGTTAGTAAGTAACTAAGTAACTTAATTCGACGATCAAGATAATTCTTCTGAAAAGCATCTACTGCCTTTTCAAAATTGTCTTTAAATGTCTTGGAAATAGTTGTGTCAAGTGATTGTGACCTATGTGTCATACGAGGAGAAGCATATGTATGTTTTGCTTACCCCATTTTCAAGGGCTAGCTGAAGATATTCCAGATTTAAATTGGTTGCATAAATTTCAAGGAGACGTATGTTGAAGAGAAGGACGTACAGTTTTTATAAAGAATACCAGGCGTTCATCAAAAATGTTTGCACTGATCCATCCAGAATCTGTGCACCAGGCGGCTCTGCCAGCAGACCCACCATTTAGTATTCTCTCTCAGGCCAGTTTTTTTCTTTCCAAATATAAATCAATGTAAGAACATATATGCTGCACTGCAATGAGCAATAACCAAAGCTACTTTCTCCTTTTCAGTCGAGCTGACGACACCAACTTGTCTTTTTCTATCAGATATAACCTTTCGCAGTCAATTTGATGAGGTCTTAACAGTTATTTCATCCTTAAAGGGGACGCTGGACAAACCCATGCCAGTTGCAGACTGTACACAAGTTACCGAGTTACCGAAAAATTTGTTGACTGTATCTTTATTGAATCCAGCATAATGACTTACGCTTATAGATTTTGGGCTCCTAAACGTAATTTTGGGATGCCTTTTGATAAATTTCTCGAGTCAGTGTGGAACCTAGGGTGTTGCCTAACTCGGGGATCTTAGCGGAACCCCCCCCCCCCCACCTTCCCGCCTCACTGATCACGCCACAGGAGGCAGTGAAAAAGGGAGGATGAAAAAGCAGAAAAGCTTTTATGCTTCAGAATGGTGTTTCAATCTCCAGCCTGTATACTGGAGCAAAAATTGCTATGGTATAGCCGGCCGTTGTGGCAGAGCGGTTCTAGGCGCTTCAGTACGGAACCGCGCTGCTGCTATGGTCGCAGGTTCGAATCCTGCCTCAGGCATGGATGTGTGTGATGTCCTTAGGTTAGTTAGGTTTAAGTAGTTCTAAGTCTAGGGGACTGAAGACCTCGCATGTTAAGTCCCATAGTGATCAGAGCCATTTGAGCCAGCTACAGTATACTTCAAATGGGCCAGACCGAATTTAATGAGGTAGCAGCCCCATGATGTTATTAAAGTAGGGTTGAAACGCCCAGGGGTTGGTAGAAGTGTCGAACATAGTCAAGAACGCTGTCCTTTTGCTCATAGCACAGCGAACTGTCAGGCTGAGTTGGGGTTGATTTGGTGGAGGAGATCAAACACCGAGGTCATCGGTTTCATCGGATTAGGGATGGAAGTCGGTAGTGCCCTTTCAAAGGAACCATCCTGGCATTTGCCTGAACCGATTTAGCGAAATCACGGAAAGCCGAAATCAGGTTGGCCAGACGCGGGGTTGAACCGTCGTCCTCCCAAATGCGAGTCCAGTGTGCTAACCACTGCGCCACCTCGCTCGGTACCGAACTGTCGTTTTCGACAGCGAAATGTGTTGCAATCATCGAACCAAGCAAAGGGGTTGTCACATTGACGCCCTTTATGCCACCCCCTGAGGCCTTTCATGTTGATTCCTATCGGCGGTGTGTCCGAAATGTTTTCCTCGGCCACTCATAAGAAAATTGCGTGATTTCAACGCTGGATGTCGTAGCTCTGACCTCCATCACAGAGGTGTCAAAAGAAGGGGCGAAATATTGGTAATATGAGCTGTGACGACCATCCCATTGTGTGACACGTCCATTTTGGCGTCGAGCAGAAGTGTGGTACTATTTGGTGCCAATATGACATCATTAACCCACCGTACATGTCACATGAACTTCAGAGACCTGGCCTTTTTTTCACCTGTGCCGACACCTTGCTGTTTGAAGCGTCGTCGAGCCCATGAATGACGTCGCAGGGCGCCACTCTTTTGCATAATTGGAGAGGAAGGTTAGAGGCATCTCTGAGCCAAATTTAAAACTTATGCATTGGAATGGAAGACAATTACGGTGTTTCGAGAAAATGATCCTTTAATTTTGACGCGCAGTGTAACACTATGCATTTAAACAGTCACTCTCAGAACCAGCACAATTAACAGTAGTACCATTAGAATGATTGTTTTACATCTGCATATATATCTATACTCTACACACCACCATGAAGTGCATGGCAAAGGATACAACCCATTGTACCAATTAGTTAGGGTTCCTTCCTGTTCCAGTCACGTATGAAGTGCGGGAAGAATGATTGTTTGAATATCTATGTGAGGGCGGTAATTATTGTAATCTTGTTCTCACGATCCTTATTTGAGCGGTATATAGGAGATCATAGTATATTCCTAGAGTCACTATTTAAAGCTGGTTCTTGAAACTTTCATAATAGACTTTCTCAGCATAGTTTAAGTCTCTCTTCCAGTTCCGTTCGTTCAGTATCTCTGTGGCTCTCTCTGATGGATTAAACAAACCTATGACCATTCGTGCTGCTCTTCTCTGTATACGTTCAATATCCCCTGTTAGTCCTATTTGGTATGGATCCCACACACTTCAGCAGTATTCTAGAACTGGTCTCATGAATGATTTGTAAGCAATCTCCTTTGTAGACTAACTCCACTTCCACAGTATTGTAACAATAAACAGAAGACTACCACCTATTTTACCCATGACTCAACCTATGTCATCATTCCATTTCATATTCCTGCAAAGTGTTACACCTAGGTATTCATGTGAGTTGGCTGATCCCAGCAGTGACTCATTGATATTATAGTTGTAGCATACTATGTTTTTTCGTTTTGTGAGGTGCATAATTTTACATTTCTGAACATTTAAAGTAAGTTGCCAATCTTTGCACCACTTTCATATCTCATCGAGATTTGACTGAATATTTATGCTGTTTCTTTCAGATTGTACTTCATTTTAGATAACTGCAACATCTGCAAAAAGCCTGATTTTACTATAAACATTGTCTGCAAGGTTATTGATATACAGCATGAACAACAAGGGTCCCAATACACTTCCCTAGGCTACATCCACAGTTACTTCTACATCTGACGATAACTCTCCGTCCGAGGTAACATGCTGTGTCCTTCCGACCAAAAAGTCCTCAATCCAGGCACAAATTTCACTTGATACCCCATATGATGGAACTTTTGACAATAAGCATAGGTGTGATACTGAGTCAAATGCTTTCAGAAATCAAGAAATACATCATCTAGCTGACTGCCGAGATCCAAAGCTTTCAGTTTGTAATGCGAGAAAAGTGCGAGTTGTGTTTCACATGATCCATGTTTTCGTAATCCGTTCGGAAACTGTTCAAGATACCTCATTATGTTTGAGCTCAAAACATGTTCTAAAATTTTGCAACAAATCAGTGTCCAAGATATTGGATGGTAGTTTTCTGGATCAGTTATACCACCCTTCTTGTAGATGTGTGTCACGTGTGTTTTCTTCCAACTGCTGAGCATGGCTTTTTGTTCAAGGGATCTATGGATATAGTTGGAAGAGGGGAAAATTCAGTAGCAAATTCAATACAGAATCTCATGTGGATTCCACCAAACCCTAGAGCTTTGTTCAGTTTTAACTATTTCAGCTGTTTCTCAACACCACTGACACTAATACTGATTTCACTCATTTTCAGTGATGTGAGGATTACGTTGGGGCCATTCTTCTGGGTTATCCTTTGTAGAGGAACAATTGAAAACTGAGTTAAGCTTTTCAACTTTTGCTTTGCTACTCTCAATTTCAGTTCCTGTCTCGTTCACTAGGGACTGGACACTAACTTTGGTGCCACTAACAGCCATTACATATGACCAACATTTCTTTGGGTTCTGTGAAAGATCATTTGACAATATTCTGCTATGGTAGTCATTGAAGGCACCAGGCATTACTATTTTGACAGCCAAACGCGTTTCATTCGGCATATCTCTATCTGTAGCCCTTGGCTCTGTATTACATCTATTACACAGTAACCTCGTTTCTTTAGGAGCTTCTTTACAGAGCCTGTATACCATGGACGTTCCCTCCCATTATGGACTGTTCTAGTGGATACATATCTATCCAGAGTGTGGGTCAACTATCCTTTTAAACTTGAGCCAGAGTTCTTCTGCATGCTCATGCCCCGTGCTGAAAGTTTCAAGTTTCTCATTGAGATACGACACTATTGAGTTTGTATCTAGTTTATTGAACATATATATTTTTCTCCTTGGTTTAGTTGTCCTTTATACTTTGATAATCATTGTTGCCACAATGATGTCATGGTCACTGATACCAATTTCGTTGTGGACATCCTCAAAGAGGTCAGGTCTGTTTGTTGTCATTAGATGCAAAATATTGCCATCATGAATGCGGTTTCTAACTATCTCTTCTAGGTAGTTTTCGGAGAAGGCATTTAGTACTGTTTTACAGGATGTCTTACTACATACACCTCTAAGAAAACTCTAATTTTTCCAATTATTTGTTGCGTAATTAAAGTCTCCACCAATGAGTACAGTGTGATTTGGGAACTAATGTACGAGTGAACTGTGGTTCTCTCTAAAGTTTTAAGTTACAACAGGAGACGAGTCTGTTGGGTCATAGAAGGATTCAGTTATATGCTTACCCCTGATACTGAGTCTTGTTCAAAAAACCTACATGAAGCTTCAATTCCTACCTAGATGGATATGAGTTTCTTGTCTACTGTGACAAATACACTACCTCCATTTGCCATCTGCCCATCCTTTCCATAAACACTTCCATTTTCTCCGAAAATCTCACTAGTATCAATTTCAGATGTCAACCCGTTTTCTGTAGCCGGTATTATGTGAGCTTCACTATTTTTTATAAGCACTTTAAACTCTATCACTTTACTGCAAGTGCTTTGACAGTTTAGCATTAGGCTTTTAATACTCTCACGTGTAGGAGGCATTTCTTTCGATGGTACACTGATAGTTCTGGGTTTCCTACAGCTATCGTTATCTATATTCGATGGAGACTGCTCCAATGCGAAAAACCCTTCTGTGCACTCCACACACAGGCAGCTATCTGGGTAGCAGCCTCTGATGTGTAGTGCACACTTGACACATTTAGGGGGACCCTACAGCTCTCAACCCTATGGTGCAAATCCAGGAAGTCACAGCCTAGCTTGTCTTGGAACTTTCAAAGCCTCTGGTTCAGTCCTTCCACTCAACTCAAAACCAAAGAACCACAGTCAGTTCTGGAGAGAACACTGCAAATTGCGAGCTTCATAGAAATTCTATGCACAAGGCTGGTTTTCTCAAACTTCTCTTCCAGTCGCTGGAATGACCAAAGGATGGCCTCAGAGCCCAGACGACAGATATCATTTGTTCCGACAGGTGCCACAATCTGCAGTTGGTTCCATCCTCTTTCCCTCAATGGCTGCTGGAAGAGCCTCTTTGACATGTTGAATGAGGCTCCCAGGCATACACACTGATTGCACCCGGTGCTCTTTCCTGTTCCTTGCTGCCATTTACCTGTGGGGTACCATCATTCGCCATATGTTTCAACTGCTGACCACCACCCTTTTGCGTTTGCCTCCTCTTGACACAGAACTAAACAGGTTTTCTCCAGCAAGTGAAGTGAGTCCCACTTGCTCAGTTTCAGTTTCAGTGAGAGACAGCACCTTAGACTTGTAGGTTAGAGGGATCAGCACATCGCCCTGAGTTCTCCCTCGTCCCTCTGCACCCCGTACAGGTACACCTAGGACTACCACTGACACCCCACCCTCAGTCAAGTAGACGAGTAATGGCTGATCCTACACTCTGTACAGAGGAGATAGGAGAGGATAGTACTCGAAGTACCTCTAATATCAGTATCACAGGTACACGACACTCGGCAGCTGTTCCAGCATACCGATTCGCAGCAGCTCCCAATCGTTCGACAGTAGTCAGGGCGATTTCCAGCTTCTTACAAACATCAGCCAATTCATCCCGTTTTCGAGAACAGCATTCAGGGTGGGGCTGCATTTTGGCTGATGCAAGGTATTACAAGGCAGTGAAAAAAATAACTTTAAATTAAGCCCACTGATAATCTTTTAATCTGTTGAGCTACAAAGTTGCTAATTGCCTGTAAGAATTGAAGTAATCGCACAAAATGAGATTTTTATGAAAGTAACACAGAAAACTGTGATAAAAGTTACTAGTTTCGTAAATCATTTTGAGGTTAATTATGCAAACTCGAATACAGAGTTATTTACGATAGATGCAGATAATATATAGGGCTGTTCTTTTTCAAGGAAGAACTAGAAGTAACTCAGTATGTTAGTTAGAATATCTGCTGCAGTAACCAGTCACAAACGCCGATTTACCACATACTGCTATTGGCTTATGCAAAAGACAATGGTAGCTGCCGAAAATTCTCAAAAACGTGCGTTTCTTTGCGTTGATGTACAATGAAATTCATGGGTGATGTATTCTTGGCAAAACTGCAAACCACAACCGCTGATCTGCTACGAAATAAATTACGCATCCAACTTACCAAAATTCTTAAAATGACCTGTTTCTCACATAATTGCGAATGTAGCTAGAGTACGATTGTTTTGAACTAGAATAGGCCTACCGTTCTCAAAAATTTTAAAAGAGCACAATTAAGTTTAAGCCTGTAATTGACGATAACAGTACGAATTTATTACGGCACTCACGAATGTCCGAAATTTCACAATATATCACAATCCAAACGGGTACTGATACAAGGAAGGAAAGATTATGCAGAAGCATGAGCTGGCGTATTGCACGGCCTTTTTACTTAGCTGATTCCATGCTCATTTCTACACTAGCGTTCCGAAGAAGAACACCGTAGCACGAGTTTATGTAGGTGAAAATCGCTAAAATGTGCAGCACTAACAAAACATGTCAATTTGCTGTCACCATTACTTTTGATGTACCAAAGATTCCTAGGATATTCAAGTAATAACAATAACAACGCAGGGAACTGTGAACTGCTAACAGATTACTTTGAAAAACAGCTCACCTGCCAAGAACCAAGGGAAAGGTTAAACTTCCTACAGTCTAAAATCCAAAATGTTAGTTCTTTATCTCTAGTTTCGAAGAAATACAAAAAAAATCATCAAAATCCCAAAAGGTCACAAAGCGTTTGGGGAAAACGCGTATTGTGGACAACAGCAGGTCAAAACCTAAAAAGGGTATAACACAACATAATTTTAGAGATTTATGACACAGAAGAAATACTGGAAGAATGAAAATGAGGACTAATTCATCTCATCCACAAAACTGGAGATAAAACAGAGGCCAATGAAATTAAGTGAAATGTCGCCAGTGATTACAGGACATTCTAACTCCTTCCAGTAACATGATTCCTGGTGCAGTATTGACAAGGCTGAAAAAATAAATCGATAAACACTCAGGACAATACCAAGGAAGTTTCCAAAAAGGGAGGCTATGTATGGAACACGTCTTCAAAATATATTTAACAATAGGGCACTATATGACGACGATACAAATCTACAGATCAGTTCTATTCTCTACACTAAAAGAATTTGGAGTAAATAATAGAATTGTTTGATGAAACAATGTCTGAAAAACACTAAATCAAAAGTTCAATTCCAATGCGAAATTTATGAACCGTTTGATATCAGATTAGGAGTCCGAAAGAGGATGACTGTCGCCTATACTCTTTAACTGCGTTTTAGAATACATAATTACTGAATGGGAAAGTGCACCACAAAAAGCTGAAATAACTCAACAGATAAAACTAGGAATGAAACCGATGTGGCCATGCGGTTCTAGGCGCTTCAGTCGGGAACCGCGTTACCGCTACGGTCGCAGGTTCGAATCCTGCCTCGGGCATGGATGTGCGTGATGTCCTTAGGTTAGTTAGGTTTAAGTAGTTCTAAGTTCTAGGAGACTGATGACCTCAGATGTTAAGTCCCATAGTGCTCAGAGCCATTTGAACCATTTTTTTAGGAATGAAACGCAAATAAATAAAAAATGAGCTGTCTCGCATTTGCGCTTGATCTTGCAGGTTTTGGCAAAGATACACAATCAGGTATCACCTAAATAATAGCCCTCAGAAGAATATAGGCTAGAACAAACCTACAAATGCCGACATCCAAAACAGATTACATTACAAATATGATACTGCTCCAAAATCGTTGAAAAAGGATTTCTGGAAAATTAATGAAGCTCATAAATCTAAATATTTCTGAGGAATCATTCAGACAAGTGAACTGGCCTAAGAAGCAAACAATGGCAGGGCCCAGAAGACAGCGATGTCGTATCAAATGTCCAAGAACATCTGCAATAAAAAATGTTCATTAATGCGAAATTAGACACTTTGTAACAGCTATAAACCTGCAAGCGCTCTACGCAATAAAGAACACTGCCACACTTAAAAGTAGGAGATATACGAGAAAAAACTGAGGAAGAAGGGAGAAGAATCCTTTGAAAAACTCTAGGATCCAAAATAAACGAAAATGGAGACTACAGATCAAGAAACAACAAAGGACGATGTCAAAAAAATTCACAAACTCTCATAAACAATCTGGAGAAGGCGGGTCAGTTTATTTGGACATGGAGGAAAATAGATTAACCAAAAAAATCTTCAAAAATATCAGTAAAAAAAAAGAACAGAAATCAGAAAACCAGTAGATCAAAGATACCCAGAAAGACAAGAAGACAAACATAAGTAAAGGACATTCAAAACAGAGAAAAATTCAGAATAAAAATAAAAAAAATTTAAGGATTTCCAAGAAAAAGAGAAGAGGTGTGGTGCAATTTTCACCCAGGAACAAAACCAGCAGCAGATGATAGTACTGATATCATGCATTGGGCGCTCAACAGCGGGGTCACCAGAGTCCTTGTAAGATTACTAGAGACGAATGTGGTTAATTTATGAAAAATTATGTACCAAACGGCAAATATGAAATATCATTCTCAGCCAACATGCTACGCTCTCTCTCACTCGCACTCATTCTTCCACACAAGAGAACAAAATACGCATGCCTCAGTTCACTTCATTGTTAAAATTCACAGACTACTGGTACACAGCAACTAAAATTATGTAACAGGGAACCGTGATTGATTTAAAAAAAAAAACATTTACGAACTGACATGACATGCAACAAGGATCAGTAATCGCATAGGAACCAGGGGTCGCAAACGCCACGAGTGTGTGCTACGTTCACATGTGGGCTATCATTGTTGGAGACAGTATGTCGGGCCGTACATTCTCCTGGACCGACTTCATGGTCGCACGTACATAGAGAAGCTCAGGCAATCGCAGACAAGGCTGATTCAGTGCTCAAAGCAACAATGTGCAAGACAACACTTTGTAACACCAACGTACCTATTGTGTCTCCACCAAAACATCAATGCAAGAAAACAGCTACATAAAATTCCAAAAACATATTGTTCAGACTGTGTTTTTCCTAAACACAGTGAAGTGCAAACACACAGTGTTATTAATATGCACCAAATGTGCTTTCACTGCTCGGCAAGGTTGTTTGCGGGCGAGTTCAGTGACAATTCAGCTACAAAGTGTTAGCTTAGAGTTTGTGAAGAGCTTCAAAACCTCATAGAGCAGAATGATTATTATACCAAGAACTACCTAGAAGACAATTTAACAATACTCTTAAATTTGCTTCAGTTCAGTTTAACTCACTTGAGATTCCTGTCAGTGGCCCATTTTTTTCTTTTTTATTTAATACATAGGAAGATGTATAGTATTGTAGGAATCTCCTGCAGGAGTTGCACCAAATTAAACTGCCCTCTTCATTACAGATTTCGATTCTGCATTACAATATATAAAAATCAAACCAATCTACATCTACATGGATACTCTGTAAATCACATTTAAGTGCCTGGCAGAGGGTTCATCGAGCCACCGTCACAATGATTCTCTATTATTTCAAGTTCGCACAGCCTGCGGAAAAAACGAACACCTATATCTTTTCGCGCGAGCTCTGATTTTCGTTGTTTTATTATGGTGATCGTTTCTCCGATATAGGTCGGCGCCAACAAAATATTTTCGCATTCAGAGGAGGAAGCTGGTGATTGGAATTTTGTGAGAAAATTCCGCCGCAACAAAAACGTCTTTGCTTTAATGATGTCCAACCCAACCCTGTATCATTTCGGTGACATTCTCTTCTCTATTTCGCGATCATACAAAACGTGATGCTCTTCTTTCAACTCTCTCGATTTACTCCATCAATCCTATGTGGTAAGGATCCCACACTGCGCAGCAATATTCTAAAAGAGTACGGACAAGTGTAGTGTAGGCAGTCTTGTAGTAGATCTTTTACACTTCCTAAATGTCCTGCCAATAAAACTTACTCTTTGGTTAGCCTTCCCCACAACATTTTCTATGTGTTCCTTCCAATTTAAGTGATTTCCCTACATCACTTCAGGCAAATGCCGGGATGGTTCCTTTGAAAGGGCACGGCCAATTTCCTTCCCCATCCTTCCCTAACCCGAGCTTGTGCTCCGTCTCTAATGACCTCGTTGTCGATGGGACGTTAAACACTAATCTCCTCCTCCTCCTTCCAATTTAAGTTGTTAGTAATTGTAATTCCTAGGTATTTAGTTGAATTTACTGACTTTAGATTTGACTGATTTATCGTAACCGAAGTTTAATGGATTCCTTTTAGCACTCATTTGAATGACCTCACACTTTTCGTTATTTAGGGTCAACTACCAATTTTTGTACCATATAGATATCTTTTCTAAATCGTTTTGTAATTTGTTTTCACCTTCAGATGACTGTACCAATCCATAAACGACAGTGTCATCTGCAAACAACCTAAGACGCCTACTCAGATTGTCCCATAAATAGTTTATATAGATAAGGAACAGCAAAGGGCCTATAATACTACCTTGGGGAACGCCAGAAATCACTTCTGTTTTACTCGATGACTTTTCGTCAATAATCCACGAACTGTGACCTCTCCGACAGGAAATCTCGAATCCAGTCACATAACTGAGACGATATTGCATAAACACGCAATTTCGCTACAAGACGCTTGTGCGGCACAGTGCCAAAAGCCTTCTGGAAATCTAGAAATACGGAATCATTTTGAAAGCCCTTGTCAATAGTACACAAATCCCTTGTCAATAGCACCCAACACTTCGTGTGTGTAAAGAGCTAGTTGAGTTTCACAAGATTTCTAAATCGGTGTTGAATGGTTCAAATGGCTCTGAGCACTATGAGACATCTGAGGTCATCGGTTCCCTAGAATTTAGAACTACTTAAACCTAACTAACCTAAAGACATCACACACATCCATGCCCGGGACAGGATTCGAACCTGCGACTATAGCGGTCGCGTGGATCCAGACTGAAGGCCTAGAACCGCTCGGCCACTCCGGCCGGCATTGGTGTTCGACTGTGTGTCAGTAGATGGTTTTCTTCGAGGTAATTCATAATGTTCGAACACAATATATGTTCCAAAATCCTGCCGTACATCGACGTTAACGATATGGACCTGTAATTTAGTAGATCACTCCTACTACCTTACTTGAATATGGGTGTGACCTGTGCAAGTTTCTGGTGTTTGGGCATGGATCTTTCGTCGAACGAACGGTTGTATACGGTTGTTAAGTATGGAGCTATTGTACAGCATACTCTGAAAGGAACCTAAGTGGTATTCGGTCTGGACCGGAAGACTTGCTTTTATTTAAGTGATTTAAGCTCCTTCATTATTCTGGGGATATCTGCTCCTACGTTGCTCATATTGGCAGCTGGTCTCTATTCGAATTCTGGAATATTTACTTCGTCTTCTTTGTTTGAAGGAATTTCGGAAGGCTGTGTTCAGCAACTATGCTTTGGAAGCACTGTCGTTGATACTATTCCCATTGTTATCGCGCAGAGAAGGCATTGATTGTGTCTTCCCGCTAGCATACTTCACAGACGACCAGAATCTCTTTGAATTTTCTGACAGGTTTCGAGACAGTTTACAACTGTTTTGCCGACGGTTCCTGTATCGACTTCTTCCTGTGTTATGCCTTCACACTTTGAGAATGAAGCAATTTTTGTGTTTCCCCGAGACCCTCTGACCTAAAAAATCGCCCTGTCCAAGCCACACAGCACCTGTTACCAGTGTAGCCACCCCCTACATGTAGTGGACTCCTGAGCTATTCAGCGGAACCTGAAACCCAACTACGCTATGGCCCAAGTCGAAGAATCTGCAGCCTTCACAGTCGAAGAACCCTCTGAACCTCTGGTTCAGACCTTCCACTCGGCTCTGTACCAGAGGTCCGCAATCGGTCCTATTGACTATGCTGCCAATGATGAGATCTGCTTTCATCTCGCAAGCAAGACTAGCAGCCTTTACCACTTCTGTTAGGCTCTCGAAACCAGAGAGAATCTCCTCTGATCCAAAGTGACACACATCACTGGTACCGACGTCAGCCACCACCTGCAGTTGGTTGCACCCTGCGCTCTTCATGGCATGCAGAAGGACCTGTTCCATGTCTGGAATGACCCCATGCGGTACGCACAAGGAATGCACATGGCTTTCTTCACCTTCTTTCCAGCTATGTCCCTAAGGAGCCCAATAATGCGCCTAACATTGGAGCTCCCAACTACCAATAATCCTTTCCTCTGTGATAGCCTTGATCTTGCAGGTTGAGAGGTTTCCTCTGAAACAGGACAGGCGACTGCATCTGGCTGAGCCCCCATGGTATCCACAGACAACACCTGCAACCTGTTGGTCAGACTAATGGGGGAAGCCTTACATACAGCCCCTGGGAAGTCTTTTGCCGCCTGCCACGCCCCAAGGCTCGACTACAGGTGAGGGGTCAACCTCAGTGTGAGTAGTAACTGGGCTGGCTATCAATGAGGGCCGATCAGAGGACTCAGACATGCTGGATGTCCATTCGATCCCCACAGCTGCCCCACAACAGTGGCGCCCATCCACTGCAGCATCAAGTTGTGTAACCAAAGCCATCACAGCCTGGAGCTGAGAGAGAAGTGTCACCAACTCAGTTCACATCCTCACACAATGATCACAGACCATATCCTTACTAAAGAACATGGAAAACTACACTACTCAGACAAACTATCAACACATGCTGTGTAACTCTGCTGTAGACCCTGGCGAAAAGGCAACAACTGTCTCTAATAAATTAGGTTAATACGCAGAGATTCAAAAACCGAGCTACCAAAGCACTCAGGTATGACTAAATAATTCGCTTCTGATTTGGAACTTGTAATATGTCACAAGGTAAATTTACTTTCCGACACAAATGAAAACGCGAGAACTGTGTGTATTAGATATTAAATTAACACCCTGAAACTCAAGAAAGTAAACTATCAAAGCACACATATGAAATCATACAGTTCGCTCTTGGTCAGGAACTCGTAAAAGTCACAAAATCGAGTACTTCCCTGTTCCTGCTTCTGTCTCTGCCAGCTACTGCTGCTTGACTGATAAAGACAATATCTGCTATTTATATTCTTCGCAGATAACCATGTTATACAATCATATCGATTTTTTACAATGAGACTAATATTTGTTACTGCTATTCAAAATGTAATACGTCTTTTTAATAATTCCTTGCATTCACTTATTTCACCATTTATATTACCTATTGTGACTGTTCAGGATAGAGTGTGAATTACTCACACGTGTCAACTAGTCTTGATATAAAACATATTCTGTGAAAATGTGGTCTGTATATCAAAAGCACAGCATACTGATGCATCCTCTCACTGGAGGAGGAATCCATGTGCCTGAGGACAGAGGACAGTGCTCTTTCTGGAGGCACGCTATATTACTTCCTCCCACTGCTGCAGTCAGAAGAAGGAATACTTACATCACTGAAGCAACTTCTTGTTCCTCAACCTTAATGACCTCTCTTCCCACAGATGCATGGTCCTGTGCTTCAACAGTGATGTAACTGCATGTACATGGGCAGTACATCGTGAAACTGTATTTTCCAAGCAGGTATCCTTACCTGCTTCATCTGCTGCTACTTAAACTTGATTTCCCGCATGTCTTGGTATCCAGCAAAATGACACCTTCTTGCCCTGCCTCTAAATGTGGTGTAGAGGCTCATGGATCATCTCAGTATATTTGCTGCTGGATACATGTCAGGAATAACCTGAAGGGCACTTAGGGAATAGATGTAGATGAGGAATCTAGTAGAAAGATTACACCACATCTTCTCCAATTCCCTCAAGATGACATATACGAGGGGCGTTTGAAAAGTCTGTGCAAAAATAAAAACTACTTACGTGTTTGGGGTAAACAAAAAAATGGCTCTGAGCACTATGGGACTTAACATCTGTGGTCATCAGTCCCCTAGAACTTAGAATTAATTAAACCTAACTAACCTAAGGACATCACACACATCCATGCCCGAGGCAGGATTCGAACCTGCGACCGTAGCAGACGCGCGGTTCCGGACTGAGCGCCTAGAACCGCTAGACCACCGCGGCCGGCTGGGGTAAACCTATCTCATTCTTCGACACAGTCTCCTTTTAGACTTATACACTTCGTCCAACGCTGTTCTGATTTGTTGATCCCTTCCGAATAATAGGAATTGTCCAAGTCTGAAAAATAGCTATTAGTTGGGTGCAATCACCTCCTCATTTGAATAAAATCTTTGTCCCACGAGCCATCTCTTCAAATTGGGGAACAAACAGTAGTCTGAGGGAGCCAAGTCTGGAGAACAGAGGGGATGTGAAACGAGTTGGAATCCTATTTCCATTAATTTTGCGACCACAACTGCTGAGGTGTGTGCTGGTGCAGTGTTGTGATGGAAAAGGACTTTTTTGCGGTCCAATCGCCGGCGTTTTTCTTGCAGCTTGGTTTTCAAACGGTAGCGATTAATAATATGCACCTGTAATAGTTTTCCCTTTTCCAGATAGTCGATGAGGATTATCCCTTGCAAATCCCAAAAGACAGTCGCCATAACCTTTCCAGCCAAAGGAATGGTCTTCGCCATTTTTGGTGCAGATTCACCCTTGATATCCCATTATTTAGATTGTTGTTTGGTCTCAAGAGTATAGTAATATATCCATGTTTCATCCACAGTGACGAAACGACACTTAAAGTCCTGTGGATTCTTCCTGAACAGCTGCAAACAATCCTTGCAACACTTCACACGATTCCGTTTTTGGTCAAGCGTGACCAATCGCGGAACCCATCTTGCGGATAGCTTTCTCATGTCCAAATGTTTATGCAAAATATTATGTACCCGTTCATTCGAGATGCCCACAACACCAGCAATCTCACGCACCTTAACTCTTCTGCCATCCAACACCATATCATGGATTTTATCAATGATTTCTGGAGTCGTAACCTCCACAGGTCGTCCAGAAAGTTCAGCATCACTTGTGCCCATATGGCCACCCCGAAAATTTTGAAACCACTTATAAACCGTTCTAGTGCAAGGTACAGTCACCGTAATGTTTATCAAGCTTCTCTTTAGTCTCCTGAGGGGTTTCGCCTTTCATAAAATAATGTTTAATCACCACACGAAATTCTTTTTCGTCTATTTTTTGGCAATCACTCGACTTCCTTGATTCACACGAATGCCAAACACAAATAAATAGACCAATATGGCTGAAACTTGGTGTGCGTTCTTTTCAAAGATGCTACTAACTAAAAACGACCTCGACACGCACCGTTGGTGCCATTTCTCGGACTTTGCCGGGATTTTTCAAACGCCCTTCATAATTCAGCATCATAGACTGTGAATGTATTAGGTAACCAAACCTTGGCCGTGTGGAGTGGCCACGCGGTTTGAGGTTGCCATGTCACGGATTGTGCGGCCGCTCCCGCCGGAGGTTCGAGTCCTCCCTTGGGCATGGGTGTGTGTGTTGCTCTTAGCATAAGTTAGTTTAAGTAGTGTGTAAGTTTAGGGACTGATGACATCAGCAGTTTGGTCGCTTAGGAATTCACATACATTTGAACATTTCTGGAACCAAATCTTGAAAGCATTTTCCGGAAATAACACAGCAGACTCATCAGTGTAAACTACAACACAATCCTTGCAACACTTCACACGATTCCGTTTTTGGTCAAGTGTGAGCAATCGCAGAACCCATCTTGCGGATAGCTTTCTCATGTGAAATAAACGATTTAAAAAACACAGTTGTGGTGGGGCAAGGACAGCATCACCCCATAGTACTGGGACATGGACAGTATCACCCCATTCTGCATCGTTGCCAAATCTATTCAAGATGGTGGATCCAAGATGTCGGCCATAGATGTGGCGATGTCGCACTGACATCACGGTGGGAAATTCAAATTTTGGCGGGAAAATAGGTCAATTGGCCTACCTACACTAACCAACATCCACCCCCCTCCGGCCCCACCTGAAAACTGGAGGGAAAAGGACTCGGTCCATATTGGCCTGCCAGACAGGACAAATATAAGTCTTTATTTTGTATGCATTGTGGTATATTGTTTATTTAAACAAATTGAGTTTCCATTGATTGTGCCCTAGACAGTAACTCCATCCCGAGTGTTCACCTTGAGGTCCAGACACCAAATGAACTAGTTCAGAACACCATCACCAGAGGGTGCTGTTTGCTCTCTGCCATTCCCCCTCCCACCTCCCCTTCCCACCTCTGATATAAACCAAGATGGCGGCCCAGGGATTCAAATTTTTGGTGGGACATCTACATCTACATGATTACTCTGATACTCACAATAAATTGCCTGGCAGAGGGTACAATGAAACACTTTCGAGCTGTGTCCCTACCATTCCACTCTCGAACGGTGAGTGGGAAAAACGAACACTTAAATTTTTCTGTGCGAGCCCTGATTTCTCTTATTTTATCTTGATGATCATTTCTCCCTATGTAGGTGTGTGCCAACAGAATGTTTTCGCAATCAGAGGAGAAAACTGGTGACTGAAATTTCATGAGAAGATCCTGTTACAACGAAAGACGACTTTATTTTAATGATTGCCACTCCAATTCACATGTCATGTCTGTGGCCTTATCTCCCCTATTTCGCGATAGTACAAAACGAGCTGCCCTTGTTTGAACTTTTTTGATGCCATCTGTCAGTCCCACCTGATGCGGATCCCACGCCTCACAGCAGTACTCCAGAATAGGGCGGACAAGCGTGTTGTAAGCAGTCCCTTTAGTGCAACTGATGCACCTTCTAAGAGTTCTGCCAATGAATCGCAGTCTTTGGTTTGCTCTATCCACAACAGTATCTATGTGATCGTTCCAATTTAGGTTACTTGTAAATGTAATCCCTAAGTATCTGGTTGAATTTACAGCCTTAAGATTTGTGAGTTACCGTATAATCGAAATTTATCGGATTTCTTTTAGTATTCATGTGAATAACTTCACACTTTTCTTTATTCAGGGTCAATTACCACTTTTCGCACCATACAGACATCTTATCTAAATCACTTTGCAATTCGATTTGGTCATCTGATGACTTTACAAGACGGTAAATGACAGCATCATCTGCAAACAATATAATAGGGCTACTCAGATTGTCTCCTATATCATTAATAGATCAGAAAACATAGAGGACCTATAACACTTCCTTGGGGAACACCCGATATTGCTTCTGTTTTACTTGATGACTTTCTGTCTATTACTACGAACTGTGACCTTTTTGAAAGAAAATCACGAATCCAGCCGCGCAACTGATTCGGTATTGCATAGGCACGCGGTTTGGTTAGAAGACCCTTGTGAGGAATGGTGTCAAAAGCCTTCTGGAAATTTAAAAGTATGGAATCAATTTGACATCCCCTGTCGATATCACTCATTACTTCATGGGTGTAAAGAGCTAGTTGTGTTTCACAAGAATGATGTTCTCTGAATGCGTGCTGACTACGTGTCAATAAATCGTTTTCTTCAAGGTAATTCATAATGTTCGAACACAGTATATGTTCCTTAACCCTACTGCAAATCGACGTTAGTGGTATGGGCCTGTAATTCGGCGGTTTACTCCTATTTCCCTTTTTGGGTATTGGTGTAACTTTAGCAATTTTCCAGTTTTTAGGTATGGAACTTTCTGTGAGCGAGCGATTGTACATAATTCCTAAATATGGAGCTATTGCATCAGCATACTCTGAAAGGTACCTGACTGGTATACTGCCTGGACCGGAGGCCTTGCCTTTATTTAGTGATTTAAGCTGCTTTGCTACACCGAGAACACTTACTTCTATGTTTCTTATCTTGGCAGTAGTTCTGGATTGGAATTCAGGAATATTTATTTCGCCTTTTTTTGTGAAGGAGTTTCGGAAAACCATGTTTCATAACTCTGCTTTAGTGGCACTGTCATCAGTGACTTCACCGTTGTTATCGCACAGTGAAGGTATTTATTGCGTCTTGCCACTGGTGTGCTTTATGTATCCCCAGAATCTCTTTGGGGTTTCTGGCAGATTCCGAGACAGAGTTTCGTTGTGGAAATTATTAAAAACATCTCGCATCGAAGTACCCGCCATATTTCGAACTTCGCAAAACTTTGACAATCTTGGGGATTTTGCGTTCTTTTAAATTTGGCATGCTTTTTTCGTTGCTTCTGCAACAGCGATTTGATCCGCTTTATGTACCATGAGGGATCAATACCATCACTTGTTAATTTATGTGGTATATATCTCTCAACTACCGTCGATACTATCTCTTTGAAATCATTCCGCATCTTCTCTACGCTTGTGTGATCTGATCGGAAGCAGTGGAGACAGTCTCTTAAAAAGGAGTTAAGAGCACTTTTATCAGCTTTTTTTTTTTTTAATTGATGTACTTTGCGTTTCTTTCTGATGGTTGTAGGTGTTACCTTATTTAGCCTAGTAGCAACTGTCTTCTTGTCGCTAATCCCAGTATTCGTCATGATACTTCCTATTTGTCCAGGATTATTTGCTGCTAAGAGGTCTAGTATGCTTTCGCAACCATTTACGCTTCGAGTGGGCTCATGAACTAATTGTTCAAAATAGTTTTCTGAGAAAGCATTCAGTACAATTTCGGATGACGTTTTATGCCTGCCGCCGGCTTTAAACGTATAATTTTTCCAGCATATCGAGGGTAGATTGAAGTCACCACCGACTATAATTGTATGAGTGGGGTACCTTTTGAAATGAGACTCAAGTTTTCTTTGAACCGTTCAGCAACTATATCTTATGAGTCGGGGGTCTTTAAATGATCCAATTAATAGTTTAGTCCGATTGTTAACCCATCCTATTTCGCAAGCACTATCTACTTTAGTTTCACTACAAGGTAAACTACGTCTGACAATAATAAATACTCCACCACCAACTCTATTTAATCTATCTTTTCTGAACGCTGTTAGGTCGTTTGAAAAAATTTCGGCCGAACTTGTTTCCGGCTTTAGACAGCTTTCCATTCCTATAACTATTTGAGCTTCAGTGCTTTCAGTGGGAATATCAAATTTTGTGTGTTCCCCTTAGGTTCAGAGGCCAACTGTCCTCGTTCACAAAACCACCATCAAAGGGCGCTGTTGGCCTTGCCCCAATCTCCTCTCCCTTCCCCCCTTCCCATCTGGAAACTAGAGGGGGGGAAAGGACTCAGTCTGTGCTGGGCTGCTGGATAGGATGGACGTAAGTCTTTATTATTTTGTATGCAGTGAGGAATATTGTTTATGTAAACAGTTTGAATTGCCATTGATCGACAACTACACAGTAGCTCCATCCAGTTTCGTCACTAACTGCTAGATATGGAGTGGATATTTTCGTTATTTGTCTAGCACTGGAAAGTTGCTACAGCTAGTCTATCAACACCCCTCTATGGGAAGGACGAGTGATAGCGGTTATAGGATAGCAAGCTATCACTGAAGCACCTTTTCCCAAACTACAAGTGAGTACCTGCTGGAAATGGAGAGGATATTTTCACTACTTCTTTAGTCAAAAGCCCTATATGGGTGATACTGACAGCAAGCTATAACAGAAGTGCAGATGAGTACCCTTTTGCTGACCAACAATTGAATAGATGCTCCAGGGAGGAACATAAGGATAAGTAATAACAATATTAGAACAGTTGTGCCACTGTGTCTCTTTTTCTTTTCTTTATTATATTTCGATTCTCCCTCTGGGGGAAGAGGGGTGGAGGGTGGAGCGGGCTGGCAGACGCTTAATACGCCGCTCTGCAGCCTACAAATAAAATTAAAAAACATAATGAGGAGATATAACAATAAAAAGAGGTAATAAAATGGTGACTGTTTAAAACTGGTACATGGCGAAAAAGTTGTGAAGAAAACAAAAAAAACTAAGGGGTCAGTGATGCTGATTAAAACTTAGGAAACAGACAGGCACAATTAAAAAACATGGCGACAGTCTGGTTTCTGTTCGTAACACTTTAAAAAGGGGGTGCACAACACTGAAAACTCATGGAAAACACAGAACTATAGAGTATGAATGCATATGGGGAGGGGGGCGGGCACTGTGCCTCTTCTTTTTCTTTATTGGATTTCGATTCCCTCCCCCCCCCCCCCCCCAAGAGGAGGGGGGGTTTGGCAGCAGCACAACACGCCTCTCTGCAGCCTACAGAAAAGTTAAAAAACAGAATGAGGAGATATGAGAACAATAAATGCAGGCGATAAAACGGTGACTGTTAAAAACTGAAACATGGAGAAAAAGATGCGAAAAAATACAAAAACATGATCGGTGATGCTGTTTAAAACACATAGTAAATAGACAGGCACAATTAAAAAACACAGAGACAGTCTGGTTTCTGGTCACACGAGATAAAAACACAATGATCGACGGTACGGTGGCTGTTCACAACATTGACAGGGGATGCACAACACTGAACACTCACTTAAAAAAGAGCACTAGAGGGCGACACAGCGGCAGCTGAGGGGAGGAGAAGGACCCCGACCGATGAGGGGGAAAAGGGGGGAGGAGAGGAAAGGAAAAAGAGACAGCTGATGGAGGGAGGGGAAATAGAAAAGGGGCTGGGCGGACGCGAGAAGGAGTGGGAAAGGCAGTGGAGGGGAGAGCAAAAGGACTCGGGAAGAGAAGGGAGTCAGAGAGAGGGTAGGTGGGGAAAATACAGTATGGAAGGGGAGAGGAGGAGAGGGAGCACGGGAAAAGAACACAGGAAGGGAGGGGAGGTGAGGATCAGAGTTGATAGGAGGGACCGATGGAGGGAGAGAGGGCATCATCCTTTATCAAGTTTCCCCGAAGGGGGCAGGTTGCCAGCTGCTTAGTACGCCGCTCTTCAGCCTACAGAATTTTTAAAACATAAAAAGAAGATAATAAACAATAAAAGCAGACGATAAAAACGGTGACTTAAATCGTAAAATGGCGGAAAATTGTGGAAGTTAAAACACAAAACAAAGGGTTGGCGATGCTAAGAAAATACACAGGAAGCACACAGGTAAAATAGTAGACAGACAGTTAAAAACACAGCGACAGTCTGGTTTCTGTTTGCAAGAGATATAAAAAAATCACACCCAGGGACAGTATGATTTCTGTTTGCAACACTCACTGAAAACACTGCACTAAAAGGCTGGCACGAAAATGACACACCACAGCCAAGGGCAGATGGGGGATGGGGCTGGACAGATGATGGGGGAAAAAGGGGGGAGAGGAAAAATGAAGTGGGGGGGGGGGACTGTGCCTCATTTCTTTCTTTTTTTTCTTCTTTATTGTATTTCAGTTCCCCATCAGGGCAGGCTGGCAGCAGTATATGCACTGCTCTTCAGCCGAAAGACATAGATCATACAATAGAAGACATCAAAAATAACATGAAGGAGAAAATACGGTGTACAGAGATATAAAAAGGGGTGCAACATCGTGAAGACAATAGACAAAAATGGGGCGACTGCAAAACGGAGATAAAAACCATATAAAAGTAGCACACAAAAAAAACCACACACTGGGACAGTTAAAAAAATGGTACAAATGGCTCTGAGCACTATGGGACTCTACTTCTGAGGTCATTAGTCCCCTAGAACTTATAACTAGTTAAACATAACTAACCTAAGGACATCACACACATCCATTCCAGAGGCAGGATTCGAACCTGCGACCGTAGCGGTCTCGCGGTTCCAGACTGCAGCGCCTAGAACCGCACGGCCACTTTGGTCGGCGACAGTTAAAAGAACACAAGGCAAAGCATGACCAGAGCATAAAAGTATTAACAGATGGCATAGCACATAATAATCACTGGCAGTAACACTATGTACAAGTCCAGCACACATTTAAAATCACAGCTCTCGACACACAGGAGAACAGCACCGAACACAACACTGATGTAGCACACTGATGGTGATGAGCAAACAGAGGATCTGCCAGGGCCAGCCGGTGTGGCCGTGCGGTTAAAGGCGCTTCAGTCCGGAACCGCACGACTGCTATGGTCACAGGTTCGAATCCTGCCTCGGGCATGGATGTGTGTGATGTCCTTAGGTTAGTTAGGTTTAAGTAGTTCTAAGTTCTACAGGACTTATGACCACAGATGTTGAGTCCCATAGTGCTCAGAGCCATTTGAGCGATTTGATCTGCCAGGCTAATGGAGATGAGGAAGAAGGAAAGAAGGGTGGGAGGGGAGGAGAGGGGGGAGACAGGTGGGGGGCGCGCCAAAGAGGGCCGGGGAGGAAAGGACGTGGGAGGGAAAGAATTGAGGATGTAGTGCAGACTCGGGGGGGGGGGGGGGGGGGCGGGGGGAGGAGGAAAGTCTGTTCTGGGAGAAGGAGGAGAAAGGAAAAGGGGGCCCTGGGAGGGGAGGGGAACAAGGCAAAGTTCATCATACGGGAGGGGAAGGTGCTGGGAAATGCCCTGATGAAGGAGATGGAGGGCGTGGAGGTGGAGAGAGGGAGGGATACAGCGATAGAGGCGTGGCAATGGGCGGGGTGTGGAGAGGAAGGAGGAAACCAGGGGGTGGGGGGGATCAAGCCTGCAGCAGTGTAAAGGGTGCAGAGACGTTGGAGGAAAAGGAGGAGGTGGGGGAAGGGGATGAGGTCGTACAGGAGCTATGTGAAGGAAGGAAGGCAGATATGGAAGGCAAGGCGGAGTGCATGGCGTTCAAGGATTTGAAGGGCCTTGTAAAAGCAGGTGGGTGCAGAGATCCAGGCAATGCTGGCATAACAGAGGACAGTCGGATAAGGGATTTGTGGGTTTGGAGGATGGTGGAAGGATGTCCGGCCAGACAGGAGTTTCATGAGGCGGAGGCAGGAATGGGCTTTCTGCTGGGATGGTCAGGAGGTGAGGGGTCCATGTGAGGTGACAGTTGAGGGTGAGGCCAAGGTATCTCAGGGTGGGGGTGAGCTGGATGGGACGACCAAAAAGGGAGAGAGAGACATCATGGAGATGGAAGGAGTAGGTGGTGTGGCCTATGATGACTGCCTGGGTTTTGGAAGGGTTGAGGCAAAGGAACCACTGGTTGCACCAAGTGGTGAACTGGTCAAGGTGGGTTTGGAGGGTGCATTGGGACTGTTGAAGGGTAGGATATAGAGCCAGGAACGTGGTGTTATCAGCATATTGGAGAAGGTGAACAGGTAGGGGTGGCTTGGGCATATCAGCCATATACAAGAGATAAAGGAGAGGGGAGAGGACAGAGCCCTGGGGGCTGCCAGCACTGTGATAAAAGATATGGGAGTTGGTGTTGTGGAGGGTGACATAGGAAGGATGGCGCGAGAGGAAGGAAGCGACCAGATGGACAAAACTGATAGGCAGGACGTAGGTTTCAAGTTTAAAGAGGAGACTGGGATGCCATCCACGGTCATAGACATTTTGGAGGTCGAGGAAAATAAAAATGGCGGAGCAATTGGAGGTAAGCTGGAGGGAGATAAGGTGAATGAGATTATGGAGTTGGTCTTCAGCAGAGAAAGAGGGTCGGAAGCTACATTGGATAAGGGGGAGAAGGTGGTGTTGATTAAGGTGCTGATGGATGTGACGGGAGAGAATGGATTCGAAGACCTTACTAAAGATGGGGGTGAGGCAGATTGGATAATTGGAAGAGGCGACTGAAGGGGTTTGTTGGGTTTGAGGAATAAGAGGACGCAGGAAGTCTTCCACAGGTCAGGGTAGAAGCTGGTAGAGAGGATGACGTTATAGAGAAGGGCAAGGACAGTCAGGAAGAAGAAGGGGCTTTCTCTAAGATGGCAGAAGGTGACACAGACGTGGGCAGGGGCTATGTTGCGTTTGGACCAGAGGATAAGTGTAATGTCTTGTGCTGTGATTGGAGTGCTGATGTCGAAGGGGGGACAACTGCCCCAAGTACTGGAGCCTAGGAGCAAGTGGAGGTATCAGCGCATTCCATGACAGTAGGGAAAAGGGAATAATCGAAATGGGGATCATCTGGGATGGAGAAGACCTTGGAAAGGCGGGAGAAAAAGTGGTTGGCCTTACTGAGGTTGTCAGGAAGGGGGCGGTCGTAATGAGAAGGGGGTAGTGGGGATGACAATGGGAACCAGTAAGGTGATAGAAGGTGGACCAGTACTTGGACGAGTTGATAGGGAGGGTGGCGTTGAGTCATGTGCAGGTCTGGGGCCAGTCCCGGCGTTTCTTTGTAGTAATAAGGTTCCATAAGTGTCGCTGTATTTGCCAGTGGCGTTGGCGTGTATCCTTGTCATGAGTGGGCGGGAAGGAGCAATAGAGGAGGTGGGATTAGCGGAGGAGGAGGACAGCCTGCAGAGGGGGAGTGGGACAGTGGACTGCCAGGAACATGGGCCTCCATGGCGTCAGTAATTACCTTCTGAAGGAAGGACGAGGCATGTGTGATGCCATCAGGATGGTGATAGGTAATAGGGTGGCTTTCGACCTGGGTGGCGATGGATTCCCAGTAGGCCTCCCAACTGGTATCATGGTAGTAATGGACAACCTTGGTATGGGGTGCAGGATGGGGAACCAGAGAGGGGTGGTGAGCAGACGTAGCAGTGAGAAGGACGGGGAGGTGGTCAGTACCTGTTGGGACAAGGATGTCGAAGGCAACACGCCCAAGGAGGTTGGCAGAGACAATGACAACATCAGGGGTGGTGTCGCTTTTGGGTTGGGTGTGCTGGGGAAGGGGAACAAGGTCTCCTTAGATCGTGGAGAGGAACTGATGACACTGCCGAAGTGCGGCAGGGGAGCAGCTATGGATGTTGATGTTGGTGGCAGTCACATAGGTGGAGATGGTGCGGTCAGTGTGGGAAATGAAGTCATAAGGAAGAGGACATAGATGGGGGCGCAGGTAATGGTGAGGGAGGGAAAGAAGACACTGAGGATAAGGTGGTCGGTGGGGTATTGAGGTGGGGTTGTGACCAGACGGTGATATGCTTAAGGTGGCCAATTGCGACTCCACCCTGGGCTCGAGGACCAGGGGTGTCAGTGTGATGGAGGATTTAGGGAGAGGTGCAGATAGAATGGTTGGGCTGGAGAAAGGTTTCGTTCAAGAGGAAGGTGTCGACCTGGTGGCGGAGGAGGGAGTTCATGAGTAGGTATTTGTTGGTGCGGAAGGAGTGGATGTTCTGGAAGAGGATGCGACACTTGTGCCACAGCATGATGGGAAGAGAGGGGGAGGGGGGAAGAGTGGGTAGGGAAGAGGCTTAAACTAGGGTGTCGAGGTGGGTGAAGGTGAAGTGGGCTTGGTTGTGGGCAAAGGTGTTCAGGTGGAAGATGGAGCGACTGGCAAGGGAGATCTGTTTGAAGGTGTGGGGGAGCTGGAAAGGGTGAATGTTTCGGAGGACAAAGGTAAGGAAATGGATGATGTCCTCAGCAGAGGGGGGGGGGGGGGGGACTGGACAGAGGTAATTGTTGGGGTGGACGGGGGTCAATGGGATGGACAGGGACTGTAAGTTCGGGGGTGGCAGGGGAGGGTTTAGCTTTACACTTATGGGAGTAAGTGGGATGGGAGCCACTGAAGGTGTTACAGGAGGGAGGAGCAGCAAGATTGGGGCAGTTTTTAAGAAAGTGGGAGGCCTTGCAATGGGCCAGTTGGGGGTTAGGTGGTCATTGTACGTGAGGCATCACTGGCAGGATTGGGGAGGGGATATCGAAGATTCAACAGGGTGGCGATGGTGGTAAATCAGGGCACCCTGGGTGAGGAGATGGTCAATAGAGGGGACAGACTCCAAAAAGACCCACATGAGGTAGATGGGACCAGAGGCATTGTGGATACTGCAGGCAGAGCAGATTACCAGGTCCAGATGGATCACTGGGATCACTGGGATGAGCTTAGTGATCACGATGGTGCAGGAGTTTAGTTCCACCAACACCTCATCCTCCATAATCACTGGGATGAGCTTGGTGATCACGATGATGCAGGTGGGGGCGGGGGGGGCGATGGGGAGGCTGGGGCTGATGAGGAGAGGAAGAGGAGATGAAGGGTGTCAGAGATGCATGGGGGCCAAACATAAGACATGGAGTTTACGGAGGAGGTCCGTATGAAAGGAGGGGGACGGGGACTTGATAAGGACAGAGTCGCTGTGGGGAATCAGTTGGGAGATGGGAGCACCAGGAAGATACTTCCGTATTTCCACGGTGAGGGTACAGGCATTAAGGAACTTAGTATCTCGGGTTGACAGGACAAAGGTGTGGAGGGTAGGGGTTGGTGTATGGGTGGCTGGAGGAGGGGTGGTGTCCGTGGAGACGATGAGAGGTGTGGGAGAAGGTGGTGACTTTTTGTGGGAAGTGGCGGGAGCAGAGTCGGTAATGACGTGCTTTTGGTGTTTTTTGGAGACTGTAGGCTGAGAGGAGGGGAGAAGGCCGGGGAGGAGAGGGAGGTGGTGGGTAGCAGAACCTGGTGGTGTAGTGGAGGTCCCGGGAGAAGCAGCCGGTTTAGTGGTGGCGATGGTGGCCCAGTGTGACGTGATGCATGTGGGGGATGCAGATGATGGAGTGACAGGGGGGGAGGGGGTGAGAGAGGGGAAGCCAACCACCTGAGGGGTGGCAGCAGAGGCAGCAGCAGTGGCGTATGTGAGGGCGGGGGCAGTAGTGGGAGCTGTTGAGGGTGTGGAAGCTGGAGGAAGGGTGTAGATGTGGCGGTACACAGCAAGGGAAGAGATGGGGGAATGGGTGAGTGGAGGAAGGGAAGGCGAGGTATAAGGAGGGAGGCCAGGGGCGGCACTCCAGGAAGTGACAGTGGGAGAGGGGGAGGGGGAGGTGCAGATGACAGTGGAGGTGGGAAGGCTCATGGTGGATGTATGGCGACAGACGGACAGCAGGCAGTGGCAGCGGACGGACATCGTCAGACGGACAGCAGGCGGCAGCGAGTCCCGAACGGTGGCGAGCAGGCAGGCACATGGACAGACGATAACAGCAGCAGCAGCAGGGATGGCAGACGGACAACAGTGGCAGGCAGACGAAACACGCAGGCAGGCAGGCAGGCAGACCGACAGAAGATAGCAAACTTAACAGCAACAGCAACTAGCGCTTTGAAGAGGTAGATTTCACCCTGAGGGTAGCCCTGGCTCTGGACCCTGGTGCTTTCCAAGGAAGCGGTCCATCCCTCTAGATGACTGCGCCTCTACCACCCTGCCTTTACATACAGGACTCCTGCAGCAATATCATTTGATAAGGAAACACACTTATACCTATTTATGAGTCACAAGTCGCATCCTAGCCAACAGAAATTGGAAAGTATATCATATGATATTTTTTACAAATGCAGTGCTGAGTATCTTATCTGAATAAGATGTGTCAAGACGAAAAAGAAAACTGACCAGACACCTCTAAACGCCTCCAGCCTAGTCCAGCGCCATCTACCGAATGTATTGTGTACCGGAAGAGCTGGCCAGCCAGGGAGCTGTCACTCTCCGAAGGCCCAGCTAATCCTCTACCCTCCGACCACCCCACCACCAGCCACACCACATTGCAGCCCGACTTACACTAACTACAGCCCCATTCCTGAAGATGTCGGCCCGGGGAAGAATAGCGGGAATATCAAATTTTATGTGTATTCACCTTGAGGTGCAGAGACCAATTCCTCAGTTTAAAATGGGAATGATGTTTTGTCAATACACCTCGGATTTCTCATGTGAATTGTAGTCCCCCCATTTATACGAGTTATTTTCGAAGGTAGAAGAAATCGGACTATACGCGCATTTTCACTTCGATAAAAGTACCGTTACATGTTGTAAACATCCAGGCGATCAGGTCCACCCGCTGGGAGGCCCTCGGCACAAGACGTTTCATTTCAGCACCAAAAAGTTGTAAATATTAGGCCAACACTACATATCACGTTATAAATTTGATAATATAGCTGATTTTATTACAATGATCATCCCGCGCTGTGTAGGTTTCGTTAAAAAATCTCACCACAACGAAAAAACCCCTGATTAACACTCCAACTCTCAAATCATATTCGTGGCACTCTCACTGTCATATCCACTCGTCTGGCGACACATCATTGATATCAAATTGACAGGTTAATTAAATAATTTGGTCATGAGAGGCCCTTTGCATGGTGAGTAATTTCCTGTAATCGGATTACACTCGCCAGTAAACGTTACAGACGCTTCCTTGACATCTCTGGAGGCTTCCCACAGGCAGGTAAAAAACTGAAATGGGTGGTAACTGTCGTCACATAGCAGAAGACATCCAATAATATTTGCGTTCTGTCCCTCGGTTGTCTTGTCATGCTGATGGAATTGAGTCACTTAGAATTCCGGTGTACTGCTCGTGAACTAATCCTGCTGAGACCTGTCGGTCTGTGGGAGAGGGTGGGGCAGTAGCTGCTTCACTCTCTTCTCCACCCGTGGATTGTACGTGAACACCTGTCACCAGGGCGTGCCTGTGCGTCATTGCAGTACCGCTTGCCATGTCAGAAAGCTGTTAATGATTCCAGACTCGCAAAAGTTGTCCTATCCTTCCTAGAAAGACTGGGAGCTTAAACGTTAGTGGGGTAGATACTGGTATGTTGAACAATATGCTCCCCCTCATCCCTCCCGAAAACCGAATCGTTCTGAGATGTGTTTACAAAATATCCCGGAAATGGAGACACAGAGAGCAAATACAAAATACCACTATACAGACTACCACACACTAGACCTGTACAACTCTGCAGACCTAGGTTTCCCTCAGAATACAGTCCTATAGAGACGTTCGTATTGCCTCCCGCTAAATTAGTGGGTTGATGATTCGAGAACTCGAATGGTAATCTCTGGAGGGAAGACGATGTTCTTTTCGAGGAACACTATTGAGAACTGGCATTTGAAGCTGACTGCAGAAGGACGCTCATGCCGTGCCGTACATTTCGCATAAGCGCCGCATACGGTAAAATAGCGCACACAAGGATACATATAGGTAGTCTTTTCCCTCGCTGTATTTACGAGTGGAATAGGGAAGGCAGTGACTAGCAGTGCTACAGAGTACCCACCACCGCATACCGTACAATGGCTTGCGATGTAAGCATATAGATGTAAATTTGGTCTACGTCTTAAAATGTCAATCCATTCGTCTATAGGAACAAAAAACCTCACGAAAGAATGTTGTCTCGCAGTAGTATTGCTTACCTGCCGTATTCTCACAAATCCTGTCTTCTATATATAGCATTTCAATCAATCTTATTCTGATGAGTAAGAGTTCTGTCCCCATCCAAGTTACAGATCCCCACTAATTCTCTCGAATTCCCACATGCTTTGACAGCACTGATTCATTAGCTAGAAGACCGTCTAGTCCTTCGCCCATCACTGACTAGGTAAAGAGCTATCACAACAAGAAAAATAGCACACTAATGTACAGGTGGAAATTAATAATCATGCAGAGTATACATGGACTGCACCTACAATTCATTGATATCCAGTGACTGGCTATAAATATCCCTCTTGTACATGACCTGATCTTTATCGTTTTCCTATGATTACCATGCTAGAAATACGACAGTTTAATGGTGCCCGAGTCTTTGTTGGCAGCACAGTGTCTCTCTCCTCGTTATTGTTTTGTAACAAACAACTGAAAAAACAACGAACTATAAAAATTATGTAAACATCACCTGGTAGAGAACTCAATAAAATTTTACCATGTCTCTCTCTTCCAATACATGTATATTTAATAGGATCACCACATTTGGTTCATGCCAACACCAGTGGGTATTTGTATCCCATATATCGGAAGCGAGAGACATGGTAACATCTCATCCAGTTCTCTACCAGATGATGTTTTCAAAGTTTTTATAGTTCCTGGATTTATTCAGTTGTGTGTTACAAAAAATAATGAGGAGAGAGACACTGTGCTGTCAACGAAGACTTGGGCCCCATAAAACTATCGTATTTATAGTGTGGTAATCATTGGAAAACGGTAAAGGAGATGAGGTCATGTCAAGAGGGATATTTATAGTCAGTCATTCGATATCAATGAATTGTAGGTGCAGCCCATGTATACTCTGCATGGTTATGTATTTCCTCCTGTATGTTAGTGATGAGCAAAGGACTAGACGTTCTTCTAACTAATGAATCAGTGCTGTCAAAGCGTGATGGGATTTCGAGAGAATCAGTGGAGATCTGTAACTTGGATGGAGGCACATCTCTCACTCACCAAAATGAGGTGGATTGAAATGCTATATATCGAAGACTGAAATTGTGAGAATAAGGCAGGTAAGCAATACTGTGGCGACTTTTACCACCTGCTTCCAGGTGGGTGAGGGGAGGGGAAGGGCGAGGGGTGAGTGGAGTTAGGTTAGTGGAGGTAGCCCAGTTGACCTATTTTTCCCACTGAAACGATTCATATTGAATGTTAATTAAGTTTCTTCTGCCTGGCCCATTGATGAATGAATGGGAAATTTTCATGATTCACAAAATTTATTCACATTAATTGATATCCGAAATGCACACTCGTCATGTAAACAAAACGCAGACAGACTTCACTGATCTCTTTGACTTCCAAAAGTAACTTCAAAACTGACCCCTCACAGCATCACTGCATCACTTTATATAGAATTTTAACAATAACTTCCGAAACAGAGCGTTATTAATTTTGTTCAGTTTTGATGTTACAATTAAAGTTTACAAAACATAAATAAACTGATGTTACAGCCGAATAAGGTATAAAAAACGATATTAAATTACAATATGTTATAGTAATATCTTTATATTTCCATAAGAAAATCATTCTGAACTTTAATTACAATAATGTCTCTTGTATTATTTTAGTTACATTATTAATCACAGTTTGGATTTGGTTGCTAATATTTAATGATAGTACAGAGCTCATGCCTCATCCGATTACGTACATAAAATGCATAAATAAGGCCTCAGATTCTGGAAATTAGAAAACTGTGAGATGTAAACAATTGGAGAATTAATTATAAATATAATTAAAATGAATATTAATTACAGAGGAAGACATAAAATAAATTAACAAATGAAAATATATCACTTGGTAATAACTTTTAAGCTGAAACTTTCGCAGGAGAGCTTCTGTAAAGTTTGGAAGGTAGGAGACGAGGTACCGGCAGAATTAAAGCTGTGAGGACAGTCCGTGAGTCGTGTTTGGGTAGCTCAGTTCATAGAGCAGTTGCCCACGAAAGGCGAAGGTCCAGACTTCGAGTCTCGATCCAGCACACAGTTTTAATCTGCCAGGAAGTTTCATATCAGCTCACACTCCGCTGCAGAGTGAAAATCTCATTCTGGGAACTTTTAAGCTGTTTCTCAAGATAGTGAGGTCTTTTGTTACTGGATTTTTAGATTACCATATTGTTAATTAGAAGCATTGATTTTTCATCCTAACATCTCTGCAGTCTCTAGTTATTTATTGCTAAGGACGTATTCCTTTAAGTTCTTGATTAGTTACTTAATTTAGTACATGTACATAATTTTATCAATGACAACAATCCACTGATAACAATGACAATGCGAGTCCTTCTACAACATTCCACATGCCATCGCAGTGGATATCAAGTTTTTTATCAAATGGGACAGAATGATACATATAAAGACACACATACAAGGCCTTAGGAAGCACTGAATTGTCCGATAACTATCCAGATGCGTATAAAAAAGAGGTGGTATCGGACATTTCATATGAGTCCTGGTGTAGGCTGTACCGTTATACCACCATAACTTCTCGCCATGACATCAGTGTGATGTTGCCATATCTATGGCCGCCATCTTGGATCAACCATCTGAATCAGTTTGGCAATAATGCGGACTGGGGTGATGCTCTCATTGCCCCAGTACTCATAGTCTGGGTATAATACTTTTTGTACACTGAAAAATCTGGGTCTCCTGATTAATCAGAATGGCGAATGACTCAATCGTCGACGAAGCACAGCAATACGGTCCATATTAAGAGTCACTATGTACTGTTTCATGTGATCCCTAGCAGCCTCGTTGCTTGTAGTCTACTTCTGAGTAGTCGCTCATATGGAGTGTGAGCAACAGATTAGAATGCAGGTGATGTGGGATCAAGAGTATACCCCAGCGAAATAGGAAAAACGGGGGAAATAATAAAGTTTTATAATTTTGGGAGTAGTAGTAATACAAAAGTTCTCTCCCCTTCCAGGTGGGCATCCCCCTCTCCCACCTCTTAATTACATTTTTTAACTTTTTTAAATTTTTACGAAAAATACTTCATTTTTCGGAGACATCCATTGTGAGATAAATATTTTAATTAAAAAGCGCTCACAGAAGATCAGATAACAATTTTCGAGTCATTCTATCTGAGAAATTTAAAATGCATTAGCATAATATCCATTGGTATAATTTTCAACTTTGACATTAACTCAGTTAAATCATTCTTCTGTTTCTCCATAACTACCTGCCTTTTACACATGTAGAAACACATACATTGCACATAAATGTTTGTAATAATATCTGAAGGCAGAAAAGAGAGAGTGAAAATCATTCTAAACCTAACAGTTATCTATTCACAACAATTCGGCTATACAGTCTTTTGTTCAGTATTATGCACCATAGGCGAAATTTTTTGCAAATTTTCTCATCAGTTTCTGTCTTGTCACTTCTCAGTTCAACATGATGATCATTGAAGACAGAATATACATCGCAGAATTGTTCCACTCCTTCAGATAAGCGATGGGCTCTTTGTATACAACTAACCTATCCTTTCGACACACTGTCGGTGAAATCACTTCCTTGTGAAACAGATCTAACACTCTTCAAGTTCTTTATAAAAGTTTGTGCAAAATATTTAAAAAATGGTAGAAACTTACTTTTGGTGGAGGGAAAAGGGGTGCATGCCTCCCCTCCAGGACGGAGGGTGGGGAACTTTTTTGCTTCTTGCTACTACACCCCATATGAGTATTTTCCAGAATTTTCAAAACAATAAATTATTTCCGCCATTTGCTGGTCTTTTGCCTGATTTGTCTGGGGTAGTAGGCTGCATGCATATCGCCTCATGAAGATTTGTCACCAGTTGGCGAATGGTATCTCTCCAGCCTCAACATGGAAGATGAGAATTGGACTGTTTATTGCCACTTTTGCCAACAGACTCGCCTCATGGTGAACAGCATCGATTATTTTAAAATGTAGTGACCTAACAGCTATAAACTGTGCATTCATAGTCAAGAAAGGATTCCACAAACACCTAGGAAAACTGAAGCAGACATGTTTGGTCTGTTCTCTATGAGCTGTGGCTAAGACGTTGGGATATATTCAGTGCTTTTAGACCTTTGGCCTTTATATTCCCAGGTATAAAACAATGTCACTCTCTCATCAAATGTGAGACTCAGATACCTACCTGAACTTTTAAAATTGAGAACTGTGTCCCTCATTTTAAGAATGAGCAGGATAAAAGGGACACGAGAAAATTAAAATTAACACAGACATTTCTCTGAAGGAAATTTAAAACCTGTGTTATCTTTCACTCCTCCAATCATCTTATTCTTAACGGCAACTGACGAGTGGTCGTTGCAAGGTTTGGCATAGGGGGAGCAGAGTATGGAAGACCCATCCACAACAAATGAACATTGGACAGGAGATTTAACTGTGGTTGTAACACCATTGATTTCAATAAGAAACAGAGTCCAAAGAAACAGAGTCCATTTAAAACAGATCCATGGGGGATACCATTCTCTTCCTCGAATCTTGGAAAGAATATCGCTGACCTAATATCAAAAAAAGTATCTGAAAGTTAAGACCAAATGAATATGGGAGCCCCCGTCTATGGAGTTATCCTAGAATATGTTGCTTGTGGCTTTCAAAAATAATTGAAATGATGGATGGTGTTGTGGCCCCAACTACGTACCCTCTGGCTCAGTGTTGAAATATTAAAAGTTTTGGCTGGTTTCGTTGTCTAGGGGCTGGGATACGTAGTTGCCGCTTTACAAGCCAAATACTGCTGAGTCTACAGTATACAACATGAATATACACACGAATCGAATGGTCATAGGTTCGTATCACTCAGCAATTGTGATGTAACGTAGAAATTTATAAATGGGAGATTTTAATTAAATTCAATCTGCAGGTACTATCTTAACGACTTTAAATGATGAGTATGATAGTAGAAGTACTTTTGAGAATGTGGTATATTTCTGCAAACACTTATTGGTGTCGATGGCCCAGCTATTAAATAAAATATTAGTTGAATAACAGGGAAACAGTAGACTCCTACTGCACGAAATTAGTTATGAACAACAATATAGGAGCGCGGGATTAGCCGAGCAATCTTAGGCACTGCAGTTATGGGCTGTGCGGCTGGTCCCGGCGGAGGTTCAAGTCCTCCCTCGGGCATGGGTGTGTGTGTGTTTGTCCTTAGGATAATTTAGGTTAAGTAGTGTGTAAGCTTAGGGACTGATGACCTTAACAGCTAAGTCCCATAAGATTTCATACACATTTGAACAACAACAACAACATAGCTCGCGAGATATTCACTTCTAAACACACACTACGTCTTCACTGTAGAAGCCAGGGAAATCTCACAAGTGCACAAGTCGGCACTCTGAAGTATTTCTATCTGCCACGACCACCCGCAAACCGCTCCACACTCTCCAAGTCTCTGCCGCAGCGCGTCCGTCGCACCGTCGCGTCCAGCACTCTCCGGGTCCTGTGCTGTCCTCTCCAGAACTCCTCTCCCGCTTCCATCCAGTCTCCCCATTCAAGAGCGCTGTGATTGGCTAGAGCGCTCACGCCATGTCTTCAAGTCAACACACCCACACAGACATAATGAAATACATTCGAAATACTGAATTTACATTTAAATAACTTGACATTAAATAAATGTTCCTATGGCTGGACCATAAACACGCTCTAACACACTTTATTAGATACATGAACAAATTAAATAAACACATATCAAAGGAATAGCAAGCAAAAGTAGGCCAGTAGCCTAATGTCTCTGTGCTTTCTAAAACACAGTAAATATTTGACCAATTTCTTCATGAACAGGATATATCGGATATAAACAAAGACATAGATGAATAAATACATTTATAAGCATGCTGCTACCGTTTCTTCGTGTAACTGTGGAGTACTTATGGCCTGACGCTATCGATAGTAATTGGCCACTTTGACTTCCAATAACTCATGTACTATTCAAGTTACATGCCTGTAATTTATACCAATTTGGGTTTACACTAATAGCTTTCTAAAGACACGCCTATCGACAAAATCGGATGAACCGTTTAGATTTTGGAAATTCGTTGGTGGAAGTTACTTGTATAATTTACCATCAGATATTAAACTTTAAACTAATAAAGATATTGAAAATCTGATTACACCATCAGAATCGTCGAGCAAATAATAGTAATGTACGTGCTTCTTTTTGAGATATCATGATTCATCTGGCTACTATTAATTTCTATATGGACTGTGAAATGTCTGCCATGATGGTTTCATAAAGTCCGCCATCTTTGGCACTCACTTCGTACAAGTTTCTTTCATTGACACAGCGTCACCATGGAATTCCCAGCCACGCGCTCGGACAGGACCCCTCTTGCTTCGGCCAATGTCTGGCACCACGTGATCGCCAGCTGAGCGGCCTGTGTGGCCATGCCAACTCTGAACTTAGAATATTTTCAGGACGCCATAATTCGCCTGTTACCTGACATGCTTAGACCTTCTGAAGATCGAAGAGGATGCCTGTGAGATGCTGTATGTGTAGGTAAGATTGTTTACTTCTGCATCCAGCAGGGCAAGGTTGTCGAGGGTTGAACAATGCCTTCAAAATCCACACTGCATGTGACCAGGTAGTTTCCACCATTCTGTGACCCAAGTCAGACGCCAGTTGACCATTGGTTCCAGCTTCTTTCTTCTGTAGGTAGTGAAAGACATGCTTTGGTAATTACTAATCAATATGATGATCTTCCCAGGTTTCAGAAGAGACACTAAAATCAATTAAATCAGCAAAACCTACAATCAACCAAATTTTATTAAAATGAGATCTGAGGATTTCCTTTGCATCCTGTTTAAGATACTGTAACATCGTGTACTAGTTTATATCCTTCCCTGGTGATGTCTCTTTGACCTTAGACAATACATAATCAAGATCCCATGTAGAAAATGGTTAGTTGTAGTCCTTTGTGTTGTTTGAATGGAAATTTTAACCATCTCTCTCCATTAATTATGGATGTTGATGGAAAGCTGGTTCGTGGTTGTCCGTGGTAGTAGTCGAACTGAGGTCATCTGTCATTACCCTTGTGATGCCTCAAGGTGAAGACTGAAGACAGCCCTGCTACAGTACAGTAGTTATAGGTGCTCTGATGCATTTTTCAGACATACTCCTTATGGCTTCCCATACATTTGAAGAGCTAGGAGACCGATTTAGAGAGACGAAAAACACTTTCTATGCATGACCTTATCGTGCTCTCTTTGATTGTCATTTGTGCCTTTGCCAGCACGACCTGCGAAGTTCGCAGAAGATCCATTTGAACTGCTGCAAGGCCATGTGTCTGACTCTGATTGTGAAGAGACACTTGTTGTTCCATCTGGGGACATTTTGGCTCTCAAGGTGGGCTGATGCTTTTGGTTCAAATGGCTCTGAGCACTATGGGACTCAACTGCTGTGGTCATCAGTCCCCTAGAACTTAGAACTACTTAAACCTACCTAACCGAAGGACATCACACACATCCATACCCGAGGCAGGATTCGAACCTGCGACCGTAGCAGCAGCGCAGCTCCGGACTGGAGCACTTAGAACCGCACAGCCACCGCGGCCGGCTGATGCTTTTGGGATGGATGCATCAGTGGCATGATGGATCATGCTGGTAATGTGATCCACCCAATTCTGGACGCTGTCCCAGCGTTCAAAAACAGTCAGTTAACATTACAGCGTCCAGTTTGCTCTGCAAAGCAACCACCAAGGCAGCTTCCTTTCAGGAACAGCTCTGTCTGTGAGGTGGATCCAGATAGTGGAGTGATCACTTGAATGCAAGTCATCGAGCACTTCCCATTGGGTAGCATCTGAAAGGGAAGGAACAGAGGTGGCTAGGCCTATAGCGGAGAACGACCCCACTGCAGTGCTAAAATGTGCCCAACTACGAGAATTAAGAAGGCTTAACTGTCATGACAAAATGAGGCTTTCATCAAGTCGGCGCCTCTGGTGGGTTGATATACTGTTCTCCATAGCATATTATGTGTGCTAAAATCTCCTACAAATATGAATGGCCAGAGGAATTGTGAAATCAGGTCAAAAAGTAGCGCTCTATCCGTATCTTTGTTGGAAGGCAGATACACGTTACAAAGTGTGACGGAATCGACTGTTCACTTTGATGCAACCACCTGAGTATCTATTCTGAGAAGGACATAAGCGGAATGGTGTCATTCACACAGATGGCCACTCTGGCTTTAGCTCCTTACCTACTGAGGTCACTTTTCAGTGGAGGCTGTACTCCCTGAGTGCAGGGGGGTCGGTACGTTTAATATGTGTTTCCTATAGAAACAGTCGCAGGGGTACTCCCTGTGCTAATGATTTCAACTCCTCCACATGTCCAGATGTGTTCTAAATCCGTTTATGTTCCACTGTAGCAAAGGAGCCATTAATCAGCAAGATTTATGTCTTCACGTTCCTCACAGGATCCACTTCAGAAGGGGAAGAAGAAATGAGAGGAATTTACAGTTCATTTAAGCAGATCTCACTGTGCATGAGCGAGTTTTTATCATCTGAGTGTTTGTGTATCTTACGGCCTGCCTGCTCAGATTCCAGTTTCTTGATATTATACTTGGGCTTAGTCTTTTCCTTCCGGTTTGATGATACTGATTTAGGCTGACCCAAATTGAGACTTCCCTTCCAGTGCAGCATCCATGGTACGTGCTGAAGCATTGATTATCAGTGAAGTTCGTATGGTGACAGCAGCAGTTTCATCAAAAATTTTGCTTCCACAAGTACACCCACAACAGCATTTTTTGTGTTACAATCCATTGGTGACATCTGTGTGGAAGAACTTCCTTTTTCATTTTGCTTCATCAGTGCTGCAAATGATGTGAAGGCTGTGGGTTGAAGAGATGAACACTATTTCTTCGCTTGAGCGTATCATATTCTCTTGATCATCTTCAATTTCTGGATTTTCTCGTCTTCCTTGAACGTCATACACTGTCTGCTCCATGTGGGATGCAGGCCTGAGCACTAACAAAGAAATAAGATGAGGTACACGTAGTTCCATCAGCTTGGGTGGTCTTATCACACTTACAACACGTAGGCTGACCATTACATCAGATAGTGGAATGCCTGAATTTATGGTACATGAAAAACCTCATGCAGTAGGGAACGTATGGTCTGATTTTTAGTCCTATAAAACCAGCTGTAATGTCACCTGGCAAAACCAGCGAATCGAATATCAATGTAGGTGATTGGAATTTTTCCAGTGTTCGATTCTTGTGATGTATTACATTTCGCACTTCATCAACCGTCTTTGTCAGCCCTCTCCTTCTTAAGCACTGTAATGTACATATGTATTATGCCACTGCATGTACTACATCTTGAGCATAGTTAAGGATATGATGCATTTCAGCTACAGCCCAACAGTTTTGACTTCAGGAAGTTGGTAACTTGCTGTGATGTCACTGTTTCTGCCAGTAATGTTCCATTACATAGCCACTTAATAGTTTTTGTATACAAAAATGTAATATTTTCTCTAAAGTTCCTTCTTCTCTTCTTGTCACAAGAAAGACATTTTGACTAACAGTGCATGCCCTGTTATTACACATTATTTTAACTTTAGATGATATCTTCTCAGGAGGGCTACCCTCCGGCGCTCTCTTGGTAGGATGGAAGTTTTTACTGTTCAGTGGACGACAGTGGCCGTTGGGAGTGATTGCTTGAGAAGTAATGGGTACCACAGTGTTCCCAAGGGCAGCTAGGGCAGGGCCGGCCATGGCATGCCAATCGGCTCCCAAGCTGGACGTGGAGGCTATGCGTTGGCCGAGGCTCGGTCTGTCTCAGCTTTCGTCAATACTTCTCAGAAGTATCGAGTATAGCTCGACATTTCATCTACTACTGCAGTGGGGCATTTCTCGGTCGACACAGTTCCCTTCAATTCGGCAAAATCGTGGTGTCAGCGCTGTTTACCCTTCACTATTTGTTCGTGATATAAAGGACGTTCAGAGGGCCATCGGCCATTTGACAAAAAGAGGCTGTATAGCGATCTACTGTCACAAAGCTTTAAAACTGATTGGGAATGACAGAAGAGAGGGATGAGAACTCTCGATATCTATTATGCAGTCACATAATTTATCGGTGCTGCAAAGTTGACATGAAATCACATTACAACGCCATGCACAAAGGAAGTTTCAGTTGACAATGGAAGAGCAAAAAATTACAACGATCGAAAGACGGGATTCATGGTTCTGTACATCAAAAAGCACTTTGTGCTAATTTTGTAGGCAACGCGAAGAAATTGGTGGTGCCAATAGTAAAATTTCTGAAGTCACATGCATTTTTCCAGCGTCAGTTTCAACCATCTCCGATGGAAATGGACGAAGAATATGGAGCCTTTATATATTAGCGCAAAATACGTTGGTTTAGTCAAGAGGGCGTGCCCGGAGAGATTTTTTGATTTAAAACCCGCTGTTGTTGAGTTTATGAAGGAAAAAGGAGTCCAGGAACGAAAATTAGAACATTCGGAATTGGACAGCAGACCTCTAATTTTAAGCGGACTTGATTGCACATTTCCCACAGCTAGTCACTGCAAGGTGATGCATTTAAAAACGAAATCACGTTGTAAAACGGACAAACTCCGATAAACACAGTCTAGTTCAAATGGCTCTGAGCACTATGGGACTTAACTTCTAAGGTCATCAGCCCCCTAGAACTTAGAACTACTTAAACCTAACTAACCTAAGGACATCACACACATCCATGCCCGAGGCAGGATTCGAACCTGCGACCGTAGCGGTCGCGCGGCACAGTCTAGTTCACTAAGCTCACTGGCGTTAGAGAAAGCATGAGGCATCAAGAATTCGCTGTGGCCTTGAAAAATTTATAAGAACAGCTTTCTAACCTTTTGAGGACATCGTGAATATTAATTGTTTTCGAGCTGTTTCCGCGACCTTTTGCCATTCCAGTTGAAAGCGCCCCACTGCATGTGCAGATGTAACTGACTGATCTATAATGTAACTCCCATTTTAAAGACAAATCCTTTTAGGTTAAAACTGTCCAGGATGTCTTCATTTCTTCCACAGGAAGACTTTCCACATCTCCACAACGAGGTTAATCAACATATCTGTGTGATACACTAGTTTTAGATTATGAGACTAAATAATTCACGATTACGTGGCAACCTGAGTGTGCAAACCGGTCTAATTATAGTGTCCGTCCGTGTACCGATAGTTTGTATCAGATAAAAATTATATTATATCTTCACCACGCCATTAATAATTACACTGGTGTCCAAAATGAAGCAACAAACGGAAATTTTGCAAGTCTACGTTTATTTTGCCACAAAATAGTAACAACAGGTGATAGTAAAGTAGAAAAAACGTAAAGAATACGGCACGTAAACAACTGCTACATGCATAACTCTAGCCAAAATGTACTTACAATTAGTTTTTTCCAACTTAACGGATTTACAAACACATTCTGACAACTACTTAATATTCTCAGTATGGAGTTATGACCACCTCTGGCTCCCACACTGGCCTGACCATTACGGAACATGCTGTGATGATGTCATCAAGCATGCCTTGGTGGCCGAGCGGTTCTAGGCGCTATAGCCGGAACCGCGTGACCGCTACGGTCGCAGGTTCGAATCCTGCCTCGGGCATGGGTGTGTGTGATGTCCTTAGGTTAGTTAGGTTTAAGTAGTTATAAGTTCCAGGGGACTGATGACCTCAGAAGTTAAGTCTCATAGTGCTCAGAGCCATTTGAACCAATTTTTGATGTCATCAATCTCATGTTGAGGCAATACCGCCCATTCTTCTTTCAGAGCTGCTCATAGGTCTCCGAGAGTGATTGATGGATGCTGCGTGATGCAACCCCTCTCCCTAGGGCATCTCTATGAGATTCAAATTGGGAAAGCGAGCAGGCCACGCCGTGTGTGCAATATATTCCATTTACAAAAAACCATCAACCACCCGTGCTGTATGAGGTCGAGTACTATTGTCCACCAACACGAAGTCTGTACCCTTAGCATCTTTCAACAACCGCCCAAGAGATCCCAAAACTTCTCACAGTACCTGATAGCAGTAAAATCTTGCTGACTCACCCATACAGTTTCATGAAGAGGTGAACGAGTGGTCAACATAATCCTTGCTCACACCATTAAGGTTCCTCCTCGATATCGGTCTCTTTCCACAGTGTTTGGATCTCGAAATTGTGTTCACTTGCCCTCCAGATGTGAATCTGTCGAGAATCACTCTCCAAACCAAATCGGGACTCATCTGTGACAAGAACATTGGTTCACTGTTCGACCATAAAGGTGGCATATTGACTGCTGCTCTAGATGTTTCCTTCTGCAAAGACATGTTCAAATGTTCAAATGTGTGTGAAATCTTATAGGACTTAACTGCTAAGGTCATCAGTCCCTAAGCGTACACACTACTTAACCTAAATTATCCTAAGGACAAACACACACACCCATGCCCGAGGGAGGACTCAAACCTCTGTCGGGACCAGCCGCACAGACGCCTTAGACGCTCGGCTAATCCCACGTGGCTGTAAAGACATGCCAGAGGTAAATAGACAGTAGGTCTCCAACAAAAACGGCCACTTTGCTGAAGCCTTCTGTGCACCGTTTGCCTTGATACAACACATCCAGCGGATATTGTGAAATCAGATTCCAAGGGGCTGTGCAGCAGTAGGGCAATACTTCGTGCTCTTAGTGCCAAACAATTGTCTGCTCTTTCTGATGTTGCAAGTGGTCAGCCCTGTGATTATTAGGTCAAGGACAAAGTACCGTTATCCAAAATGGTGGCGATGACGTCATCCAAGATGGCGGCTTTTTGTGGGAAGTTTGAATTTTCGTGGGACGACAGGTCAATTGGACTGCCTCCACTAACCTAATGCCCCCTCCCCCCCCCCCCCCCCCCCAAAAATGGTGGGAAGTTCAAATTCCAACAGGTTAATGCATCACACGATGGTTACCTCTGCTAACCTAAGAAAATCGTGGGAAGATACGTCACCTGGGCCACCTTTACTAACCTAAGTTACCCGACTGCCACCTCTTCCTAGGAACTGATGCCAAGTTTGAATTTTGGCAGTAAAGATAGGTCAATTGGGCTATCTCTACTAACCTAAGAAAATCGCAGGAAGATGGGAAGCTCGGACTACCTCCACCGACCTAAGTCTCACGACCGCCACCCCGTCCTAGGAACTGGCGCCAAGTTTGAATTTTGGCACTAAAGGTGCCTAACCTAAGAAAATCGCAGGAAGATAGGGCACTTGGATTACCACCAATAACCCAAGTCACCTGACCACCACCTCTTTCTAGGGATTGGTGGGAAAAGCCTGCACTGGGCTGATGGAGAGAGAAAGGAGTGTACTTCATTTATTTTGTAACAATTTATTTAGTATCACAGTGATACAGAACACACGCTCTGACATGCCACACAACATACAGACCTGCAAACTACTACTAAATAACTCATGTACAATGCTCTGCACAATCGCCTGCTAATTGTTAACTGTAAAAATGACGCATTGCACGGACTAGAGACCTCAAAACCACTCGTAAATAGTGCAATGCACTTATGTCCAGAAAGCCAAACAACTCGTAAATTGTCAAAATAACAATCCATCTAAAAGGCTCTGCAAACATGCTTGCTAATCAACAACTCTCAAAATCATGCACCAGTCTTTACTTAAACAATTAGATGCAGCACCACCCTCTAGTGTGTTCGCCATGAGGTCAAGACTCCAACTGACCTACTCCACAGTACCACCACCAGAGGACGCTATCATCTGTTCCGTTACGTACTCCAAAATGGAAATCAAGATGTCAGCTGATGACACAAGTACCATTATCCAAGACGGCGGCAAACAGTGTGTTTACCACGAGGTCTGGATCTAGTACATAGTACTACCACCAGAGAATGCTGTCATCCATTTTGTGACATAATCCAAGATGGTGGGGGGAAATGGCGAGAAAACGACTTTGCCTGTGCTGGATATAAGTTTTTATTTTGCATGCAGTGCCTCCACCAAGAGATCTAGGCTCCAACTGACCTAGTACACAATACTACCACCAGAGGGTGCTGTCGTCCTTCCTGTGATGTAATCCAAATGGTGGTCTGGAGGGGGAAAATGGTGCGAAAATGACTTAGCCTGGGCTGGGCTGCTGGAGAGAGTAAGGAAGGAGTGTACTTTATCCATTTTGGAACAATTTATTTAGGGATGGAGTAAATTTATCACACTGATACAAAACACATGCTTCAAGTTACGCCACACAGCTCACAGACCTGTAAACTACTCCTAAATAACACTCTGCAGACACACAGATAACTCCTAATTCACCAAAATAATTTCCATACAGACATGCACATTCCTCTTAAATAATGCAGTACACTGATGTTTAGACACACTCAGTACTCGTAAAATGTCCAAATAACGCGTAGCACAGTCTACAGACCTACTCACAAAATAACGCAACAGATATGCAAACAACGTACGCAGACACCATCCACCACCCCATGTCCAGTAGACCACACAGGAGGCTACCTGCAGCCCTGTGAAGTGATGTGGCCGTCAGCTGTCACACCACGCCCAGATGCCCTCAAGCATGAGGCGGCAGCATCCCTTTCATACTTGGTACCTGAGAAATTCCTCTCGAAATATGTGTTCACCTATGCACCGTGGCTGACGCAACTGGACAGGAGTGCAAACGGTCCAGGGCACACGTGCTGACACCACCATGAGCCACAGCCGGGTGCAAGTCAGTGTGACCCATCGCTCTCATGCTGCTGTAGGTGAAAGTTGTTTCTATTTTCGACTATACTGTCAGTGTTATACTGACGTCACAGAACTCCAAGGCATACACACGCCAGTCTCATACGCGAGACACCTCTGGACAGCACGTGTCTTTACCATTGATGACAGACTAGCACAGGGCGCATTGTTCCTAGCGCGACATGAGAGATGCGTCTAACTGTACTTAACCACCCAGTGTGTCTGATGCAACGCCGCAAAGTGCGCGCGCGTAGCTACAAACCATCGCAGGCGCATCTACCAAGGTTCTCAATCTTATACTGATGTCACATGACTATGTAAAAAAATAAGAACCGAGTAGACCTCGAGGAAATTGTATAGAGTCCCAGAAATAGTTAACACTCGCTTTCTTGATGTCTCAGCGTGTATGTACGGAAATTCTTGCCCTAACAGAACCTGTTTACGAAAATAGCGCAGAATAACGTCGAATGCAGTCTTCCTCGCGGACCTAACGTGCCCGTTTATCACATGTTACCCTTCCTGCTTTCAACATACGCAAAGTGATGATTTGATATCTACTGCATCAACGACATTGCTATTCGAGAGTGGAAATATCAGTTTTCCCTATTTGTTTCGAGTTGCTGAGTAAATGTCTTTGCAGACGTGACAAGCTTCTAGTTAGTCAGTGGTTTACAGCATGCCCCACCCAGCTAAAGTTTTGGGGTTGTAGAGAAATGATTCCCAGTCTATATCTGGGGAATTATGTTGCGCTAGAGATCGGTAGGTGCTACCTACTGCTTGATAACCAGAAGTACCGCGAAAATGGTATAATATTATGGAGAACCATGCGAAAATAGATGTGTTCTTATAATCCCCAAGTCTGGAGATGTGTGTAGAAAAGCGAGCAAGCAAGTAAGCAGGATCAGGCCAGAAACAGTAACGTGTTTGTGCCAAAGGGAAACGAGCCCGAATTTATAGAAAAGTTCTGAGAGCGACTTCAGTCCACTGAGGGTGCTCTGGTCACGCATTTGGGGTCGATGACTTGTGATCATCGGCTGTGGGAAAATATCTACTGCTGTGAGGAGTACATACAGTACTGTCCGTCTTCACAGTATATGTACAAATGATGTAAAAGGGATGATTTTGTTTGGCAGAGGATACAAATTGTATGTTTACTACATTGACGTCGTATGCAGTGATATATTGCTGGGTTGGAAATCGATTTCGTGCACTAATATCCAAGCTCCTGTCCTCGATGGGTGAACAGTGTAAATTAGTAAGAGTCTTTCCGTATTTGACGAGATGTATGATAGTTTGTAGGATTTAATTGCCAGTGCAATATAGCGATCTGTGTAAAATAACCGCTGTAAGTCTCGTCTGCAGAAGGAATAAAGGCGGACGGTACTTCGATACCAGCGGCATCAGTAACACGACGGGTAAATTCGATAAGAGCCAATCATAATTCTCGATTCATTCACATCCTTTGTGCTGGGGTATACGAGCCTCTACATAGTGGAGGGAACCTTTGTGTGTGTTGAAAGCAGGATGGGTAACATTTCATGGACAGGATACCACGTAATGTCCGGGAAGAAGACTGTATTCGAAGTTATTTTGCGCTATTTTCGTAAACAGGTTCTGTTAGGGCAAGAATTTCCGAGTATGCAAAGTGAGACATCAAGATAGAGAACGTTAACTATTTCTGGGACACTATACAATTACCGCGAGGTCAACTCGATTCTTATTTTTTACATAGTCATGTGACATCAGTATAAGATTGAGAACCTTGGTAGATGCGCTTGCAATGGTTTGTAGCTACATGCAGGCACTTCATGGCATTGTGTCCGTCACGCTGGACGGTTAAGCGTGGTTTGACATGTCTCTCATGTCACGCTAGGAACAATGCACCCTCTGCTACTCTGTCATCAACGGTAAAGACACATGTTGTCCAGAGGCAACACACGTATGAAACAGGTGTGAGCGTGCCTTGGAGTTCTGTGACGCCAATACAACACTGACAGTATACTCGAAAATAGAAACAACTTTCACCTACAGCAGCGGGAGAGTGATGTGTTGCGATGGCTTGCATCCGGCTGTGGCTCGCAGCAGTGTTGATGTGCGCGCCCCTGGAGCGTCTGCGCTCCCGTCCAGTCATGTCAGCAACAGTGCCTAGGTGAACGCATATTTAGAGAGGAGTTTCTCAGTTACCAATTATGAAAGGGATATCGCCACCTCATACTTGAGGGCATCTGTGCGTGGTGTGACAGCTAATGGCCACATCACATCGCAGGGCTGCAGCAGGTAGCCTCTTGTGTGGTCTACTGGACAGGGGGTGGCGGACGGTGTATGTGCACGTTGTTTGTGTGTCTGCTGAGTTATTTTGTGAGCAGGTCTGTAGGCTGCACTATGCGTTATTTGGACATTTTACGAGTACTGAGTGGTTCTACACATCAGTGTACTGTGTTGCTTAGAAGAAGTCTGCATGTCTGTACTGAAACTATTTCGGTAAATTAAGACTTGTTTGTGTGTCTGCAGAGCGTAACTTAAGAATAGTTTACAGGTCTGAGGGCTGTGTGGCGTAACTCGAAGCATGTGATTTGTATCAGTGTAATAAACATACCTCATCCCTAAATAAATTGTTCCAAAATAAATAAAGTACACTCCTTCCTTACTCTCTCCAGCAGCTCAGCCCAGGCTGAGTCATTTTCGCGCCTTTCCCCCCCTCCAGACCACCATCTTGGATTACATCACAGGAAGGATGACAGCACCCTATGGTGGCAGTATTGTGTACTAGGTCAGTTGGAGTCTAGATCTCATGGTGGAGACACTGCCTGCAAAATAAAAACTTATGTCAGCACAGGCAGAGTCGTTTTCCCGCCATTTCCCCCACCATCTTGGATTATGGCACAAAACGGACGACAGCATTCTCTGGTGGTAGTACTATGTACGAGGTCCAGACCTCAGAGTGAACACACTGTTTGCCGCAATCTTGGATAACGCTACTTGTGTCATCAGCTGACATCATGACTGACATATTGGATTCCGCCATGGAACAGACAACAACGCCCTCTGGTGGTGGTACTGTGTACTAGGTCAGTTGGTGTCTGGACGTCCTGGCAAACACACTATATGGTGGTGCTGTCTCTAATTGTTTAAATAAAGACTGGCGCATTTGCTGAGGTGCATCTAAGGCACAGCAATGTTCCCAGAGGTTCCCCACTAGCAACTGTGCCACTTCAACAGCTATTCCCGTCATCGGCACATGTAATGCATTAAATGTTTGTGTATGTGACTTATGTATCAAGCACTTGAGCATCTAAAAAAGTCTGAATATGTCACTACACGTATATTTCAGTACATTGTATTTTTGCTTTTCTCTCTAATGAAACCAGAGTCAAATCAGAGTAATAATTTTATTGTATCGTGGCCATGTAATGTATCTAGGAAGGATGAGAGGAGACAGAAATTTTTTTCTTTTGATGATAAGGTTTGTTATTTTGTAACTGCTTACTGCAAATTTTACATAATAACAGGAACTAAGAAGACAATATTTTTGAAGTCATGAACGAAAGTCGAAGTCTGGGCAACATTCAATTCTGAATTAGCTTCTTCTGTCTATATGAGTCGTGCTGGAGTGTGTTGAGCCATCAGCCACATTACCATTCTGTAATATAACCTCCCCTTTTAAAGGGAAAATATACGCATCTTTATGAAAACAAAGTTATTCAACCGGTTTATTTATCAACCTAACACTGGAAAAGGATTTCTAGTGGACAGAGGACGTAGCTTGGCGAGGCGAAAAAGAACTTCAGTCGCTGAATCTAGTCTGCACATGAACAACACAAGATTCGCTTTGGCGGACCACGATTAAATTACACACACTGGAAGTAAAGAGGTAAAACATCGATCTTAACTATTTTTTTAAAAAGCAACTATAATTACACTGCGCAGGGCAAGTCATACAAATATTCCCACAGCATAAAAATCTTTGTAGAAAAATTTTCATTGTTCTTTCAGTTTCTGTAAAGGATGGCTAAAACACTTAATTGATTGGTAAATAGTGCAGCACTAACACTATAGCCAGAGACTCTAATTAACGAGCCACACTTCTAGAATTATCCAGAATTCATACTAAGAAGTTTTTTTTGACAACTAAAACTGTCTTCATTTTTTTCTTCCACGTATTGGCATCTTTTTCTAGTCTGATCTCGATATTTGAACACGAAAGTCACATTCTCCTACTGCTAGGACGAAATAGGTAATAATGATGTAATGTTATTGCAGATTGTATTTATTTCAAAACACTTTACCTTCCTCGTTTCCTGTGCAATGAATACAATTTTACAGTAAGTTTCACATGAAAGAGTACGCCAAAATTTTAAATGTAACATCCGCAGCTACATCTCTGGCAGTGGTCTCGAAAATGTAATCAATGCAATTTTGCACAGCATGTAGATAAACAGTGTGAGAGTTGAATGTTTGGTTTTGTCGGTTGCAGTTTAAAATGAGAGCAAAGTGTCTGAAGCGTCAGGAGGCAGCAGTGTTCCTGGTAAATCATCCAAAGGGACCATAGGTTTCATATGGAGCTGGTGCTAAAATTTGTTGCGAAGTGGGTCAAACGATATCTAGAGTTTGGAAACATGGATGATTTACCGGGGAGAGGGCTAAGGCGCCAAGCTATAACAGCTAATGGCGGTGACTGAATTAACTATTAGGCAATTGTGCAATTAATAATAACATGTATTTTCATCTAAAAACATATTTATAACAGCGTCTTTTATTTCATACAGATAACGGCGTACACACTGTTGTGGGATTGACTATATGTATTTCTTTATTTTTTCAGTTGCCGCATCGAAAATATTGAGGGCGGATTGTTCGGTGGTATAGCGACCAGACAATTTATGTGTTATTTCGTTATTTATTCCTTATTACAAATCAGAATTACCCTGAGATTTATTTTCTGATCGTTTTCTCACTCTCGTTTACATTTTTACGGAAGACTTTTGTCAAACTGGTCGGTCATCTATCACTAAACAATGACGTCGTCAGTTCCTCAACGGTCGGATGGTCACAGCCCCACCATTTAATTTTGACGATGAACTACTTCATACATGCATGCTGACTTATAATCATTCAGGATTTTACAGAATTTTGTCTAAAAATAGACTAACTTTTATTCGCCGCCATTGGAGCATCCTCGTTGTCATCACAGTATTCGAGTTATGCAAAATTTCTTGTTAGTCATAATCTCTTCAGGTTGTGACGTGCTGAGAAAATTTTTTATAGAAGTATCTCATTGTTTAGAGAGAGAAAGCGAAATAGCACACCTTGAGGTTGAGGGTCTTTTGATAGAGGTTTGTGTCAACCCCGCGAGCCAGGCAGTCAGCCAAATCCTCATTCCCTGCGACGCACAACATTCAACCGCCGCGAAGCACGGTCGTCGCTGAAGCAAGTCCAGAATGTACGATTACAGGAGACTGGTGGCACTCAGCAGCCCCATGTCAGGAAACAAATGAACGGTGAGTTTCCCGAGGTACTCGCCATATGGAAAAACAGCAGAGCGAGAGAATGCAAAGGTACTGGAGAGATAGGAAAAAGAACCTCATTCGAAAGAACAGTTCCCGCTGATTAATTATTTTAATGGTCCACAGATGGTCGGAGCTCGATGCAAGAAATGGAAAAAGAAGGATAACAACATACACAGTACATTGTCATAATTTAAAGTAATAATAAAAACAACTTTTTTACATTAGTGCTCAGTACATTGCTTTGGCTTAACTCGCAATAATTTGCAATTCAGAAAGATGTACATCATTTTAAAAGCGTTTGTTAGAAAATCTGGGAAGTCATGCAAGTGCTTTGAAAGCTACAACAGTAACCACCCTCACAACTTTGACAATATCGTAATTTACACGATGTAAATTCGAAGTGTGCACTCACCATTATCGGTTATCACTTAGTAATATGTAAGTGACCGTGTATATGTGAGGAATGCTTTTTGTCTCTGTCGTTTCCAATGCCATTCGAGAAAGTTAATCTCTCTGGATTTTTGCCTTATTGGGCAGTTTTTCGCTTTCTGTCTTGTTTTACGTAACCTTCCTGTGTTTTGCTGGTTTCAGCTGTGGACTCGCGAACAGTTTCTAATTCGTTGTTGGCAGAAGGCGTCATCAGCGTCTCCACGGATTTCTACACAGGCACTCAGGCCAGCCAGAAGCCTGTCTCTCTTAGTTCTCATGCTACTTTATTCTCTAAAACTTTGCCGAGAAACTTGGAATTGATATACGTAACAATATCAAAACTTTTAGTGAAATGTTTATTAGAGGATGGAAGGTCATGACCCATAACACTTTTTCGGACCTGTGCATGTCTGCAACATTGTCCACCATTAAGAAAGTTGACAAAGGTGAGCAATATTTCATATATTTCCCTGCTTGTTATCTTCTGCTGTTGTTTCACTTTCTGTAGGCAGATACACACATATTTTTCAGGTTCTATGACAACATTTGCAGCACATTCCATATATGTCCTTTTAGGGATTTTCCGGAGCATTGGCTCTTACAATAACCTACTTATTCTCTCCAGGAGCGTGTTATGAACAGTATCACTGTACCCATGGCACTTCCCAGATGCATCTATATTTCCCAAGGATCAGTTTTAGGTCACTCCATTTTAGCATGTTCAGACTAAATCCAAGTTTGCATACATCTGTGTTATGTATATGGCCTCACGAATTCTAACCAGACAATCGAGATTGTATCCATTTCCACATATGTTCTTCATTTGTATACTGCTCATGTAAACACCAATTACATATTGTTACTGTAATATATTGATGGTACCCCTCTGTGTCACACATTTTCTTTCTTCATCAGGTGATTAATCATTTCTGGTATACAAATACATTCTGTGCTGAATACTAAGGACATTATTTAATTTCCACTGAAAAAAACGTTCTACAGAGAAAATAAGTACACAATCAAGTGTTCAAGACTCCATCTAATATCCCAATAACTAGAAAATTAAAAACTGATGATTTCCATAAAGATACTACAAATTAGTAAGATCTCTTTTTAACAAAACACTTAGTAAATTATATATCAGAATAAAAGTGTACATTTCACTTTATCCTTCAGCAATGTAAGGAAAAGAAATGTTTACCTGTAAGATAAAATCAACAAAGTGTATGAATAGAACTTGAAGGAAACTGCCAAATGACAATTGACCAACACTACGAGATACTTAAGATATGGTCTAGATCTACACCTTAAATGATATCTGTGTATAGCGTGAATAAAATACTTCTATATCCAAACATAAATTCAAAATAAATCAACTAAACTTTCAAGTGGTTACCTTGATACTTTTTATCAACGACAAATTTTTCAGCACAACTGTATTGTAATAATCATTCACTTCTGAGAAATCCCTTGTATGATTTTCTTTCAGCTGCAAAACATGTTCGTGTTTTCTTTCGGCTACTTCTGCTAATTCCATCTCATGTCTGATCCGGAGATTTTCTTTTTGGATTGCAAGAGTTTTTTCATATTCAGCTTCCATTTTTCTTAGTCTTTCAAAATGAATTCCTGACGTCCTACGAAGTTCATCTTCCTGTTCCTGAAAATTGCATTAACTGTTTCAGTCAGGTTATTATGTTACAACATCACTCATAGATTACACATTCCCTCTTAGCTATAAATATTAACTTACATTGTAATGAAAATTTGATAATATTTAGATCAGTATTATGGGGATTTTGAAAACAGTATAAATTTCATTCGATGCTATATAATTGTCATACAAGGTCACTCTGAACGTTTCTTTTGATGGTTTATATAATTTTGCGAAAGCAAAGTCACATGGTGATAATTAACAGACTGGATTCGTAATTCACATCATAGACTATCTAGAAGATACCCAAGATACTAGTGTGAATAATTGATGGCCTTTCGTAAGTACCTTAAAGCCAGTAAAATCATCATGAACCGCTCAGAAAAAATATTTTAATCAAGCAAAGGAACCAGCTGACTTTAGAGCTGGATGTAGCACAGTGGACCATTATTTTGTTTGTCGCAACAAAATGGCAGAATGGAGTAACGAGTGGTGTTGATAAATTGTCAACTTGACCACGATTCATAGTTGTTGAGAATGCATTTGATTCAGCTTCAACCAGATCCATTCTGTCATCCCTTGAGAAACAATGCACTGTTGCAGGGTCAGTGGTTGAACCTGCGACTCTAGATGGCTGAGCTGAAGCCAGGACCCACCGGGCCATATTTTTTCAGGAGGCCGAGCAGATTCAAGAGCGTGAAGGGGCAGTGCAGAGTGATACAGCGGTATTCGGTAACATTTCTTTATTTAACTACACTCCTGGAAATTGAAATAAGAACACCGTGAATTCATTGTCCCAGGAAGGGGAAACTTTATTGACACATTCCTGGGGTCAGATACATCACATGATCACACTGACAGAACCACAGGCACATAGATACAGGCAACAGAGCATGCACAATGTCGGCACTAGTACAGTGTATATCCACCTTTCGCAGCAATGCAGGCTGCTATTCTCCCATGGAGACGATCGTAGAGATGCTGGATGTAGTCCTGTGGAACGGCTTGCCATGCCATTTCCACCTGGCGCCTCAGTTGGACCAGCGTTCGTGCTGGACGTGCAGACCGCGTGAGACGACGCTTCATCCAGTCCCAAACATGCTCAATGGGGGACAGATCCGGAGATCTTGCTGGCCAGGGTAGTTGACTTACACCTTCTAGAGCACGTTGGGTGGCACGGGATACATGCGGACGTGCATTGTCCTGTTGGAACAGCAAGTTCCCTTGCCGGTCTAGGAATGGTAGAACGATGGGTTCGATGACGATTTGGATGTACCGTGCACTATTCAGTGTCCCCTCGACGATCACCAGTGGTGTACGGCCAGTGTAGGAGATCGCTCCCCACACCATGATGCCGGGTGTTGGCCCTGTGTGCCTCGGTCGTATGCAGTCCTGATTGTGGCGCTCACCTGCACGGCGCCAAACACGCATACGACCATCATTGGCACCAAGGCAGAAGCGACTCTCATCGCTGAAGACGACACGTCTCTATTCGTCCCTCCATTCACGCCCTGTCGCGACACCACTGGAGGCGGGCTGCACGATGTTGGGGCGTGAGCGGAAGACGGCCTAACGGTGTGCGGGACCATAGCCCAGCTTCATGGAGACGGTTGCGAATGGTCCTCGCCGATACCCCAGGAGCAACAGTGTCCCTAATTTGCTGGGAAGTGGCGGTGCGGTGCCCTACGGCACTGCGTAGGATCCTACGGTCTTGGCGTGCATCCGTGCGTCGCTGCGGTCCGGTCCCAGGTCGACGGGCACGTGCACCTTCCGCCGACCACTGGCGACAACATCGATGTACTGTGGAGACCTCACGCCCCACGTGTTGAGCAATTCGGCGGTACGTCCACCCGGCCTCCCGCATACCCACTATACGCCCTCGCTCAAAGTCCGTCAACTGCACATACGGTTCACGTCCACGCTGTCGCGGCATGCTACCAGTGTTAAAGACTGCGATGGAGCTCCGTATGCCACGGCAAACTGGCTGACACTGACGGCGGCGGTGCACAAATGCTGCGCAGCTAGCGCCATTCGACGGCCAACACCGCGGTTCCTGGTGTGTCCGCTGTGCCGTGCGCTTGATCATTGCTTGTACAGCCCTCTCGCAGTGTCCGGAGCAAGTATGGTGAGTCTGACACACCGGTGTCAATGTGTTCTTTTTTCCATTTCCAGGAGTGTATACTGACGTGAGGTCTGGAACATGACAAGGAATGAGAATTCAGAAAGCGGACGTAAGTAGTTTCATACTTAACTTTAATCCATTAATGATGAACGTCACTCTTGACGGTACATGATTCACAATATTATCTATTCAGATTATAGTAACTGAATATGGCGCCTTGCTAGGTCATAGCAAATGACGTAGCTGAAAGCTAT